>NC_134416.1:65661001-66861001 GCF_030867145.1 Opisthocomus hoazin | reverse complement strand
GAGATACAGTCCAAGTTGTCTACCATTTCTAGCTTCTTGTGGAGTTGCCAATACAAATACAGTGCTGAAACTGAGTAATAGCTGTTTTGAAAAAAATATCCATAAATAAAGACTCCCAGCAGTAAAATATTCACTGAACACAGTTCCTCAAAGTGTTTTTTGTTTGTCTATGGTATACAGGAGAGAGGAGTTCTTGTGGAAACTTCCATCTCCATTATTAATGTGTGAGATGAGGACGCAAGTAGGGCAACTCATCAAAAGAGCAGAAGTCAAGTGAATGGTGGTAATTGTTTACAGAAATCAATTTTGCACATGTAAAGTAGGATATTTGGAATGGCAAGAATTGTATTGATATAGTCATAGAACACAGCTCAGTAAAACTGCATATCATCTGGTAATTCATTTATTAAATTACTAAAAATACTAATCACATTTGCCACTTTACATTCTGTCCTCTTTAAACACTTGTTAGTTATGAAAGTAACTTCAGGATATAGCATAAATTCCCATGTAGCTGTAACTTACTCTATCGTCTCACTTTCAAAACACAAATAAAATTTAATCAACTAAAATGCTTAATTTTTATTATTTTGCATTTCAAGCTATATTATTTTCTGTAGATAGAAAAGAACACAGTGTGTGTGACCACAGGGGCAATGATGTCCCTTAATGCAAATCTAGCAGATAGTCACAGTTCTTCAAGGTATAGACAAGTGCCTTTGCAGGTTGGACTGAAATGGGAACTGTCAGTCATGGCTGGATTACTGAAACAGTTGTTACCTGTTTCATTTAGTGATACTTTTCAACACATTCCTTTTCTTTGCCGTTAAATGGAAGGAATCATGTCTCGGTCTTCTTTGCCTTTCCCCCTATTGTGGGTTAACCTGGCTGGGCAGCTGAGCACCACAAAGAAGCTTGGTCACTCGTCCCCATACCCGCAGTGGGACATGGGAAAAGGGAAGGAAGAGTAAAAGCAAAAACACCCAGGAGGTTGAGATTAAAGAAAAGGTTTAATAAGTGAAGTATTAGTGGAAGAAGAGAGAAAGGAAACAAAGTAAGTGATGCAAAGGCAATCACTCACCACTTGCCACAGGTAGATCAATGCCCAGCCAGTTCTGAAGCAAAAGATGGCTAACCTCCCTAAACCTCCTTCTTTTCCCTTTTATTGCTGAGCATGACATTCTATGGTGTAGAATATCTCTGGTTAGTTTGGGCTATCTGCCTGGTTGTGTCCCCTTGCAACCTATCGTGCAGCCCTCAAAGTATTCACTGCAGGGGGGCAGACTGAAAGAGAGAAGGCCTTGGTGCTGTGCAAACACTGCTGAGAAATAGCTAGAACGTGTGTTATCAGCATTGTTTTGGTCATAAATCTAAAACAGCATCATACAAGCTGCCATGAAGAAAGCTAACTCCACATCAGCTAGTTCCAGTACACCCCCAGACTTTTGTCTTTATCAAATGGACTAAATCAGCAATCTAGGAATCCTTTTCTTCTAATGGAGCAGCAGAAAACGATATTAGGGGAAGAGATGATTCCTAAAATATCTTAGCTAGCAGTAGAGAATCTCTTCCATGTTTTCCCTTTTCCTTTAAATAAGAGAGAAATCAGTTCAGATTTTACGGACTAAATTCTTTTGTGAGTTATAGAGGATTAATTCTGTGAGAGAACATGAATTTGACAACGATAATATCTGACAAGCAAATCTGACAAGGATAATATTTCCTAGATTCTAGATTCTAAACGTGTGCTTCACTGAGGAAAGTCTTGGTCATTTTCAGTCTGCTACTCAGAAAAAAACAGTTATTCTGTATCCTCTAAGTGGGATCTGACAGATAGATAAAGTGCTGATCACAGAGAGAAATAAAAAAGAGATAAAAGAGAATATAAAATACTCGAGAAAGGAGAGAAGAGAAGGGTCATATCAGAGGTCTGTCTTTGTAGCATGGGAATATTATGCAAAGAATCACTTTTATCATTATTAAATGTTCCCTGCATAATTTCCTGACGTGTTGAAGAGAGAAAAGGTGCTAAACACAGTACCAGGAAATATTAATTATGTGTAGATTTCCCATCAAAACAATTATACCGTATTGTGGTGAATTTACAAATAGAAATACAAGATGCTTACATTATGACTTTGGTGTCATAAAGGCTTCCTTTTTGTTAGGGTCATCGTATGCTTTATTATTTTTGAGCTTTGACTCCTCAAGAGTAAGGAATGTGTTTAAACTGAAGAAGAACTGATCACCATTTGCTCCTTCTCTTGTCACAGCTTCCTTTATTCACTGTTAACATATCAAGGTTCTCTTAAACTTCCGGCTTTTAGAATCACTCTTTCCAAAGAAATACTGCAGTAATATTTTAGGTTCTGGAAAGGGCTGTCGGGATCAACAAACAAGTTTTTCAGTTTGACTGTCTTTCCAACACACTTTCATGTACAGTTAGCACTTAGTGGAATCCTGCAGAATAAGCAATAAAAATTGAAATAACGCACTGGATGATGTCAGCATTTTTAACTTTTAATCCACTTCTGAATTTGTCAAGGTTTGATGTTCTCTTTCTTCTCCCTTTGGAGAGTGAGAAGATGTTACTGTCGTGGTATGTGGACAAGCCACTGTCAAGCAAAGGCAGGAGCTTCAGATGTTGGTGTCTGCAAGGGTTTGTAGCTCCAGAGCCCTCTTTTCCTGACCTGCACTGTGGTGGGTTCTCCTGCCTTGGATCATCTTGAACCTGGCTGGCATGTTGGGACAGGCTTCCTGAGACCTTTCTGCTTTTAGACCTGCTTTAAACACACCTTTTTTTAGTAGAAACCCTGTTGTACCAGGTAAACTCTGACCAGTATTGCTTAGTAAAAAGAGCCTTGCCAGAGAACCTGAGGTCCCAGGAAACTGAATAACATCTGTTGCCCAGCTTGGCCATTTTGGGGGCAGCAGCTATTTCCTTCTGCTTACAATATTCAGAAATGGGAGGTGGGGGGCATTACCAAATAATCTGGGAGTGCTGAGTGTCGAGGAAAGAGAAGCAACTTAGAAAACAGTGCTTGAAAAAGGTTTATTCATCTGTCACTCTCTTAGAATGACAGAGCAAATTAAATGTTTGGTAAATCAGGTGTCTTGCATTTACTGTAAGGCTGTTTGCAGCTGCTTCTTTATATAGCTCATTCCTTGTTCATAAATATAGCATTCTTTTTTTCAGGTAGTAAATACTGTACCTTTTATTCCACATGGCTACCCAAACAAGTGTTTTGTAGTATCACAACCTTTATTAATATCGTTAAGGGCCAAAAATAAATTTTCCTTTCATTCCTCAGTATTATTTAAACTGTTCCATAGTTCTTTCAAATGCATTTTCTGCCTCAATTTACTCGTGTTATAAATAGTATACACTTTTTCCTTTCTAAAAGGCTTTTCTTCTTTTAAATAGAACAATAAAATAAAATAACTTATATCTTACAAACACCATAGAACTGATTCCACTCCTATATTGTTGTAAGAGTCAAGACAAATAGCATCAGGCTATTATAAATTCCAGTAAAACCCTAATCTACATAATAGAAGCATTTCTCTTGTGTACATCATAAGTACATAAGCACTTTCATTCCCCAGGTTTATGCATGCTGTTTTCTCTTGTAATGAATCAATCACATTTTTCTTACCTAATTCAAGTTATTTCAAATATGTTTCATTTTTCGTCACTGTAATTTCAGGTTCTTAAAAGTGAATTTCCTTGGACTACTTATATTCTATGCTTTTTAACTTTTTAATAAATTACACAAGCAGCAAGATGTCTGACTCAGCCAGTAAGTAATGTAGATAATTACATTGTCCTTTGAACGTGGTGTAGCTTTATTAATTCTTCACTAGTAAAGTAGTTTTGGAGTATTCTCCTTCATCTAAGGATATTAAAATGCATCTACACCTTTTCTGGTACCCTTTGTAGATGTGTTTATAAACTGAAAATTGTCAATGGCCTTTCCAGGAGCTTGAGATGAACAAAATTCAGAAATCAGATAGGACAGAGGGAACTAAAAACATTAAAATGCCCAGCTTATCATATTGTGCAAGATGTCTATGCGGGTTATGCAACAGAACTTATAATTAAGATTTCTAGCAAAGTTTTATAGGTAATATTTCCCTGTTAATTATTTTACAAGATACTCTACTCATAGTTAAAAAATGCCACTCATCTCTTGTTTTGCCTTCATGGCAGTACATCATAAACACAACAAGCCAGTTAGCTTCCTAGAGTGGAGAGAAATGCCTGTTTATAAAAAGAAATCATGTTACAAGATAAATGTATCATAAAGATGGGTTTCCTTTGCAATCGACTTAAAAAACTAAATAAACAACTCAGTTCAAGTTGGTACCATTTTGTACTAGTGGTCGTCTGCTTTTATTTTTTTAGATGCTGTGGTCAAACATCTGTTTTATAGACCATTTAGAAAACATGGTATTAGATAACTTTGATGAATGAAGTGGCATACCCATTTGAGTTATGTTAAGAGATTTACAAAAAAAATTTGTAACTCATTCTACCCTTATCTGTTATCTCATTTCTGGCACTTGCTATTTTCAAGCAGACGCTTTTGCTGGATGCAAGTTCAACCTCAACAGCTCTTTTCTCCTTCTAATCTGCAGAACTATATTACTGCATTATAAATACTTTCCTCTAATACTATCAGAAATTTAGAAGGGAAAATTAGATTTTTTTTTCTTGTAGTGGTGAAATAATTTACTTCTCTTAAAACTTCATTTTAAGCAGAAGTTACTTATAGGTAGAAATGCAATTGTATATTGTCAGCTACAGAATCAACAGATGTTTTCTACTGGCACTATAATGTGATGAGACTCACTGTATCAGAGTTCATTAGTGAATGGTTCTGATGCAAAAACTGTAAAACAGTATAAGGAGGGAACAAGCTTCATCTCCTTTGCCTGCCTACATTTCAAATTATGTTGGTAAGTATGATGTTGGTTGGTTTTATCTGCTACTCATGCTGTGAGTATTACTTTAATAGTTACTGGCCTAATGAATGTTTCTGGATGAGAGCCTGAGAGTGAAAAGTTGTGTGGTACTGTTGACAGATTCAGTCCCAAAACAAGATGTGAAAGAAAGCAGTTTGACTATAATATTGTTATCCTAACCCAAAATGATTACATTAAAAATTCTTTAAAATGGCTCTAAATAATTATGCAGCCACCTATAAATTTTCTGTAGCTTTTGACTGCTTTACTGTATGTTTCATGATCCTTTTCTTTTTCCAGTCTCATCCTTTCAAATACCTTTCAAGAACGACTAAGAGCAGTTTTGCCCTGTAAAGCAACCTTTCTTTACAGGCAAGGTAAGTGATAACTTATTTTGCTAATGTATTTCTTTCCCAGTCCCCGTTTCATCCATGTGGGTTGGATTATCTGCTATGACCAAGAATATGTTGTGGTGTATTTAATACTTTTTAGTATCTCTGAATTGAGCTCATTTTCAGTGACGTGTGAACGTTTCTTCCTCATCCCAAATCTGCCCTTTGTTGCCCTATGGCAAAATTTTATTTATTCCTTCATGGAAATATATCCAGGATCATCACAGGATTTTGACTGAGAAAATGAAATGAAGCATAACCACTCAACATTCTTGCCAAATTTTTTTCTTAGACTGTATTTGTAATTTGGGTGATGACCTCTGTGATTTCCAAGAGGAGCTGTGAGTTGTCCTTGCATATTTTCAAAGACTGACTAGAGAAGACTGTGAGCAACCTGATTTAGATATGAAGTTAGACCTGCTTTGACTAGATGACTAGCTGGCTGCACTAGATGAGCTCCAGTTCTCTTTTATAATCTAAAATATTGTTTGATTCCAGATAGACGAACATTCTGTAGACCGCAAAAGGGGAAACGTGTATATAAACAAAAGCAATGGAAATCAATCTGTAAAGTAAACTCTGTTGGGCAAAGTTTTCTACCTACTACTGAAGAGTCTGACTAGAAGCATGTACAGCTTTTTAAATGTCTATAATTTGTTGTTAACATAGGCAAATATTTTAACAATTCTGATTTAAAAAGAATCCTACTTGCTACAAATGAGCAGATTTCTGGAACTTGAGACATTGGGTCATGTGTGAAACTGGGTGAGGTAGATCAGTAGAAGTTTTGAGGAACATGGAAATGACATCTAGGTCAGTGTGTTAGGAGTTGTCCTTCCTTTGTTACTGTGACTTATTCGCTACAGTGAATAAGGAGAATGTTAACCACTGAAAAGCCAGGCACGCTACTTTGATACGGTATTTGAATCACTAAACAGTATTTAGAGGCTCTTGTGACATTACTTGTTACGAACATTATTAGTATAAGATGCTAGGGAAGGATTTTGCAGGTTTGATTAGGTAAGGAAAGCCAGCACCTTGTAATTTTCTGGACATCAGCACTACATAAAGTGAATGAAGAAGGTCATTTGGTAATCAACCTGAAGCCAAAACTGCCTTTACAATCCTTGAGACATGCTATCATGCCATCAGGGAAGCAATGTCTTTGTTGCTGACCACAGGTGTGGTCCTGGCATGGCAGAAGGAGCTGCGGATCACAGCCACAGTTTCAGCTGTCTGTTGGCCTCACTATTACGAATTTGACAGGTGTCTGTTTGGTGTATTTACTAGTGTGCCTTACATTGTTTAGTCTGAAGGTTATCAACCAATTCCTAAGGCAAATCCAGTTAAGGTTAATGTTTTTAGGTATTAACTAGGCTATTGAAACCTGTGAATTGTCTGGTAAATGTCTTCCAAATTTTCTAAATATCTCCAGGTGTTTCTGCATTACTGAGGAAGCTGTTAGGCAAAGATACGTTATGGACATGGTTATACTAACATAAGACAGCGTCAGATGCACCAGGAAGCTGGTGAATGATTATTTTGTCTCCCAGCATGCAAGTTTAGTGTGGTTACGAGGCAGGGCTCAGCATACCACTTTTGCAGTTGCTTTCAAGTTTGGGCCTACTGTCAAATCAAAAGGTATTGTGCTATAGGTTTGTTTTTTTCAAGTTGCCCAGAGAGGTGGTAGATGCCCCATCCCTGGAAACATTCAAGGTCAGGTTGGACAGGGCTCTGAGCAACCTGGTCTAGTTGATGATGTCCCTGCTCATTGCAGGGGTGTTAGACTAGATGACCTTTAAAGGTCCCTTCCAACCCAAACTAATCTATTATTCTATGATTTATTTAGCTATGAACAGTGCACCTTGTCCAGGGACATTAGAAAGGAACCATAAATTAGTAGGACTATAACAAATGAACCTCTACTGAGCTCGGGAATTCTTTGGCTCATGCTAATGAAACCCAACGGTATAATTTAATTATCTGTTGCAAGAAAGTCACAAACACAGAAAACTGACTTCCATTCAGAGCAGTCATGCAGTTCTATGATAATCAAACAAGAATGTAAGATCTTCAGCTGGAGGAAACAGAAAACACAGAAAACATTGATTTTGTCATTCACCTAACAATTGCCAGTCAGACTAATAAAAATCCAGGAAAACCTCTAAAAGAACTTTTAAATCTTGTTGTGTTTACAGTTCAGTTCAGTACTGTCTCCTATGAATATTGTTGATACTGAATGAGATAAATAGGTATGATAGCAACTAATACAGGTAAAAGTGATCGAACCATAGTACTGAGGTAAGTGAGAGTATAAATTAATAGAAATTCTCTCAAGAAGCTGTCAGGTTTTTCTGGGGTGGAATGTGTTTTACACCATAAAGTAACTAAACCTGACTATGGGTTTTGGAGACCTAGTGAGTGACACACGTATGAGAGGGAAGTACAGACCAAACAGAAGAAAGGTCATGAAAAACACCTGATGTCTCAAACAGTCATTTGGTTGAAACTTTTTACCAATATCTACATAGTTGTTATATATGCCATATCAAGGGTATTACAGTAAAAATCACCCAAACTAACGAAGGATGGACTTTGATAAAACTAAGCAAAGTGCAGCGGTGATGGGATTAGACCTGGCTTCAGCAGCCGGTGCCCAGCAACCCCCTCAAGATTCACATCTTCAACCCACAGACCATGGACATGGGCAGCACCAGATACACCAGCCGTGACCACTGGATGCAGCATGCAACCACCCAACACCACACATCGTCTCTTGTGCCCTGGAAGACAGATGGACCCCAAAGTCGTGGACTAAATTAACTCACTGTACATTTTAGACAGATAATCCATAGACTGAAGGGATGAGATCTGTGTAACATATATAGATACATAAAAGACATGAGAAGTAGTGGTGATTAAATGGAAAATGGGAGACCTGGGCATGACATAGATGGTGTAGGATGAGGGTTAGATAATGTCCTGGGTTCGGCTGGGGTAGGGTTAACTTTCACAAGAAGCCAGGAGGGGACACAGCCAGGGAGGCTGACCTAAACTATCCAAACAGACATGATATTTGATACCTTGTGACATCATGCTCAGTCTTAAGGGGGACTTCTGGCAGGTTCTTTGTTGCCTGCTGGGGCTAAACCACAACACTTTCTCTTATGTCATTTATGTATTTTTTCTGGGAAAGAAGAATTCAGCTATCACATTTTCATCTGGCCACTAAGGCATTGTACCTTGGGTGGCTAACTCAATAACTAGAATTGCTGGAGCTCTAGTAAAGGCGGGCGGTGGGGAGGAAAAAGGAAGGAGTATATAACAAGTTATTCATGAACAAGAAGGTATGTAGAATCAGGAATTGCTGCTGTCACAGCTATGGAGGAATAACATCAAAATTTATAAGTGAGTTGGCTCCCTTGTGCCAGCTTTTGGAAGAGTGCATCAGTAGTGGATTTATAAAAATAATGATGCAAATCACAGTGGTACCATATTGTGTGTCATTTTGTCACTTCAAATGAATGTGACAAAAGTGGTGTATGTCAAATAGATGGATTCCCAGGTGAGTCTGCTTTAGCACGATTTTGTCTGGGGGTTTGGTGAACACCCCTTCTCAAATATGTTTGTTAAGAAAGAACAGAGTATTTGAAGGAATAAAGATATGTATTGCCTTGACTCTTTATCCCTGTTCAGTGTTCAGGCATAAAAGGAAAATCTATCAATTCAGTTAAGAGAGTGACAGTCCTGTACACAAGTCTATAAACCAGTAGACCAGACAAACTATATCCCTAGGGAAGTCTTTGTAGTTTTGCATATTCCATCTTTCTCTGAGATGCTGTTTCTTCTCCCATGTCTTGGAAGTGTTTCAAGAATGAATTGCAGACAGAGTGCAAACAAAAATAATACTGTTTCCCTTAAGGCTTGCTTCTAGATTTTCCTCTTGCTGAGGGTTTTTAAAAAAAACGAACTGGTGTTTTGGAAGCAGATTGATTCACAGTGCTATGAATATTGACCAGACTATTTACTAATGCATTTATAATTTTGATTGGAAACTAAATCTTTCGGCAAAATGGTAAGAGCAAACTTTTAACAAAAAAAGATATCCTGCTCAGTGACCAAGACCTCAAAATGAAAGTGGTTATGAAGAGGAACAAAATTTCACCACCAGTTTTGAATAATGCTAAACACTTTATTTCTCCTTATAGTGACACTAATAGTTTAGTCTTAGAGTTTAAGTACCATGACGTTATACAACAGTTTTACAAAACCCTCTCGCTGTTCACACAGACAAGAACATTTTCCGGGATTTTATCTTTCTGGTGTTCAGGGGTAAATCCATTCTGTATTCCATACAAACTACTGTATTATTGCTGCTTCCTCAGGAAAAAACTTTTTATTCCTTTTTTTTTTTTTTTTAGTCAATTATATTGAAAATGGCAGTTGTTTGCCTCCAGACTAGCAACATAAATCTTCTGGTATGAAAGTAAGGTATGAGACTAGAAAGCATGGGACTGTGAACTGAGTCATGGGAGGGGACGTCCAAGTCTGAATCTGAACAGGAGTAAGAATTGCCTTTTGAGTTGAACCAGAATGATACACAATTGTCAACAAAAATAAAATTTAATTAAAAGAAAAAAAAATAACATAGGAATCATAAAGTAGTTGACAGACTTACTACCCTCATTCCCCAACTTAAACTATATAGTGAAATCTGTGTGATTTTTCTGGTGGCATGTTAAAATATAGGAACATTGAAACACTTGGAGCAGACAAAATGATGCCCTAAATGTCCAAGGAAGCTTGTGTCTGTGCAAGATGATGGCCAAAGTTTTAAGACTGCATGACCCTTGGTAGATGGAGGAGTTCTCTGGCTTCACCACTCTGAAGGGGAATGAATAAGGGAAGGATAAACAGAAGGAAAACATTGTTTGCTGGAGGCAATTAATGACTTCTTGAAGAAGCAGCTGTAATCTCAGTAGTGGATTTTACAGAAATGTGTTGCACAGACCCGAGTGTCTGGGATATTTTTGGCTGGACACAAAGTCACTGACCCTGTGCTTGATCCACTGTAGGAAGACAATAACTTTGTATTAGATCTATCCTGTGTTACAGAACTTGGTAACTACAAAGAAGACCCTTGTCTCATATAACTTAGTTATATTAGTTTGCTCGTATTCTTTTGGGTAATTTACTTGAAGTTATAACATATCAAGCTATGTAAACCTTTGTAAACCAAATGAGCCAGTCCAATGCTTTTTTCAGAAATGTGTATTCTTTATAACATGGTTAATATTAAATACTTCAGTTCTTGAAAAGTGCACAGAATCACATATAACAGTTAACACGTGGACATATTGGATATTGTGTTTGATGAATGGTCTGTCCTTGAACTTTTTAACTGTTTTCTTTGTAATGGGTGTGTATATACACTTGAAATAGTAGTTGAAGTGGAGCTTTTGAACCTGTGGCTGATCGGCATGACTTCCCTCCTCTTGGAGCTATGTAGGAGTTTCTAGTGGGATAAGCATTAAGCCTGAGCTCCTGTCTGCAGTGTATGAGTCAGCTGAAAATGAATATTACTCTACCTGAAGAACAAATAGTATTCTAACATTAATCAGAGACATGGGGCTGTTTGATTAGTTGAGGCAGTGAAGCTATGCGAGGTATTGCGTTCTGGGTTTGTTTAATACTTGCTGTAAGCGTGAATTAAGGAGGAGATTGTAGTTTAACACTGACATATTGTGTCCTCAAAATCAATGTCATTGATCAGATTTTCCTGAACAAAAACCAGTGCGAACATGCTTTAGACATTTAAGGTATCTATGTGCAAAATTAAACAACAATGACTCATAATTTAAACTATATTGTTTTATGGACATTTCAGGGAAGGTCACAAAAACCATATACAAAGTATGTAATTTCCAGTGCAGTGGAAACAAACCTCTCTAAATGCTCTAAATATTACCTGTCTCACTAAAGGTTTCCTTTCCTTTAGCCATGACCTTCTTGCCCTTTGTTTATTTTCCCACAAAACTGCTGCCTACAGTAAAGACTAGGTATCAAGTTCTACTGTGTTTTCCATTGTTAATAGGAACTGGATTCTTATTAACTCCTTCATGAACAATTTTTTTTGGTAAAGAAACTGTATGAAAGGTATGTGGAGAATTCTACCATAATTAATTAACATTGCTTTGCAATATTAAGTGCTGAGTTAAAAAAAAAAAAAAAAACCCACAAAACAAAAAACCCAACCAAAATCAGTGCAGACACCATATTAAACGTTATAGGACCATTTAGTCCAACAAACTGGATACAGTGGTGTGTTATGAATAGCAGAAAAGAAAGGAAAAAGAGCATTCATCTTCCCCTATCTACAAAGAATAATATTGTGAAAATTGGTATGCACTATACAGAATTTTTCCGGATATAAGACACCTGAGTGCATGCCACAATCAAATTTCCCTAGTTTACAGAAATAGATACAAAAGTGTTTGCTTCACCTGATTGTAATTCTGATTTTCATTTTATACTTTATACTTTGTTGTACCTGTCAAGAAATTAACTCATTTTTACTTTTTTGCATGGATATTTGAGTAACTGAAGTTATGACTGAGAAACTCTACCAAATTAAACCACATTTTTACTGGCCTCTGTGGTCTTAACATGGGCATGAAAGAAACCTTTCCCTGAATGTCATGATTTTGGATGCTTTTATGTCTGACTTGTAATTTAAGAAGGTAATTAGGGAGTCTTAATATACCCTTCAGTTTGCTCGTATTCTTTTGGGTAATTTACTTGAAGTTATAACACATCAAGCTATGTAAATCTTTGTAAACCAAAAGAGCCAGTCCAATGCTTTTTTCAGAAATGTATATTCTTTATAACACGGTTAATATTAAATACTTCAGTTCTTGAAACGTGCACAGAATCACAGAATGGTAGGGGTTGGAAGGGACCTCTGGGGGTCATCTTGTCCAACCCTTCTGCCGAAGAAGGGTCACCTACAGCAGGCTGCACAGGACCTTGTCCAGGCGGGTCTTGAATATCTCCAGAGAAGCAGACTCCACAAGCTCCCTGGGCAGCCTGTTCCAGTGCTCCGTCACCCTCAGAGTGAAGAAGTTCTTCCCTGTGTTCAGACGGAACTTCCTCTGCTTCAGTTTGTGCCCATTGCCCCTTGTCCTGTCACTGGGCACTACTGAAAAGAGTTTGGCCCTATCCCTCTGACACCCACCCTTCAGATATTTATAAACATTTACTAGGTCCCCTCGCAGCCTTCTCTTCTTCAGGCTGAACAAGCCCAGCTCCCTCAGCCTTTCCTCATAGGACAGATGCTCTAGTTCCCTCATCATCCTCTTAGCCCTCCGCTGGACTCTCTCCAGTAGCTCTTCATCTTTCTTGAACTGGGGAGCCCAGAACTGGACAGAGTACTCCAGACGAGGCCTCACTAGGGCAGTGTAGAGGGGAAGGAGAACCTCCCTCGACCTGCTGGCCGCACTCTTCTTGATGCACCCCAGGATCCCGTTGGCCTTCTTGGCAGCCAGGGCACACTGCTGGCTCATGGTTAACCTCTCGTCCAACAGGACGCCCAGGTCCCTCTCCGGCAGAGCTGCTCTCCAACAGGTCCAGCCCAAGCCTGTACTTATGCATGGGGTTGTTCCTCCCCAGGTGCAGGACCCTGCATTTGCCTTTGTTGAACCTCATCAGGTTCCTCTCTGCCCAGCTTTCCAGCCTATCCAGGTCACACTGAATGGCAGCACAGCCTTCTGGTGTATCTACCACACCTCCCAGTTTGGTGTCATCAGCAAACTTGCTGAGAGTACATTCTAAAAGGTCACTGATGAAGAAGTTAAACAAGACTGGGCCCAGTACTGACCGCTGGGGGACACCACTAGTTACCAGCCTCCAACTAGACTCAGCGCCGCTGATGACAACGCTCTAAGTTCTGCCATTCAGCCAGTTCTCTATCCACCTCACCGACCACTCATCCAGCCCACACTTCCTCAGCTTCCCTAGGAGGATGTTATTGGAGACCGTGTCGAAAGTCTTGCTGAAGTCGAGGTAGACAACATCCACGGCTCTCCCTTCATCTACCCAGCCAGTCATGTCATCGTAGAAAACAGTCAGATTGGTCAAGCATGATTTCCCCTTGGTGAATCCATGCTGACTACTCCTGATAACCTTCTTTTCCTCCACTTGCTTGATGATGGCCTCCAGGATAAGCTGCTCCATCACCTTTCCCGGGATGGAGGTGAGGCTGACCGGCCTGCAGTTCCCTGGGTCCTCCTTCTTGCCCTTTTTGAAGATTGGAGTGACATTGGCCTTTCTCCAGTCCTCGGGCACCTCTCCTGTCCTCCCTGACATCTCAAAGATGATGGAGAGTGGCTCAGCAATGACATCCGCCAGCTCCCTCAGCACTCGTGGGTGCATTCCATCGGGGCCCATGGATTTGTGGGCGTCCAGATCGCTTAAGCAATCCCTCACACAGTCCTCCTCGACCAAGGGAAAGTCATACTCTCTGTAGGCTTTTTCTCTTACCTCCGGAGCCTGGGATTCCTGAGGGCCTGCCTTGGCACTGAAGACTGAAG
Source organism: Opisthocomus hoazin (assembly GCF_030867145.1). Lineage (NCBI taxonomy): Eukaryota > Metazoa > Chordata > Aves > Opisthocomiformes > Opisthocomidae > Opisthocomus > Opisthocomus hoazin. The sequence continues at coordinate 66,847,056 of NC_134416.1, read as the reverse complement.
CAAAGAAGGCATTCAGTAGCTCTGCCTTCTCCGCATCCTCCGTCACCAGGACACCCGCCTCATTCAGCAGGGGCCCCACATTGTCCCTAGCCTTCCTTTTGCTGCTGATGTATTTGAAGAAGCCCTTCTAGTTTTTTTTGACATCCCTTGCCAGCTTCAATTCCAGGTGGGCTTTCGCCTTCCTCGTCGCATCCCTGCACTCTCTGACCACATTCCTGTACTCTTCCCAAGTGGCCTGCCCCTCTTTCCACATTCCAAGGACCTTTCTCTTCCACCTGAGCTCTGCTAGAATCTCCTTGTTTAACCATGCAGGTCTCCTGCCTCCTTTACTCGATTTCTTTCTCAGGGAAATGCACCGCTCCTGAGCATAGAGGAAGTGTCATTTAAAGAGCCACCATCACTCTTGGACCCCCTTGCCTTCAAAAGCCCTGTCCCACGGGATTCCTCCCAGTAGCTCCTTGAAGAGGGCAAAGTCAGCCCTCCTGAGGTCCAAGGTTTTGACCCTGCTTATCGCCCTGCTTCCTCCACGCAGGATCCTGAACTCGACCATTTCATTGTCACTGCAGCCGAGTCTTCCTCCAACCTTCACATCGTCCACCAGCCCCTCCTTGTTGTTGAACCTGATGAGGTTCAACAAAGACAAATGCAGGGTCCGGCACCTGGGGAGGAATAACCCCATGCACCATTACAGGCTTGGGTTGGACCTGCTGGAGAGCAGCTCTGCCAACAGGGACCTGGGTGTCCTGGTGGACGACAGATTAACCATGAGCCAGCAGTGTGCCCTGGCTGCCAAGAAGGCCAATGGTATCCTGGGGTGCATCAAGAAGAGTGCGGCCAGCAGGTCGAGGGAGGTTCTCCTTCCCTTCTACACTGCCCTAGTGAGGCCTCATCTGGAGTACTCTGTCCAGTTCTGGGCTCCCCAGTTCAAGAAAGATGAAGAGCTACTGGAGAGAGTCCAGCGGAGGGCTACAAGGATGATGAGGGGACTGGAACCTCTCTCCTACGAGGAGAGGCTGAGGGAGCTGGGCTTGTTCAGCCTGAAGAAGAGAAGGCTGCGAGAGGACCTAATATATACTTACAAATATCTGAAGGGTGGGTGTCAGAGGGATAGGGCCAAACTCTTTTCAGTAGTGCCCAGTGACAGGACAAGGGGCAATGGGCACAAACTGAAGCAGAGGAAGTTCCGTCTGAACATGAGGAAGAACTTCTTCACTCTGATGGTGACAGAGCACTGGAACAGGCTGCCCAGGGAGCTTGTGGAGTCTCCTTCTCTGGAGATATTCAAGACCCACCTGGACAAGGTCCTCTACAGCCTGCTGTAGGTGACCCTGCTTTGGCAGGAGGGTTGGACTAGATGACACACAGAGGTCCCTTCCAACACCTACCATTCTGTGATTCTGTGATTCTGTGATTCTGTTTGTTAATACAAGGTCCAGTAGAGCGCCTTTCCTTGTTGGTTCCTCCACCACTTGCATCAGAAACTTATCATCGATGCTCTGTAGGGACCTCCTGGATTGCGCCTGCCTAGCTGTATGGTCATTCCACCTGATGTCAGGGTGGTTGAAGTCCCCCATGAGAACCAGGGCCTGTGATCATGAGGCTGCTGCAGCTGCCTGTAGAAGGCCTCATCAACTTTCTCGTCCTGGTCAGGTGGCCTGTAGTACACACCCACCGTAATGTCACCCATATGATCCTGTTCTTTATTTCTAACCCACAAGCTCTCAACTCATTCCTCATTTGCCCCCAGGACAAGCTCAATGCATTCCAGTTGCTCCCTCACATATAGAGCAACTCCACCACCTCTCCTTGTTGGCCTGTCTTTCCTAAAGTGTCTGCAGCCATCCATGACAGCATGCCAGTCATGTGAGTTGTCCCACCACGTTTCTGTGATGGCGACCAAGTCGTAGCCATCCTGCTGTATAATGGCTTCCAGCTCCTCCTGTTTATTGCCCATGCTATGTGCGTTGGTATAGACGCACTTGAGCTGAGCTGTCCGTCTCACCCCTGACCCTGGCATGCCAAGCCTGGGCTCGTCCCTAGTGAGCTGGGCTATGACCCCTTCCCCCTTTGAACCTAGTTTAAAGCCCTCTCAATGAGCCCCGCCAGCTCGTGGTCAAGAATCCTTTTTCCCCTTTGAGATATCTGCGATCCGCCTGTCGCCAGCAGGCCCGGTGCTGTGTACACCTCCCCATGATCAAAGAAGCCAAAATTCAACTGATGGCATAAGTCCCTGAGCCATTTGTTAACCAGGTGAGTTTTCCTGCCCCTTTCAGTGCTGTTCCCTGCCACTGAAGGGATGGAGGAAAACACCACCTGCGCCCCTGATCCCTCAACCAGTCGCCCCAGTGCCCTGAAGTCACTTTTGGTGGCCTTGGGACTTCTCTCTGCTATCTCGTCCCCAATGCAGATGATTAAGTACAACAAAGAGCCAGAAACAGGAGGCACCTTAAGAATGTACAGGTTATTTAAGGAGGTCAGCTGTAGCAGTTTGCAGTTGTGTGATAGCTTGTTTGTTCACAGAGTGTGTATGTTTGGCAAGCTCTGAAATGTCGATGTCAGTGTGAAGACTTGCAAGAACAGAAATTACTTGGATATAAACGCTCCTTGCGTGAATGTTTTCTTTCTTTTATTTCCTTGCAACCAAGTGCTGCATTTGGATTCCTTTTCTATTTACCCAAAACATTCAGAACCTCAGGGCTAAACAAATAAGACATTCTCAGAATGCCCAAGTTCTCAGATTAAGTACATGAAGAATACATTGCTGGCATCAGAAAAAGAAATGTGTTTTTTACAGAATTAGTGTATGGATAAATACATAGTGAGTCAAAAGACATGATTACGGCAATCTTCCTTTCTCTCATGATTCCTGTCCATAAATCCTGTATAAGGCAGATGTAATTGCTTGGAAATACTGAACTGAGTAGTATGATTCAATGCAGCCACTGGAGATATCGCAAAAATGACATTTCAGCCTTGCTTTTTTTTGAAACATGATTGCCAAAAGTAAAGTAGTTAAATGACTTCTGATACTCAAGTGCATGGGTGATCTGCATAAAGCCTGAGCCCTTGCACCTCCTATTGATGTTAAAAGCAATTTTGCCAGAATAGGAAATAAACGCAAACAGACAGAGAAGAGAGACAGATCTAACTCCACAACAACAGTCAAAATAAAGTCTCCACGTGGTCCAGACTTCTATATCACTAATAAGATGAATTTAGAGGCATTGCTACTCTCATCTGAGCTGGGACAGGGCAGTCTTTTGAAATACTACAGTTTTATATCCACTAGCTATTTTTGTTTGTGTTGTAGGTGATGTTTCGACATGGTTTCTTGTGGAAGCCTTCCTAATATTCACAGATACTTGATAATAATTCTTTGCATCAAATTTATAGCAAAGTTATTGCATACAACTATGTTAACATAACTGTATAAAATTGCGCTGGCTGCAGTTTTGCTGTTTTAAACCTGGCTCCCATCACAGTCAAGGTCGATAGTCCTCCAAGGCAGCAAAATTGTGGGGACAGCAACATAGCCTTGGCCCTGCCACCTGCTTTTGTTATGGAAGAGCACTAGGACGAGCTGGCAGACTTGATGAAGACAGACAGAAGTTACTGGGGCTGGTGAAGGATCTGTTTCCAGCAGCACCACTCGGAGTTTGCTGCTCTGTGTCCCTCATGCTCCTGGTAGATGCAGCATGACCAACTCTCCAGGGACTTCCCCATCTGGCCCCCTTCCTACTTCCCTTTCAGGTATCAGGATCTCCTTCCTTTCTGCTCCTCACTTCCTTACAGCAACACCAACCCTGTTCCTCAGAGTGTAGTTCAAATGTGCCTTTACTGTAAGAAATGTTCAAAAGGCTTGGTGGTGTTCTCTACAAATAACATTGCTGAATGTGGCTATGTTCAACATTCAGAGCTGACACTCTTCAACAGCTTCCCTCTATATTGGCATGATGGTTAGGCCCTGCTATGAGACACAGCACACAGTGGAGGTAGGCTCTGGAGCTGTGATTCCTCTTCTGTCCCTGGCACAGGTTTCCTTCTCAGTTTTAGATGAATCTGTTTGCTCCTTAGTGCTTACGTCCTAGTGGTAGAATAGGGAATAGGGATTTCTGCTTCTGAGTTCTGCGTGGATGTTGCAGAAGACAGACTGCAAAGGGTAGTCTGAAGGTCTAGGTTCTGGAAAAAGTCTAAGCACAAAAGAAAAATAGTTTTCTTACTAGATACATAGATAATATATATAGTGTTGCACAGAAAATAACACAGTAGCATACAAAGTTGTAGCACAATAGAGTTCTTTGTGCAATTCCATCAATTACATTCCTAAAGCAAGCACCTTGGGGTGTTGAATAAACATCTGTGTGTATTTTTACTAAGGACAAAATTGCATACTGGATGAAAGCTAAGTCTCTTTCTTTTAAAACATTATAATACTGGTGTGTGATACATGATGTGCAGATTTCAGGAAGCTTGAAAATTACTTGACAACTTTCTTTTCTATAGAAAAGGACTCCACTGATCCCAGCACAGTAATAAATGGTAGTAATACTCTGAACAACAGTAGAACTGTGAGCTTATATAGCACCTTTAGTTGAGGTATTTTAAATCATTTTACAAAAATTATTAGCTCAGATTCTCAACTTATTGAGAAGTACATTTAGCAAGTTGTTTATTTGTTTTCTACCTACGTAAGAAATGAGATTCTGAAAAATAAATGATTTTCTGTAAGTTCATGAAGCACTCAGTAATTCAGGCAAGAACTCCTGTAAGATCTGGATTCCTCTCTTCTGTTTTTAATAACTTCTGTCTCTCTAGAAGACACTGCTAGACAAACTGAAAAGGTACTACACAGAAAAAAATACCTAGGGAGGAAAAAAATATTCCCTTCTCCTCTCCCATCCCAATATTTAAGGGAAATCATATCTGTGGACTGGATATGAAGTGAGATTTATATAATTATTTACTCTGCAATACACTAAAAATTAGTTTCCATGGCAACTACTGCACCTTCTGAAATACAGAATACCTTTACAATAAACATAAATACAGCACAACAAACTCTTTAACTTATCTTGTATTATTTTTAATGAGTTCATGCTGCATATAAACATACATTAAATGATCTCTCATATTTTTTTTAAAGCTATGTGCTGTAAGGTTTGCATTTTTAGAAAGGAATTAATGTTTCATGACAGTGGCCCTTGTATGTTGTCCCTGAGAGGAAAATGCCAGAAGAACAGTGGTTAAAGAATGCTGTGATGTATGATACATGGAAAGCTGGAAGTCCATGATAGTTGCCTTAGTAAGAATTTATTATTTATATGATTCCCATCTCTAACACCGAGGAAGGATTTAAATGAAGAGTGATCTTTTTAGTATTGATCATGTGTTAATGATAGTCCTGCTTTGAGTGGGGAAATTGAACTAAATGACATCTCTTGCAGCCTACATTTCTACGATTTTATGATTAATTGCCTTATGAAATAATTTGTGACAGTTTTAGTCTCATGTCTCGTATAGGTACTTTTCCCTTAAACCCTGTAAAGCTGTATTTAAATGGTTATGAAACATGCCAAGCATGTAACAGAAGTCATGGTACTGACATTCTTTTGAGAAAGAGCTGATAAAAGAAATCTGGACAATTTGAATTTAATTTCTTTTATTTGTGGAAAAAAAAAAAAAAGGAAGGAAATCTATTACACTAAAATTCCTCTGCAAACAGGTTCAGTTTGGTTTACTTCCACCTTATCTACCTGGAAAAGTGCCTAGTTATTCATGTCTAAAATCAAGCTGTTTGATGTCATGCATCCAAGTATCCATAACCTTGCAATATTCAGGGAGAAAGTTGCTGCCAGAAGCAGAAGCCCTGGAGTTTTGGAGATTTTGGAGTTAGCAAAATCATGGACCTACCTCAGTGAGAGGATTCCAAGGTTTTCCTCTCATGGAGAATTTTGATAAGCCTGTTTTTTGTCCTGGCTCAGAACAGAACTGAATTTTAAAGTGGAAAGGAATTAATGCCTGAGTGGAGGCTGAGGACTAACACAGTTGTGCAATATGTAACAGAAACCTCGGTAGTAATGCACAACTGTAGCTTTTTCTCTCATTGTCTCTGTAAGTATTTATGTGTTTTCAGGTATTGCACAGAGATGAGTTACTATCTTTTTTGGAGAATGCTTGTTATACTGTGTTTGAATATGTGAAGATAGTTTATTTATTACATTTCAACCCAAGAAATCATTTTATTTATGTAATATCTCTGAAAAAATGTAAAAAGATTTTTGTGATCTGACACAGAACTGCATCAAAATCACTCCACAAGTTGTTAGTATATGGGGGATTGATTCAGAAACAAAACAGCATTTTCAAATGTGAATGTGGCATTTTGTTCTCAGTAAGGTATGAAAAGAACAGTTAAGAAAAGGTCATAGCAGGACAGAAAGAGGCACAGGAGGGTTTATTAGACAAAATGCGACTATTTCTTCACTGCTGTAGTGGGCTGAAAAATTATCCTACATAATTTTCTGTAGCTGAAGGATTCTCGTGAATTCTGCCTACCTTGTGCTCATTGTCTGTTGTTTGAAGCGTGAAGAAGGATTAATGTATTGCAGCAGGCTTCAGTTGGAAGGTCTGGAAATTTAACACAGAACATATGTACTCCTTTAGTAGCTGTCATGCACTTCTAGTGATTTTCTGTCCAGAAGTCTCATTATGGTCTTTAAACTCTCAGGTGATAGTACCTTATACTTCAGACAATACATAGAGCTGTCTGAGGTTCCTCTGTTATTACTAAGCAGTGACAAGTGAAATAAAGATATTTCATGTTGCAGAATGTTTTGACATTTCCATTCTTTGTAGCAGTATGGGGCAAACACTGGAAACTGCAAATATCCTGTAGGATAAAATTGTAATACTTGCTTTCTATCAAAATGCGAAAATATTTCAGCAGAATTCAACTGATCCTCAATACTTGAGTCATCACTAATAACTCTTTTTATAGTTAAGTGAAATAAATGAACACTTCTAGGGTGCAATCCTAAACAATATAACCAAAATTAATAAGTTCAATCGTTCTCTAGAAATGTCTACTTGTATCCATTGTCTATAGAAGTCTGGGCTGATTTGCTCTGGTGTAGCAGGCATTGTAGCCAGACACAGCTGTTGGGATAAATCCCATCCATAATTTCAAAATTTTAATCAAAACAAAACCTTTTTTCTTAGGTGCCAATTTAATGACTTGTGGAATACTCTGTTTGTTATGAACAAAGAATTGGTTTAACGGTAAACTACATTTTGGCCAGTGTAATGTCTTCATATAGGAGAGCTGAAGACATAGAAACCTGATGTCCTACTGTCCATAAAGACTTTCATTTTAAATTACAACTTACATAGTGCACTGGGTCGTTGAAGCCTTCCACACTGCAAGAAATAAGATATAAGGTCCTTTCAAGGAAATAGCTGATAGGAAAACAGCAGGACCTATAAGAGAGTGGAAAAAAAGGAGAAAGATTAAGTTTAATGTTGTACTGAAATGATATGAAATATAACACACTTTTTCCATTTAAAAAAGAGGAGCTTCACAGGTATGTGTCAAAATGACTCTAAATAACATATCTTGGTTGATTTTTCTCAACAGAAGATAACAGATTTCAGGCAAAAGTAATATTTCTTCCCTGTATTCTCAAAACTAACATTTTTCCTCAGAAAACCATTAATGAAAAGCCACAAAAAATTTAGAGTGGCTAGACTGAGGATCTATTCCAGCTACCTGGTGACACAACAGCATTAGGTGAGTTTTCTCTTGTTCCCTTGCAAAATAGTATGAAGAGGATTGAACAGAGAATAGAAATCCCTCTTGTGTATATTCTACAACAGCAGAGTGGCATTTAATCATCAAGCCTCATGATGAAATTTTACTGACTCCTTCCTCTTAAAACCTACATTATTAATATCTAATTATTACTATGCTGTCTCTTTTTAGCTGAAGTTAAATTACTACTTTTATGTATAAATGTTTTAAAAATACAATACACCACAAAAAAACCCTATTTCCGAATGTAACAAAACCTTGCTTAGCTATTCAGTTATTCAACAGTGCTAGCAGCTAAGCATGAAAACAACAGGAGGACAAAAAGAAGAAGAAAACAAGGAACATTCCTGATCGCAAGATATATGCATTACCTTTCCTCCTCAAATACCGTTAAAATGAGGTAGATTGGGAGGTACTGAAAAGGTATTAAAGAGAATGAGAGCTATTTCCCGGACTCTTTAAATATATTTTTGTTGAGAAAATTAAATATTTGAAATAAAGCTGTGATTTTTGAAAACAAAACACATAAAATTCAAAAAAACCAAAATCATAGTATTTTATAGGGAAAAGGACTGAAACAGAAAGGAGATAATTATAAGTTAATTCTATACTTGTGAATTATTATTATTTCATATAATTTGAAATTCTAGCAATAATAACAGTATAGCCAAGGATCTGAAGCAGACCTTCATTATGCTCATTGATTTCTTTCGTATGTCAAACAGAACAGACAAAAAATTACAAGAGTTTTAGGTTTACGGTTTTTTGTTGTGCAAAAAAGGAAACAAACTGCACTGAAACAAATCAGACAATGTATGTAGTTTGGGACAAAAATAGTCTGTAAATAAATCTAATAAATATCTTTGGTATCTACATGGCTTTAATAGATGTTTAAAGTTCTTTTTCAGCACTTGGAGATAGACATTAGGATTTCATTTTCATAATACACTTGCAGTTTTTTAACAACTTGTAACTGTGTTTGGCTATATTCCTACTTTAACTTTTTCTTTCACTGCTAGTTGTGATGAGGTTGGGACTATTGGTTGTTAGTAGGTGTTCTGGTTTAACCCTGCAGCTTAGCACCACACAGCCGCTTGCTCATTCCCCCTAGAGAGGGTTGGAGGAGAGTATTGGAGGAGCAAAAGTGAGAAAACTCATGGGCTGAGATTATGACAGTGTAATACGTAAAGCAAAAGCTGTGCATGCAAGCAAAGCAAAATAAAGGATGCATTCACTGTTTCCCATGGGTAGGTAAGTGTTCAGCCATGTCTGGGAAAGCAGAGCTCCATCAGTTGTAATGGTTACTTGGGAAGACACACACGGTAAGTCTGAATGTCCCCCTTTCCTCCTTGTTCTCTGCAGCTTTTATTGCTGAGCATGACATCATATGTTATGGAATGTCCCTTCGGTCAGTTGGGGTCAGCTGTCCTGGCTGAGCCCCTCCCAACTTCTTGTGCACCCCCAGTCTACTCACTGGTGGGATGGGGTGAGAAGCAGAAAAGGCTGGGATGCTGTGTAATAACAAAAACATCCCTCTATTATCAACACTTTTCATCACAAATCCAAACTGCACTATACGAGATACTATGAAGAAAATTAACTCTGTACCACTCAAAACCAGTACAGTATTCTGCAGCAGTGTCTCTTTAGATAGAAGTGCACGCACACAGATGTATTTTCCTAGAAAGCTTGATTTAAAATATTTCACAGCGTTTCTTTCATAGAATCATAGAATCATTTAGGTTGGAATAGATCTTGAAGATCATTGAGTCCAACAGCAAACCTAACACTGCTAAGGTCATTAGTAAACCATGGCCCTAGGTGCCACATCTACAAGTCTTTTAAATACCTCCAGGGAAGGTGACTTCCCTGGGCAGCCTGTACTAATACTTGATAAAGCTTTTGGTGAAGAAATTTTTCCTAATATCCAATGTTAACCTCCCCCGATGCAACTTGAAGACAGTTCCTCTTGTCCTTTCACTTGCTACTTGGGAAAAGAGGCCAACACTTCCCTCGCTACAACCTCCTTTCAGGTAGTTGTAGACAGTGGTAAGGTCTCCCCTCAGCCTCCTCCTCTCCAGACTAAACAACCCCAGTTCCATCAGCCGCTCCTCATATGACTTGCGCTCTAGGCCCTTCACCAGCTTTGTTGCTCTTTTTTGGACATGCTCCAGCACCTCAATGTTTTTCTTCTAGTGAAGGGCCCAAAACTGAAAACAGTATTCGAGGTTTGGGGGACGATTACTTCCCTACTTCTGCTGGCCACGCTATTTCTGATTCAAGCCAGGATGATGTTGTCCTTCTTGGCCACCTTGACTCATATTCAGCCGGCTGTTGACCAACACCCCCAGGTCCTTTGCTTACTGGGCAGCTTTTCAGCCACTCTTCCCCAAGTCCCTTGCATGGGGTTGTTACGACCCAGATGCAGGAGCTGGCACTTGGCCTGGTTATATCTCATAGAATTGACCTCGGCCCATTGATCCAGCCTGTCCAGATGCCTCTGTAGAACCTTCCTACCCTTGAGCATGTGAAGGTTCTGTGGGGATCTTTCTGAAACCTTTCTTCTCTCCTTGATGTTTAAAGGAGTTATCCTGCTGAGGTTATTTTATCAGGTTTCTGTCAGGCTGTCTTTCCCACATTTTGCAGCTCATTGCTGCACTCTCTGATAATCTTACTACATTGACTGGCTGCAGTTATTACCCTTTATATGAAGGATCTATGTTGAAAGCCAGTTATGAGTTTCTGTCCCAGTGGATTGTATGATGAAGTTGAAGCAGGCTGTCATCCAAAGCTGTATAATAGCCTCAGCTGGGAAATACAAAAGTGCCATGGATTATTGATAGAGTCATATCTGCAGTTCTGCTGACAAATTTGATGCCTCTTTTGCTAGGTTTCCACTATTAAGAAATACCTCTGTTAGTATGTGTCCCCTTCTCTCTCTCTGTGTGTTCCATTTGGCTCGGCTTATGATTTGGCATTGTACCATATATTCCAGTGAAAAATGATATTATACTTAATAAGCCTAATGTTACAAGGAAAAATGATGAACTTAACAAAGTGCTAATGATTTTCATTTAAAAAAAAAAATACCCTGGAAGTATAAATTTACCAGACCATTTAAAAATTATCTTCTGTTCCACTTTTTCTGTTTCTTTCAAAGTACTTCATAAAGCATTAAAATAGATAATTTTTCCTTATCTTGAATATCTGTATTAGAAAGGAAAAGGCAGAGAAGGGAAGATTATTCTAGCAGTTCTTAAAAATTAAACTGACATGCTGGTATAATAAGTCTTACACTTATTCACCAAAACTATACCCGGATTAACATCAAACATCTTCTGCCCTCTTCATGTAATTATATAGCATAACTCCTCTAGGGAAAAATGAAAACACAACTTTTAAAATATGGATTGACACAGCTGCAAAAATGTTAACTATTTATTTTATATTATTGTGAAAGTTCTAGCATCACTTCCTCTGTGTTATAGACCAGTTTTTCACTAGCTGAAGTGTAAAAGATATTTAATGGAAAAATGGGGTAAATTATGGTGGCAACATGGAGTCTGAAAAGCATGTTTCTCTTCTCTCCTCTCCATGTTTCATTCAGTCAAGATATGGAAGAATGAGAGGCAGTATTTGGTTAAGGGTGAAGTATGTGTCCAAGCTGAAAACCTGATGACACCAGACAAAGTGGTAGCAGTTAGGAAATATGAAACATTCCCTTGGTCTTTCAAAACACGTGAAATCAAGAGCTAGCTAGTTAAAAAAGTATTTTGGCTAATCATTTTCAGAGAAGAAGGGAGACACCACTGCTCTTGGCTGTGATTAATGTGTTAACCACCTCTACCCTAGGTGATAAAAGATTTTGAATGCTCGCACATGCAGCATTCAGTCCTCCCGCCACCACAGAGGATCTGGCTGGTGTCAACCACTGTCAGTATGTTAAGACGTAATGAGGTTGTGCCACTGACATGACTTCTGACAGGGTCCAGTTGAGATCTACCGAAAAGTCCTAAAATAAGGCTGAAATATATAATTCTGAGCTGTCCCTTTTATTAACTCTGTTTTAAAAATCCTGACTAGATGATGAGAAATTAGGAAAAAAGGGAAACCATCCCTATGTTAATGAAAACAGTGATTGAACAAGGACAGTGAGATCAATCTCTAAGCAGTGTTTTAATGAAGGGAAGTTTCACTAAAGACCAGATATTCCAAAAGACTCTTTCACATATGGACACCTAAGTACCTGTCAGTGGTAAACCAATTACTTTGTGCCAAATGTTCCTTTTACAAGGGAGCATTAAAATATCCTGGCCAGAATACAAATACTGTGGACATTGCCCTTCACCTGTTACTTTAGAAATAGGTATTAATATGGAAGTTCATATTTTTCACAAACTACTCTCTGAGTTGGATCAATTTAATTATATTTTGTTGTATGTCATTGCGTTTTGGTCCTTTGGTACCAGCAGAAAAGGGGCCTGTTGGCTTGGTCCAACAAGGCTGCGGTCCTGTGGGTTAGATGAAGCTCCAAGGAGGGACAGGGAAGTTTTTTCTTTCCTGAGAGTTCTTTCAGAAGGGAAAATCTCCACAGTATGTTGCAGAACAGGGAACTGGGGAATCATGGGTGAGCTGGCAGACTGTAGCACAACAAATACTGGGTAGGAAAGAGTCAAGTAGCCCATACTTCAAGGTGACAGAATGCAAAGCCTGTCTTTCTAGACACCCGGAGGTGACTGTGGAGTTTGCTGCAACTGAAGAAAAAATTGCATAGCTTATCGATGGAGCAGATCGGAAGAGAAGACATCAGCTTACATGCAGAGAAGCCCTGTTCCAAGCCTTCTCCTAACTAAAAGAAAAAGAAAAAAAGTCTTTCAGTTCACTTAGCCTTCTGGGGTTCTGCCTTATGAAGAAAAAATGTACGGTGAAGCTTTATGGTTTGGCAGGCTCAGGGACCCATTACACCAGCAATGTAGTGATGATACAGTGAAATGCTGTGTGCGGAGTGTATTCCTTCTTATGATGAACACAAGCACAAGGTAAATATCTGAAAGTGTCATCCTGTTGTCTGCTTTGCTTTTATTTCCTTAAGTAGTAAAAAGACAAATCAGAAACAAAAGTGGTTTTGGAGACAGGAAAGAGTGACTTCTTATGTTGAAAACATATTACTTGGACGGATGTCCAAGAAGCATTCCTGGACTACCTGTGCAGATTGTATAATACAATGGCTTTTCTATATTCCTCCCTAGTGCTATGTTGCCATTGCTGTCAACAGCTGACCTGCTCAAAGAGCAACTGCAGAATATGTACAACAGATAAATGATGAGAATTTCTTAATCCTATCAGTGAATATTGAAATGCAATATCTTACAGGAGGCAGTCAAACAATCTTTTACTTGTAAGTTCATTTTCTTTCTCCTCTGTTACTGAACTTTCCAGGAAATATACCTTACTTTCTCCAACTCTTCATGAGAAGTTGCCAGCAAAATTAAACACATTTTACTAATTCATTAAAAAAATACACTTTTAAATATTTTTTTAGATTTATTTGCATATTTCTGAAATTGGAGTGTGGTGAATGTAAGAACTCTGCCAGCTGATAAGCCAAAATGCATATTCTCCTGAACTAACAAGATTTACTAAGACCGATGTCTGCTGTCTTTGGTCCCCACTGACTGGAGTCTCTTGGGACAGTGTGCGTTGAGAATACCAAAATATTTTATGGAGGCAGATGTAATCGACAAAGGCTGCCACCTTTTCCGTTGTGATGTACTGGCTGTGGCAGCATCATCCAGACTGATGTTTGGTACTAATAAGGCTTCCCCAAAGAAGACAGCAGCAGAGTAACCACAATGATTTTTTTCTTTTTTTTTTTTTTTCTTTTCTTTCCCTCCCTTTGAAAAGAAAGGCTATCTTATATGAGAGTCAATATGGTGATTTAAAAACTAGGACTTGTTTGAAGAAGAATAGTGCAGCTAGTTTCTCTGTTGAGACTTAATAGAGAAAAACAGTTGTTCAAGGGCTAGTCTAAATAAGCACTTATGTTTCATCCTCTGAGCAGTCATTCAGGTTGCTTACTTTTCTCCTTTGTCTCAATAAGTATCATCCCACAAGATTCAATGATGAAGCTAACTTTAATGTGTTTAGTAAAAGTAGTGCGTGACTGAACTTAGAATGTGAGAATACTACTCTAATTTTCCCCCCATGCTGTTTATTTTGAACATCTACTTTTGTGGTAAAGAATCCCACGGGCTAAATCTTGTTCCTTGAACACATGAATAATAAATGTGCAAAAAAAATTGAAGCGTGAAAACCAAATGATTTATTTCTTATGTTTCTTAATACCTAAAAATTACTTTGAAACTCCCGATCAAGTGAAAAAGAATAGAAATTCACACTTCTTTTAGTTTTTATAAATTCTTTTTATCTATCATAGTGCTTAAACACATTTTGTTCTTCTGCTCTGCCTGCTTGCTAAATTATGGGCTACTGAACCCTTTTGGATTCAATATAGACCATGTACGTGCATTGGAGTCTGGTATTTGATTTAGGTAAAAGGGATTTATACCAATAGTGGTGTTTCACATTCATTGACTTTCAGTGATTTAGTTTCATTTCATTGTTTTCAATTGAATTGAAACTTCTACAAAATCTTCTGTATTAGCTTTCAGTAAGGACATGAAAAAATGCGACTCGTGGCATGCGTAGGAACTAGCAACCTCTGTTTTAAGGTCATTTGTGTTTAAAACCCATTTAGTGTTGTCTAATTAACCTTCAGAAGACACCTAGAATTAACAGCATGAATCAGAGGGGGAGGGGAAAAGATGTATTATTTTGATCTTACTGTTCCTTGTATTTTTGTACAGGAATTTACAGTATGTCCTGTAAAGATGACCTGAAAATTGTCAACAAGATAGAGGAAAAGCTAATGAAAAGGAGCTCTTTGGGTCTATGTTAGAGGAAAACCTTGAGATTTTCCTTCTCTACCTTTGTCCTAGCCTTGTGGGGCCAAAGTGTTTGTTTGCCTTTGCTTGACCTGAAGATGCATATAACTAGGTTGTTATATCAGAAAGTCCAAGGCATGTTTACGTAACATTTTCTTCAACATTTCTTCAGAATGTCTGTAGTCTTGGAGAAGAAAATCAATACTATAAACTTGAGAAAGAAATTAGAAAGTTAAAAATACAACTTCTTTAAAAAAATTGTGATGAATTTATGTGTTGATGCAGTAAAAATGCCTATTAGATTTTTGTAGACATTTAGACTTCAAGCCTGAGGACTTCTGAAGCAGAAGTAAACACACAAAAGCAATTGCATGTCCTTTTTGGTGAGATTTCATACCACACACAAACTTCATGCACTCTCTAAGGCACGATAATTGAAAATAGTCTTTATTTGATTCTTACTGGTGAGGATCACTTGCATATCTAGCAATGAATATGACAAATTGAAAGAAGCACCTTATGTATATGTAACTTTTACAAGTGGAGAAAATGTACTAGAGAAGCAACTGTCAATGTTGTCATGTATACAATCTGTATCCCAGTAAGATCACCTTCCAAATCATACTCTTCCTTTAAAAGAATTTCTACTGGTGTAAACTTCTCCCAGTATAATCTGACACATACCTGCAGATTATACTTTTGCTGAACTGCAGTTGTTGATTTTGTTCTTTGTTTCTTTTTTTTGATATAGTAAACTAAGATTAGAAGGACAAAGGGAAGTACCAAGTTGTCTACATCTAACAATTGTGTAGTGAAAGCTAAATATTAACAATCATTAAATTAATTTTTTCACTTTGAAATTTTAAAGTATAAAATGTATTTGAATGAAGATTGAGAGGAAGTATTTTTCAAAATTTGTTAGTTTAAAAATTTGCATGTAAACTTCCTCAAGGAATATTTTTCTGTAGCTACAGAAAATACACCTGTCATGCTGCTCCCTAATGCAGGAGAGGTTTAAATTCCTTCCTAAAATTCTGTGGCATTTTTAAAACTAATTTTTTTCCACACTTTTTTGGGGGGATTTTTGTTGTTTTGTTTCGTATTTTGTACAAAACTTCTGGAATATTTCCATAAAGAACAAGAAGGAAAGTGATTACCACTAAAAATAAAATAAAATAAAATATTAATATATAAAATATGACTACACTCACTTAGTCAACCACTGGTAGGTGAACATTGCATTGGAAAGAGAAAGAAAAAAAATCAAAATTTTATGAGTGCAAGTGTGCACTTATTTCATGAAACCTCAGGCTAGCCTGCAACAAAATAAACAAGCTAGGAAAAACCAGAGTGCCTTCTTTTAAGACACTGTTCAGTTAGGTCAATAGACACAGTTAACAGAGGAAAATGTGCAGTGTATCTTCCATTTTCATTTAAGATAAAGTGTCTACAATACATGAAAATGCACTTCATGTGCATTTTATTAAAGCTGACAAATACAGGCTTAATAATGTGTGTGTTCATGCGCATATGCGAAGAAGAGGGAAATTTATATAAAAGTCAAGCTCAGGCAAGTTTTTTCTAGCAAGTAAAGAGAGCGCTGTACCTTAGCAGCCCTCTTGAATCAATACAGTGAAGTTGAGTTCCTTATTGATTCTGTTGATAAAATGATACAGTTCTCTCTCTCTTTCTATCCCCTGTAATACAGTAAAGCATTAAAGAAGCAGGGTAAGTACTTTTACAGCCTTCTTAGTGCTGCCCACAGGGTGCTATAAATGCACAAACTGGATATAATTGAAGAACATATTAACTTACCTTCTGTTGTACAGGAAGAACATAAGCAGGCTGTAATGTGCACAGTGTTGAAACTCTTAACTTGGGGGATGAGAATTAGCTTGCAGTAGTAATTTGGTAAGCACCTGGGAAAATTGCAAGCTTCATTTCCTGCAACGTGGAATATGATTAAAAACAGAATATATTATTATCAGGGGTGCCATTAAAAAATGTGTAGACAGCATTCTATGATGTTAAAACGGAAATTGGAAGTTGTATCCAAATGTTGAAGATGCTGCATGTTAATTATTGTCTACCACAGTGCATTGAAAGTGCAATTCAATTATTTGCTTTGTCAAGCAATATTTTGATTAACTTGAACTTTAATTTTGTACATCTGGTGTTTTTCACACTGTGATAAAAACAGGGTTGAGGTATGCTGCTTTGCCAACAGTGTCTTAAAACAACAGAAAGAACATATGCAAAGCAACAGTAAGCCATATTAAACGCAGGAAAGACAGCCTTTTTTTTCCCCCCTTCACTTTTTTTTCTTTTTAGAGAGGGAGAAAAAGAAATCTTTCTCGAACGACATTCAAGAAAAGCACAGTTTAAGGTGTATTTATTGATATGGAGCCTGAAATGATATTTTTCTCTTGGACTTCCTCATGCATTGTCTTTAATTGGTATGATCACATTCCTATAATTAGTGTATTAAGTAGTGATAAAATCTTAAGTTGTAATGCACAATGCAAAATACTTTCACAGATCCTGGCCAGTAGGAAATCAGTGGGTTAGTCTCTGGTGATAACCTGACAAACTGACCATAGGCTTTTCTGCGTTGTCATGTCCTATTTCTCCATTCCATATAAAATGAAGTCCTTAAATTTTATTATGTGATTATTCATTTTATAAAAGACCAAGTAAGGAAAAATAAAATTCAAAATATTTTTCCATATGTATCATTTGTGTGGATACTTCTATCCATGGTTCCACGACACATTTTGCAATGGGCTGTGGCTGGTCCATTTGTGAGTTTGCTGTGAGGTTTTGTTGTTATTTGTGTTTCTTTTTTTCATTTTCAGAGTCTCTTGCAGAAGCTACGATGCAAATGGAGACTGGAGATGACATTCCAAATAGTACTGACTTCCCCCAGGGAAACAGCCTGAACTGAGGAGGAACTGTCAGCTGCAGGGCAGAATATACATTGCATTAATCTACCCAACAGCAGCCTTCTGCTGCAGAATGTGCTCACTTAGACCTGCAGGAGGATTTATGGCTGGCTCATCCTCTATTGCTTTTAAGACTTGCACTGCCACAACTCCCCTCCCTGTAGGCCATTGTCTGACTCAGAAGATTCAGTTAGCTCTCAGCATTTTTTTCCCATTAAATAATTGATTTTTATGAAGCATTCATAAAGAAATTATTTAATTAGTTGAAAGCTAGCGTCAGGTGGCACGCAAGGAGAGCTTTTGTTACCAACTGAAAAGCCTCATGTATTTGGTTGTGTAGAAGAGAGCTGCTAGCAGATGTCATTTATAGTAAGTAGGAATTACTGAAAGGTGAAAGCGTGCAAATGGAAGTTTTGCTGTTTCCTGAGGTGTTTGCTCTGGGTAGTTTCACAATTGGTAATTCAAAATATTGACAAGAAATGTAAATTGCATAGACGATTTTTAAGTAAATTATTTTTTCCCGGTAGAAGAATAAATCCTTCCTCATTGTAATATGACATGGAATATGAGTGGTTTCTTCAAGAGGATCCACATGATGTGAAACCGTGAATTTAAATTATTCAACAAAATAACACATTTAAGAGGTTGGGAGCTGGTATGAGAAAACATTGATTCAATTTGCTTAACGACTTTTGTGGCATCATGAACAAGTCATGTATTCCCTCCTTGGCCCATTTTTCTTCCTAGCCACAGAACAGTCATGTGAGGGCAAATAAGTTAAATGACATTAGGGAGATAGGACGGTAAGGAGCAAAATTGAATTAAAATGTTCTGGAACAAATTTTCAGAACAGAATACAAGTTTGCCAATATATGCTAAAAAAAGATTTTTGAAGAAGGGGGAAGGGGGAAGTAAATATTGCTCAATGAATGTTAAAAGAAGATTTTCTAATAGACGAGTGCTTCAATTCTGCTGAATATCTCAGTTATTTATACATAGAATTGGATGAAAAGGAGAGAAGATACAGATAGACATTTGATGAGAGCATCAGAGCAGAATTTGAGAAAACAGGATGTTTCTGGTGGCTTTCGTGTTCAGTTTTTACATTAGAAATAGTCTACAGAAGAGACATATGATTATTTGTGTTTCATAAAATTTAAACACTTCAACAAATTGATTTTTTTTTTACTTCGCAATGTAAATGTTTAAAATTGAGAAAGAAGATTTTTTTTTTTTCATTGGTTCATTGTTTTATTTTACACGTAGTAGCACAAAGTCTGTGGGTCTATGTCTGTCAGTATTAAATTTTGAAAAGTGAGAGTTAATATGGGACCATTGAATATGCAGAAAAGTCATTGCCTCAGGGATATTGGGGCACTTTATTATTGTTCATAATAAGTTTGTGAAGTTCAGAGTATAGAAATAACACAGAGTTTTTATTTCTAAAAATAAAAGTACTGGAAAGCATTAAGCTGTGCCTTTCTAGGGCTTTCTGTTTTTTTCTGTCAAAGATAAAATGATTTTGTAGTTAATTTTAGAATCAAAATGCTTTTACTCATCAAAATGATTCAAGTTTCAATTAAATAGTTTTTGCAGGTGACTCAATTTTCACTTCAACAGTTGGCAAAGACATGCTGTGTGAAGTTGCCTCCATGGTGGAGTTTGCCTTATTTTCTGAGGATGTTTGGAATAATCTACTTTGACTGAACATGAAACTAGCCAAGAATTTATTATTACAAGGTTTTATAACAGTGAATGCCCTTCTTCTAATCTTGTTCTGAAATAAAAAAAGGTTTTCTTATTTATTCTTCCCAGGTTTTTATTAATCTAAATGTTCTTCCAAATTTTCACTGCTACTAACAATAATGTTACCAGCAATACCATTTACTCATTCCTTTATGAAGAGGACTTGCAGAATTTCAGTCATAGCTGTTATTCCTTCATCATTATTGGGGAAAATATCTGTTTAAATTTATGGAATTATCCTGAACATCGATATAGCAATGATTAGCTTAATCCATCAAATCACAACAGGTAAACTACTTACTTCAAGTGACCTCACAGGATTTTTGTCTGTTTGGGTTTTTGTATACACAATTTTTGAGGGTGTATGTGTTGTTTAGCCCCATCTTATCTCTCTGTGTTTAAATAATTCAGAAATTCACCATGACTTAAATGATCATAGGCTATTTTAGAAGCTGAAAATACTATTTGAATGTTCAAGTCAGGTGAATGATATTTTGCTTCAGATGATTTACAACTGCTTACAAAATCGGAAGAGTAGCCTCTTGTCATATCCTTGAATGTTAACTCTTATGATTTTTTCTGTTTATTAGTTCTTTTTATTTTTATAGGAAACAATATGACTGATAAGCCTGTCTCTTGGAATAAAGTAAAGCCTTGAGGTTAAAGCTGTCTAGACTCTTTTTTCAGTTTGCTTTCTGACCTTTTCTTGTATTACAGAAAGTGAACTAACATCTGACAAACCTTTAATTTGGGCAGGTTAGGCTACATGTTATTTGGAAGAGAAATATTGTTTAAAGACAAATATGTTCAAACTTTAATACTGTTATATTTCACAGTTCAATTGAACTTGACTACTTCTGTAGGCTTTTTATTTTGTTTCTTTAAGTAAATACATTTTTATCATTTGAATTGTTTTGTAGACTTTAAGCAGGATTTTTAGGCTGGAAAACAAATACTCTTAACTTTGAGCACAGACAGCAAAAAGGCAAAATTTTGCTGATTCCTTCCAATATCAAGTCCATTGAATAGCTTGACCTATTTTCAGTAGTTATTGCTCCTCTGATAACTGTTTTTTTAATATCAGTCTAGAAATGTTATGTAAGTTTGTCTGGTTTTACTTATGTCATATTTTTAAATGTGAGAGTAAGGGAACACTGATTACATCATGGTTAGTTAATCACAGTGCCATAACAAATAATCTAGAAGTTTTTAAGTGCTGAAAATTCATGGGCAGAGAAATGCCACATGAAACTTCTGTGTTTGAGGATGAATATAAGTGCCCATGCGTGTTACATACAAATGGTCACCTCAAACTGGAAACTGATCCTCTCAATCTATCTGCATTTTAATACAGAAGAGCCCAAATATGAGATCAGGTGGTGACTGGTGCCTGTATGCAGAGTGTCATGATGCATCTGAAAAATGCCTTGTGCTTCAGGGGGAAGAAAAGATGAAAGAGATGACTGAGTTGCCCATGCCATGGGACTGCTCTGTTCCAGACAGGTTGGCAGGTAGTTAGCTGATTATGTGGATATTTGCCAGGAAAGCACGGATGGCTGTAGTGTAAAAAGTTGATTTTACATGCCGTGCATGGGATACTAATTGGGCGACTTGCATTGCAGATGAGGCTGTTATCTAGAGAATTTTTGAGAAGTCTGAAAAGAAAAAGGAAGTGAGCTGATGGCTTTGTTTTCAGATGTTGTGTTAGCACTTGCAGCTTTTCTGGCAACTCGCTTGCAAGATTTCCAGAACTGTAAAAACACAAAAATTCTTATTTTTTATCAAATTTCCTGGCACCCCAACTTAACACCACAGAAAGACATTGTGGGTACAAACACAGAGTTCTATGTTAATATATAAAAAGTTATGATAATATGCACATTTCAAGGATTTTAATGTGTTTCCCTACTTAATTTGCTTTGCTTTGTAATAAAAATTACAAAGCAAAAGCGAAGAACACCTATGAAATTCCATTCCATGTACCTATACTTCTCTCTCATTCTCTTCTATGTTAATATCACCAGCTAGAATTAAAATATTTCTAAGAAAAAGATTTTTTTCTCAGTTTATTAAAAACCAAGGAATTTTTTTTTCCTTCTTGAGGGGCTAAAGATTAAATGTGATATTCAGTTTCCAAGAAGCATGCTTTGTTCTGCAACAAAATGCATCATCTTCATTGTACTGGATTTAATGTTTCATGTGGATTAGTTTCAGCAGAAGGCAGCCTTGGTTAAATTTTCTCCACAAGCAACTCTAGTTTAAACATTATTTATATGTTTGTTTGTTTGTTTGTGTTATTTTAGTTTCTTGCACACCTTGCCTCATCCTGAGCAACTAGCACCTTGTGGTCCATAGAATGAAAATGTCTTATAGTGGTTTGTGGTGTATTCTGTAGATATACAGTAGTTCCAGAAATGTAGAGGTCTCATAAGACTCAGCCATGTGTATACATCTGTTTTCTAGGAGTTTGACAACTCAGGATTTCATAATCTTTCAGGTATATTTCACTGTTTGGTATCTGCTCAGCATACTAACCACTGTGAAGTGTGAATGAATAGAACCAGAATAACTTTCTTTTTTCAGTTTTAACAGTTTTTTTCCTTTCTACTTTCTCATCATGATACTTTGACTGCAAATGTTGCAGTGCCTAAGAGATTGGGGAAGAAAAGTGTCTTGAGTAGGTATTCGTGAGTTGGTAAATGCTGACTACATATGCAGGGCTCTTTTGCTTTCCAAACTCTTTGTCTGACAGGCTCCAATCTATGACACCTTCTAAGGTTAAGAAACTACATTTTATACTTTTGAGGCACCACTCTTTCTCTCTTCTTCACTAAAGAAAATGATAAAACAGTTCTTATAGTGAGTTATTTGAACATTTTATAATGCCCTACATAGATTTGGACAGAGTAAAGTATACAGGTTTTGTGAAGTCAGAAGAGTTTGACAAAGAAAGATGAAGAAAAAAATTTATGGATATCGCTTTACCTTCTTTCTGTTTATAAACAAAGTCTGATAGATCTCATTTTCTGCTGAAGAAGGCTGGAGATAATGGATACTGACAAATAAAGAGCTTCGATTCATACTCCTGAACACAAATTGTAAAGCAAGTAGAATTCAAGACCATACCTTTTAGGCATCTTTATCTGCGTGAGGGATCTTAATAAGTCATTCTAGATGATTGGTATGGTTTGAAGAAAACTGAAGTTAAGGCTGCCTTTAAATTATGTCGTTCAAGAAGAACTCCATCAGAGTAGGGGAAAAATGAAACCAAGCATTAAACATCTGCAAGACTGTTTATTTGGGGGATTTGGCTGCTGGAATACAATGAAATCAAGGTTATGCTTGAGAAGACCTCAGGTATATGATTTATATCAACAAATGAGCATGTAGAGCAGTCAACATTCTAGAAGACTTAAGCCCAGTGTAAGAGATGACTTGCAATGCAAGGTGTGCTGTTTCATCCAATAAGCCTATTTGATTAGTACAATAACTTGTGGACATTTTTTTTCAATTTCACACAAATCTAGTGTGAATTATAGCAAAAAAATAAATGCTGAGGAAACTCACACTGAGAAAAACCCCATTGGGTGAGAATATTACCTGGGTTTTCACAGAAATGAGGTAAGCTGCATAAACAAGATGACTACAAACTCCTGTTACTCATTGTAGAAACCTCTTCCCTTTCAAAGGTAATACACTGGAAAAGGGCAGGTGATTGGCACCACTATTATCTGGGTATTTTGTGAAGCGAAGGCTGGAGATAAAAATAACAAAACCTGTCTGAAAATCAATGGAGAGAGAGTGGAAGAGCAGAGTTTCATCTAGAGAAAGCGAATATGCACAACGAAACTCTTGTCCAGGCTTACATGGCCTCTCATATTGTAATAGAACAAGTATGTCCCTTGAAAAGAAGGGGTATGGTTTGGGTTTAATAGTGTCCCTTTGATTAAGTACTGCATGACCAGAATTATGTTAACGTTTAACCTAAGCTTAAAGGTAGAATATCTTGGCCATCTACACTATCCATTTAATCAAAGAGAAATTCTCCTTCTTGATGACACAAAGGAAATTTGGCAGAAGAAAATAGCTTTAAATTGTTCTTAGGTGACATGTGACCATATATGTATAAAAGGAGTTAGGGTACTTCATCTAGGAAGGCCACCAAGGACCACCAGAGACCCCCAAAAAGAGGAAGACATATGCAGAAGGGTCTGAAAAGGAGCCAAGAAGAATGACAACACATTGTTACACAACTCCTGTAGGTCAGAATGAATATGTGTTAGATAAATAGAATATGCATGAATTCAACATATAAATGTAATGTAGAAGCTGGCATTGGGCATGCTTGATTTGGGGAAAATCCACCAAGCACCCAGACCTGAATAAAACAATATCTATCCTGAGACTGTGTGAGGATTGGCTTATTGCACTCTGGGTAAAGAATGCACTTTTCGGACTACACTATAAAACCTGTCAGATGAGATATTGTTATTTTTGCTTTGCGTTTTTTTTTTAAGATTCGAAAGCTGACAATGAGAAGAGTGACTGTATTGATGAACAGCATACTGATCATGTCTTGTTAAAAGGCCTTCTGTAACCAGCTTTAAAAATTAGACCTCGTCTATTATTTTCCTTAACCGAATGTATTCTAAGTTTCCTCATCACCACTCAGTACTAAAAAATCTTGTAATCTTCAAATTTATTTAAAAATCGTAAAAATGTAGTATATTAACTACTTTATGTTTTTTGGTTTATTTCACAATCAAACTGTTATAGAGAAATAGTGTGAAGCTAAAACAATGCTAGAAAATACATACTGCTGATTCCTATCTGAAGATTCTTTGGCTCAGTAAATACCGTATTCCCAGTTAAGCACATAAGATACGTTATTATGATTGTACTTGGAGTAATCAAAATAAATTGCTATGCATATTATCTTAAATACCCTTTTCTATTTTATGTTTAATTATACAGAGATTCATATTTGCTCTTATTTCCTTGTTATAGAGTAAATAATTATTAGTTCAAAAAGACTGGTTATAGTAATCAAAAGGCTTTTGAGTAAATAGGTATTGTACTTTGCTGAAAAACCTGTTGAACTCTGGTTATATGGAGAAGTTCCCAGAGTTCACAGGAATACTGAGGTGTCTTTGCTCTAATCCCACTCTTACTAAGAATTGGAGATACTAAAGTTTTTTCATTTAAGGCTATATGGCTGATACCTTCTATCTGGAACTATGTGTGGGAGCAAACAATAAATTCTTTTTATGTGCAGCTCTTCTATAAAATATTTTGTAACAATCTTGTACTGAGATGATGAAAATATAAGTGACCTTATAAAAAATGATTCATACTCCATTGACTATTGGATGTCTCTGGACATGTCTGATTTCCATCCTCTTCCCCAGCACTGACGAAGCATGGGTCAGCGTCTTCAATGTAATGTTATTCAAGGGGCTTTAACTGTTCTCAAGCAGATATGCTTAAGTAGAAGCTATGAGGGTGTTATATATTAGTTGAGAGAGACAATTTCATTGCACAGCAGCTTTTGAGGGTTTTTTTTGCCCTTGCAATGATAAATGGAATTAGGTGGTAATTTCCACTCTCTTGAAAACTGCAGTCCTGTTTGGCACAAAAAGTAGCTGGTTGTCTGTCTGGCCTGGGTGATCTGGCAGAATTCAGGAGCAGTTTTTGAATGTCAGTTGAGTAGGCTCAGCAAAACGTCATTCCAAACATTGGTTTCACACATCAGACCAGTGGTCTTGTGACCACACTACAGCACAGGCATCCATTTAGCATCATTATGATCAGTGACTGAGTTATTGTAGTGAAATTTTGAATTTTCCTAATTTCTTGCTATGTTTTAATGTCTTCTTTGCTCCTGAAATGTGTTCCTGATAGCATTTCCCAAAGTTCATTGTATTAAAGTGCTCCAGGAGTCTATTCTCAGCACTTGCATAAATTTTAAAGGACTCTGTCTTTTCACAGGAGAAAATTTTGGGAGAGTACTGCAGTGTTATTAGCCTTCAAAGAATTACATTCCCACTGTAAAATGATGCAGCTTTACTCGATTTTAAATGGAAGTTATAGTCTAGCCAGACCAGGCAATTTCCTAGATGGTGAGTTTAGACTATTAGGTCTAATTCCATTTCAGAGCCACAGTAAAACATTTTGGATGTAATGCTAAGAAAGAATCTCATCATATTTCAAAGTTTCCTTCTCTTTGGTATGTCTTAATTTTCCTAGTGAGAACACTGCTAAAACTGATGCATGAATGCAAACAATTTTAGTTTTAAGACAAGCATATTTTGATTAAATTTTATCCAGCTGAAGCTGGACTCAGTTCTGTTGACTATGAATATAAGCTGCTAACGAGCTGCTAATAAAATCAGTGCTGTTTAAAGAACTTCAAGTGTTCTCTCGACGTTAAACATTGGTAACATGGGAAGCAAGAACTATTAAAAAACACATATGGAAGAGTATCACCAACCTGAAAGAAACATCAAAAACTTTATATACTAAATTATGAATGCCATGGGTTGTGAAAACCTAGAATGCCATAGCAAATTCTCATTCGTCTTCTCCCAAGTTGCGAAGGAACTACTTGTACCACCCCGCTTGAGACATCTGGCTTAAGCCGAATAAAATGGTTGACTGATTCTTCCAGCCTTCCTCTAAATTGAGTGTAAGAATACAGAGAGATTCTACTACAGCACAGTACATCCCTCTAGAATCAACCATGATTCTTCTTTCAACCACCATCTCTAGACATCCACGCAACAACTGTTAGTTTACACTGATAGTTTTTGGGTGCAATGGCATAGAATAACACATGGGTCAACATCTGAATATCAGGGTTTAGTAATTCTTCATTGCACAGTAGAACATGTGCTCCATTGATGGAAATAAGGATTGAGAAACAGCAGATAAAATGGGAGGAATACATATAGGCAGAGATATGAATGAGAAACTCAAAAATATTGGTAAAGTTTCAAAGGTATTGAGTAGATATGCTCGTTTTCCTCTGAAGGTGGGTGTAATAACTTATAGTTTGCTTTTTATTTTCTGACTGAGGAAGCTGAGTTGATCACATTCTCTTTCTAGTACTTAACTTCTGAACAAGTGCAATGGAGAAAGATGTGTGCCTGAAGGAAGTAGTATGTCACGATAGCAGCTCTAACATGTCAGCTTTCAGTAATTCTTATTGTCCAATAGCATTAGGTTAAGAGGGAGAATGCAGTAATCTAGGATGGCAAGAAGGCCAAAGCAAATGAAGAATTTGGAAAAGCAGAGATTTCTGGAAGTGTGACTACATACGCTTAAAAGAAGCCAGCATTTGGAGCAGGCAGTGTAAGCAGGCCAGTAGGGACAGAACTTTCTGTATAATTTTGTTTGCATTTGTCACCTGTTAAGAAGAAAGCATCCATTAAAAATGAAGGTACACCCTTTATCGAAGTGCGACTATATTTATCTCCACTGCAAACACTGTTCATATGATGGTAAGTAAACTTAATTTGTGTTTGGCTTTCGTTCAGTGTACCTTAGGTGGTTTGTCTGCAAATTTCCACTTAAAGTACTCCTTTCAAAACAATTTCTATTATGACTTCAGGTACTGCTGAAGTTTTATGGAATTTATTGATGCATAAAACAGACAATATAAATATTTCTGAAGTTAGGTTGAAGCAGCAATCACTTCCAAATTTTTCATTTTTTTGTCTACCATAAGTTTAGTCTTTATTCTGCCTGAGATGGGGAATTGGGGTTGTTTGCTTGATTGTTTTCCCTGAATTTTAGAAGATCTTGGGACACTAAGTCCCAGGAAGGAAAAAAAAAAACAAAACCAAACCAAAACCTCAAACCCCACAGTAAGGTAATTTGAGGGTTTATGTTGCAATTACATATTAAAGAAAGCAATCTTCTTTTTAAAGCTGAAATTTTGAATCTTGTGGGTGAATTTCTCACAAATCAGGACAGAAGTTTAAGATTTTCTTTTGAATTAATCTCAATGAATGGGGAAATACTATGTTTTAGATGATATGAAAACTAAACTGAAGTGAGAAAACATTGCTGGTGTTCTGGATTTTGTCTAGATTCCCTTACTTCAGGTACGTTTCAAAGTTAGAATTGTGCTAGTGTTTTTAATTTATTGTAAGGATTATTTGAAAGAACAGTTGTATGAGAAAATATACCTTACCTTTCTTTTTAGTTTGAGGTCAGCAGACTTAGTTGATAGATCCAAAAACGCAACTTATCTTGTGTTTTTTGTATGATCTTGCAAGGTGAATCACCTGCAAGTACTTCTATTCTATTGCAGAGGGTAGTAGTGTCTGTACTATCACTAACTCTCTTCAGCTTATGCTGAGTTCAGTGACTAGTTCTTTTCTTCAAAGCCTCACTAATGGGATTTATACCTTTGGAAAGGAGAGATTATCTAGCCTCCAATCCCTCTTTTCCAAGTCTTTCCAGATCTGAGAATAGAAATCTGTGAAAGAAACCAACTCTTCTGAAAAATGGATGTAATATTGTAGTGAAAATGCGGACAGAATTGCACTTGTAGGCCACGCAGAGAACAGTGAACTCTGTGCCCTGTAGCTTGTCAATGAGTCCTGTATTTTCATGAACCCTACGGTGGTCCCAGAGTGTATTAAATACTTTCAAGGAAGCTAATGGAATGTCATGGTTCATGTGCACACCACACAAACTAGGTGTTAAACCTGTATGATATTATATGTAGATATTATATGTAGCCTAATAAAGACATTGAACTTGACTTCAAAGATAGTATCTTCTTCGGTTGTTGTGGTCAGACTGAGAACAGCTCAGATTCCTAGCATACTGAGAGAAAACTGCCTCTGCCATGACACCCTTTCCACCAATTGATTCAAATATTTTGTTAGAACAGCCACAGTCTCCTAAAAAAACCTGCAACGTAAATAAACACAAACTAATTGTCTAAGACAAGGCTTAGCCAAAAATGAGAATGGAAGTTAGTAAAAGGGTCAGTATGACATAATTACTGAAACATATTTTCCCTACACATAAATACTTACTTTCTTCTTCCTGCAATTTTCAGGTTCTAATATTGTCAGACCGATTATTTGACATTAACTCTAATGTTTTCTCAGAGGGGTTATATTGTTTCCCTTCAAGTAATTTTTAAGGGTCTATAGCAATAGAAAAGAACCATAAAAACCCCTTGAAGAGAAAAAATTATGCTGGGTTTTCGCATAATAAGTGTCCGCCTTCAGCTAGAATAATAAAAATAACCTGGTTTTCAACATTTCCTGGAAAATATTTTCTATGTATGGAGATACTGTGTATTCAGTGAGGAGGTTTTGAGATAAAAACTTGGAACAGATATTTAATCATACTTGAAAAAGATACTCCTGGGAAGTTTATCTACTGATATGATTAAGAGGAGCAAACTTGTTTATTTATCCTGGTCTCCTATTCATTCTTCAGGTTTTTACATTCTCTTAGCAATTAGGTCTCAAGTAAAAGCTGTTTTTCTGCATACTGTACTCTTTGTTTCCATCAGAGCACCTCTCCTAGACTAATTCATTCCTTATGCAAACTGTTCTAAACTCTAGGCAAAAAGAAGATAATTTTTTTTGCTTTTAGGCACCTATTCTACAATCAACCACTTGCAAAACAAATTTCATGGATTTTTTTTTCCCTGTTTTTGGCTTTTCAAACAAAATATTTTTTATTTTCTTATCATTTACCGCCATGCACATGCTAATAGATTCACAGATTTTTTCAGGCGTAAAATGATTATTCAGTTCCACAGGTTTGACTCCTGTGTAACACAGGTCAGAGAGTATTAAAAATTGGCATTTACGAATTCCAGTTAATTCCAGACAATACATGTCTTCTGCAGACAATTTCAAACTAAGTACTAAAAAAATGGCATATCTGGCACTTAATTGCTTTTTTCTGGTACTTAACTGCTGTTCTAGTTTGACTGTGGCCAGCAACAACAGGGCCACATGGCCGTTCTACCTCCCCTCCCCCTGCTGGGGTACGAAGGAGAATGGAAAGAAACAGGCAGAAACAGGTGGGTCGGGATAAGGGCAGTTTAACAGAACAGCAAAAAAAGGGAACAGGAACAACAACAATACAGATAAGGAGAATACACAAAACAAACAGCTGAACTCACAGAGCCACTCTCACCACCCACTGCCGCATGCTCCCGCAATGAGACTGCCTTTCGGCCTCCCAGCTCCCCCCAATCAGAACCAAGCATGGTGGCACGTGGTATTGAACACCCTGCTCTGTTTGGCCAGGTTGGGTCAGCCCGCCCGGCTGTGTCCCCTCCCGGCTTCTGGTGAGAATTAACCCTGTCCTCATCGAACCCAGGACAACTGTCCTTAATGCTAGAAAACTGTCTTTTTCTCCATTTAGAATTTTCCTTGATAAAGCTTATGAATGCAGAAGCTCATCCTGCTCTCTAACACAGTAAGGAGCTTTTATTACACCCTATTTACTATTCGTCCATACACTTCATATATCGAAACTGGCAACCTCTTGGTCTTTATGCTGTATGAACCAGGATGAGCCTAAGCATCTGTGGTTTGTTTCATTCTGGCAAAACGTGGAAAGGAGTGCGGAGCTGCTGGCTGTGGTGTGCTTCAGGTGCACTTGCTGGGGGAACAAACAAGCCAATTGTTTACACGATCAAGCTTGTTACTGGCTGTGACCCTTGAATACTGGTCAAATTTAGAAATGAAAATAAATAAATGATAGGTATTTTAGCTCTCTTTCCAACACAGTTAATCTAGCAAAGGAGGCAGGAGACCTGCATGGTTAAACAAGGAGCTTCTAGAGGAGATCAGGCAGAAGAGAAAGGTCCTTGGAATGTGGAAAGAGGGGCAGGCCACTTGGGAAGAGTACAGAAATGTGGTGAGAGCATGCAGGGATGCGATGAGGAAGGCCAAGGCCCACCTGGAATTGAAGCTGGCAAGGGATGTCAAAAACAACAAGAAGGGCTTCTTCAACTACATCAGCAGCAAAAAGAAGGCTAGGGACAACGTGGGGCCGCTGCTGAATGAGGCGGGTGTCCTGGTGACGGAGGATGTGGAGAAGGCAGAGCTACTGAAGGCCTTCTTTGCTTCAGGCTTCAGTGCTAAGACTGGCCCTCAGGAACAGGAATCCCAGGCCCCAGAGGTAAGAGAAGAAGCCTACAGAGAGGACAACTTTCCCTTGGTCGAGGAGGACTGTGTGAGGGATTGCTTAAGTGATCTGGATGTCCACAAATCCATGGGCCCCGATGGAATGCACCCACGAGTGCTGAGTGAGCTGGCGGATGTCTTTGCTGAGCCACTCTCCATCATCTTTGAGAGGTCCTGGAGGACAGGAGAGGTGCCCGAGGACTGGAGAAAGGCCAATGTCACTCCAATCTTCAAAAAGGGCAAGAAGGAGGACCCAGGGAACTACAGGCCGGTCAGCCTCACCTCCATCCCGGGAAAGGTGATGGAGCAGCTTATCCTGGAGGCCATCATCAAGCAAGTGGAAGAAAAGAAGGTTATCAGGAGTAGTCAGCATGGATTCACCAAGGGCAAATCATGCCTGACCAATCTGATAGCTTCCTACAATGAATTGACTGGCTGGGTAGACGAAGGGAGACCCGTGGATGTTGTCTACCTCAACTTCAGCAAGGCTTTCGACACAGTCTCCCATGATATCCTCCTAGGGAAGCTGAGGAAGTGTGGGCTGGATGAGTGGTCGGTGAAGTGGATTGAGAACTGGCTGAATGGCAGAACTCAGAGGGTTGTCATCAGCAGCGCTGAGTCTAGTTGGAGGCTGGTAACAAGTGGTGTCCCCCAGCGGTCAGTACTGGGCCCAGTCTTGTTTATCTTCTTCATCAACGACCTGGATGAAGAGTTAGAATGTACCCTCAGCAAGTTTGCTGATGACACCAAACTGGGAGGTGTGGTAGATACACCAGAAGGCTGTGCTGCCATTCAGTGTGACCTGGACAGGCTGGAAAGCTGGGCAGAGAGGAACCTGATGAGGTTCAACAAAGCTAAATGCAGGGTCTTGCACCTGGGGAGGAACAACCTCATGCACCAGTACAGGCTTGGGGTGGACCTGCTGGAGAGCAGCTCTGCGGAGAGGGACCTGGGCGTCCTGGTGGACGAGAGGTTAACCATGAGCCAGCAGTGTGCCCTGGCTGCCAAGAAGGCCAATGGGATCCTGGGATGCATCAAGAAGAGTGTGGCCAGCAGGACGAGGGAGGTTCTCCTTCCCCTCTACACTGCCCTAGTGAGGCCTCATCTGGAGTACTGTGTCTAGTTCTGGGCTCCCCAGTTCAAGAAAGATGAAGAGCTACTGGAGAGAGTCCAGAGGAGGGCTACGAGGATGATGAGGGGACTGGCGCATCTCCCCTACGAGGACAGGTTGCGGGAACTGGGCTTGTTCAGCCTGAAGAAGAGAAGGCTGCGAGGGGACCTAATAAATGCTTATAAATATCTGAAGGGTGGGTGTCAGGAGGATGGGGCCAAGCTCTTTTCAGTGGTGCCCAGTGACAGGACAAGGGGCAATGGGCAAAAACTGAAGCACAGGAAGTTCCGTCTGAACACGAGGAAGAACTTTTTCCCTCTGAGGGTGACGGAGCACTGGAACAGGCTGCCCAGGGAGGTTGTGGAGTCTGCTTCTCTGGAGATATTCAAGACCCGCCTGGACAAGGTCCTGTGCAGCTTGCTGTAGGTGACCCTGCTTGGGCAGGAGGGTTGTACTAGATGAGCCCCAGAGGTCCCTTCCAACCCCTACTATTCTGTGATTCTGTGATAGTTATGGAAATTATGCTCATCAGAGTACGTTTTTCGGTTTATAAGAGCTGTTTGAAAAAAGTTTGTAAATTTCGGTTCTAAATTTCTTATTTTAGGGACTTATAATTCTTGAAGAAGCTTGGAGATGTTAAATTTGGGTCATAATTTACCTGAGATGTGTTGTTTCCTTATCTTTTCCCCTTCTGTTTGCATTCAGTTCTTAGAATTCACACAGTAACAGTATTAATGAGAAATAAGAAAACAAAATTTAACTGTGGAAACATGACACTCTAAACACACAATGTTTATTTCCTTCTAGTGAACTGCATTGGGTTTTGAGCACTAGAATATAATGTGCATAGAGAGTAGCCATGTTGGCAGAACTTGTCTATAATTGCTCTAAAGCTACATAAAAAGATCATAAAAGGCTTTTAGGAAGATTTTATGGTCTGCTGGGTCAGTCATCCATGCTTGAGAAAATACCTCCTGAGCCAACAGAAAGCAAGTCCTATTTGTATTGAACCAATTAAAGTCAGCATTTCATCAGGTAATCTGATGTTATTTGTGTGGGATACTAATCTATTAGCACCTGTAAATTAAATTTTGTACCCTTTGGCCCTGTTTATCCTCACCTTAAAGGTGAGGGACTTTTTTATCCTCACCTGAGCATCTCTCAATCATTTAATTCTGCAGAACACAGACTTGATAAAACAATGATTCAGACATGTTACAAGCTCATTGTTATCACAATGCTAATGTTCTCCAGCTGACTCACTGGTTGTGACAATACTATAGTTTGAATAAAAACCATAAGGGTTTGTAGTCAAATAACCTGCATATATTCAGCAGGAAATCAGCAGGTCAGCTATTAGCTGTGGTGAAACCACACAGCTGTTATCTTCTTACCCACACACTTTCAAAGATATATTTTCAAGATGCACCTGAAATCCATTGTTTGTAAGAGGAGCTAGGGAAGGGACAGAAAAGATTCACTGAGAAGAATTTTGAAGATGTGTATATATGTCTTCACCTTGATACAAGATTTTATAACAGAACAACCAATCATGTCACTGATATGTCTTTAAAATATTCTCAGTGATGCTGTTTCACAAAGCATTTATATTCTATATAGGGGTTTTCTTGCTCTGTCCTTAAGCAACTTGTTATGAGATATACACGTGATTTATCAGCGTTTAGAATCTGCCCTTATACAACTTTGCAGAGTTCCTCAATGTATGAAGTTCTTAATAGAACTTCATAGATCTCTTGATCCAAATGCCACATAGTAATGAATTTCTCTTAACATCTCATAGTTTTACCCTATGCTGGCACTCAGAAGTGTCAGGAAAGAAATGAAAGTGATACTGTGGCTGTGGATTAAATGTAAATGATGTGTATTATACATCTGACAGCTTGTTTCTTCCTGTTCTAAATTGGTTCCACAGCAAGTTTATTACTGCAATGTCTGAATGACCTGTCAAAAGTTTCATAGTGTGAACTGTAAGATGAATCAATTAGTAGTTGATCATCTATATTGTATGTATTTTATGTTTTATTTGAGTTTGTTAAAAGGGAGCAAACGAATTATGACAGGTAGAAAAAAACCTGGTACAGCAGTGTCATTTACCAAATATCCCTACATGCGTTCTTGTAACATTTTAATTATGATCTCATACACAAGGAGTGTAACAAGACGGAAACTAGAGAATCATAATATTTAGAGGTCTTGTTTCATATTTTTCTAAGTGGGTATTTATTTCCTTTTAAATGTGCATTATAGAAGTCAAATAGAAGGGGTAAACATTAGTAGAGCACAGTCAGAGAGTGGTTTCTCCTCTTCTAAAGGGTCCTCCTTTCCACTGGCAACTAAATGCTTGCTCATGAAATACTTGTCTCGAGATCACCGCATTTATGTGGACAGAAACATGTCATGTCTGATTATATGAAAATTAATGAAGCTCTTGATATCTTTTCACGGCTTCACTCTACACTGTTGTATAATTTCAAGAGATGTAAGGAATCATTAGATCAGATTGCATCATTTGATACAATGAGTATCACATTGAGTAATTATTCAATGTTCCAATATTCACGCCATTGAAAACTAAAAATTTAGACACACACAGAGAAAATAAACCCAGAATATTTCAATAACTCCTAGGTGATTTCCTGCTTTGCAAAAGATGAACAAAATGTACAGTTCAAAGAAATTGTAACCATTCTTGTGGTTGATATCATTTTCATGTCATGATACCATAAATCAGCTAAAATGATGTATTGCAGCAAACATAGGAAAATATTTTATAGTGTATTTAAAGCACTGGAAGTTACATGTCATTTCAAGGCAAATAGAAAGCCAAGTAGAATCCCACTTTACAATTGCAGAGCTGTTTTAAAAAATATGGAAGATTGATAGCTGTTTTTTAAACTTAATATACCAGTACTATTAATAAAAATGTTTAGTAAGGTGCTCAGAAGTGATGAGAACAGAATAAGACATGAAGTGGTCCTGAGGAAAAAAGTGATACATAGCAATTTTTTGAAGTGTTAGCCATTTGTTAGTATTAGCCAGCAAGTTCGTGTTAGTTGAAATTATTTCTCTCTGCCTTTAGTTATCCCTGACAATGGATTAGAGAACAGTGAGTCAGTAGTTTTCTAAGTAGAAAAAGGTTTTTTAAAGTACTTCCCCTTTGCATGCTCATCTGATGTGTAGCGATATGAATACTATGCAAAAAGAATCACTTAATTTTGATTGGAAGAGATTCTCCAAAATTGTACCACTCAGAAAGGACTAAAGCTAGATGTCACAGAAAGATATGAGAGTTGTGAAAGTCTCTTTCAAAAGTTATTTGACAGGACAGTTTTTCTTTTCTGTTCATTTCTGCTTTTGCATTTACTTCGAATGAGATGTTGCATCTGGATAATGTAATTTCATGTTACTTTCAGGGCAGGCTGAATTATCTGTGGTCACAGAGCTTCAGTTCTGGCACTTCACAACCTATTTGAGAGGTGACAAGGACTGATAAACTCTTGTAGAGTGCTTCAAACATGATAAGCACTGTGCAAGTGCTAAAAACTATTAATAATCTTATCTGTTCATA
The DNA here is from genome assembly GCF_030867145.1 of Opisthocomus hoazin. Taxonomy (NCBI): domain Eukaryota; kingdom Metazoa; phylum Chordata; class Aves; order Opisthocomiformes; family Opisthocomidae; genus Opisthocomus; species Opisthocomus hoazin. Next base: position 66,811,746 of record NC_134416.1, on the reverse strand, counting down.
AGAGTAATGCTTGCAGTGTTTGAAAGTATACTTGTGAAAAACGGTTGTTACAATTATAAAATATTTCTGTTTATTTTGGACCTTAATCATTTGTAAAAGCCGTTTATGTCTAACCTGCTATTGTTCCTTACAATATTAATTTATTATAGAAGTACATAGGGTCAGCATTTGTAAATGTGATTTCTAAACCCAACACCTGTAAGCTATAGTCTTACTGAAGGGGGCATGCCCAGGTGCAGCATTCAGAAGTGCTCAGTTATGTGTCAAGAATCAGTCAGTTGTGTGAACAGAAATAGTCTGAAAATCTAATGTGAGTTTGGCCAGCTAACTAAAACAACATTTATCTACTTAAGGCAGAAATGAACTGGCCTAAAGGAAGTAAACAAATTTATGCTGTTTTATACTGGATGAGGATTAGATTTTAAAAAGCTTTGAATACACGCTGTTTTTACAGAATCATAGAATAGTTTGGGTTGGAAAGTACCTTTAAAGATCAGCTGGTTCAACCCCCCTGCAGTGAACAGGGACATCTTTAACTAGACCAGGTTGCTCAGAGCCCTGTCCAACCCAACCTTGAATATTTCCAGGGATGGGACATCTACCACCTCTGGGTAACTTGTTCCAGTGTTTCATCACCTTCATCATAAAACATTTCTTCCTTATATCCAGTCTAAATTTACACTCTTTTAGATGAAAATCATTACCCCTTCTCCTGTCACTACAGGCCCTGGTAAAAAGTCTCTCTCAGTCTTTCTTATAAGCATCCTTTAAGTATTGAAAGACTTCAGCCAGGTCCGCCTGGAGCCTTCCCTTCTCCAGGCGGAACAACCCCAACTCTCTCAGCCTTTCTTCATAGGAGAGGTGCTCCAGCCCTTGGATCATTTTTGTGGCCCTCCTCTAGACCTGCTCCAACAGGTCCACATCATTCCTGTACTGGGGACCCCAGAACTGGACACAGTACTCCAGATGGGGTCTCACCAGAGCAGAGTAGAGGGGCAGAATCACCTCCCTTGACCTGCTGGCCACCCTGCTTTTGATGCAGTCCAGGATGCGGTTGGCCTTCTGGGCTGTGAGCGCACGCTGTCAGCTAATGCTCAGCTTTTCTTCTATCAGTATCCCCAAGTCCTTCTCCTCACGGCTGCTCTCAGTCCGTTCATCCCCCAGGCTATATTGATAGTAGAGGCTGCCCCATCCCATGTGCAGGGTCTTGCACTTGGCCTTGTTGAACCTCATGAGGTTCACATGGGCCCACTTCTCGAGCTTGTCCAGGTCCCTCTGGATGGCATCCTTTCCCTCAGGCGTGTCAGCTGTACCAGTCCGCTTGGTGCAAACTTACTGAGGGTGCACTTGATCTCGCTATGTCATTGACGAAACTATTTAACAGTACTGGTCCCACTACGGATCCCTGAGGGACACCACTTACTGCTGATCTCCATCTGGACATCGAGCCATTGACCACTACCCTTTGTCTGCGACCTTCCAACCAATTCCTTAGCCACTGAACAGTCCACCCATCAGATCCATGACTCCTCAATTTAAAGAGAAGGATGTTGTGAGGGACCATATCAAAGGCCTTACAGAAATCCAGATAGGTGACATCCTTAGCTCTTCCCTTGTCCACTGATGCAGTCACTACATCATAGAAAGCCACTAGGTTGGTCAGGCAGAAGTTGCCCTTGGTGGAGCCATTGTGGCTGTCTCAAATCACCTCCCTGTCCTCCATGTGCTTTAGCACAGCCTCTAGGAGGATCCGCGCCATGATCTGCCCAGGCACAGAGGTGAGCCTGACAGGTCAGGAGTTCCCAGGGTCCTCCTATCCACCATATTTAAAAATGGGCACAATGTTTCCCTTCTTCCAGTCACCGGGGACTTCACCTGACTACCACAACCTTTCAAATATTATGGAGAGTGGCTTGGCAACCACGTCAGCCAATTCCCTCAGGACTCTGGGACGTGTGTCATCAAGTCCCATAGATTTATGTAAGTTCAGGTTCCTCAGGTGGTCACAAACCTGATCTTCTCTTAGAGTGGGAGGGACTTTGCTCCTCCAGTCACCACCTTGCAGTCCATTGACTTGAGAGGTGTGGGAAGAGAGATTGCCAGTGAACAATGAGCCCTTCTCCTCATCTATTGTTACCAGTTTGTCAGTCTTGCTCATAGGGGCGTATGCTTTCTTTAATCTTCTTTTTCTGGCTGACATTCCTGTTGAAGCCCTTATTGTTATTCTTTGCATCCCTTTCTAAATTCAGTTCCAGCTGCACCTTGGCCTTCCTGACCTCCTCCCTACGTAACTGAACAGTGTCTCTGTAGTCTTCCCTGGTTATCTGTCCCTGCTTCCACTGCCTGTGCATTTCCTTCGTACCCTTTAGTTTGACCAGCAGGTCTCGACTCAGCCATGCTGGTCTCTTCCCTTCCTTGCCTGATTTCTTACACGTGGGGATCGAGAGCTCTTGCACTCTGTGGAAAGCATCATTAAAGATCTACCAGCTCTGTTCGACTCCATTGTCCTTGAAGACAGTTTCCCAGGTGGTCCTATTGACTAACTCCTTGAAGACCTGGAAGTTTGCTTTCCTAAAATTCAGGGTCCTGACTTAACTCTTAAGACTGCAGACTCCACCAGTGCATGATCACTGCAGCCCAGGCTGCCTCCAATCTTGACGTCACAAATGAGCTCACTTGCTTTACAGTTGGAAAATGTTACATATTCTATGTGTCATCTCATGTTTATAGCACCAGTTGCAGAGTGATTAAGCAGTGGTTGATTTAAAAACTATTTTCCAGCTGGGGGCCAGTCATGAGTGATGCCCCACAGGGCTCAGTTTTCGGTCCGCTTTTGTTCAATAACTTCATCAACGAGCTGCATGAGTGGATTGAGTGCTCACTCAGTAAGTTTGCAGATGACATCAACTTGGGTGGGAGTGTTGATCTGCTGGAGGGTAGGAAGGCTCTGCAGAGCTATCTGGACAGACTGGATTGATGGGCTGAGGCCATCTGTATGAGTTTCAACAAGGCCAAGTGCTGGGTCCTGCACTTCAGTCACAACAAGCGCATGCAACTCTACAGACTTGGGAACAATGGAAAGCTGCCCGGTGGAAAAGGACCTGGGGGTGCTGGTTGACAGCCAGCTGAACATGAGCCAGCAGTGTGCCCAGGTGGCCAAGAAGGCCAACGGTATCCTGGCTTGTGTCAGGAATAGTGTGGCCAGCAGGAGTAAGGAGGTGATCGTGCCCCTGTACTCAGCACTGGTGAAGCGGCACCTCGAGTACTGTGTTCAGTTTCGGGCCTCTCGCTACAAGCAGGACATTGAGTTGCTGGAGCATGTCCAGCGAAGGGCAACGAGGTTGGCGAGGGGTCTAGAGAATAAGTCTTATGAGGAACAGCTCAAGGATCTGGGGCTATTTACTCTGCAGAAGAGGAGGCTGACAGGAGACCTTATTGCTCTCTACAACTACCTGAAAGGAGGTTGTAGTGAGGCGGGTGTTGGTCTCTTCTCCCAGGTAACTAGCAATAGGACAAGAGGAAATGGCGTCAGGTTGCACCAGGGGAGATTTAGATTAGATATGAGGAAAAATGTCTTTACTGAAAGAGTGGTCAGACCTTGGAACAAGCTGCCCAGGGAGGTGGTGGAGTCCCCACCCCTGGAGGTGTTTAAAATACGTGTATATGCGGCACGTTGGGATATGGTTTAGCAGGCATGGTGGTGCCGGGCTGACGGTTGGACTTGATGATCTTAGAGGTCTTCTCCAACCTGAATGATTCTATGATTCTATGATTCTACACTCTTTTGCCTCTTAAAAATAGAAAACTAATTGAAAAATCCTGGAAAGACTGGAAAACAAGATACACCAGTTCTGTCTTATCTTGTGTTGATATTGATGTCTTTAGCAGTCGCATTATTAGTTTGCTATTAATTAGGTATATTTAATATTCCAGATATTATAATAAAAAATATGTACCTTCAGGCTTTATTCATAGCTGAGAAAATGAACCAACAATACGATGAATGTAATCTGTTGTTCTAGCACTAGGAAGGTCTGTAAGCATTTGTGTTTGACTAGCACTCCATGTTAATGCAAATTTATAACCACTGAGTTTGAGATTAACCATCACTGCTTTTGTGAAGCCCATTACAAATGCTGACCACTAATCTGAATATATAATAGCATATTAATGTTAATATAGGCCTGATCTGCAATTGGTGGAATGACCTCTCCTGAAATTGTGAAGATATAGTTGATATCTGGGGTGCAACATCTGAGCACTTTTGGGTGCATTCTTGAGGAGATCACCTTATTTTTAATTCCTGGTCTCAAAAATGTTATGCATTTCCAAAGTGGTACACAAAGGTCTAATTTTTTCAAAGCATACAGACTGATTATTCAAATTTGGTATAATGGCATTTCATTGCAGGCCCCAATGATCTTTCATCTCATTAAAAAGCTGTTGAAAAATAATTTATGATTAAGTTGTTAACAGATGATAAAAAATTCATCTGAGATAATGGCACAATCAGATTATATTTTATTGCTCAATGTTTATTGGTCTTGATAAAGGGACAGTGGATTAATTATACATCTCTTTTAGCATCTCAGTAACACGAAGAAATATCACTACTGGGAAAGGAATTACTTCATTCAAAGAAGAGTCTTTTCTCTTTTAATTACATAATTTTGGGTAATAAAAGAAATAACCATGACTATTCTGTGTCTCATATAACTCATTTTGAAACTGTATCCAATCTGGCTTTGGAAGAATGACTCAGTGAACAAGTATTTAAAGGTGAAAATAAAGTCTTACTGTTCTATTCCTTCTTCACGTACTCAGGAATCAGAAAAGCAGTAGGAATTTTTTTGTCGAGTCACTGACAGTTTTGGGTTCAATCAGTTTTCAGATGTAAATAAGATGACTCTACTGAAGTGCTTCATTTCACTCTGCAAGGATTCTCTTTTCCTTTTTTCCTTCTGTTCCTTCTTTCCTCTTAACACGATAAAACATAAAGATCAAGAAAATATTAGTGCTGATGGAAGATGTCAGACTGACAGCCTTAGAAAACGAAGGCCTTAATCATCCCCAGAAGATGGACAGCACGGACAACACAAGTGTGAGTTCCCTTTCGCTGATCCTTTTATTTTATTCCCTGTTCTGGACCAAGCATTTCTAGGGATTAGAAAACAGTTTAATCTCAGTGGCTCCGAGGTCTGGAGACTTGCTGCTGAAACTGCTGATAAGGGAGCCAATTAGTGACAGTTGTGAGGGCTTTATTTTTTTAAGCGATACAGATATCTGTGCACTAGACACTAGCCTGAGAACGTCATCCCACCCACTGTCAAACAGCTGCCATGTCAGTGACAAGTCACCGCTGGACACAGCTGTGTTATGTTGTGCTGGTGACCTTCAGGTGAAAGGTACTGTACTCACTCACCTCACAATGGAGCCACATTGTCTCCATGGTCTGATTTTTCCCCTCCATTTTTGAACTGCAGATTCCTTTATTTCAATCAGCCTGAGAGCTATGGTCACTTGAGATGTACCTCAGATTTCTGAGAATCAGAAAAAGAGGTTAGAGTTTGCCACAATGCTAATGTGCTAGACTATATATTGAGGTTAACTGGTGTAATTATTTCTGCAACTGTTTGAGCAGAGTTCCAGCAATGGTCTTTTGAGTATTTCTATATATATATTGTCAGAGTACTGACCAAATTGCTGTTTGTAGCAGAGCAGGGGATAGCTCCCACCATGCATGCACACAAGGTGAAATGGCAGCACTGACACTGTGGAGAGGCTGGAGGTAGAGGCAGTGCTTGCATTCATGAATGAGCTATGTATATTTTTTTCTCATAGGATGCAGCATTTGCAGGCTGTGAGACTGCTTTCAGTTTCCAGATCTCTTATGAAACGTAGACGGGAAAAAGTGCCCTGAAGCAAGGGACTGTGACTGAGTGGAAGTAGCCTAGCTACTGAAGACTAGTGTAACACATTTGCTTTGCTGTTTTTTCACTACCAAAGAAAAAAGTGGAATATATATATCCCATGACAGTTTTTTTGTTTGATTGGTTTGGCTTTTTTTTTAAATCATGGAATGCATCAGGATCTGTGAGCTCCACTAAGAAATTATTTCAGTCATCATGCTTGAATTTTTCTTCCTACTTGTCTTTCTGTTACAGGTCATTAAAACGTGTGTGGGTAGTAGAGACCAGAGGTCACTTTTGTGCTGGAGGGCCTAAACCAGCTTTCATACTGGTTACTGGATGCTATTTGATATTTCATGCTGAGGAGAAATGATAGAGAGGAAGAAGAGGAAGAAGAACTTAACAAGACTTTGGTGCACTGTCCATGTTACCCTTCTTAAAATAAGCAATATCAAATTATAAAGGCCAAATCATGTGGCATAGAGTCCATAGCTGAGAACAGATGGGGAAAACATGAATTGAATTACCTGCAAACTTGTTGATAAGCAATTGATAATGTGGAAAAGCAAAAATAAATATTAAAAACAAGCAGCAAAAAATATTGTGTGCTGCTGTGCTAGGGGAAGAAGCTCTTGATTCTGTAGAAAAGGTTTACAGGATAATCTGGCTGAGTAACGAATTATGAAAGCATACTCTGGAGAAGGAAAATGTAAATATCCTTTCTTTTGTGTTGGAAGTGTATTATTGCAAATACTTTTCAGTTAAATTAGTAAATCAGTTAAAATGGATCTATTGTGTTGGTTTTTAGGACATTTTGAAAATGATGAGTGACTTAAAACATTAAAAAAATGACAAATTTCTGCTTTCATGACTGTTCTAACCTTCTTTGTTTCAACCAGAAAATGACAAGGATTTGTGCTTAGGTCACATTATTTTATTTTTCTGTTCTGTATTAAATCTCTTACTTCTCTCTTTCTCTCCCCATCTCTTATTGATGCATCACTGAAAGAGGTGGTGGAAAGACACTTTCTTTGTTCAGGAGTATATTAGCCTGGGAGCACAATTTTGAGGAAACACCAGGAGGAGTCATGTGGAGAACAGCATAGATTTTATCCATCAGTGTCAAGCAATAATGAATACCACCATACAGAAACTTGCCCAAAATGCTAGTCATAGAAAAAGTCTGACAGATTAAGACGAAAGTTTCTTGCTCCTGGATTTTTTGTTGTTGTTTATGATGATGTTTTTGGTTTGGTTTTGTTTGCATTTGTTGGGTTTTTTTTGTAACCAAGAGAACTTAGTTGCTTCTCCATTGCTATTTTTAAGGGTTTACTGTGGCTCTTTGGGAATTATTTGTTATCAAGTTTCCTATGGTATATTTGTTTTTCACCATTATTGTGCTTCATTTGTAACTGTAAATGCAAGTCAGCATGAGAAATCCAAGAAGAAACATATTGTCTTTAATGCCAAATTTTAGAAAGGGATAATTGAGTGAGATTTGTCAAAGGAAATATCTGAGCTGTACCTGGGCAGTAAAATGAGGTATGTCTCTAAGGAGTCTATACATAGGATGTTTTCTTATTGCCATGTCAAGAAGTGTACATGCATAGGGGCTGATGGTGTCATACATTGGAAAATATGTGTTGGGGACAGCGGTTAATTTACTCAGCAGACAGAAAGAAGAACTGAAAGCAAGGAGAGATATCTATTTGACAATAGTGTTTCTGAATCCTAAAATACATTAAGTAGAGTAAATACACAAAATGCGAAGCTTATGATTGCAAAATAATCCAGTTTTTGAAGGTTCATGTGATTTTACAGGATTAGTGAGTTTTATTCTCTGATTTGTATGAGAAAACACGTGTATATCATTTAGTAGCAGGTCAGCAGATGAACTTGGAAATATCTTACACAGATTAGATGGAATATTTAATTCTATCTAACTAACAGCAACAGACAAGTAACTGGGATGAAAAAGATGTTCTTCGAAGACATCTAATTCATATACTCAGAAATTTCAGTTTACATCCTTCTTTGCCTCCTTTACTGTGTTTGTTTTGGATTTTTTTCTTTTTCTCTTTAGTAGCAGTAGAAAATGTAGCTGATGTGGCACTACATTTAATTCACCATGGAAATATTCAGAGCATGACTGAGAAGAAGTTCGAAAATATTGTCTTCCATGGTGAAGAATTGTCAAAGAGACTTTGACATAAAAACATGATCTACTTTACTAAAATTTTCAACTTCATCTAGATGAGTTTTTGGTAACAGATGAAGGAAACCAAGACGAGAAGCTATAAAGTGGACTCATGTGCTTGAAACAGCTCTCTGTTTTCTGCAATTAACAGAAAAACTTTCTTCAGCTTCTCCACCTATGTTCACTGAAAGACTGATCATGTCAGGAAATGGCACTCAGGTAGATGTCAGGGTCCAGCGATAAGACCCTGGTATGAACTGGACAGGTGTAGAATTCAGCTCGCTTGTCTCATTTGGAACAAGTGCTCTAATTGTAAAGACGCTAGTTTTAATAAAGTAAGTTATGTATTTTCATGTCAAACTCTCTTTGAAATATCTTACATATATTTCCATGTGAAATGTAGACATTCCTGAAATTGTGACAATTTTCAAGGAACAGGCAAAGGATTTCTTGCTCCATTGGATTTTTCATGATAAGCTAGGCTCAGTGTAGCCAAAAAGCCATGTTCTGAAAATCAAGACTAGAAAAATACATTGGCTGGATGTTAAACATTTAGTATGTCTAGTCAGCTAAAAAAAAAATCTTTGAACAGTAGTCCTCTAGTCAAACATTTAAATAATTTTAAAGCTGCTCTTCCATTTCCCATGTGTAATGACTGATCTTTGGTCTTATTGAAAAGTGATTATTACATTTTTGAGACATGTGAAATTTTCTTATTTTGAGTTTTTAAAATACTTTAATATTCAAGCTTTTTTTACACTTGAGAGAGTTTCTATAATTCATGTGTAACTGTTATGTTTTATGTGTTCAGAAGTTCCATATAACATTGCTGTGAGCGTTCTTGGACACAGTGAAGTTAAAAAAGACAGTATTTTAAATAGAACTTTCTAAAACGTAATGATGCTGTTTCACAGTGTCTGTCAGTTTTCAGATTTTTTTTTCATACCATACTGGAAGTGACCAGACAACCCTCTGAATTTGAAGAAATCTTCATTGGAAAAAACAATGCTGCATCTCTGAAAAGTTTTTGAACACCTATGAAATAAATCTTAACTGGATAGTTTCTAATACATAGTAGTCTTAAAGTTTGAATTACATTTCTGTCAGTCACCTGCAGTGCCTTGAACCATTAATCTCCCAATTCTAATTACAGGCCCTTGTCTGTAGCTGTTGGGGTTTTTGGTTTTTTTGTTGTTGTTGTTTTTTGTGCAATTTATACTGCCTTGTCTCCTGTCAGAGAAGTCCCCGTGTTTGTGAAAATGTAGACTTTTTGACCTATGCCAATCAGCTAATTTTTTTCTAAGTGGAATTTCCATGTGTGCCGTAGTAGGCTTGTGAGTCTCACAGGACTTTAATGGCAAAGTGTCAATTAAACTGGCTTTTGCCAGCATTACATCTCAAATAAAAAGTGGGAGAAAAATGAATAAAGAGTTTGGATCATGGTTTATGAGAATATCCTCTGCATTAGGAAATACTTCCACAGAAAACAGTGAACTCATTAAGCTTTGAGTAGTGAAACATGGTGTTTCCCTTTCAGGAACTGCTAAGTTAATGCAGCGTCCAAGGAAGGAATGGTAACACTCAGTGGTGAACTTCCTATATTCCTCACATAATAAGGACAAGGGGAATGCATATTGCTGCTAACGGGAGAGCAAAAAATGAGGAAAGCTTGCATTTTGTGCAGAAAGCAGAAATATTTTACAATGTGTTGGAGGGAGGAAAACAGTGTAGACTTGCAAGGTTGATTTTTCTTTTTTTGTCAGCATGTATGTAGTAGGACACAGGTTCTCAGAAGATTGTCTATGTTAATATAGGCAGGTATTACTGTTACTATAGTAATAGGATGAATATTGCTTGGAGTGGTAAACTGCTTCATGATTAGAAAGACACTGTTTATAATCATGGTTAGCTGGGTGAACATGTATTCTTCTTGATAGTCTTCAAGAAGGCAACTGGTTGAGTTTAAAGAGGTTTCAGAGTGTGAATGGATAATTAAGAAAATTTGCCATCTGCCAAGCAGGAAAAAGAACAATCAACATAGGATCGTACACTCCAGTGGGACAGCATCATAATAGCTGGCAGCGATTATACCTGTTGTTCCAGTGATCATTATTACGTTAGGCTCAAGACTGAAATGTTTCCTTTTCTTGTGTAGAGAGGAATGGGGCTTCTGAGTACAGCAGTCTCACAGTACTTATGGACAGCTGCCAATCATTTATCATACACAAGAAAAAGGATATTACTGAGAAGAAAAAACACAATTTTGTTTGTTTCTGTTGGAGAAGCTGGTCTATATCTCTACCTTTATTTGGTCATTTTATTTATGTAAAGATACTCCCAGGCAATTTTAAAAGCAGTCATAACTGGTAGTATATTTCAAATTGAGGTCAGCTTGATTAATATTCAACACTGATAGATTTGTAGTTTGACTCAGAACCATGTACAATATCCAAATCGTGAAATAAGTGAGCACTTAAGCAATTGAGACTTTTACACTAGATATAAGCCAGACTCTACTGTGCATCATTAGCAGAGTCAGTTTTTTCTATGTCACAATTGAAGTTTTAGATTTATTGAAGGTGGGAACTCAGAAAGAGACTGCACATTGCAAACTCTTACATGTTGAAACAAAGAGAAAGGTTCAGAGAAATTTACTGAATTTAGTGCTTCTGAGAGATGGGTGGCTTTACAAATGAAACAAAATCTGTGACCTCATTGCACAAGAAAATCACAACAGCCATTGCTGAAAATAAACACAATGAATCATCATCTCTATCTCTCCAGATGAGAGACATGGGACAAGCTGAAGGTACACGTGACTGTGGGTAGAAGGATAACAACTGCTGCTTATTCCTCTTGCACACTCCCCCAGGTTGGAAGGTACCTCTCTTGGATGTAGCAGGAGGGAAGAAAGCAGACACTATGCACTAATTTTGGTGCTGTGTTTAAATTGCCTCATGGTACACCATGAAAGTTATTAACTATCTAGACACACTGTAGTATAGTAGATTATGTGGAAGGCAATGTAGTACATCATGATATATAATTAATCTGTTGTACCAGGTTAAAAAATTTAAAATAGAAATAAACTTTTACCTTCACTGAATAATTAATCTTTGGAAAATAATTCAGCAGACTATCCATAATTGTACCACCTGGATGTCTCTAATGCAATAATTAATGACTGTGGCTTTTGACCATCTGTTTTATAAGTATTCTGACTGGCTACCCAAACTAAAGGTGGGTCATGGAAAATAACTCTTTGTCAGGCCAACTTTCTTCCTATACACCTTAAGAAAAACATTGTATGTGAAAGCTTAGCACCCTGGTGTTTTGTAGGTGTACAGCTAGCGGAACAGTACTGTCTAAATGCTTACCAAGGCATCTACCATATAAATATGAAATACTGATAAAGATTACAAAAGAACTGTTAAAGTTAAATCTACATTTCATACTTTGTTGTCATGGCTTTCATATTCTGTTCCAAATCTTGGTTGATAGAAGCTGCCTTTACTGGTCTTCAATAAGGGTAATTTAAGGTTTGTCATACAAAAGGACATGGACCATCTTCTACACTGCAGAAAAATAAAAATCTTTCTCCTTTCAAATAGTAGATAATCTCTTTGCTAACTTGGAATTGGAGGGTACAGTTAGGCTCCCCCTTTCTCAGGTGTAGAATGTGTAAGTGTGTGTTCATTTGCAGGGTTGAGGAAGGAGGATGTCCATTTACTTTTTAACCTGGAAAATGTCTATTGAATATTACTTGTGGCAGCTGGTTTCAGTCATTTAGGACTATCAAATATTTGATTTGCGAAGATGTTTTTAGGATTCATATGCTTCTAGTCTCTTAAAAAGGATAGAAGTTTAAGGGGAGGAGAAAGGAATAAGAACAATTGGGAGCCAAGGGAGAACAGCCTGTTTTGACCTGCTGTTTAAACCCACTGAGCTTCCTTCTCTACAGATCATTTTTATTAGCAAATTGTTTTCTTTCTTATGTGATAATTGAACCAGGTACTATTCAGAAGATGTATCCAATGCAAACTTCTAAGCACTGACTGCTAACTTTGGTGAGTCCTATAAAGTGATCTCACATCGCTAAAATAACTGTGTTACTATATTAGGGTCAGGTACTACTCTCTCACACACATTTATTAGGTTCAAGTTATTTCTAATTTAGCGGTGTAAAAATATATGTCCATAAACTTAGTTTACTGTTTTTTCCCTTTCACATTTCTTACATTGTATTTCAATATACTTATTCTTTTTTGTCCCCTCTGCTGACGCTAAGTAACGTATATATTTTTTGGCACAGAATGGGTTTAGTGTTGTTGGTCATCCAGGTGATTTGATCACTTATAACTGAACAGCTGTTTAGAAAACTTTTCAAAAAGAAAAAGTAAAGATTCTACATTAGATTAGATATAATATCTTTTCTTTTTTTAAGTTTTATAGTCAGTTTTGTGGCACTGATCATGCTAGTCTCTTTTTCCCTTTCTAATTTAATGTACGACTTTGTTCTTTTTCTGCTTTACATTTATTTCTGTACAACACACAAATCAGTGCAGATTTAGTTTCTTTTTTATTGGTTTATATCTCTTGTGCTTCAATGCTTATGAATAACTCTTCTAGCCTGCTTTAACAGTTCTGCAATGCAAAAGTGTAGTCCTGCTCCTCTGTAACAAGTTTCAGATATCTCTCCCTCAGTCATCATGGAGGTGGGGGGGAAATCTGTGGAAGGGGTTGTAACAGAAGACAAACACTTTCTCGCTACTTTCAGTAGTAGGTAAACAGTCTATTAATTTATATTAACTGCCAAGTGAATGAGAAGACACTGAAAATTTGTGAGGTTCATCTTGCAGAGCATCTGCTGAGATGGGCTGGGTTTAGGTGAATATAGGACAGGAAGTGTACACCTGCCCTCAGGTCTGGGGCACCACTACATCTCCCTTCATGAAGCAACCTCATACAGTGGTCTTCCAGTCACTACAACTTTGCTGGCCTCTGCTGCTAGCAGTTACATCCAGGCAGATATTTGGCAACAGACACAAGAAGTACTTCATAGTAGTTATGATTGCCTCTAATTTTTGTCATTTTTTAGTCCTCCTGTCTATATTGTCGATACCAGCTTTAGGCAATTGCAGTTCCTGGGCACTTGACATCTCATTTTTGTACTATTCTTTTAGCTTGAATGCTTTTGATTGGATATCTTTTCTAGTTAAGAAGACAGAACTTCATTAGGAAAACAATGAGCCAAACAAGATCGTAAGAAATATATGTTAGTGTAGTAAATCACTATCAATATCTTTCAGTAATTCACAAAGACCTATGTTTTCTTTTTCTTTTACAACATTCAGTTTATCCACACATATTTAATACTATGTTTGTATATTTAATTCCTTTGCCAAACTATTTCTCCAAGGGATTTCTAATCTTTCACTTGTTTCTGATCAAATCATTATTAAGTGGTCACCGCCTCAACATTCAGCTATTGATAGGGCATAAATCACAACTTGCGCTTCTACTCTCTATGAATTGGGCATTGTTCTTAGAGCAGCAAAATAATACTTGTACATCTAAATTTAAACCTTATTTCCAGAACTGAGGTGTTTTGTGCAGGAAATTAGTGTAAGAAAAGTCATTGTGAGCTCTTATGGAAGAGGAAGGTGATTTTATTATACAAAATCTTTAGGAAAGTTTATTTTATCCACTTATATTCCCACCTCCACAAGCCTTAAGACATGTAAATCCTGCTGCTGTAGACAGGATCACTTGTGCGCAACACATGACAAGCGATGTCAGCTGTCAAGCCCTTATTACACCTCCTGTTTTCCCTTGATTGGTGATGAAAAAATGATTTTTGTACAGATGTTATGTAATGTCTAAGACAAAGCTTTTACTACAGTGTGATCCTTTTGTCTCAGAGTATTTTCTTCTCATCTTCCACAGATTTTTATATTTGTGCTGCCTACCATAGCTAGGGTAGGTAAGGACAATGTGCACACAGAGAACAGCTCTCTCAGGGCTTGTCTCAGGGCTCTCAGCAGCCACCAAACTGATGTACATATATGTAAAAACTTTGTTTAATCATTTGTTAATGCTCCAGCCCACTGACGTAGGTCTTAATTTCAGTTTTTCTGGTTCCTGCTCCAGTCTCAGCTGTTTAACTCTCTTCCAGTCTGGTTTGATAACTTGTAAAGATTTGCTATCACAGATCTGCATTCAGGTAGTGCTCTTGTCCAGCCACCTTAGAGCAGATCTTCAAACCCTGTACCATCTAGACCCTAGCCTGAGTTCTGACTGGGTTCTTATCCTTTCTCATCATGCCCTAGCTTTCTCTGGTTTCTATTTTCAGCTCACATTGACTTAATTCTAGGTTTCAGGCTGAATCCTACTAAGTCCTGAGGGTTGCTTCCACTTCAATTATAAGATAGGTTGCTATGCTCTGGTCCTTCTTGCTAGGACTGTTTGATTCCAATAAGGAAATTAACTGACTTTTCTCAGATGATTTGAATGGAGGGAGTGAATACGCTTTAGAAAAAGCAAAAATGTAAGTAGAATTTGAAGTTCAACTAAAGTAATTATATAGAGTTATAATCTTGGCAGGTTTCATTTCACTTCCTGTTATTACTAGTGGTTTTAATTCTTCTTGATGCAGGAGGTGGAATTCTTACCAGGAAATTGCTGGTTATATTTATTCCTTATTACATTACTCAAAAAACTGTCTCGAATTTAGCCTTTTAAAACCTCTATGAAGTAGCATGAATGCTATTATCTTCACCTAACAGATAAGGAATTGAGACACAGAAATCAACTTACGAATTTGTGAGGATATTAGGAATAGAAGTGATACCATATTAGACACAACAAGACCCTGTCATGAGAAGTTCGTTCCTCTTTGGAAATTAGATCAGAGTAATTGGGGCCTGCAGTCTTTCCTGTTTCTAAATATTGGTGATGTAGTAAAGTTTCCTTTGAGTATACTCCTATTCTTCAGTCTTCCCACTTATCGATTTTGCCTGAAACACAGTCAGAGTGGGTCAGGTGAACTTTTACTGGGGAAGAGTGACTCCTCTAATATTGTCTCTTTATTGTTCTGTTTCTATAACAAATCATTTGTTTCTTGCGACAACAATAAAAAGCTGATCTGTAGAGACAAATGAGAAACCTAATTGTGATTAACTGCATGGCTAGTGGGATGGGTATACCAGAAAAATAAGAAAGAAACAGAAGCAAAGTAAAGGGCAATACATAAATAAAGAAACAAAACACTAGCAACTAAGAATTACTGAAGAAGTAGACAAAGCTCAAATTTTCTGCCTCTAGGAAGAAATGTGATAGCTCCATGGGATGAGTGAGCATGTAATTTGTAGAATTCTCAGTTATTACAGTGATATAAAATTGTAAACCAAAGAAAATACTTTCTATGTAGCCTCATTTTTTATGCAGCTCAGAAATCCTCCTGAACCTAATTTGACTTTTTCTCTCCTTATTTTGAAAGCATCCTTTTCCTAATGTAGACTGTTCTTTGACACATGGAGAAGCTCTAGTCTAAGTGTCTAGACATAATTCAGTTTTGCCTTGGCTTATGCTTATCTTAACAATATCACAGCTGACAGTTTTCCTTTCTATGATTTATACCTGTGTTTTAGGCTTTTTATTGCACCATGGTGTGGGGCTGGTGACAGAGACAGGCTAAATGAGTTTCACACAGCTTCTATATCTGGAAGTCTATTCTGTTTTCCATTCAAAAAATGTTGCCAAGGCCCAGACTTCCTTATTTCTTTTTGTAGATAACAGAATGAAGAAGTCCAGCATCAGAACTATATTTCCTTCTCCCCCAGTCTATCAGTTTCTTCTCCCACCTTTTTTTAGACTCCTAATGTTAGAAGAAAATAAAACTGAATGCTTATTTTACCATATTCAATTCACCTATTATATTTTTCCATTTGGTATGTGCATGTATAATTTGCTTGCAGGAAAAATACTTAAATTGCCTTTTAAAATAAATAATAATAATTTAAAAATAATGTGAGACTAGAAAGCCTCTACATTTTGTGTTTTAGTAGACCACCATGCTGAAGGAGAATATGTATGATGGTAGGCGGGTGCTGGGACATTTGTGTCTTAACCCTGCATGACCACCTGCCACAGATGTGTGAGGAAACTTGGTCTGCTTTCAGGTCTGTAGAATAATTTGTAACTGGGTTCCCTAGTTTTCTCATGAAACTGCTGTGATACTCTGGGATCTCCACTAACGCAGGTCACATCGTTAATCTTACTTTATGCTTAAAGTCAGCTTTAATTTTCACAAAGATCTTATTTAGAATAGAAAAGAATATAGAATAGAATGTTTCAGTTGGAAGGGACCTACAATGAACATCTAGTCCAATTGCCTGACCAGTTCAGGAATGAAATTAAGTACTTACTCAGCATTCATCCCTGAGGCAAAATCAAAACTGATGGTGCTTTAGCCCACTGTTGTACCTTGGTTTGAAACCTAAAGATCATTTCATCTGTGGTTGAAATTGTCTGGTGCTTATGTTGCTCCAAGGAGTACTTCACAGTCTCACCCTTGCTTCATACCTGTACCATACCTGGATCCCAGGATAAGGGGGGGAAAAGGTAGCATCCACTCTCGTAAGGGCTAGCCTTATCTGGAGTAGATTGACCTTAACCATGCTACACAGTGATTGATCTTTGGTCTTCTCTGAGACTCCCACACTGAGCGACCAGAAGCAAACAGGGAATTTGTTTGGCAGACTAGGCATATCCTGAACATTTATGTTTAGACTAACCTGTACAAAATCATAATCAAGTAGTATGACACAGCCATTGTTTAAAGAAATGAGGTGAGGCCATTTTACACCAGGTAAAAGTATGGTCGAGTGTGCCAGATCATCCCAATGAGACTGTGACTGCATCATACTGTGCACAGTATGATCACTTTTCTTGTATTTTATATTGCAAGGGACTTTCACTTTGAGGGTATAGTTAATGTAAATCTATTAATTTTAGTACTTAATCTGGTCAGAGCCAATACATTTTGTAGACAGTCTGTGTTAGAGCTTAATTCTTGTAATTATTTAGAGTGGTATAACTCATCACAGACAGCGTGTGCAAGTCATGTAGTTAATCTGGTTACAGCTCTGAGTGCAGTTTATACAAATCACACATCACAACATTTTAATTACTTTGTCACTCTGCATTACATAGTTTATGAAAATCTCAAGATTATTTAACTCTTAGTTAATAATGGTAAAAACCTGTGCCATTTTTGCCTGGACACAAGAAACCCACTCTTACCTAATGGTTTAGGAAAGGTACTAATTTTCTTTTTTTTCTTTTTTTTTTTTTTTTTTGCATGGGAAAGTTAAATAGGACATTATCTTTAGAAGCTAATGCTCTCAAACTGTGAATACAGATTTCACAGCTGCAAGGACCAAGGGTCCATGTATCTAAAAATAATTTTGGAAATGTATTCTGGTAAAGTGATGCTGATAGAAGCTTTTTTGATGTTCTACAGTAAAGACCAAAATCTGGAGGCTGAATTTTAATGTCATGATCTAATCCACATGATAATGCTGTGAAGTACACACAGGTCTCAATGTCTGGAAGTTTTATGAAGGATTTTGAAATTCTGTTGTTTGTATGTGCAGGACTGACTAATGTGCATGGATAGCAAACAGCAACATGCTGTAAAATGTTCTTTAGTTTCAGGGTTGCTTACAAAATCATAGTGCAATTCTGATTGCTCAGACGTCAATACACCAGTCGTGGCAATCAGTTTTTACACAATGCAAAGTGAAACAAAAGTGGTTCTAGCATGTAGTTCTTTTAAAGTTTTTGGTTTAGGGAAGTAAATTTGCATAAAATGGTACCAGAGAAGGTGCTTACAAGGTAAGAAGATAATAAGTTTTGAATGACCTTGATAGAACAAAATTCCTAAACTTCTACACTAACTAGTGCCTATTTGGAACTGTACTGTATACATCAAATAAATAATATTATTCAGCTTAGTGAAACACAGATAGGTTTTCCTTTCTATTGAAACTGTTCTGAATGCTGATTGTGTCTTTTAATGGCTGACTGACACTTCTATGAGATGTGCAGGAGGATCTGATCATACATGTCTTCATAAAACAAGAAACAAACCAACAGCTTTTTGTATCTTACATTTGTCTGTAGAAAATTATAGCTTTTTATAAGGGTATTCAATAAATTATCATCTATACCCAAGTGTGACTCTGCTTGTCTGGAGCATGCAGTAGTGAAGTTCACCTCTGGAAACCAGCTCTGGATACACAGTGCAGCAGGCTGATGGTAGCTGAGGCCTGTAAGCAAAGCAATTACGTCAACAAAACCCTGCCTCTTCTTAGAGAAAGTAAATCTTCCTCATTGTGTTTTTGTGTTTCATGACTACTATAACAACAAGAAGAGCTTCTGTGTTGGTTTTCCATGGTATAAGTTCATTCCTAAGCCTAGTTTATAACAACATACCAAGGAGTCTGTGACCTGGACATCAGTGTGCGCTTTGAAATGTTACCCTACGCAGTATGTGTAGAACCTTCTCTGCCACGTTTGTCCCAAATAATCCAGCAGGTATCTGAAGCAGCTCAGTAAACAGCCCTCACTAAACACCTCAGTGTTTTCACATCATATTAGACTTTGTATATTTCTTAGAAGTAAAAAAAGGGAAATTTCAGCAAAATGCAGGCAATTTTTAATTTTGCAAAAGGTACTGTAAACATAAACTCCTGTTTTCAATTAATATTTCAGTAGAAAATCTGTGAATAGTTCTTGTTTTATTGTTCTTTTTCTGTAACTATCTCTGAATCTTCACCATAAGGCAGACAAAAACATATAGAGCTTCCTTCTAGAGCTTTAAGTAGTACTCTCAAGAGAAAGCAAAGAGCTGTTTGAACAGGCTAAGGGGTTATAGCTCTCCTCATATGTCCCTGGCTTCAGTTTCATGGAAAAAAAGACTACTGGACAATTGGATCTATCCTTAAACACTTCAACTGGAACACGCCATGTGTCTGGAGAAGTAAGAAGGGATTGTAGCTAGTAAGGCAAGTGGAGACCCAAGGGGCGGAAGACAATAAGGTCTGCTGGTGTTACTGCAAATTTCTGTTTTTACAATTGCACACACAGCATCATGTATGGACCCTTTTCCAAACTGAGTGGTCAATACATGAGCACAGTGGCTGTCATTCCGTTTGGCAGGGTTTTATCACGTGTTTCACTGGTTAGTTTTTCAGGCACGAAGGTAACAGTGTTCCCTTGTTAAAACAAAATGCTGCTCCTCAAAAGAAAAACAGTGCTACTTCGCAACCTGGCTGACACTTTACCTTTGTCTACACTGGCTATTTTAAATACTCCTAGATTCAAATACTGAACAGTGACTAAGGAAGAAAAGCTAAATTTAGGATATGCAAAACATCACAGAAAACTTGAGCCTGTAATGTTCATCTACTATATCAGCGAGAAATACAATATTTTTAGATTTTTTTTGAAATCCTATGACATCTGTTACTATTATGCATAATAAAAGATCTGAGACATTTGTGCTATTTGTACCTGAGATTCATGTTTCTATGAGTAAGGAGACCAATTCTGTAAGAATTGCTTAGCGTTCTATTCATGTTCGGATCCTTTGTTTGTGTGACTTTTGGAACGGTCATATTCTTGTCTGAAGGATGCTTTGTGGAATCACACAATTCGCTTATACAGTGGAGCACTTGCTGAACAAACGCTCATCCATCAGATGATGTTTTTTATGAAATATTGCAAATATGACTGTATCGCTTGAACCTCAAAACGCAGACAAAAATAATACTGTTTTGACACTGTATGAACACATAAAAAACATTCTTTTTCCTCCCGTAAATCTTACAAATACAACATAACATGTAGCCAGAAAGGATTTGAACAAGAGGAGTGAAAGGAGATAGTGAGAACGTATTGATCAGCATGAGTGATCTCAGCACATCAAAAGCTCTGTTAGCTTTTTCTCAACTGTCATAGGAAAGCAGTCTAGCAAAAGGAGGTACAAAAAATTATGGTGAGTCACTCAGTGGATGTTTATATGGAGTTTCTCTTAAACCACAGGGACATTACGACAAAGAATGCAGGGATTTGCAATAAGTGGTCAGTCGGGCCAATGTAATGGGCTGATTTAAAAAAGAAAAAAGGACTCATTGTAGAGAATGAGTGGTGAGTAGGGAGTAGAGACACCTCATGTCTGAGAGAGTCTTTGTCCCCAAAGTGGTATCACTGGCAAATATAGCCATTAGCTAGAGCTGCAGCACCCACACCTACTGCAGAAAGAGGAGGTACACATCTGTAACCTGCGTGGCACAGCAGGTGGGAGGTGTGCACAAAGCCCTGTGAGTAAGTGTGTGTGCGTGTGCGCCTGTGTATGTGGCTAGACCTTTTTGGGATTAGTCATGCAAGGATGCTAATAAACATCTACAAACTTCAGATATTTAAAGATGCTATGCAAGTGCCTTCTTATTGTAGTTTATCTGTTATATCACTGATGCTGAAAATGTATGTATAGCTCACTGATTGCTAGTTAATTACATATCATTACTAAATCAATAGATCACTTCAATCTTGATTTATTTTAAACTATGTGCATCAAGTAGTTTTTCACTGTGCCAGACTTTGGCTAGGAATAGTTCCCTGTGGGAAAAGCAAAGACTGAAAACTGAACAGAAGAGGGTCTTGGCTAGCTCAAAAGTAAAATTTTGGGTGGTGGCTGAGAAGAGTGTGCCTGGCAAAACTTAAAAGAAAAGGAAAGTTTGGAGTACTAAGAAGAGTTTGAAGAGGGGATGGTAAAAGAGACAAAGACATACTTGCAATATTGGGACAGAAAGGGACATTATATTGAAAAGCAAAGGAGAGTAATACTGAAGCAGGTAAGAGATGGTACAAAGGAATTAAAGGGATGCAATGGGACTTCAGGGTCAGGTGGATGGTTTATAAAATAAGAGTAGATCAATAGATTGTGTCTGTGAAATAATAGAGGGGTAAAATGTGGGATGGGAGGGAAAGGCGAAGGAAGTCAAAGCAGTCAAGGATTTGGTTTTCTTTATTTCTGCCACTGATCAGTGGGATACTATTCAGATAAAGATACAGTAACCAAAAAAACCCACATTAGTTTCAGATGGGATTTAATGCAAAGAAAACTTTGCAAATCACAATGCAAGATGTAGTTATACTGAAGAAGTGTACTTATTTGGAAGACAGGCCAAAAAGAGGACAAAATGTATTTGAAATTAAGCATTTCAAATACAAACATATTTGAAGCATAACAGGAGAATTTTTTAAGGCTTAACATTACTTCAGGAGAAAAAAAGAGTTTCTTTATATCAAAATATTTATTAAAAATTTTATATAAAGTATGACAAGCTACAGTCCAAAGTATTTGGATGTTTTTTTCCTGAATATGTAACCATATACTTTCCAGATTATTTTGCAGTTCAAAAAAGAAATCCAGTGCTGTTTATGAGCATCCTTCTCAGCTCATTGTCTCACATTTTTGTTTGTTTTTTTGTATATTTGACCTATGAGAAACCATATCTTGTTTTTCTTATCTGATAAGTTGTATTTCACTGACGTATTTACACCTTCTCTGTATAAAGTAAGATACGAAGTTAGAAATATATACATTCTGTAATATGCTTGTTGTCAGCTGGGATTTATGGTAAAAAGGAAAGAAGGAAGTCTGGGAAGCAACTGTTTTCTCTGAATCCCACCTCTGACAATTCTCTTCTTCAACAAGAACAGAGATTTAAGAATTTACAAAAATTAAAGTTGTGGTTAATACAGTTCATATCTTTTTTAATATGTAGAAAGCTAAACTGGTGAATTTAGAGTGGTTTTGTTCTGGTTTCAGTTGCAGTCAGTAACAAAAGCGCTATGCGGCCGCCCATCCCCCCGCCGGGGTGTGGAGAAGAATGGAAATAAAGAGGCAGAAACTGGTGGGTCGGGATAAGGGCAGTTTAACAGAACAGCAAACAAAGGGAACAGGAACAACAACGATACAGATAAGGAGAAAACACAACACGAACCACATGACCCACAGAGCCGTTCTCCCTGACAGGACCAGCGCCGCTCGCTCCCAAGCCGCAAGTGAGTTCCTGCCTCCCCGCCCCCCCCACCGGAACCCAGCATGACGGCACATGGTATGGAATACCTGGCTCTGTTTGGCCAGGTTGGGGCTGGGTCAGCCCACCCAGCTGTGCCCCTTCCTGGAGTCCAGTGAAAATTAACCCTGTCCTGGCCAAACCCAGGACAGGTGTGAAAAAGGAGAAAAATTGTTTCATTCAAACAGTTGCTGCTTTAAGTCCTGAGGTTCAAATGACAGAATAAAGCTATAAACCAAGGCAAATTCATGTAAATTGAAACTGCAGAAAATATCTGTGGGAGAGTGTGAAATGGAAGTATTTTGCCCAGTGTTATTAGCAATCAAGAAAACTGAAAAAGGATGTGGCTTATTTAGCTGCTTTAAGAACAAACAGTATGAAAAACCACAACTGAAGAGTACTTTCACCAGTAGTGAGGAACAGTGTGATGGTAGCAGTGACTAAGTACTCTTGAAAGACTAACAAGAACTGATGCATATTTGAAGGGAAGACAGAAATATTTTGGTGTAAGGAAAGTGCTTCGATAAGTATTTAATGTGTTATAACTTCAAAAATGTTTTCATTTTTGTGGATATAAAATAGGAATCTATGAAACAATAAGGCTTTTATTACCTAGTGTCAGTAGAAACACATCTCCATTATTATGTCACCTCTCTGAATGGAATACTAGAAAAACAGTCATGTATGCACTTCATACATTCATAGAAAATGTCTTTTTGTACACAAAATCTGTATTTACCGATAAAAATATGTGAAACAAAAAAATGACTTAAACGTTGTTCCAAATATACCTTCTACCTTGCATTACAGTTATGAGCATAAGTTAAGAAATATGTTTTACGAATAGATATGAAAGTACATATCATGTTTTAACTTTTTATGTTTTAGTGTTAAAATACCCAGAAGACACTTCTAAAATTAAAATATAAAAATGCAGACACAAAACTAGAGACCACAGTGAGGTCCAAAGCTGTTGAACTATTTCTGCAATTGCATGGCCAGCTACTTTGAAAATAAAACAAAACGAAAATTGTCTTTATTGCCAAGTACTGTCCTTTTCAACTTTTCCAAGAGGGAAGTCTATAGTTCATGGTTTTCTGAAGAATTTTATTTTGTCTGGTCTTGGAAACTCTTCTTTAAGGCATTAAATGGCACTTTACTACGACTTCAGGGGTTCAGTATCAAAAAAGATGAATTCATGTTTGACCACAGGGATTTAGTGATTTGAATAGCACTGGGAATAAGGTAAGATTGAAAGTGCACTTTTATCAATCAGTACATATGGTATGTTAAACTCTGTTGGACCAACTGGCTTAAGGGAGTATTATGCTGAAAGAAACAAAGTCCTTTCACTCTTCGCACTTAGTCAACTAGTAAGCTATATGAATCATTAGATCTACCAGTTATTAAAGTCAACTGTCTTACCAGGAGTAGAATTTTTTGAGGCTGTGCATTAAAGACAAATAGAACTCAACTTTGAAGTGTTTGTTCATGTTTTTGTCATGATGATAAACAGTTACACCTGAGCTTCTAAGTTCTTTGAAAACCCTCTTGCATTCTTCTTTCTTGACATCTTTCCCCAAATTATGCACCTTCTTGAAGTAACTCAACACAACAGCTGTGGGTTTAAAGTAAAAGTCCAACATAACACGAAGCTGGCGGTTGACATCATCTGCTCAAGACTACCACACAACTTCATAAGTCTTCTTGGATTCACGCATTGTAAATGTTGAGCTGTGGGACTGGTAAATTTTATGACTGCACTTTTCCAGCTCATGAATTCATAACTAGATGTTTGCAGCTTGCAAATCTTATTTAAGAATTGTGACCTTAATGTGTAAAGACCTCATGCACTACAGTGAGAGCAGAAAAACTTAGCTGATTACCGCAGAGTCTAGTATATTGCATATGTCTCTAAAAGTCTTAGAGCAGAGGAGAGCATTTTGCTGCTGAAGTTTCAGTGCAGTTAAATTATTTGTCTGGGGTTTGTATGTAATAAAAATACAGATGATAGTGGTTTTAAGGTAGAGAAGTCTATTGAATGTATGCTCAGGTATAACCATCATTAGGCTTAGGTATAAGTAAACATCATAAACAGTATTATTATATTAATGTTTATCATGATTACTATTACTAACCCATAAGATACAAATTCCTCTGTTCCTCTATTTAAAAATTAGGCCTAAGGATGATAATAAACTGTGAAATGATTTGCATAAGCTTTGTGAAGAACTATGTGTTTAATCAAAACTTGAATCAGTGATAATTTTTTCTGTGTTTGTTAAGTTGATATGTTACAGTTTTACATTCTCATGCAGAACATTTCATATTCCAATAGATGTGAGACTAAGTATGCCACAATATCTAGAAACAGGCTACTTTGGAAGGATTTATGAGATAGTATCAAAGGTAAAGAACTGAGACAAGCATCAGTTGTAAAGAACTTCCTATTCACCATCTTAACCAAACAAGCAAAAAAAAATCCAAATAAAACAACTCCCTGAAAGCAGTTCATAAACATACATCAATTTCATGGACAGACCTTTCCATCTGCACGAATAAAGACACAAGTTCAAGATTTTGTCCATATCTTTGCCAAAGGATTTACTTTGTCCTTGCAAAACTTTCCTATTGTTGCCCAAAGTTGCACCAAGCCCAGGCTCTTCCTGAGTGGATTAGAGGTCCTTCAGCCCCTAGATCTGGGCTAACAGTGAATGCCTGCCCATTTTGGTTTCCTCTGTCCTTTGACATAAGAAAATGAATCTGCACTGACAGTTTGTGGAAAGCAGATATAGGCGGTAGTAATGCCTATTTGACCCATAATATTCTTAATAAATAAATAAATAAATAAATAAATAAAGGCAACAGGAGAATGAAGGCATCTTCACATCATTGTGTTTGCAACAGTACTGTTACATATTTGAAGGAGAATGTAATCGCTATGTCAAATTCCTGTGTGATAATTTGTCAGAGATACTCTTAACTATGGGTTTTCAGGTAACGTGAAAGATAAGCAAAGAAATCTTGATAAGACAAACCTGAAACAAACTCAAGTCCTCTTTGGGTTTTTAATAGTTTAGATCTTGATGGAATTAGTTATAACCTGAAACTTCACTAGTGTCTTGCACAAAGAATACTTTCTCTGAGATTAAGTCTTTCTCAAACCAATGACAAAATTGCCTTTCAGGAAACAAGCTCTAAAATGAAAATGTATAATCATTTTTATCAGTAGAAACACTTGCTTCTAATCCTTGTGTCTAATGCTTTAGATGATTGAGAGGATTTCAGATACATAATATTAATAAGCCAAATATTATAAGTGACAAAATCTTTGTTAAGCAACAAAATAATATTTTGGTATGGTTATGAATTATGAGAGAAAAAAACACAAATGTTTAAAAAACATGTTAAAATATTTAACTTTATTTGTACAACACACTCAATTACAGTTTGAAGATAACTGCTACTTTGGACAACACTTGAAATTCATGGATATCACTTTTTTTTCCTGGACAAAAGGGATGAAAATATCAGCTGCATGAAAAGGTGAAATTCAATGCATTTTTAGATGGGTTGTTTGACTGCTGCAGATTTTCTTTGGCCAATATAATGCTTGGCATAAATTGAAGCAATTGTGCTGTATTGTACTCACCATCAGAATTCCCTCAGTCTCTCAGCAGAAACTGGTTTTAGACATGAAAATAATCTTTGAATGAAGTGAATTCTGCTGAGACTATTAAAAAAAGAAATAGTTTTGTGTCGAATTCTGATTGTCTTTTCATATTAATACAGTATTTCTTACTTTTGATTGAGTTATGTTTTTAAAAAAAAATAATTCCATATTTATAGATATAGTTTCTAAAACTTTGTTGCTATCTAACTCACTTAAAAGAATGTCTGAGAAATAATCCTCTTAAAAGAAAACATTTTCTCTAGGCTACCGTAAAACATACTGAATAATTCATGGAAGCCATTGAAATAAACACAATAAAGAATGAAGCAGTTAAACAAATACACTTCCCTGAGATTATGTACTTCACCATTTGTTCTATGTGCAGGATTTCGTCAACAGTGAGACAGGCAAGTAGTGCTAGGGAAAAAGTATACTTAGAGGAAAATTTTTTTCATATGTTAGTTTATAATATAGTAAATAATTGAGGACAGAACCTTTGAAAGGTCATTGACAGTTTTAGAAAACTATCTTGTTGACTGGAAGCATTTTAAGCTAATCAAAGAATCACAGAATCACAGAATGGTAGGGGTTGGAAGGGACCTCTGTGGGTCATCTAGTCCAACCTTCCTGCCGAAGCAGGGTCACCTACAGCAGGCTGCACATGACCTTGTCCAGGCGGGTCTTGAATATCTCCAGAGAAGAAGACTCCACAACCTCCCTGGCCAGCCTGTTCCAGGGCTCCGTCACCCTCAGAGGGAAGAAGTTCTTCCCTGTGTTCAGACGGAACTTCATGTGCTTCAGTTTGTGCCCATTGCCCCTTGTCCTCTCACTGGGCACCACTGAAAAGAGTCTGGTGGCCCCATCCTCCTGACACCCACCCTTCAGATATTTATAAGCATTTATTAGGTCCCCTCGCAGCCTTCTCTTCTTCAGGCTGAACAAACCCAGCTCCCTCAGCCTCTCCTCGTAGCAGAGATGTTCCAGTCCCCTCACCATCCTTGTAGCCCTCCACTGGACTCGCTCCAGTAGTTCCTCATTCTTCTTGAATTGGGGAGCCCAGAACTGGACAGAGTACTCCAGATGAGGCCTCACTAGGGCAGTATAGAGGGGAAGGAGAACCTCCCTCGTCCTGCTGGCCACACTCTTCTTGATGCATCCCAGGATCCCATTGGCCTTCTTGGCAGCCAGGGCACACTGCTGGCTCGTGGTTAACCTGTCGTCCACCAGGACGCCCAGGTCCCTGTCGGCAGAGCTGCTCTCCAGCAGGTCCAGCCCAAGCCTATACTTATGCATGGGGTTGTTCCTCCCCAGGTGCAAGACCCTGCATTTGCCTTTGTTGAACCTCATCAGGTTCCTCTCTGTCCAACTTTCCAGTCTATCCAGGTCACGCTGAATGGCAGCACAGCCTTCCGGTGTGTCTACCACTCCTCCCAGTTTGGTGTCATCAGCAAACTTGCTGAGGGTACATTCTAACTCTTCATCCAGGTCGTTGATGAAGAAGTTAAACAAGACTGGGCCCAGTACTGACCCCTGAGGGATACCATTAGTTACCAGCCTCCAACTAGACTCAGCGCCGCTGATGACAACCCTCTGAGTTCTGCCATTCAGCCAGTTCTCAATCCACCTCACCGACCACTCATCTAGCCCACACTTCCTCAGCTTCCCTAGGAGGATGTTATGGGAAACTGTGTCGAAAGCCTTGCTGAAGTTGAGGTAGACAACATCCATGGTTCTCCCTTTGTCTACCCAGCCAGTCATGTCATCGTAGAAAGCTATTAGATTGGTCAGGCATGATTTCCCCTTGGTGAATCCATGCTGACTACTCCTGATAACCTTCTTTTCTTCCACTTGCTTGATGATGGCCTCCAGGATAAGCTGCTCCATCACCTTTCCCGGGATGGAGGTGAGGCTGACCGGCCTGCAGTTCCCTGGGTCCTCCTTCTTGCCCTTTTTGAAGATTGGAGTGACATTGGCCTTTCTCCAGTCCTCGGGCACCTCTCCTGTCCTCCAGGACCTCTCAAAGATGATGGAGAGTGGCTCAGCAATGACATCCGCCAGCTCCCTCAGCACTCGTGGGTGCATTCCATCGGGGCCCATGGATTTGTGGGCGTCCAGATCGCTTAAGCGATCCCTCACACAGTCCTCCTCGACCAAGGGAAAGTCATACTCTCTGTAGGCTTTTTCTCTTACCTCCGGAGCCTGGGATTCCTGAGGGCCTGCCTTGGCACTGAAGACTGAAGCGAAGAAGGCCTTCAGTAGCTCTGCCTTCTCTACATCCTCCGTCACCAGGACACCCGCCTCATTCAGCAGCAGCCCCACATTGTCACTAGCCTTCCTTTTGCTGCTGATGTAGTTGAAGAAGCCCTTCTTGTTGTTTCTGACATCCCTTGCCAGCTTCAATTCCAGGTGGACCTTAGCCTTCCTCTTCTCATCCCTGCACGCTCTGACCACATTCCTGTACTCTTCCCAAGTGGCCTGCCCCTCTTTCCACATTCCAAGGACCTTTCTCTTCTGCCTGATCTCCGCTAGAAGCTCCTTGTTTAACCATGCAGGTCTCCTGCCTCCTTTGCTCGATTTCTTTCTCAGGGGGATGCATTGCTCCTGAGCATGGAGGAAGTGTCGTTTAATGAGCCACCATCACTCAAGGACCCTCCTGTCTTCGAGAGCCCTGTCCCACGGGATTCCTCCCAGTAGCTCCTTGAAGAGGGCAAAGTCAGCCCTCCTGAGGTCCAAGGTTTTGACCCTGCTTATCGCCCTGCTTCCTCCACGCAGGATCCTGAACTCAACCATTTCATGGTCACTGCAGCCGAGTCTACCTCCGACCTTCACATCCTCCACCAGTCCCTCCTTGTTTGTTAATACAAGGTCCAGCAGCGCGCCTTTCCTTGTTGATTCCTCCACCACTTGCATCAGAAAGTTATCATCGATGCTCTGTAGGAACCTCCTGGATTGCGCCTGCCTAGCTGTATGGTCTTCCCAGCTGATGTCAGGGTGGTTGAAGTCCCTCCCCCAATGTTTAATTTTGTTTCCAAACCAGAAAAAGTTAAACTGTGAGCTTTTTTTTTGAAGTAGAAGAGAATGCAAAATTCTCCTTGAAATTGTTATAGTTTTGGTAACAAATAGTTGCCAAGGAATGCAGCAGCGACAGTGGTAAGTTCTGTGGCTGGGCACTTGATTGAGGCAGACAGTTGGATTCCTGGAGCCAGGGAAATCCAAGGAAGAGCAGCAAGACCTGCCGTGAGCTGGCAGCTCTCCTGAGCAAGTCTGACGTGGCTGGGCGTTGCCAGGAGCAACTGCAGGAGATTTAAATGGCTCTTAGAGAGCTCTGTGAACAGGGGGGGCAAACAGGGCATGGTGCGGCAGTTTGTTCAGCAGTTTGCGCAGAAGAGCATGCAGGGAGGGCCCTGCACCCTGCCTGTAGGCCACAGCCCAGGGAAGAGCTCTAGGTCTCTGCCATAATGGTGGACACTTGCCTCAGACTTAAAACCAGGGATCCTAGGGAGGAAGCCCCTGTGATGTCTGATGCTTCCACCCAGGAAGTGATAAGGAAAGAGACTTCAGTACAGGTGGTAGGCTGCAGCGAGTGCCCAGACCATTCTACTGGAGCAAAGGTAAGTCATTGCAAAAGACGTGAGCAAGTTGAAGATCCGTTGGCTGAGGCCTTTTTTTTTGGTCTTGGGCCTTTTTCCCAATGGCCTTGCCAATGCCCCCATCCCTGGCCAGGGATCCCAGCTGCTTGGCTTCCCTGCTCTCTAATTCCAAGGTGCTGGCCCCGTTATCCCAGCACCGCAGCATCCAGGTGACAATGTGTTCACCTGGGTGGTGCCTGAAATCTTTCCGCATGTCTCGCAGCTCTCTCAGGGACAGGGACCGGGTGATGATCTCTGGCTCTGCCTCCTTCTCATGCTCTTTTGATGGCCCTGGCTAATTGTCATCCCTGATTTCTTTGCATGTTGCTTTTTCTCTATAGGGGCAACTGCTACCGGCACAGGTTGGTTTTCAGACTCAGCTGCAGTGCCTGCTGCCAGAGCTGGAGCAGTTGCTGTGCCTGCCAGGGAAGCTGGGGCAGCGGCAGCCCCTGCGGTTGTGGCAGCGGCACACTTCATGCCCAGTGATGTCATCACATCATAAATTGATATTGTACAGTAGAGCAAAATCGTAATCCTGATCCTTTGCCCAGAGGTAATGAACATCACCACAGGGAACACATACAGCAGCTTAGAGTTTACTTACCACAGCCATGTGTCCAAAGACAGCAACATTTTGACCGGTGATTATATAACTAATACAATAAATGCATACAACAAATTATGACAAATTGTAAGAAAGTTGTTTTAACACACTCTGCTCAGCCCTGCTGTTCTCCCTGCCCCATGTATGGGTGCCAAATCAAATGTGGCAGTTTGGCTGTGGCCGGCAAAGGGCCACGTGGTTGCTCTATTGCCCCTCCCCCCATGGGGGTGGGGAGAATGGAAAGAAAAAGATAAAAACTTGTGGGTCAGCATAAGGGCAGTTTAACAGAACAACAAGCAAAGAAACAGTAACAACAATAATACTGAGAAGAAGAATACACAAAACAAACAGCAAAATGCACAGAGCAACTCTCACTGCCCGATGCCCCTTGAGCTCCTGAGCTGCGACCAACTTCCCCCCACACCCCCTCCCCAACCAGCTCCCACACTCAGAATCCAGCATGACAGCATATGGTATCAAATACCCTGTTTTGTTTGGTCAGTTTGGGTCAGCCCACTCGGCTGTTTCCCCTCCTGTCTTCTGGTGAAAATTAACCCTGTCCTGGCTGAACCCAGGACAGGAGGATACAGAAAAGGCAGAGTTACTGAAGGCCGCCTTTGCTTCAGTCTTTACTGCTAAGGCTGGCCCTCAGGAATCCCAGTCCCCAGAGATAAGAGAGAAAGCCTGGCAAAAAGGAAGACCTTCCCTCGGTTGAGGAAGATTGTGTGACAGATCATCTAAGCAAACTGGACACCCACACAACCATGGGCCTCAATGGGAACCTCGAGGGAGGTTCTCCTTCCCCTCTACTCCGCCCTACTCAGGCCCCATCTGGAGTACTCTGTCCAGTTCTGGGCTCCCCAGTTCAAGAAGGATGAGGAGCTGGAGAGGGTCCAGCGGAGGGTTACAAAGATTATGAGGGGACTGGAACATCTCTCCTACCAGGAAAGTCTGAGGGATCTGGGCTTGTTGAGCCTGAAGAAGAGAAGGCTGAGAGGGGATCTAATAAATGCTTATAAATATCTGAAGGGTGGGTGTCAGGAGGATGGGGCCAGACTCTCTTCAGTGGTGCCCAGCAGCAGGACAAGGGGCAATGGGCACAAACTGAAGCACGAGAAGTTCCAGCTGAAGATGAGGAAGAACTTCTTCCCTCTGAGGGTGACAGAGGACTGGAACGGGTTGCCCAGAGGGGTGGTGGAATCTCCTTCTCTAGAGATATTCTAGACCCGCTTGGACGCTGTCCTGTGTGGTCTGCTCTAGGTGAACCTGTTTGGCAGGTGGGGTGGACTGGGTGATCTCCAGAGGTCTCTTCCAACCCCTACCATTCTGTGGTTCTATGATATTATAATTTTCACCTGTTCCAAAGTTAATTTTAGCATAGTTACCTGTGTGAAATTTTCAGTTACACTAAAGTCACCTCAATATCTTCTTTTGCATTCACTGATTTGTTTTTTTTTTATTATTTACTCGTGCAGTGACTTTCTAGTATAGTTGCACTAGGTACGTACATGGATAACTATGTTTACTGTAAAAATGTTTTCCATCCTGATTTGTGTTATGTGAAGTGTTTAATAAAGTAATGTTCTTAAGGTGAGACTTGTTTATGCTAGAAAAAATAGCAGGACTTAACACTGAAGTAAACCTGAGGTTTAAACAAAATCATCTTCCAAGTTAAAACATTGAAAGGTATTTAGGATGGTGTCACAAGTACGGATGCTTTCAAGTTTTATATTTTTTTCTCTAAAAACTGCAAATCATCTGTAGTTATTTTGCAACAGACATCCCTTAATTTAAAATAATGGAAGTACATCCTACTGATACACATTGTAAAAGTAATAATAATAATAGCCCAATTCATTTGCTTTTTTCTTTCAAGGTTCAGAACTCACAGTTTGAGGAACAATAAATTAGGCAAAATGCTCTGTGTATTCATGAGTTAAACACACACACCATAACACCATTTTCAAATTCCTCTATTCAATCACAGACAGAACAGGTACTAGTTTTAAAATGAGCGTAGTTTTCCTCTGTGAGATCTTCAGCTAAAATATATACCTGTTTTATTCCTCTGAATGCTATAAATATATAAGCCAGAGTTTTCTTTTGTGAGCACAACTACTTGGTGGAACTGGAAATGAACTCATAGATACCTTGCCTCTCTCTTAGCTGGCTATAAAATAAAATAAAATATTCAAAGGTCATAGTAACTGAATGGGAATTGGTGCACCAGAGCACAGGCCTCACCCGACCACACACAAAGGCAGACATGATAAGAAATGGGTCAATTTGGTAGTATGCAAACCATTCAGATTGGAACATGTAACTACAACTATGTAACTTCTGATCCAGCTGCTGTGAAAAGAAGGCTTGAAGCCAGATGTAAGCACAGTGATGAAGAGAGGGAAGGTCTTCCTTCCTTCACCTGCTCTTGATATCCCTGGAAATTTTACTGCTCTCACAAGCTATTACATTTGCAAATACCTTTTTTTTTTTTTTATAAGTGGTAAACATGAACAAAGAATTAGTCTGACACAAATGTTGCCAAAATCAGTCTTCAATTTAGGAGGCTTAATGTGAGATAATGGTCCTTGAAAGCACGAAGATTGGGAATGGTGACCACAGTAAAAGACACAGCAAAGTGATTAGACCAAGAGTCTTCCAGATAATGTGGAAATATTTTCTTAAGGATCAATATGATTTTCTGTGATGATCAAAATCTTCCACTGGCTGAAAACTTTGATTAGGAGTACTAAAGAGAGATGATCCATAGGAATATTTTAATGTACTGCTTCTTGTCCTGGGTTCGGCCAGGACAGGGTTAATTTTCACCGGACTCCAGGAAGGGGCACAGCCGGGCGGGCTAACCCCAACCTGGCCAAACAGAGCCGGATATTCCATACCATGTGCCGTCATGCTGGGTTCCGGTGGGGGGGGCGGCACGGCAGGAACTCTCTCGCGGCTCGGGAAGGCACAGCAGTGGTTCAGTCCGAGAGAGCGGTTCTGTTCTGCGGGTTTGTTTTGTATATTCCCCTTTTTCTGTATCGTTGTTGTTCCTGTTCCCTTTGTTTGCTGTTCTGTTAAACTGCCCTTATCCCGACCCACCAGTTTCTGCCTGTTTATTTCCATTGTCCTCCGCACCCCAGCGGGGGGATGGGCGGCTGCGTGGCACTTTTGTTGCCGGCTGCAGCCAAAACCAGAACACTTCTATATAATTTCTTCTTTCATTTCCATGGGGAAAAAATTCTACTTCATTGTAAGAGTTCATAGCCTTAGTTTTATTGCTTGTTGGCTGCATCAATAGGCTAACTGGCAATATTGTTGGCAAATCACAGAGTTTAGCAGTGGCGAACAGCCTCCAGAGCACATTTAGCACAGTTTTGATTTTTTCTTCTTGCGCTTCACGATTATAATGTAGACCAAATAACCTAACTTGGTCCTGTGTTGCTGCTTTCCTTCTTCCTGGAATTTCTTTGTTGCCTATCAGAAACATGTAAATCTTGGACTGCAAGAGACTGTTTTACAGTATATGATTTCTATGATTTACACCTACAAATCCACTGCAAAGAAGGCTTTACGTAACTTCACTCAGAGGCCCCCAAATTTGCACTTTGATCATATCTAAATACAGCTATTAAGAAGTATAATTATTTTTTTCTCTCCATTGATTTAACATGTGATCCTTATTTCCACTAAATAAAAGCACCAAAACCAGACAACACCATAGGTACCACAGTAAGCTTCATTGTCATTTAGAATTCTAGGCTTTATTGTTTCTTTCTGATTAAACTCCTTCTGTTATATTATTAGCATGAACCAAGTGTTTATTAAAGTTTTTATCTAAATAACTTATTTAAAAATAGTTCTCTTTAAATTTATTTAAAAATTGGTTCAAAAAGACATTAAAGAGTATGAAGACTGTATATTTAAAATTATTTTGTCTTAATTGGCTTTTAGATCCCAATACAGCCCTAGAAATGACAATAGGTGGCTATCATTTATTTTGCTTAACATGTAATTAATGCTTTTTTTACAGATATGATATCTGGCTTGGATCTTTGCCACTGCGTGATTATGTCTCATGGTAATCTGTGTTATAAAAAATCATAATTTATAAGAGTTCTTTACAACATAATTCTAAATTCTTTACACATGGTATAGCATCTGTCCTTTTCATAGAATCATAGAATCATTCAGGTTGGAAAAGACCTCTAAGATCATCAAGTCCAACTGTCAACCCAGCACCACCATGCCTGCTAAATCATGTCCTGAAGTGTCTTATTTACACATTTTTTGAACGCTTCCAAGGATGGTGTTCATCACCACCTCAACCACTTCCCTGGGCAGCCTATTCCAATGTCTGACCACTCTTTCAGTAAAGAAATTTTTCCTAATATCAAACCTAAGTCTCCCCTGGCGCAACCTGAGGCCATTTCCTCTTGTCCTATTGCTAGTTACCTGGGAGAAGAGACCAACACCCGCCTCACTACAGCCTCCTTTCAGGTAGTTGTAGAGCAGTAATGTCTCCCCTCAGCATCCTCCTCTCCAGAGTAAATAGCCCCAGATCCCTCTGCTGTTCCTCATAAGACTTGTTCTCTAGACCCCTCACCAGCCTTGTTGCTCTTCTCTGGACATGCTCCAGCACCTCAATGCACTTCTTGCAGTCAGGGGCTCAAAACTGAACACAGTACTCGAGGTGCGGCCTCACCAGTGCTGAGTACAGGGGCACGATCACCTCCCTGATCCTGCTGGCCACACTATTCTTGATACAAGCCAGGATGCTGTTGTCCTTCTTGGCCACCTGGGCACACTGCTGGCTCATGTTCAGCTGGCTGTCAACCAGCACCCCCAGGTCCTTTTCCGCTGGGCAGCTTTCCAGCCATTGTTCCCAAGTCTGTAGCGTTGCATGCGTTTGTTGTGACTGAAGTGCAGGACCCAGCACTTGGCCTTGTTGAAACTCATACAGATGGCCTCAGCCCATCAATCCAGTCTGTCCAGATAGCTCTGCAGAACCTTCCTACCCTCAAGCAGATCAACACTCTCACCCAAGCTGATGTCATCTGCAAACTTACTGAGGGAGCACTCAATCCCCTAATCCAGATCATTGATAAAAGGTGTTAAACAAGAAAGGCCCCAATAGTGAGCCCTGGGAAACACCAGTTGTGACCGTCTGCCAACTGGATTTAACTCCATTCACCACCACTCTCTGTGCTCGACCATTCAGCCACTTCTTTATCCAGTGACGAGTACACCCCATCCAATCAATGCACAGCTAGTGTCTGCAGGAGGATCACAGAATCACAGAATCACAGAATGGTAGGGGTTGGAAGGGACCTCTGTGGGTCATCTAGTCCAACCTTCCTGCCGAAGCAGGGTCACCTACAGCAGGCTGCACAGGACCTTGTCCAGGCGGGTCTTGAATATCTCCAGAGAAAGAGACTCCACCACCTCCCTGGGCAGCCTGTTCCAGTGCTCCGTCACCCTCAGAGTGAAGAAATTCTTCCTCATCTTCAGTTGGAACTTCTCATGCTTCATTTTGTGCCCGTTGCCCCTTGAATGATCCCCACAGGATGCTGTGGGGAACAGTGTCAAAGGCCTTACGAAAGTCCAGGTAGACAACATCCACAACATTTCTGTCATCCACTAGGCAGGTCATCTGGTCATAGCAGGAGCTGAGGCTGATCAAGCAGGTCCTGCCTTTCATGAACTCGTGCTGGCTGGGCCTGATCCCCTGGTTGTCCTTCACATGCCCGGTGAGTGCACTCAGGGTGAGTCGCTTTCGCTTTTACAGTGAAAGTCAGGATTAAGTGTAGAATTTCCAGACAAATTACTATAATGTGGTTTACACCAACTACTATTCTTGTGGTTTAGACAATTACCTAAGTAATTGTAATTAAATATCTCACTAGCATCCTTTTTTTATCCACCAGAAATTTTTTAAAGGAGATGCAACATCAAAAATCCAGTATGAATTTTCTTCTAAGTGCAACTAAGACTTTTTGTGGTGGGAAAACTCCTATTTGTTCATTTTTTAGCATCCAAAGTGCTGTTTTTAATTAGATCTTGGAGATTATATAGCTGAAATTGTCATATACTACATGTGTCTGAAAGCAGCTGCTTGAGAGTAAAAACTATACATCAGGCGTATGGTCTGTAACCAACAACTGCCCTCATGTTATCCTGCTTTCTAGTCAGCCAGTTTAGCTCTTCTGCCTATCTTCAAATAGGTAAACAGTGTACGGTGGGGTTTTGTTTGTTTGTTTGTATGTACGTGTGGTGAATTTTGAAATAGCTGAACTGAGTACAGCAGTACTTTGAAACTCGAAAGCAATGTATTGGGGTTATAATGAGATTAATTAAAATGTTCCCACTTTAAAAATTCCATTGTAGAAATCTCTAGATCATGAGATCATTTAATTATGATTTTTTTTTTAATTGCTATAACCATGTATATTTTTTGGCACCTTTACTGCTAGATATTAATTATTTGAATCTAAATACTTTACAATGGCAGGAAAGCAGAGGCCATATTGTTGTGCATTTCTCAGTAGAGCCTCCTACCTGTCCCAGCTCACATTTCTCTGTGGTGCCCCAGTCTTATATAGTCTCTGTAGACTGGGAGTCCTTAAGTACTGAAGTTCTGCCATTCACGTGGAGAAACATATGGCATATGTAAAGAGGGTCATTATAAATTTTGGAGGGGTTGAAGAGGATGCCTAGCTCCTTTTGTCATTTTATGGCAAAGTGGTTAACAACATTTCTCATATACAGCTAGTATTTCTGAAAAATATTCCGTCACTGCAAATCATGGACCCCAGTTTGAGTCAAAGATGAATATATTTTGTAAATGTAACTGGCTTTCTGGAATATTTCAGCAAAAGTTTCTGGCGGTAAGTAGAGAATTATGAGTTTTCTGTAGGACACTTGAACTAATCTGAATAATTGTGTATATGAGGTATATAATGCTAAAATTTTCTAAGACTCTGAGTTAGGCACTGACACAAGATTGCTTCTGGGGATCAAAAATGTGACTCAGGGCATTTGCATGGTGGTAATAAAGGGCTCTTATCAGACTGAAGAAGAGAAGATATATACCTGAGCAAAGAAAAGAGAGGTATTTTAGACAAATATAGGTCTACATAAGGGGAAAAAAACTAAACCAAAAAAAAACCTCAGCGAAAAATACTGTCCCCTCCAGAAAATGGGAAATTTTCAACATCATGAGATTTTTGTCCTCTGCTTAGCCTGAAAAAGGCAAGAGACTAGATGTCTGAATATTTTGTCAATTATTTGATTTAGTTGGTTGTAATTTACAACAGAAAAGACTGAGAAGCTTGAAGGAGCAGTTGGATCTCTGACAGTGCAGTTAGACATAAGAATGTCAGAGATTTTGGCTTGGAAATACGATGATGTTTGACCAGAAATTGACATTTTCATGTTTTCTGAGTCGAGATTGGCTGCAGTGACTCTTCATTGATTTCTGTGGTTTTTTCCTTATAATACTTGCTCCTGTTCTTGGGATTTGGCTTTGTTCTGGGGTTTTTTTTTGACCTGACTCAATTTCTTTTAGACACTTGTTCAGGAAATGCAAAGAAATCACTCTTGTTTTCAAACTCTATTCATCTTTTCACACCTTTTAGACTTCGAGGGATGCTTGCTGGTGCATACTTTTCAAATGTGATTAACCTGTAAAACAGTATTGGGAACAAAGTTTTGTGAATCAAATAACTTTTTTAAAAAAATTCTGCTCACATTTAATCATTTGATGAAAGTTCAAAATCAGCAACATTTTAACGTTTCAGTTTTCACATGGAACATTTCATCCAATGATCTTTATAAATATTAATTTCTCAAACAGCTCAAAATTCATATGAAATATGCATTATGCTACCCAGATGCTGCTGGTTTTTTGCACTTATGTCATAAAAATCTAGTAAAGAGCATCCTCATGGAAACAGATGTGAGACAGATTAACAAGGCATTATGCAGTTTTTAGGAAGGAAAGAGATATCTAGAAAAGGAAAAGGTTTTGGTTCAAGTATCGATTGTAGTTTATACCTGTGGGAATACAAGATGGGAAGTAATTTCTAACACGTTTGTAGACATTACAGCAAAGGAACGGTCACTTCCTCACTGTAAACCTGGTATTGGCCACATCACCCATGAGAAATAGATGTACAAAGGTAAGTCCATATTAAAAAATCATTAATGTCAAGACAAAGATAAATTAAAACACAGTAGGTACAACGCTCTTCCTCGAGTCTTGCAGCACATCAATGATGAGAACAGGGCATTAGACAGCACAGGGCTTCTACAAAGGCATGCTTTTGATGTCCAGAATCTCAGAAAATGCAAAAAATAACCAGAGGTTTCCTCATTTTTTTGTCTTTGTCTCTGAATCTTCCCATGACAAGTGTGTCTACCAGGCTTTCAAAGCCAAGTTAATGTAAATCAGTATTTTGAAGAAAATCTAATAGCCAGAGGTGCCAATTATTTTATTAAAACTCTAAAATACTAGTTGCAGTGAGTACATGTTGTTAAAAGAGTGTAGAGCCTGGGAGGTATTTTTGTTTCCTTTCTGGTTGTTTTATAAACCTAGAAGTTGCGCAGCTGTCTAATTGTTCTGTTAATAACCATTTGACAACAGAAACAGGAAATGCTACCAGTACAATTGCATTTGTAAAATAACGTGGGTCATGTCATTTACATAATAAAGACCTTCAGGTGGGTTAGTAAAAGGTATACTGATGATTCTTAGGTTCGTCTCCTGGAAAATCTGGACTCTAGTGCTTGATCTAACTATATGTGTGCACAAATAATTGATAAAGAAATACTAAATCTCATGTTTAAGTAACGTCAGACTGGGGAGTCTCAAAAGTAATTCACATTTGGAGCTACTACTACATCCTTAATTCAAACCAACAAGATGTGTGGGGCCTTTGCTGTAACTACAAAGTAGGCCTGAAAGGACACTATTACATTTATGTTGTCAAAATAAATCATTAACAGGAGATTTCTGATTAATAACCTTATTAGTTATAGAAATCTGAAGAAATATACAGATTCTAGACAATGAGTTCTAAAGATACAACCAAACATTGGACTTGTAACTATGAGCAGTACTATAAGGCAAAGGAATTATTTGCAGTGATAAATGTACTAATCTAGCCCAAAGTCATTTTGATTCCACCTAAGATAAGGATGGGATCTAGTTGACAGAATCCCACTGTAGGAAAAGAGTTCAGTCTCAGCAGCAACAAGAAAACTGGGTTTAGATTGTTTTTTTCCCTTTTCCCAGCCAGCACTCTTCTAGGACACAGTGTTTTCTTTGATATTCTACCTATATGCTATCTGGCATTATTAAGAGGGACGAACTCTTATGAAACAGGAGTGAAAATTAACTCAGTTCCCGTGACTTCAAATGACCATCTGTTTCTTCAGTAAGCGAAGAAAAAATTGTGTAAGAATCCTCTGTTAGGCAGTGGTGGAGGGAGACTAGCAAATATTTTTGCACGCAAATTCTTCACATTTTTTATAATTAAAAGAAATAAATAAAATAATAATTAAAGTGGATTAAACTGAAACTATTCTATTCCTATATCTGTACCTATTTTCAGCCTTCTCTTTTACATGAGCATACAGACAGGCACATCCTGTTGTTTCCATCAATAAAATTCTGCTTCCTCAAAGAGATGAGAGTTGTGTTTATTGGCTTGCTTCTTAATTATACTTTACTACCAAAATACTTCACTTTTAATAACTTACTCTCCTTTGTAATTAGATTATGTCTTGGGTTACACTAGAGTTTTCCTTTGAGATTTTATTTTTATTTAATTTCCCTGTATAATTAAAGACGTCTATGTTGTATGACATAATTTCAGTCTTTACTGAAGGTAGCTGGTACCTGGGATGCGGAAATGGTAAGAGATGGGAAAGTTTTGGCCACATTTTTGTGGTTTTAATATGCAATTGCAACACATTCATCTTATTAAATATTTATTCTCATATCAGAAATATATCCTTGTGTATTTATTTTATAAAATAATATTCTTATTGATGCTTTCTTACAAACAGAAAGACAGTAAATAAGAATTCATTTTTTGAGCAGCAAAGAAATAAAACCAGTAATTTGTCCTTGTAAATCCAACAGAGAACTGTATTTTCCACAAACATAGGACATATATTATACCTGGAAAATGAAAAAATATTTAAATAAATGTGCCAGATAAAACCAATACCAATTTGTTGTGCTCTTCTGTGTAAATGTAAGATAAATTAGTTCTGTATTGGTTAATTCAAAGAAATTTTCAGGCCACTTTCAACCAAATGAAAGGAACAGAATGTAGTGTTTGATTTTCTTAGGGGTCATTAGCAGCCTTCATCTAAAATTGTGATTTTAAATCTAAAGGTTTGATAAAGGTTGTAGTGTTGCTATTATTGTGATAATATTTTAAGATCCTTCATTTTAAATAGACAAGGCATTACTTGAATCCAGTATTTGCTTAATTGAATACTTTTGAATGAACAAATAAGGAAAAGGGGAAATACTTTTGAAAGGAAATTATTAGCTGAACTAGTCAGTATCAAAATGAGATGGCCTTAAATTTCTGGGGCTTTTGGTGTGTATCTGTTCTAGCATATTTATTTATTTATGTAAAAATGGCATCTGTTACCAGAAGTATTATGCTGATACAGTAATATGGCACATTATTTTTAGAGTTTTGTGCAAAGTGAGATGGCTGGATTTTTTTTATGCCTCAGATAGGAAACTTTAACATCCCTGTTGCTGATTTTATATGTGTTCTCAATACAGACTAGAGATTTACATGTCACTAGAGTTGTTTCCTCGGTATTAAGGTTTGCTGCTGAGACACTACCAAAAAACATCAGCACAACCCAAATCAAAAACTTAAAAGAAAAAGGAGTTTTGTTGCCTAAGATGGATGAATTCAGTGTTTAACACAAATACAAAATAAAACAAACAAGGAAAGTAGACCCCCCCCCATCAAAGATTGCTATTTAAAACCCCAGAAAGCCAGGAGTATGTATTTTTCAACAGATTCAATTGGAAGTATTTTAGAGATATTACTGAGAATTGCTGCCATGAAATCTAGATATTAATTGCCAGGATTGAGAATCTTGTTTCGTATATTCATGGATTTCACAGTCATGCAAGACATGTCTAGGCCAAAATGAATGTTGGTTTTATTTGCATTCACATGGTCAAATGTCTTCTGAGAGTATGAAACAAAATAAGATCAGGCATTTTCTTGTTGGACTAATAACATATTTAGTAAATCTACAAAACTTGCAAGTTTGCATTTGATTTCTGATACATCCAGAGATGTACACATACCATCATCACTAATCTTGAAAACCATAGGTCATTTCACCATTTTTTTACTCCCAGATACACAGCATTAATGCTGATAAGAGATGAGATGAAATGAAATTGATGCCAAGAAAGACCTATTTCTAGAAAGTCTCACTGAGGGGACTTATCTGTGCTGAGTAATAGTTTAACCATGACTGTTTACATGGAAAAAAAGAAAAAAAAAGAAATTCTAGTTTCATCTTTGAATATAGCTGAGTTCACTGTAGGGTTTGTTGTTGTTGTGTTTGTTTTTTTTTAATAGGATAGAAGACCACAGCTTTTCTTTATTCAAACATTATGTGTTGCATCATTTATGGCTCCTCTTCCACAATTACACAGAAGTATACGCAAAGAATAAATATGAAGGAAATGAGTAAAAGTGAAGGCGCTTTATTTATAGGTTTTGGACCATTTAGACACTAATAATTCTCATATCTGCAGACTGTTTTGCTAACGGCATATTTGATTTTTAGAACACATTCTTATTTTCTCTGCCTATCTTTTATCTGTAACTCCTTCTGTATAGCTTGAGATGTCTGTGACTAGTCATCTTAATCACTGCTATCCCAAATAAAATGTTGGGATTTTTAACGTTGTGAAGAAAAAGATGATTTAACTATGATAAAATAGCTAGGAGATACTGTTGCTTAATTAATTTTTTAAATGTTACATAGAAAGAAAAATTATGAAATAGAAAAATCCATAATATTTTAATTTCTGTGGTGTTATTGTCTCTATTTTAGACACATTAGATACCAATTTAATTTTATTCCCATATCCAAATTTGCATCAACAGTAACATCAACTATTTTTCCTGTAGGGAAATGTGTGGAAAACTTTAACCTCTTTCCAGTTTATTTTGCTAAATACAAAGTAGGCTCATGTGCTTGACTTGCAGCAGAGATGAGGGCTCAGGGTGACAAGGACAATCCTAGAGCCTCCATCTCAGGAAATGTGAGACTTGTAAGATGTTGCTCACTGGAGGAAAAATGTCACCATTTGCTTGCTGTTGGCTTTTGCTCTTCCCTTGTTGCCTTCCATAGGCCTCTCCCAGAATTGGGATGCATCGTTGTCTGAGTCAGTAGGAATATCCATACTCGTGTACACAATATAAGCAACATTTGAATCCTTAATAGCAGTGTCTTAGGAAAATTTGTCTATAATGATAAGTGTTTAAATCAATGCACTGAAAATTTAAACTTAGCATGACAGGGGTGTAAAAATTTAGTATCTGATCTTTCTACTTTAATCACTGAGTCAAGGTAATCTCATTTCATTCTGTATGGTGAAGGTGTGTGTCTGGAACATTTACGGAGGTGGATCCTCAGGTTTTTGGTGAAGGGAAGAAGTGGGAGAAACTCCCACCTCAGCAGCAGCCTTGAACTACCTTATTATTCAGTTAGAAGTGATGTTACAATATGGAAGCCTGTAAAATACAGGTTGAGGGTCTCACTGGTAGGGCAGAAAAGTTATGTAATCTTTTAAATCAGCATCTTGTTAAAATTGATTTGTTTATCCATTACTGTTTGCATCAAATACAGCATCTGCTCCAAAATCTGTGCCACTGCTTTTCTTTTATCCATGTTTCACTGGCTGAGGAAGTCTGTGCCCCATGTATGAAAGTCATCTGGTTCCAATTTCTGTTTCTTCTCTGCAAAACATAGCTGATTTCTATTGATTAGATCTTGCAGAAGTCTTTTGGCTTCACACTTTTACAAAAAGCTTCTGTGAACCCCTCCCCAGA
Source organism: Opisthocomus hoazin (assembly GCF_030867145.1). NCBI lineage: Eukaryota > Metazoa > Chordata > Aves > Opisthocomiformes > Opisthocomidae > Opisthocomus > Opisthocomus hoazin. Next base: position 66,768,469 of record NC_134416.1, on the reverse strand, counting down.
GCAGCGGGGTTGGACCAGAAGTCCTCCAGAGGTCCCATGTGACCTCAGCCATTCTGCGAGTCTGTAAAAGAACGAGAAAGAAAGTGTGCATGCAAGGATTTTTCTATTGTGCTAATGAATACTCAGTCACACATATGACCTCAATCTGCACTAAATGAGTAGTCTGTGTAATCCCAAAGACAAGTTCAAGTCTTTTGATCCGCAACGATATTGTTTGTTCCAGCCTAAAGCACTGAGGCTTAGGTGCAGCTTCCTAGAAAAAGTGTTTTTGTGCAACCCAGGATGGGTTACAGCACTTCTCTATTTTTATTAATAATCTAAACATATTAAACCCAGTGGGACTGATGAAAGAATGTTAATTAAAGTTTGCACCTTCTGCTACATAACACACATTTCCTGTACACAGTGATGACAGGGACATGAAGATCTGAAACTATGGACAAAGATTAATAATATTAATTTCTGAAGGAAGTAAGCACATATTTCTGAGGATTAATGACCAGAAGGACTGTTTGTTAACAGAGAAAAGGTATTAATGATGATAGAAAATGATATAGGCACTAGAAATATAATACCAACCTTTTCTGATTAAAACCCCTAATATGATAGTCTACATACAGTGCTGGATGAGACTTTACACAATACTGAATACAGATGAAAATCTTAGTAAGAGCAGAAAGAATTATAATAATTCTTAATTCTATTTCTCTTCTTGAACATGTCCTTTCTTCTGCTTTTGTTCTGGATTTTTCTAAGCTCATATCCCTTCTCATCTTTCAGATGTATCCTTAAAGTTGCCTCATTGCTTCCAGAAAACTAGAAAAATATTTTCTCACCTCTTGTATTAGCTGTTTTTCTTTTTCTTTGTGTTTGTGGTAGACAGCTTCCCACTCAATTGTGCCTTTCTTTTCCTGCATTGATGTGCCCCCACTTTTTCTCATTATTTCTTCTATATTTCTGAAATATCTTCTTACAAGATATATGACCATTCTATTTCTCAACAGCTACTGTAACATTTTCCTTTTTTTTCAATCTGATTTCCAGTAGCTAAAAGCATTTTCTTTGTTTCTATATATAGCTCAAATAAGGTGTGGGGAAATAGCAAGTGCATAAAATAATGTTAATGCAAGTGCGATGCAGGCAACAGCAACAATAATAGGTGCCCGTTGCTCAGGTGTGTTGAACAGAATAAGATGCAAGGGCTGCTTTTCTAGCTATCAAGTTCATAATATAGCCTGGGGCTGCCATGGTTCTCACGGCAACTTCAGAGAGTGGTATGTTTTAAGAGATGCACTTTAATAATCTATCTATCTCAACTTCTAGTTTTAAATAAACTGTCCAGTTGTATTGCATCTACTCCTGAGAACTTCTGTCTGACTAATCGTATCTTTGAGTAAGAAGCTAGTCTGCATTTGAAAAGCTCAGGAAATCCAATGTTCACCATGTTTTCTTGGTAATTTTTTCAAGTAGATTTTATAGAACGTATTTTACTTACATCTGCCTATCAAAAGGAAGACTGAGACATGCTTGTATCCTAGTGAAATAGCTGATCCCCAGAAAAGTAATACTAGAGTTCTTTTCTCTTCAGCAGATATGCTGTATTTTCCACACTGCGATTTTCAGTTCAAACTGTTACCTGTTTGTGTTCTCTGCACTAGTGTACTTCCACGGAACGCAGAGATATGCAAATGTACACCAATGCCACATACCCGGTGGCTATGAGGTAACCTGCTCAAGCCAGTCTATCCTCTCCACAGACCTGACTAATCTGGGCATGTGCCCAGTAATGCATCGCACTGTTGCCCACTATATTGTGATGCAATGCATCCTTATCTACTAAAAATATTTTAAATTCTGGCTGCAAAGGCATTTATACACTCATCAGCAAATTATTTGTAAATATTTGTTGTTGTTGTTAAATGAAAATATAGGAGTGAGAGGATTGAAAGATCGAAATTTTGAAGTCTCTGACTGTAAGCAGTGTTTCCGCTCCTCAGAAAATTTTGTGATAATACACCATACAGTCCCTCATTGTCATTGTTATTTTATGTATGTGGAGACCCCATCAGAATATAGCTTTACCAGACTGATCCCAGTGAAGACGCAGAGGGAGGTAACATGATTTCACTTCTCACACAAAATCATGTAATATCCCTGCCCATTGCAGGGGGATTGAATCAGATGACATTTAAAGGTCCCTTCCAACTCAAACTATTCTACATATCTATGATTCTGTGATCTGTAACATACACAAATCTTGCATGGTTTACCTAGCCAATCCAGCTGCAGCCAGCTGCACAAGTTAACACAGGCAGCACATGTTCTCCCATGACCTGTTAGGGTGCTGTCTCCCTCTACAATCCTAGAGCCTGTTCTGACAAGCAATGGGGTGATGTTGCCTACTGAGGTTTGTTCCATCTGGAGATGCCTCTACACTATTACTCATTTATAATCTTTTCCCTGACATATCACATGCTCTGTTTACTTACATTATGCAAATTAACATTTTCTCATCTTTTGCAGTAACTATACCTTAAAACTATTGAAGCGATGCCTTAATGCTCAGGAGTACTTGAAACATTAATTCAGCATTAGATGTTGCTAGTTTTTTTCATACTAATATTTGAGTGAAGTGAAAAATCTGATTAATGAAAAGAAGAAAGACTCTAGGCTAATATGTCCTATCTGAGGTCATGCAGAGAGACAGTAGTAGTTTCCACCCTCTACTCACCCCCATGTACTGTTTTTCAGAGAAAAAGGGAACTGGTTTGTGTTTCAGTCAACCAGTTTGTAAGTCTAGAATTCTGCCAAAAGGACAACCAGCACCTTAGAACAGATTAAATTGCCTGCCTTGGCAATAATTCAGTTTTGGATATTTCTCTTTACTTATAGAAGCACTTCTATAATTTTGTCCTACAATTGTACACCTAACTTTTATCCATCTGACCCCTTGAATCTTTTCCAAAACTCTCACTGGGGAGTTGCAGAAAACCAGTATACTCAACTGAGTATATATCTATAGGTAGTTTGACCACAGACATACAGAGACAAAGGTACTGTTTTAAAACCTGTCTCTTCAGAGCGCAGATGTCCTCATTAGGCAGTCTAATGCTATTATCCCCCCATGGGGTCCACACCTAGAATCTTCTGTTGTGAAATATATTTCAAACCAGAAAGAGGGAATTCCTTTTTTTTGTTGAATAGCTGTCCTGCTACTCTATTCCTTTCCCAAGAAAGTGCATCAGACAACCATCTTTGCATAGTCTCCTGTTGAAAATGATTCTTTTTAATAGAGGAAAGGAATCAAGATCAGGGCCAAAGTGAACGAACATCATCAGACGCCTACAGAGATAAAAGGCAAAAGTGAAACAGTTTTGAAGATCTAAATTTTAGCTCAGATGCCTATATTTCATCTGTGTCACATATATTACTTTTTTATCTCTAAATCAGGGATAATAGTACTGCTAACCTTGCAGAGGAACTATGTGATAACAACAGTAAGTAATATGAAATACTGAAATGTAATGAAAAGCCATAAATGTATCTAAGGTATTTAGGTGAAAGGCTGGAGTTCCGACTTTTCATTCTATTACTAGGAATATTTCATATTTCTATGGAATTTTAGGCTTATCAAATTATTCAGGCCTTCAGTATTTCTGTTTTAAAAATGAAATAATTGTCATCTACTCAGAGCAGTAGTGATTTTTTTATGTTTTGAAAATTGCATTAATATCCTTAAATGGAAAATAACACTAGTAAACACAGGACTTGTTTAACTATCTCTTCAAAGTAAATATGCATATGCTCAGTGTTCCAAAATAATCAGACTACTGGATGAATGTGCGTTGAACACCCAGTGCTACAGATGACAGGATGGACCAAAGTACCTTTCATGGAAATACAGTTTCCTGCAGTTCCAGAGACATTTAAACCTAAAAATGCAAGTCTGGAGTATTGTTAGGGTGACATTTTGATCCAAATAAGGATTTGATTTGAGTCCTCTCATTTCACTTCCTAGATTGCAACCCTAGTCAATTCCCTGGCCTTACTGCCAGTTTTTATAGGTTTATCATTTTGAAAAAAAAATTGCAGAACACCAGGGAAAATGACAAGAAAAATATAAGTCCTCATATTCCACAACATTTACAAAAAAGAAGAAAAATCTAGTCATAAAGAAGTCCACAAAACACTGTGGGTGGGAGTTAAATATAAAAAGAATAATCCCACAGCATTTTAAATATTTTATAAAGAAATATAATTTGTATTCTGGTACATAAAGCTATGTCATCAAAGCAAAACTACACACCACATGAATGTTTATTAAAAAAATCATATCAGAAAACAGTGTGATTATTCATAACAGTATGCAATATAACTAGTTATCTCATCATCTAGGAAAAGCTTCCACATTTTTACCAACAGATAAATCTTCTTTCTTAGAATGAGAGAATAAAAAGCTCTCATATTATCTTCATCATCATAATAAAGTCCTTAAATAACCTTAATTTTGCCGGGGAAAAAAAAAAAAGTTTGAATGCATGATAAGCACAGCTCAGGATGACATAATCTTTCTGCAAAATATTCCACTCTTATCAGGACCTGGATCATAATAAACTGATGTGGACAAGTAATTTCCTGACACTTCTGTGGATTACGAGTGTGCTGGGGACAGGTAGTTAAACGGTACCCCTCCGTCAAAGAGTTTGAAGGGCTTGTCTGTTTGCTTGGTTTTGTCATTACTACTTGGGATCAGGTTGTGGATCTGGATGAAGTTGGCTTCTAGCTCTCAGGAGAAGGGGCAACAAATGAACCTTTTGGTTAGTGCAAGCTGTTATTAAGTGCCGCTAATGAAAACTCTGTGCCTCACTTTACCAAGGCTGCTTTGACATCTGTGGTGATGAAGATCTGGGTCTTGGCATTTAAATCCTTCTGACTATCATTGTCTCAGGGTTTATGACTCAAGTTTTTGTAAATAAATTTATATTTGAATTGTAAATAGTCTTTTACTGTAATTACTTCCATGTCTGCATAACATCCAGCATGACTAGTGCCCAATTTTCAGCAAGATGTGGGAGTTAACAAAATGTAAATAATAAATGCATATCAGAAAGATCATAGTGCTAAGTTCAAACCAAAAAAAGGGCTCCTCTTTCCTATGAATATTTTTCCATTTCCTGTTTGTTCAGAGAAGATACTAAGCTTATATTTTAGTCTGTTTGAAGGATTCAAACTGATTTAGAAGAGATTTGCTTTAAAGCAAGCAGACAGTGTCTATATTACGAGTTCTGTATTTTTTTCCAGCTCCTTTTCTGCACGGCACATACTCATCAATCATATTGGGAAGCTGACTTATATTCTCCACACTTTACCACTAACTGGATTACAGAGCTGAAAATCTTACTCAAAGTTTAAAATGTGATAAAAGTAATCAAATTGTTCTAGTCAGATTCTAACTGTGGTGAATAGATGACACTAATTACCTTTTCTTATTATGCTACAAATGTAGTTTAGTCCATCTTTATTCATGAAGTAGTATCATATAGCCCACCGAGGGAACTGCAGCAGTATGTAATATTGTCATATTTGTTTTCTCCTCCTTATTTTTCCTCTTCATCAGTATTCTCGAGGTGTGGTTTTAGATTGAAATGTATTGCTATGTGGGACTTTCTCATGTCTTAGTGTAATTACTGCACCCTGCAGATTTCTGAATTTGAACTTATAGAAAAGAACTCAAAGAACTCCAACACTAAAAACGAGTGGCAGACTTACTGGGGGCAATTAATTGTCTTTTTTTTCCTTTAAGTACCATTTTTAGAAAAGTGGAAGTGTACACAAGTAACATACATAATGTGGAGGCAATCATTCTGAATTTTGGCTTAGAATGTTGCAGTCATAGTGAAATGATACTAACCTTAAAAAAGGCTAAGTTTGCTTTATGTAGGAGTTATCAAGCTAGTAACAACAAAATCTACTGGTTCACAGATGAAAGTATACCTTTGGCTCAGATGCCATTCCGTGAAGAAATTCTGTCAACAGACTGTTTTTTGTGCAGCCTACAGCTGAAATGTTTGGTTTGGGGGCTGTTTTTGGATTACTAAACAGACAAGGATAAAGCATTCTAGCTGTTGCCTTCCTTTTTTGGTTTGGAGAACCTTGCTTTCCTAGGAAAAATCTTTCAGATGAAAACGTCTCAGAAAATTCTGCAGCTTAAATATTTGTTAAAGAAAGCTGACAAATGATGAGGCTTCTGTGCAATTCCAGTACCACCTTTGTTTCCAGGCATGCATTTTATCTCATCTTTATGCAGTATCCAAAGACTTCAAGAGCTTATATTTTGAATGTACTACTGCAACAGGTTTTCTACATTTAGGGACAAAATGGGTGAGGATGACAGAAAGGATTATACCACGTATCCTCTCTGCAGAAAAGTGGACAGAATTCCTGCTTATGGCCCCTGAGAGTATTGCCCTTACTGTTAGGATTACCTCTCAGGTAAAAAGGTTAGGAAACAAAACCTAAGCATGTTACCCTATAATTTCACTGGCACTGGGGCACAATGGATAGTGACTCCAAGAATATGCACTATGCCATTTCTCCCATGCTCATATGGAAAGCAGACAGCTGTAGTTGGGAAAGTCATAAAATTTTCAAGATCGGACAGTTGGATTTATTCAGAGATGGATTTTCTGATAATGCACGACTACTGGAAAGAGGATAATAAAGCCCAGTGCTCTTCCTTTCTATCTTGAAAAATAAAAACTATTAATTTCCAGTATTTTAGGCACAAATCCAGAAATTGCTACATTAGAGGCTTCCAGCTAGCTATCATTAGCCATTTCAAGGTGACTGCTCATCTTTTTTTACCTGACTGTCATTTATCCTTTCTCTGCCTAATGAACAAGGGAAAAAAGAAAAAAATTCAGCTTTTAGAAGAAATCTGTCCTTTATATCCAAGCAATTGATCGAGAAAACAAATTAGCATTTTAAAAGAATCAACTTTAACATTCAAAAAGAAAAGCAAATCTTTGACCAATGCTATATGATTTATGCCAACTTTTGAGTGATCTTCTTGAAGATGCTTTTTTTGTGTTTGTAAATTTTGTAAGGAAATGGCACTCAAGGAAGAAAATATACGTGAGTCAGTTCCTATCTGAATAGCAACTACCTGCTTGTTATATTTGGGCCTTGGGTCCAGTTAGTACTACAGCAGGGACAAGGCACAGATGTTACAAATTTCTCTGGAAATACCTCTTAAGACTTGGTTGCTTACATATGAAAATGTCCAACCATTAGCAGACTTTGCTGTAGTACTGGCGTATTTTTAAAATCTTGGAGCCTGGTGATAATGTCAAAAAGAGAAATAAAGTTTGCTAGCAGGTTGGAGAAGATGTGGATGTGAATTATTGGGCAAAACTGTGATGGAAAACACTTTCATTAAATCTGAGGTTTCAGTTTCCTCAGGCTGACGTAGCTGGACTGGAAAGTACTTTCTCATTCACCCAAAGGATTCTGAGTGTTGGATCTTGAGCCATCTTTGCTAATAATTTCTTCTTGAAAATAAAGAATATTTTACACAAAAACATCTTAAATTTCTTTGCACACTCAATGATATTTGAAAAGTCATGGCAGTCAGGGGAAGTTCCCATTGACTGGAAAAAGGGAAACATTGTGCCCCTTTTCAAAAAGGGTAGAAAGGAAGACCCTGGGAACTACCGACCTGTCAGCCTCACCTCTGTGCCTGGGAAGATCATGGAACAGATCCTCCTAGAAGATATGCTAAGGCACATGGAGGCCAGGGAGGTGATCTGAGACAGCCAGTATGGTTTCATCAAGGGCAAGTCCTGCCTCACCAACCTAGTGGCGTTCTATGATGGTGTAACAACAAGAGTGGACAAGGGAAAACCAATAGACATTATCTATCTGGATTTTTGTAAAGCCTTTGACACGGTCCCCCACAACATCCTTCTCTCTAAATTGGAGAGCCATGGATTTGATGGGTGGACCGTTCGGTGGATGAGGAATTGGTTGGATGGTCGCAGCCAAAGGGTAGTGGTCAATGGCTCAATGTCAGGATGGAGACCAGTGACGAGTGGAGTCCCTCAGGGGTGCGTACTGGAACCAGTGCTGTTCAATATATTTATCAATGACATGGACAGCAACATCGAGTGTACCCTCAGGAATTTTGCAGATGACACCAAGCTGAGTGGTACGGTCGAGACACCAGAAGGACGGGATGCCATCCAGAGGGACCTGGACAAGCTGGAGAGGTGGGCCTGTGTGAACCTCATGAGGTTCAACATGGCCAAGTGCAAGGTCCTACACCTGGGTCGGGGTAATCCCCACTATCAATACAGGCTGGGGGATGAAAGGATCGAGAGCAGCTCTGCTGAGAGGGACTTGGGGGTACTGATAGATGAAAGGCTGGACATGAGCCAGCAATGTGCGCTGGCAGCCCAGAGGGCCAACCGTGTCCTGGGCTGCATCAAGAGAAGCATGGCCAGCAGGTCGAGAGAGGTGATTCTGCCCCTCTACTCTGCTCTGGTGAGACCTCACCTGGAGTACTGCGTTCAGCTCTGAAGCCCTCAGCACAAGAAGGACATGGAAGTGTTGGAGCGGGTCCAAAGGAGGGCTACAAAAATGATCCGAGGGCTGGAGCACCTGTCCTACGAGGACAGGCTGAGAGAGCTGGGCTTGTTCAGCCTGGAAAAGAGAAGGCTGCGGGGAGACCTGATTGCAGCCTTTCAGTACTTAAAGGGAGCCTATAGGAAAGATGGGGACAATCTTTTTAGTAGAGACAGCAGTGACAGGACAAGGGGTAATGGTTTTAAACTAAAACAGGGTAGGTTTAGGATGGATATAAGGAAGAAATTCTTTACAATGAGGGTGGTGAAACACTGGAATGGGTTTCCTAGAGAGGTAGTGGAGGCCCCATCCCTGGAAACATTCAAGACCAGGTTGGACAGGTCTCTGAGCAACCTGATCTAGTTAGTGATGTCCCTGATCGCTGCGGGGGGGGTGGACTAGATGACCTCTAGGTGTCCATTCCAACCCAAAACTTTCTATGATTCTATGATTCTATGATTCTATAATAAAGAAACTACTTCAGCCACTGCTGAAATGTAAGATAGTACATATTAAATATATATCCAGAATAGCTGAAAATGAAATAGAATAATCCTATGTAGTCATCTTTTTTTGTTTCTAATGTGGTTTTAGGGGTAATATAGAATCATAGAATAATGCAGGTGGGAAAAATCTTTTAAGAACATCGAGTCCAACCATAAACTTAACACTTCCAAGTCCACCGCTAAATCATGTCCCTAAGAAGACATCTACACATCATTTAATTCCTCCAGGGATGGTGACTCCATGACTTCCCTGGGCAGCCTATTCCAATGCTTGATAACCCTTTCAGTGAAGAAATTTTTCCTAATATCAAATCTAAATCTCCCCTGGAACAACTTGAAGCTGTTTCCTCTTCTCTTATCACTTGGTACTTGGGAGAAGAGATCTCTACATTCAACTCACTACCATCTCCTTTCAGGTAGAGAGCAATAAGGTCTCCACTCAGTCTCTTCTTCTCCAGACTAAATAGCCCCAGATCCCTCAGCCACTCCTCCGAACACTTGTGCTCTAGACCTCTTCACCAGCTTTTTTGTTCTTCTTCAGTCAAGCTCCAGCAACTCAATGTCCTTCTTGTGGTGAGGGGCCCCAAGCTGAAAACAGTACTCGAGGTGCAGCCTCACCAGTACCAAGTACAGGGGCACGATCACCTCCCTATGCCTTCTGGCCACACTATTCCTGATACAAGCTAGGATTCCTTCTTGGACACCTGGGCACACTGCTGGCTCATGTTCAGCCATCTGTTGACCAGAACCCCCAAGTCCTTTTGCACTGGGCAGCTTTCCAGCCACTCTTCCCCAAGTCTGTAGTGTTGCATGGGGTTGTTGCGACCCCAGTGCAGGACCCGGCATTTGGCCTTGTTGAACCTCATACAGATGGACTCAGCCCATCAATCCAGTCTGTCCATATCCCTCTGCAGAGCTTTCCTACTAGTCAAGCAGATCGACACTCCCACACCACTTGGTGTCATCTGCAAGGCTTAGTGAAGGTCCACTCGGTCCCCTCATCCAGATCATTGACAAAAATGTTAAACAGAGCTGGCCCCAATACTGAGCATTGGGAAACACCACTCGTGACCAGCCACCAGCTGGATTTAACTCCATTTACCACCACTCTCTGGGCTCAGCTATTCAGCCAGTTTTTCACCCAGCGAAGAGTAAACCCATACAAGCTATGAGCAACCAGTTTCTCCAGGAGAATGCTACAGAAAATGGTGTCAAAGGCTTTACTAAAGTCCAGATAAACAATATCCACACCCTTTCCCTCATCCACTAAATGAGTGACCTTGTCTTAGAAGGAGATCAGGTTGGTTAAGCAGGACCATGAACTCATGTTTCATGAACCCATGCCATCTGGGCCTGTTTGTCTTGTACTTGCTTCATGGTGACACTCCAGAGGATCTGCTCCATAACCTTCCCCAGCACCAAGGTCAGACTGACAGTCCAGTAGTTCCCCAGATCCTCCTTACAGCCCTTGTTGTAGATGAGTGTCACATTTGCTAGCCTCCAGTCAAGTGGGACATCCCCTATTAGCCAGAACAGCTGATAAATGATTGCAAGTGGCTTGGTGAGCACTTCTGCCATCTCCATCAGTACTCTAGGGTGGAACCCTTCCAGCCCCATAGACTTGTGTGTGTCTAAGTGGTGCAGCAGGTCGCTAACCATTTCCCCTTGGATTACGGGTGTTTCATTCTGCTCCCCATCCCCGTCTTCCAGCTCAGGGGACTGTGTACGCTGGGAATAGCTGGTCTAACTACTAAAGACTGAGGCAAAGAAGGCATTAAGTACCTCAACCTTTTCCTCAGTCTTTGTCACTGTGTTTCCCCTAGCATCCAATAAAGGACGCAGATTCTCCTTAGCCCTCCTTCTGTTGTTAATGTATTGATAGATACTTTTTGTATTGTCTGTTACAGAAGTAGCAAGATTAATTTCTAGTTGGGCTTTGGCCTTTCTAATTTTCTCCCTGTGTAATGTCATGACTTCCCTGTCGTCCTCCTGAGTTGCCTAACCCTTCTTCCAAAGGTCATAAAATCTCTTTTCTTCTGACTTCCAGCCAAAGTTCTCTGTTCAGCAAGGCCATTCTTCCTCCCTGCCAGCTTGTTTTCTGGCATTTGGGGACAGCCTGCTCTTGGATCTTTAATATTTCCTTCTTGAAGAATGTCCAGCCTTCCTGGACTCCTTTGCTCTTCAGGACTACCTCCCAAATGACTCTGTCAACCAGGAACCTAAACATGCCACAGTCTGCCTCTGGAAGTCCAAGGTGGCAGTTCTGCTAATGTTGCTCCTTAGTTCTCTGAGAATTGAAAACTTCTATGATTTCATGTTCGCTATGCCCAAGACATGCTCCAGCCATCACGTTATCCACAAGTACTCCCCTGTTCACAACAACAGGTCCAGCAGGGCCCCCTTCCTAGTTGGCTCACTCACCAGCTGCGTCAGGAAGTTGTCTTCCACAGAGTCCGGGAATCTCCTAGAGTGTTTCCTCTCTGCTGTGTTGTGTTTCCAGAAGGCGTATGGTAAGTCCCCCATGAGAACAAGGGCTATCATTTGTGAGATTTCTCCAGCTGCTTATAGATATTTTTGCCTGCCTGATGGAGTGATCTATTACAGACTCCCACCATGATGTCTGCCTTCTTGGCATTCCCTCTGATTCTTACCCATAAACACTCAGCCCTATCATCACCATCACAATATGCTTGCTGTATGAGGCACTATATGTAGGTATTATTGGTCTAATACAAAGAAACGCAGAAGAAACAGAATGATCACCACCTAAGAGTAAATCTACCAACTGCTAACACTAATGTAATGTGAGAAATGTTTAGAAAGTGGATCATGACTCTGACAGTGGTAGAAACATTTCATCAAGGAAGGGAGGCAGTGTGCTAGAAGGAAAAACTTGCAACAGACAAGAAGAATGGAAATGCAGTTTTGCCTGGAACGGCAAAGACAGCATTAATTGAAATCAAACTTACTGTCGTACATGCAGAAGTAGTTGTTAATTGCTTAAAAAATATTTGCAATTTTAGGTCTGCATAACGACAGAGTATTATTTGAAAAAATTCTAGTACTGTTGCTCAGCATGAGGAACTTCTTGAAACTGCTGTTGTTGCTAATTTCTGGGAAAATATAAAAAATTATAGAGAAAAAAAACATTCAAACAACAAATGCCTTGCAGAGTGTTAACCATGGTACACTCAAAGTTATTGTCTGACTGCTAGACCAAGACATTGTTGATTTCTAAGACTGAGTAATGATTAAATGTATGGATTCTCAGTTGAAAAAACCCCATGATTTTTGACATTACTATAATTTTGTGTTTCTCTTGAGGAAACAATTTAAGAGTCAGTTAAGATGCCATGTTCTTTTCTGTGGCTTGCTGCTTCCAAGTGACTAGTAACAGTTCTAACAGTTGTTGACCGCTATGCAACAGTAGTAGTCAATTTAATGCTTGATTACCTTTAAGACAAGAATGAGTCTGCATTTGGATTATATGTGTATACATATATACAAGATCGGAAATATACTACAATAACATCTTTTGTAATGTGGCAAAGTATCACCCTTTGTACCTGATAGCATAAACCTTCACATTTGGGAAACATCACTGAATCAACAAACTAACAGATTAAAAAGAAGGATATGCTCCTGATTCTAGCTAATTGCTCAGCTTGTACGCTACACCTTGCTTACATGTTGCTAAGGCACAGGGAGGACAGGGAGGTGATTTGAGACAGCCAGCATGGCTTCACCGAGGGCAAGTCCTGCCTGACCAACATAATGGCCTTCTACGAAGGAGTGACTGCATCAGTGGACAAGGAAAGATTTACAGATGTCATCTATCTGGACTTCTGTAAGGCATTTGACATGGTCTCTCACAACACTCTTCTCTCTAAACTGGGAAGATATGGATCTGATGGGTGGACTGTTTGGTGAATGAGGCATTGGGTGGATGGCCGCATCCAGAGGGTGGTGGTCAACGGCTCAGTGTCCAGATGGAGATTAATGACAAGAGGTGTCCCACAGGGGTCCACACTGGGACCAGTATTGTTTAATATCTTCATCAATGACATAGACATTGGGATTGAGTGCCTCAGGAAGTTTGCAGATGACACCAAGCTGAGTGGTGCAGTTCACACAACCAAGGGATAGGAAGCCATCCAGAGGCAAGCTCAAGAAGTGAGCCCATGTGAAACTCATGAGGCTCAACGAGGCCAAGTACAAGGTCCTACACCTGGGTTGGGGCAGCCCCCAGTATCAATATAGGCTGAGGGATGAAGGGATTGTGAGTAGCCCTGCCGAGAATGACTTGGGGGTGCTGGTGAATGAAAAGCTGGACATGAGCCAACAATGTGTGCTTGCAGTCCAGAAGGCCAACTGCATCTTGCGCTGCATCAAAAGCAGCGTGGACAGCAGGTCAAGGGAAGTGATTCTTCCCCTCTACTCTGCTCTGGTGAGACTCCACCTGTAGTCCTGTATCCAACTCTGGAGCCCTCAGCACAGGAAAGACATGGACCTCTTGGAGCGGGTCCAGAGGAGGGCCGCAAAAATGATCCAGGGGATGGGACACCTTTCCTATGAGGAACGGCTGAGGGAGTTTGGGCTGTTCAGCCTGGAGAAGAGAAGGCTCTGGGGAGACCTTATTGCAGCCTTTCAGTATTTAAAGTGGGCTTATGAGAAAGATGGGGCAAGCTTTTCAGCGGGGACTGTTGTGATAGGACGAGGGGTAATGGCTTTAAACCAAAGGAGGGTAGATTCCGACTGCATATAAGGAAGAAATTTTTTTACCACGAAGGTGGTGAAACACTGGAACAGGTTACCCAGAAATGTGCTATATACCCCATCCCTGGAAACATTCAAGGTCAGATTGGACAGGGCTCTGAGCGATCTGATCTGGTGGTATATGTCCCTATTCATTGCAGGGAGGTTGGATGACCTTTAAAGACCCCTTCCAATCCAATCTGTTTTGTGATTCTGTGATCCTACACAATTCTTCACAGTAAAAAACCAGAGCTCTTGCACTTGATCTTGAAGTTTTATTAATAAACATTTGCTATGTTTTTTTTTTCTGACCTCCAGAAAATTTCAGTGTTTCCATATATCTTTCAGTTTGTGAATGCACGCAGCAATACTGAGGATAATGACAGCGTATTTATCTTCATGTTACACAGTCTGACGGAGCTCGAAATATTATACACACTTCGAAATTTTTTTTAGTGGGGGCTGGGCTACATTAGGAGTGTATTATATAGTTGGGTGTTATTGCTGAAGTTCTTTAGGCATTGTTAAGGTAAGTTGTTGTGTTTTGTGTCTTCAGTAGTATTTGAGTGAGTGAACAGTATTTGTATTTGTCACAGTGTCATAAATGTGAATTATTTTTACCTTGTCTTAGAAACTAGAAGTAGCTGGTCTTGCATTTGCAGAATTTATGACATGATGTGTTTTTGAAAGAGAAATTACAACAAAGACCATATGTTGTTAGTTGATCATAAATGACAGCTCATCTAAAAGTACATTAAGAGAAAAAATGGGCAGACTTGTCAATTCAGTGGTAAATGGCAGTTTCCAAATGTGACTTCCTGTTTTGATTTGTACAAACTTTATTAATAATGCCAGATTAGACCCCTTACAGTAAAAAAAAAGTGACTTTATAGAAAACCATAAGGATTGCTAGAGGTTTGAAGATCTGACAGAAAGCTAGATAAGGAAAATTTGTGTGAAAAATATTTTGTACTAAGAGAGTCAAAAGAGAATGGATACAAGTCTCCTAGCTTTGCATTAGATTGTGGGCTCATGTCAATTTTAAGTAATACTTCTATAAATTTCTGGAAACATTTAATATTCTTTCTGTTCATGATTATCTAATGCACCAGGAAAATTAATTTTTTTTCCTAAGGTAAACAGAGCATCAGAAAATAAAAATATATTTTTTCATAGCTTAAAATGAAGAATAATTTCATTGTAACCGACTTGATAAATGACCTTATTACATATAATGTTCTATATTAATGATACTATGTGTTATCCTTAAGTAAAATATTTTATTTTTATATTTATAGAATAAGCACTACTTGAATTATACAAATGCATCTTATTGTAATATAATGAGGTGTATGTTACGGAAATTTGTATTTTCCTAAAGGAACTTAATAAATTAATCTGTTTAGGTGATTGTCAGTTTATTTTCCCCAGCTTTGGACACTGAAGTTTCAGATGGACAGGGTGCTGGGCCATCTTGTTTAGTCCGTGCTTTCGCCAAGAAGGGCTGGACCAGGTGATCCTTGAGGTCACTTCCAACCTGGTATTCTATGATTCTGTGATTTTATGGTTTTATTATTTGATTCAGGGAATGTGGTTATCCTGCCAGTACCACACACTTCAAACTGAAAAAAATTATTAACCTCCTGTAACACTTTGCATTTTGAATAGTAAGAAACTGAAATTTTTAACAAAAATACGGCTAATGTAAGGAGAATAAAGTGTTCTACTTCTCTGTTTCAGGCAGGTTGCTCATCACCTTCAAGTTCTCCTCAGTTATGGTGCTCTGCTGGGTGCTCCATTTGAACCCCATACTTCAAAAGGGTCAGGGGCAGGTAAGATCAGCTGTGCTGTCTACTGAAGTAAGTACTAAAACTGTGACTTTCTGTTGTTTGAAATGTTAGGAAAAAGCATGTGACAACATAACTTGTAGTAGAAGCTGTCATTTATTTACAAGAACACAGCAAAAATCCTAAAATCTAGTACAAAATTTCCCCTCAGCTTTAAATCTCATCTCTGAAAGAATTAGCTGATGAAAAAGCATGATAAATATGATTACTGTCTGAAAAGGTGATATGTTAAAACTTAAAACTACATTCACCATTGTGGCTTTCCTTTTCTTATTGTTCTCAGATACATTCATTTTTTTATATGCTTCAATATCTGCAGGGAAAACTTTTAGAAATACCTCTTCCTTGAGGGTGCCTGTCTGTTTTGTGCCTCTTTCCTTGGAAGAAGCTTTCCACCTTTTGCTTTTGTTAGTGACAGTGAGAGATATATCATGCATGTCCAAACTGGGATTTCACAGCTGACTTGAGCTTCTAGGAAGCCTGTGTTCACAACTTTAATTCAGTTTGCCTCTCCCATTACAAAAAATACTGAGTTTTTCTCTCAGCTGTGGCTGTCTTTCACTTTCTTCAATCTTCGCACTCCTGTGTGAAGTATTTGTGGTCTTGCTTGAACTACTGGCCTAACATGTTTGTATGCAGATCTTTTCAGACCAGAAATAAAATAAAATTACCTAGAGGGACATTGCTCCCTTAAAGAATATCTCTAAATAGTAAATAAATCTTTTACGTGATCCCTCTAGGCAGAGCAAACTGTGGTAGGGAGGTTCAGTTTACGTGACCCTTTGGGACACTGAGCCTTTAAAAAGAAATGTTGTGACTTCAACTTTGGCAGCACTTCCCAGGTCTTTTTGGATTTCTTTCCTGTGATAAACCACAGAATACAGTGAAGAAAATCCCCCAGTGCTGGGGAAAGCCTGCAGAAAAACTTAACACACAATTCTTTAAGTGACAATGCTTGACAGACCTTGTTACTTACAAGGTGCTGCTTCTTCTGTGTCTTTTGTTCTGCTGCACAGCTGAGCCGATACGAAGCAAAAATGTCTAACCGCTACAATAGAAATGAGAACTCTGCTTTTCGGATGCTTGCAGGCACCCTTTGTTTTGCCCTTCTGCTCAACCTGCACAGACCTCTCAAAAATTTCCTTACCTCTGTTGGTGAGTGTAAAGCATTTGCTACCCACTGCTGCTTCTATTACCCTCAATGAATCTAAAGATCACCGTTTAATCTTTAGGTACAGTCTGCAACATAATTTTTATCATCTTTTTGCAACATTCACTAGTCATTAAGTAGATGGACTACAGATGAAATTAGCTAATTATCTGAGTGCTGACATAAAATTTAGTATTAGCTCTTGCTTGCTTTGTGGAAGCTGTCTGGCATTGCTAGCTCCAGATCTTCAGCGCCTTCAATTCAGTTACTTTTCTGTGAACACATACTGTGTGGGTCCCACGTGTTTTCCATCTATCCTGTCATTCTTTGCGGCTTTTCTCTACTGAGTCTTTTGAACTGCTGCTGTTGGTATTAGCCGTAATTTATGGTGTTTTTAGTGCCTTCTAGTGGTACTTCTAACCTTTATTACGGTGGTACTCAGCTGTGCTATGCTGAGACCTTAACATCAAGATGGTTGTGCATGGGGGCTTTCAGAGGACACAAACACCACAGAGCAGCCTGTGCCATCAGCACCAGTTACTGCACCGACTGTGACGGACCAGACGTAGTAGCATACTGAGTTTGTGCCTAAGTATGTACCTGCAAACTTCCCAATCAGAAACCCACCCCCCTGCCCTTATGCCCCTGCAGGCTTCTTCCAAGCAACATTTCCAGGCTGGTGTCCTCCATCTTCCAGTGAGTCCTGTCCACTTACCTATGCGGAGTGCATGAGGTGCTGTATCCTCCTGCAGGTGCTCCCCACCTCACCTGCTCTGACCCCCATGAACAGAAGAGCAAGTTTGCCACAGATCTCATGTGGTGCATGTGCTTGCTTCATGCCTCAGGTCCCAAATCTACCTGTGTGCAGGCTCTTAGAGAAGCTGTGTGCCTTGCAAGACACAGGACCTCATTACCCTTCCTCCAGATTTTCTCTGTTTGAACAGATGTATACAGCATTTGTTGTATGAACGCTACTGTCCAATATACTGGATGTCTCTGAGTACATCTCAGGAGCTCACTGTTTCCAGTTATTGTGATAGATGCTGCTTTTGTTACAGATGCAGTGTCTGGAGCGTAATGCAAAAATGTCAATCCAGAGCTGAATTCATATATATATGAACAGATGTACTCTCACAAATACTAAAATAACTATGTATAGACGAATAAAAGAACTAGACTGGAAGAAAGAAAATGTTATGAACTCCGAATGACTTGAGCTTTATCCCTGACCCTTCTGGGGTGGCTGTGCCGAAATATAAACATCTGTTTGTTATTATATTCTGTGTATCTAGGATTCAGTTATTTGTGGATTTTGAAAGTTCAGTCCTGGAGGTAGGGTTTATGTACACAAATTTCCTTTATATTTTAGGTTCATTAAAACCCTGAAATATTTATAAATTTAATGTGTTTTTTTCATTTTTTTAACAAAATTTTGGTCTACCTGAGAAGAAGAAGAAGAAAAAAAACAAAATAAATCTTAACCATTTTTTTCTCAAAAGGAGATGTGAAGCTTCAGTCTTTAAAATTTTCCTCTGATTTAGCATGTTTAATAGTGAGGGAAACAAAAAAATTCTGTTTAAATTAAAAATTCCTGCGTAATGCTAAGGCCTGCAAGGTGATGACCTGCAAGATTAGAAACAAATGGACAGAAGGAGGATGGACAAGAAAAAATGTTGATGTGTTAGGTGGACAGACACTCACATAAAATTAACAGTTTGATGGTTTTGTATAAAATGTAGAGGCATAAAGTGCTGCCTAAAAGAGAGATTGAAGGAAAATTCTGCTGCTAAAATAGAGTAGGCAGATGATGACATTTCTTTCTTATTAAGATGTGAATAGAAGCAGGGCCAAGAGGGGAGATCCTGGAGTGAAAGGACGTCATTTGCAATTTAAATAATCTATCAATGAATTAAAACATTAAAGTGATACCAGGGTGTGGAATTCAGCAGCTGAAGCTGAGAAAAGGATGAAGTTACTGTTGTGATACATTTTAGGATGTAGTGAAACACATTGGTGATCTTTGGGTGATGAATAGTTTTTAGAGCAAATTGTATGTTAAATATCTGAGTAACTGTTAAGGTGTCAGTTTCTGGAGGTATTAAATCCATCTCTGACAATAGAAATAACTTTCTTCTTTTATTCTAAAAATTTTTTCAGACCAAAAAGTGAAGTATGGCTAAACTGTAACTTTGTCAAGCAGTACAATTACTTTTCTAAGGAATTTCTGTTAAAAGTAACTTTTTTACTAAAATTACTGAAGTGTTAATCACATTGTTTTGTAACAGTATTAATAGTTGTAGTCTTTAAACCATTACTGTAACATTACTTTCTAATTTGGAAGTACTTGTCTAGTGTTTATTGTTTTTGTTAATGTCTGTAGTGTTTGTTACGCAATATTCTTACAATTTTCCTTATAGCTTCTTTATATAGAAATCTAAGCATAGACTGACAGCATAATTGCCAAGTATATGGATGATTTACATTTTACAATTTTATTAGTTTTTTTAATCTCACTAGTAAATTTTTGCTGTGTTTTTGGGGCAAATTTAACCTCGACAACATCATTTTTCCAGAACATAATAACAAGATGCTACATTAAAGACTATATACAGACAGTAAACAGCTGAACACCATTATGTGTGCAGATCAATAAGTGTGGCTAAGCAAAAATAACACAAGGCCTTCTCATAGCAACCCCAGATAAAATAATATATACAGGAAATAAAGATGACCATTTAGGGATCAAGACTTCAGAGTAATATGACAAAATAAAATTTCAGCTTGATAATTTATAAAAGTTTGGAGTTTTCATAGAAAGAACAAACCTGAAGTATGAACTGAGTGTAATTTGTATTATTTTCTTACATCTGTAGATTAATGAAAAGAGCAACCTTCAGCTTGAATGGACAATCCTATGCACTGTTATAGTTGTTTAATCTGCTGATGTAAAAGTCATATCAAAGCTAATTTAGCAGACATTTGCAAGTGTGTTTGAAAAAAAAGTAAGATTTTCATAACATGAAAGTAAACCTTAATTTCTAGCACGAATGAATTCTATGCAGAGCTTCAACATCCACTAGCACTAGAAACTGAGCAAAAAAGTAAGGAGGAATTGTCAAGCTACTCCAACAGCCAGGCTCTAAAGCAGATGAACAGCTCAGTAATGCATTGGACACTTCTTCTAGTTTCAGGTTGCAACCACAGTAGAAAAGATTATAGATATGTAGTCATCAATAACAATAAATCAGCAGGATCAAAAAGTTTTCAACCAGGAGTTCCAAAAGAAAACAATTAGGACATTGCTGAACAGTTAACTGTGATTTGTAGCTAACCATTTTAATTGGCTTTGGTTCCCGGCTAACAGGGAGTTACAATCTTTAAAAAGAGATCCTAGGGAACTCACAGAACTACAGACAACAAACTGTCACTTTCATGTTGAGTAAATATTATGAAATGCTAGAAAATGGTCACATTAATAGATAGATGCATAAACATGGTATAATGGGGAACAGTTAATGTGACTTTTGTAAAATTGAGCCATATTTCACATTCATTGGATGAAAACATGACCTGAGCACACAGACAAATTTGACATGGTTGGTACAGCAGGCATGCGTTTGCAAATAAAGTTGATAAAGTCCCTCATCAAGGCTGTTAGAGAGACTAAGCTGCCATGAGATTACAGGGAAGATACCTTCATGAAATTTCTGCTGTCCAGAAGAGGAAAAAGAAGACTGGTGCTAACAAAAATACAATCAGACTGTTGTGAAGTCCCTGGTGTTGCACATATTGTTTACTGTGTGTTGCTTCACTGTACAATTACAGAAGAGCAAAATTTTCTGTTCTACTGAACTGAGGTAATCAGAATTAAAAGTAGTACTGTCAAGGGTGACTTTGATAATGAACCATAGAGAATTGCGTCTATACAGCAGAGATTTTATGTGCAAGGTTATTCAAATTTGGAAAAGGGATGACTAACAACAGCACAGTTGAAATATATGAAGTCATGAATGGCAGGGTGAAAGTGATTCAGGAGCTGTCATTCAATATTCATAACATGAAAGCCAGCAAGCATGCAAATAAATTATCAGACAGAAGTGTAATTTGCCTTTCATATAATACATAATTAAATTGTATAACTCATTGCTGCGGGATGTTTTGGATGCCAAAATATAAATCAGTTCAAAATGCAATTAGTTGAATGAATAGAACAAAGTCCTATTAAGATCTATTAAATACAACAATGTGGGTACTATCCTAGAACCTCATATTTCCAGAAGGACCCTTCATTGAGAGAAGTGCCTGACTAAGCTTTTTCTTAATCTTCACACCTCTGCAAAAATCCAGTCCTTACCAGCATGGGAGATGAGATTCTGGACACTATGGACCTTTGTTCTGACCTAGCTCGGAAAGTCTTGTCATAATCCCTTCTGCTTACCCCTGAGGAGGATTCAGAGCTAGGAATGCAAAAGCAGGTATATGCAAAGAAGTCCCATGAGAGGACAAGGGGATCGGCTGCAACTGTTAGATGGGAAAATAAATAAGAGAGGTGGTACAAGGTAATGATATTTTATCCACATCTATCTATGTCCCTATCCTGTGCACAATATAGATACAATTATCTCAAACCTTAAATTGGATTTCAAATTCTGTAACATTCAATTAAAATTTTCAATAAAGTTTAAGTACAATGAAATAAATTAGTCTTCATAACTCTTTTTATGATAGCACACCTCTACGTGTTTCATTCCAATTGGGAAATCAAGCACGTTACAGAAACACTCCAACGAGGGCTATTTTTCGATTTTTCATATGATGTTTTCTACTCAGAAATGACACCTCC
This sequence comes from Opisthocomus hoazin, assembly GCF_030867145.1. Lineage (NCBI taxonomy): Eukaryota > Metazoa > Chordata > Aves > Opisthocomiformes > Opisthocomidae > Opisthocomus > Opisthocomus hoazin. The sequence continues at coordinate 66,746,746 of NC_134416.1, read as the reverse complement.
TGGCCAAAAACACTGACTCTAATTAGGGGTAAATACATGCTTTTTTGGGGGAGGAGGGGGAAGCCCTTTCTTCTTCTATATTATTTTATTTCCATTTAAAAGAAACGTCTTTGAATAGATTATTTGTAATCAGGTATTTTTGAGGGCTACAGCTAACTCTGAGAAAGTGAAGATTTGGAGTACTTTTCTCATTATGTTTACTTTTCCTTTTCGACATGGTGTAGAAACAACCCTTCTCTTTCAGCCATTTCTTTAATGACCTTTTTCACCAGTCTTCAAACTGAGCTGAAGACTTTATGTGAGGGTTTTTGCCATTCTTACACAGAAGTCTCTGATGTAAACACTAAGGAGAAGTTTTAATTGATACGCTTAAAATAATTAGAAAGCAACAGAGCTCAGCAGGGTTGTTTAGGACTAAAGGCTAACAAGGAACCAAATCCCCAGACAACGAAATGATCATTAGGAAAACTCAGAGATAAAACATGACATTTTTGAGAGCTAGGATGTATGATTCAAAATATTCCAAAGAAAATAAAGAAAAAAACATAAAACTTGCAGAAATAGTGCTGTGGAAATGAAGCAGAATTTTTGCCTCTGTGACCATATATGTCCTCTGTCTAAAATATATTTTAATACGGCTTATGGTTATGACAGTCTTTCTAGATACAGTTATTTTAGACATTCTTGTGAAGCTCTTATATGCAGTATTTAAAAAGCAATACTCAGTTTTTCTAATACCTGATATTTTTTTAAATAGGGAGATGTATTTCCATTAATTCACCATGATAGAATAATAGCAATTTTTCAGCTGACAACACCAGAGTGATAGGGGCAAGTTTGCTAACTCTTTGGAATAGTCAAAAACTTACTTAGGATCAAGACCAGGTGTAAGCTGCCAATGAGTCGTCTCCTTAGAAAATGAATATTACTACAATATGTCCAGCTTATGTCACTCACATTATGAAAGAGGATCAGGACTTCTCTCCCTTCAGTCTTACTAATTATAACTAAAACCTGCTGTCTGCTCCAGAGTTTGGAATAAGTAGCATTCAATTTGCAAACAAATTATCGTAAGTTTTAAGACAGAAACACATGTATTAAACAGCGAACAGACTATCTGCAACTATAGCTGGTTTGTCCTGCTTGAAGCTAGTAGTTTTCATTATTTCTTGATCCTAGGTAGAAGCAAAATAATTCTGGAGACAGTTTGTCTTTCCTGTCATTTTACTACATGTTCACTGTAATAAGTTGCAAATAGTTTTATATATATGCAGTATCTTGTTGTTATTAATTAAAGGGCAGTGTATTTCCAGTGTAGTAAATTACTAAGAAGTCTCACTAAAGTCTTAAGATAACAATGTTTGCATGTCCAGGACTTGAACATATGCTGCATTGGGTTCTGTGTTTTTCCTACAGATAAAAGAACTGTACGAATACACTGTACATATCCTTATTAATGACATTAGGTGGACTGTGTATCATGACTCTACCAGTGCATGCATGTGGAGGACATAGCTGTTTCTGTTGCACAGTTCTGGTGGGAGAGATGCATCCAGCACCTGAATTACTGAACATCAGCTGTGGAGCCAGGGCAGAGACAAAGCAGAGCTTGTGGGTAAGGGGGTGAGGAGAGGTAAAACTAGGACACAGAAAAAGGAGTGGGCTGTTTGATTTCCACCTAACAACGTTTCCTTAACTGGTGCTGGAACTCATATTCCTATAATGAGTAATGGTGTATCTTCCTTACTAACATTGTCCTTTGTTTAGTGAAAGATAGTACAGGCATTTTCTTCTCTCATCTGCTTTTTGCAGCAGGAGCAGTGATAGCCTTGACTAACCAATACATTTCAGGATGTGTTTCTGACTTTCTAAAACTCTCTGAGAAGTTATAATTCAATAACCTGTTATTGTAAAAAGTGGTGAAATAAGACTTAATGTGATTTTCACCAGTATTTACTGATATTACTGTGTTCCTCTGTAGAACAGGGAACAAAAGAAAGCTTATTTTATAAGAACTGGAGTATTACCCAAATAAGTCTGAGGTAAGAAAAACCCAAATGTTTATTATTTGCTATTTGTTAAACAGAAAGTTATTATCATTAATTTTATTATTATTATTACAATTATTAACTGTGTAGCTCAGAAGAAGAAAGAGAGGACAGAGATATATAAAGTTATGGAGATGAAAAGAGCAAAGTTCAAGTTTTTGAAATATAAAAAAACCCAGACTTTGAGTGAAGTGTGTGGATAAGTATGTGGGGAACTGTAGAAATAAGTACATCTTAAACTCAGAAAAATTTAATTTGAATTAAAAAATAAAAAGTGAAAAAAACTTGGAAAGAAAAAAGCTTCTGTTAGAATTTATTTGGAAAAAAAAAATACAAGTGTCCTAATAAAATACATGAGTTCTCATTTGGTTGGAAATACTTCTTTACCGTTTAAGATGGCTATTGAGAGAAAAATCGCAGTACAGAATCTGAACAAATAAGTTATAAAACACTTAAATGACAACATGGAGAAGAGTAGCACCTGACATGGAGCAGTATCTGACATAAGTAGTATCTGACATGCCAACAAATTATGTCAAGTTATGGAAATTTCTTTCTGCAAAAAGGTAACAGACTTTGTAGATAAGGGAAGCATTAGATGTCATACTGTCTTGATATTAATCTATTATCCTCCATTATATCTTTCTAAATAAGTAAGAAGAAACTACTTTGTATGTGTTTGAGTAGCACAAGTCTGATAGAGTATTCATCTTGTTGGTAGTTCATAGTTAGAAATGAAGGAGGTAATGGACAGGATGTCAGAGTGATCTGTCCTATCTTCAGTTCTGCTTGGTGTTTTATCAGCCAGGATGATGGAGTGGAAAACCTGCATATTAAATTGGTAGGATGGTTTTTAAGGATGTTGGGAGCACAGAACAGGTATTCAAAATGGTCTTAAGTCAGAGGAATTAAACTTCAAGAGTTGGATGAAATTCAGTAAGGTCAACACTCACTCAGAAATAATGAAGTACACAAATACAGACTTGTAAGCAACTAGTCAGTTTTGTAGAAAGGATTAAAAGTTCATGATGAATGTAATCAATCATATAGTTTCAAAATACAGAGGTAAGTCTGCAAGGCAGGTGTGGTAATCCTCCTCTCCTGCATTCGGATAAGATTTCAGAGCAATATTGCATCCGTTTTTGTCACCATGCTTTGAGAGAGGTATGGTTCAGCTGGAGTTAGTCCAGAGTAGGACACTTCAAAAAATAAGTAGCTGAAAAATCAAGTCCTGTTAAGAAGCACTGAGCATCTTAGGTTAAAACGAGGAAGCCCTAGGGCAAAGGATGAAGGGGGAACAAGTCTTCAGGTACCTAAAGATATATGAAGGTACCTAAAGGGTTGCTGCATACAGAAGAGAACTTGTCCATTTTCCATGTCCGTAATGCTACATGAAGAGTGAATTTCTGGCATACTGTGGTGGGAAGGTTACTGTGTCTTCACTGAGTGATGCAGCCGGGGCAGAGAAGACTAAACATTGTAAGGAATAACATAAATGTTACAGATCCTGCTTTTGAACATGAATGTGGACCTTTCAAGATCTTCAAACATGTGTTGCAAGAATCCTATTATTTAGGCTGCTAATTTTTACTAGTTAATTGTACCTGTTTTATAGTCACTTTCTGGGGTCAGGTGTGTGTATGCTTTGAGCACTGAGCATAACATTTTTGAGTGTCCTGAAGAGGCTCCTGCTGTAATATTACTCACTTCTCTTTTTTTCCAGTTAGCTTGTTCTTTGAAAGTAGTTTTCATTTCGTTCCTTCCTTATTTCCAGTATGTTGGATTATGAAAGGATTTCTTGAAAATTTCCTATATTCATCTATGATAAAAAAGCATATATTACCATAACTCTTACTTTATGAATGTGTTGTATTATCACCAATAAGTGCCAAATATGTATTAACATATATTACAATATTGTCAAATTGTATTCTGGCATTCTTAAAGTTAGAACAAGATCCAATTTTGGCAGGAACATGATGTATAGCTTTAGCCTTCAGATATGGAGTTATTCCCTTCTCTTTGACTACAGACGAATTCTAAAGTGACCAGGTTCAGAACTTAAGGTTTTCTATCAAGTGTTTAAATTAAATGGAATGTATCTAAGTTAGAATAAGACTATGGTAATCTCTGAAATGCTCTTACTATAAAAAAATAATAGAAAGAAGAGTATCTTGCAGTAAAATAGTCTAGAAAAAAGTTAAAAAGAAAGGTGTGCTACTTGTAATTCAGGCAAAAATTAGACATACTTTAAAAATAGGAACACCTAGCACATAACAGATGAACCATTGTTACTATTTAACATATCTTCCATTTTTCTGTCTAAATCAACCATGTCAAAGAATCTTTTTTTAATTAAAGAAGAAAAAAAAGTTGAAGATGCAGTTTTAGAGGACAGCTGTGTATACCTTTTAAGTGATCTGGACCATCATAATATATCACATTAAATTTGTAAAACTTTTTTGAGAGCTGTTACCAGTGTTAAACTTATCCTGGAATGGCTGATCTAATGTAGCATTGTGCAGTGTGGTAGTTCATGTCAGGTCAGAAGGTATAATGTATATACTGATAGATAAAAAATCATTCCCTCCTTCCCTTCCCTTGCCTTGCCTTCCCTTGCCTTGCTTTCCCTTGCCTTGCCTTGCCTTGCCTTGCCTTTCCCTTTCCCTTTCCATTTCCATTTCTATTTCCATTTCCCACCTTTAAAATATTTGTGTTTTGTTTTTCAGTGTTAGTATAGTGGCTCCTAAGTATTGGTAATAAATTCTCACAAGAATTTCAAAGAAGATACATACCAGACAGAACAGGATGACACTCTGTGGTCAGACTTAAAGAGAAAGGAGGATATATACCAGCTAGAAAAAAGACCTGTGAATTAGTTACGTTTTACTGACAAATGGACTGATTTCTCTGATGAGAGATGACAGACTTCTGACCTAACTCATAGTTATTTATATAGGCAGAGTGTCAGCTTCCTAGGTCCAGAATGGCCATGTTTGATACAAAGCTTACAATGCAGGTGAGTTGAGGATAAGCGTGGTTTATTGTAATGTGCTGTATCTTCTAGGTGCAAGATACAGTGAAATTGAGTTATGCAACTGAATATGAAATTTGCTATATTAATACTAATTTTTGTAAAGTGATTAAACACAAATATCTGAAATGTAATAACAATTATGAACTAGAATTTTGCTAGATGGTGGTGACTATGACCTAACGATTATAATAGAATGTTAATGGGATAATACTCATAACTGCAACATAAATATTTATGGGTGCAGTTTGCATAGGGGAACAAGAGAGAAAAAGGAGACAGGAGGTTACTACTCTTGAGATTAAAATTTGCCAGTAAAATCCATGTTGGTTAAATATTTTGGTTACACGTTACAGAAAATGAGAAATTGCTGTGATTTGTGCCTCAAGTTCTCTAGGGTAGAAAAGAATAGCAATAGTAGACCACCTTCAGAAGTACAATTGAAGTCAGATTACTGTGAAAAACCTCAGATTTTTGAGCATATGTGGGTAACAGCCATGCATAACAACCCAGTCTTATGATGAGCTAGATAGATTTCCTAATTCCATATATGATGACTTCGTAGTCAAAAAAAGCAAAAATCTCATCTAAAGGCAAAACTGAACTAATAATGAGAAGCAATAGGTTTAAGTAAGGAAGAAACAGTTGCTGTGTTTCTGTCTTTGTACTCAATGACAGGGGATAATCCCAGTTCTCTTGGCTGCTTAGTTTTGTAGGTACAATGTACAAAATTAATGTGATATGAAGTTGATACATCCTGCATGTGAGAGGTATTTTTACTTATCACGTGCTGGAAGCTGATGCTAATAGTACAACAGCAGGACACTGTCCAGTTGCTGGAAGAAAGTGGCAGCTCTGCTATTGATACTTTCCATTCCTGACCAGAGTTGTCTTTGTAGGCATACTTTTGCCATATTTCCACATTACAAGCCTAGTAACTCAGGAAATAACACATTTTCTATCTTGTTTTCAGTGAGAAAATATTTTTTAAAATGTTTGAGAAACCGAGAGCTGGACGTGCCTAAAATGTTTGCACATTCATTGACATAGATAACACATTTTATGAGTGCTTTAAGGATCAATGCAAACACTGTCATTGATGAACTAGAACAGAATAAACACCATTCTGGTGAAATTTGCCTTGCTATCACCAGTGGAGAAATGCTGCGATAACCAGTTAGGATACTGGCAGAAAATAACAAAAGAAAATTAATCTTGGAGAAACGTGGGTCAATGTATCTGGGGACTGGTAACAAAAAAAATCACCTACTCAGTGGAAATACCACCATGTCAGTATCACTCAGAGAAATATAATGGTATACTGGGCAGCAGATTAAATGTTTGCATTCACCTTTACTTCCAGCCACACTACGTTTTAGACTTTGCATTCATCAGGACGAAATCTGGGAAGATATCCCCTTCTCCTCAGCTGGAAAGAAGGGAAAACTATTGCATTGAATTCTGGATGTTAAATATACCAACCCTTGACCCAATTTACTACCCCTATTTACTAAACTCATACACACTACCAAAATCAAATTAGGAGAATGTTCCAGCTAATAGAAATGAGCCTATGTCTTTCTGTTTTGGTATTCAACTAATACTAAACTTTGAGGGCACGTGCAGAGGATGTTCTGAACTGAGATGTGCATTATATTACAGCTATGATTTCTTCCACCAGGTTGCTGGTTTAGAGAAAACTGTAGGGTACAAACCCTTCCAAACCCTTGGAAAGGGTTGGACGAAATTTCTCAAAAAACTAGTTTTATCATTGCTTTACTTATTAATGTGAATCAATAAAACAGAATGAAAACAAACAGGTAAGGAAAAGATCTAGCACTTGCGAAGTAACTGCTGCATATGTTCCAACAGCAAAGAGGAATATTCCCCAGACAAGTTGTACTTCAGGGAAATTGGTGTTCCTTTCTCCTGCCCAAAACTATATGCCTGTGCAGCTGAAAATAGAGCAAGATCAATTTCTCCAAATCATGAATCAGCTGAAAGCTGTACATTCAGGTATTCTAAAATGTGTTCTGGACTATATGTATGCAAACATGCATAGACCCACTTCAGAATATATATAAACACACATATATATATATACTCTGCCATGGTCTTCACAGTACTTTTGGGTAGAGCCTTAGAACATTAATATATTTGCTTAAATTTCTTTAGATCACCTCTAGAGAAACAAAAAGAAAATAACAAAGTGGAAGTTGTGGGTTGACTTTGGCTGGCCACCGGGTGCCCACCAAGCTGCTCTACCACTCACTGAACAGGACAGGGGACGAAAGTACTACAAAAAGTTCTTGGGTCGAAATAAAGACAGGAAGGTCACTTACTGCCATGGGCAAAACAGACTCAGCTTTTGGAAATTAATTAAATTTACTGCCAGTAAAACAGAGTAGGGTAATAAAAAATGAGAACAAACCTAAAAATACCTTCCCCCCACACCTCCTTTCTTCTCAGGATGAGCTTTGCTCCCAACTCTTCCACATCCTCCCCCCTAAAAAGGTCAGGGGGATGGGGAATGGGGGTTGCGGTTAGGTCATTACATGTCTCTGCCACTCCCTCCTCCTCCCAGTCTTTCCCTGCGTGGAGTCCCACCCATGGGAGACAGTCATTCACAAACTTATTCAACATGGATCCTTCCTACAGGCTGCATTTCTTCATGAACTGCCCTAGCATGGGTCCATTCCACGGGGGGCAGTCGTTCAGGAACAGGCTGCTTCCAGTGCAGGTCCCCCACAGGGTCACAACTACTGCCAGTAAACCTTCACCAGCATGGTCTTCTCTCTATGGACCACAGTTCCTGCCAGGACCTTACTCCAGCACATGCTCTCCACGGGGTCACAGCCTCCTTTAGGGCACATCCACCTGCTCTGCCATGGGGTCCTCCATGGGCTGCAGGTGAAAATCTGCTCCACCATGGACCTCCATGAGCTGCAGGGGAATCTCTGCTCTGGTGCCTGGAGCACCTCCTTCTCCTCCTCCTCCACTGACCTTGGTGTATGGAAGGCTGTTTCTCTCACATGTTCTAACTCCTCTCTCCCAGCTGCAGTTGCAGAGTACTTTTTACCCATTCTTAAATGTCTTAGATCCCAACATTGCTGATGAGCTGAGCTTTAGCCAGCAGCAGGACTGTCTTGGAGCTGGTTTGAAGTGGCTTTATTGGACAAGGGGGCAGCTCCTGGTGTCTTCTTACAGAGACCACCCCTGCAACACGTCCACTACCAAAACCTTGCCATGTAAACACAATAAAGTAGATTAGGCAAGAAGGACCTTTATTTAGACTATAAAATGTAATCAACTCTGTCTTAATGAGATTAGCGTATAGCGTGCTTTCAGACCATATAAAAAATGTATGTTCCCTGTCTTATCTCAGTTGTCTTATTGCCATAATACTAGGGGATTTCCAATCTGTTTTGTTTACATCTGTTACAGCTGTGTTAATAAAGATTCTTTCAGCACACTGGAGAGCTTAAAACTAAGTCAAAACTTAAAAATATATGGGAAGGTAATTTAGTACACTGACTGCTGGAATTGCGCAAAGGAGAATCTGTGAATCTACTAAAAGAAATTAGTAAAGAGCGTGAAGATTTATGTGAACAATTCAATACTTTAAGACTGCAAAAGATACCAAATCAGTTTTATAAAGAAGAGCAAGTTACCTTGACTATGTATAAAACACTGAAAGATTGAGGATTCGGAAGAAAAAAAAAGAGAAATATCTCTACCAGGTGATGTGACTAAGTTTTAATAACAGCACCGAAACTCCAGTTATACTAATAAGTTGCTATATTAGGGAAGAAAAAATGTTGAGGTAAACTCTCCCACACAATTTTCTAATCATAATCCTCCCAAATAATTCTACAGAATGAATAAAACAGTCTGCAATGTACTGATTAATGGAGATTATGTAATAGTAGAAGAGGCATTTGTACAGTATCAGCCTAAGCAATGCAGTTAGCAGCTTCATCTGAATGCAGCTATAACTAGAACATTAAGGTGAGTGTGATTTAAAAATGATACTTGGGAAAAATAGAAAGATATTTTGATTTCTTTTAAAATGAATTTATAGGCTTTACAATCCTAGAACAGCTAGTGATTTCTGTATACGTGTGTTTTCAGTGTTTTACCAAGAAGCAGTTAAAAATGATGTTTGCTATGTCTTTAAAAACACCTCATTACCGTACTAACTATTCTATGCAAAAATGTATCTCTTTGTAGAGATACTTTTTTTTTTTCTATTTTTAAACAAGTCTGTGGAAAAAACTACAGTGTTTTAAACCACTTGGATTCCTAATTGCTGATATATGATGGCACTTGGTACATGATTTAGACAAAGCGTAGTGTTGATTAAAAGCATATATTTCCCTGCAAGAAGGAAAACAGAATATTTTGGAAAAAGTAATACTTAGAATACTACAGCTGGAAAATTACGAGCCCATTCCAACTCTCATTGAACTAAATGTCCATGGATTGGGCCCAGAATGAAGCTAATCAAAATGAAAGCAAAGTTGATTACAAAGGACTATAATGATATTTTGGTATTAATTTGGGAGGACATTGTAGACAATTAGACAGTAACACTCTGGGCAAAATTAAAAATATTACAGATTTTGAATACGTGATTTTGAGACTCAAAGCTGTTGAAACCTAATTTGTATTCCTTGCAGTCTAGACTACACTGAAATACATTCTCCTTTATATTCTGTACAACCCCTTAAATATTTGCTGCAGCTGAAAATGCCTTTTTCATAAAAATCAAATATAAGGACTTTCTGTTATTATCGTGGGTTTTGTTTTCTTTTGTCTAAACCACCTAAGAGGCTGAAGATAGCAATACTTGACATTTACAACCAAGATTTAATTACATTTAATAAATCAGTTTTTTCTCTTGGTCAAATCTCGGGTTTTGTTGGGAAGGCGTGATGTACATATCTAGCATGAAGCTGACGTAGCCATTTCTCTGCCTCTGTGGTTGCTCTGCACGGGCCTGTCCTCCTCTGAAGGCAACTGGAGGCTCCCATGTGGCTGTTACTCTACATGGCAGACAGAAACACACTTGAAGGTCAGCCTCACAGCTAGACTTTCTAGTTATGACTCTTTTTGACTGTTCCTTTTGCAGCAGGAAAAATAAGGGCTGTGAGAGACTTTAAAGCCAGTTGCATGATCTCAGTTCTTTCTTCTACCAGTTTGACCGCTGAACTATTAGCTGCACTGATTTACATTCAGGTGCTATGTGGCAAAGCAGCCGCATGTCAGAAGAAAATCTAGCCTATGATTAGTTGTAAACTTTATCAAGGTGTAAAAAACACTTCTCATTGCCTGCAGCTGTATTAAATTGAGGATTAAGTGTATAGCTAATACGTGCCTGTTGCACAAAATAGCTAAGGAATTTCTGAGAATTTGAATTGTGTGTGATAAGGAAATATAAACAATGTTCTGGATTTGGTTTTATTTCTTCATGTAAAACACCACATTCTCTGTTACCTCTTTCATTTATCCCATCCAGGCAAGAAAGGAGTTGGTCCTTGCTCCAGAATCAAAAAAAAAGTCAGCAGATAATATTCAATTAAAATTTAAAAAGAGAAAATATAAATCTGAAAAGTTTTATTCCCTCATGAAAGTAAGATGCAGCAATCTGAACTTCTTCCGGAGTAGAAGTTCCACCTCTTCAAAGACATCTGTGTCTTACACGTTGTCCATTTTAGTTCTTTAGTTTTCTTATATGTCAGAAGAGACTTAATGGTTTTGGAAGGCATTAGGACAGGCTGTGCCATAAACAATCAGTCTTCTGGACGAGATACATAAAGTTCAGGCTTCATGATGAAAAGAAGTTGAAACTATGGTTATTTCTATCAGTAACAGATGGTTTTGAGTAAGGCTAATTAAAAGAGAATCATTAGAAACTGTGAATGTACGGGAAAATACTTTGTCACTAACAGCTAAACATGAAATACAAGGGTGATAGGGTAAATGTTTTCTCAGAATACTTTGAGTTCTTGACAGTTGCTATTAAACTAATTGGGAGCAGGTAAGGCAGCTTCCAAGCGTAACTGTTTCCACCTTGATTCAGCAAAACAAGTTAAACATATATTTAAGGGAAAGCAGAGATGTAATTCCAACCCCATTCAATAAAACAGGCAAACTCTCCCTCCTTTATGTGTTTTCTCCATGCTGAATGTGTATCTTAAGTCACAACTGAGCACAGATTCAGGCAATGAACTTTTACCTAACTGAGAAAAGCTCCTTTAAGATAGAAAAGTTGGGGGTTTTTGTTTCTTTTTTTTTTTTTAAGTATATGATTTTTCTTTTCGGGTACACCTACCAAGCAATATAACACACAATATAGAATATCTATACTCATACAGGGTTTTAGGAATTTTTTTTTTCTGAGACATTGTAGCTTCCAACTTAAATCAATGAAAATCCCATTTAAAAGAACCATATGAAGTCTGTGGAAGAATTACATTTCAATGAGTTTCTAGTAGTTCATTGAGTTCAGTAAGGCAATTGAAATTATTTTCATGACTCTTTCAAAAAGGAATTTCTTTAATTTTGATGAGAACATTTGATTCTATAAAGCTTTTTTTTAATTAGTCCAATAAACTATATATTTTTTCATTATTTACTGAACTAACATTCTTATTACCATTTTTATTACAAGTGTTTATTGATTTTTTCATAAAAGCAGCTTACTGCAGATTCCTTGTATGCTAATTTATTGTATGAAATTCACCTAGAAATTACAGCTGTCCATTTCACATTTTCAGTTTCATGTAACTATATGTGTTTCTGATATTAATAAACACGTGAGCATAAGCAGTCACTGTTTAAGTGGGTCCTACAAATAAATCACTTGAGGTCTCATGGACTGAGGCCATGATCAGAGATAAAGCAAGTAAATTGTGAATAATGCATAGCAAGACTTCTTGTGTTCTAACAACATAGCAAATGTACCTACTACTGCTTCCTAATATTGTGTACTTTCCCCTAGATTGTATTGATACAGTGTTATTTTGAAGCAGTAGTCTATTACCTGTTTTATATAGCATACTACATACATAAAAACATATTGTATACACGACAGTGCTAAATATATAATATCACCTTACAGAATCATAGAATCATTAAGGTTGGAAAAGACCTCTAAGATCATCAAGTCCAGCTGTCAACCCATGATGAACAAGTCTCTATTGGTTCTGAAATACATAAATCAAAACAGGGGATCTTGGTAACCAGCTTGGTCTACTGAACAAACAGTGACTGTTATTGAACTGTCTCAAGATCACTCTTCAAAATATTCTAGAAAAGTGAGTAAATGCATACAGTAGAATAATATTCACCTCCCTCTCCCTTGTGAAGGAGGTTTGTCTTTGTGTAAACTTCAGTTCTGACTATAGACAGATTGCTTTTGCAAGCAGTAAGGAAAAAGACAGCATCCTCTTAATCTGAAAATAGTAATAAAGAGGAAAATGTTTGGTAAGAAGGAAGCATTTTGATTAGATGTGGAAATAAAGTTAAAAGTAACATTTGACTGTCGCAAGCCCTTAGTGTTGTCATTTGAACTTCTGAGTTAAACGATGATTAAAAAAATGTTTCACAGAGCAAACAATCCAGCTAAGTCCGCTTTTCCTGTTCGACTGTTTATAACTGTAATATCCTGTGAGATGAATGTAGAGGTGTAACTAAACTGTCTAAACTCATGTGCAAATCAAAATCCTCTTGTAAACCCCAGTTTTAAAAGGTTACAAAAGATCTCTGATTTGCAGTGAAGACCAGATCAACAGCTCAAAATGAAAAAGTTTTCACATAAAATTCTGAGACTTACAAGGTCGAGGGGAAAAATGTAAATTTTTTTAGCCATTTTTAAGATTTTGACTGTGGCTTCTTTTTTTTATTTAGGGTAGAAATTAAAAACTTTTACATATTCTTTGAATTAAAAAATTTTCATTGCCCAGGTCTTCTGTTTACTCTTCACAAGAAAATTCTACTCAACAAGTTGTTCATTTGCTGGGCACCTATGAGCACAGGTATCAGCACTTCTGCGGTGTGCCCTGGAAGCACTGGGGCTCATGGAAGACCAAGGAGGTATATATATGTGGGTTACTTTGTGCTTTTAAATTCTAAAGATTCAGAATAATATTTTTAATCTTCCTTCGCTAAGCTCCTAAACACTAGAGTCCAGAATTTAAAGACTGCAGACAGTTCAAACTGAACATTCAGTTTTCTGATGCTTACTATTCTCTTCTCTGGTAAAAAATTGATTAACAAGTCATTTTATAAATTAAAACTTCCTTTGTTCTTTTAGGCTCAATTGACACTAAGACAATTATGTGCTTATTGACAGGTGCTCTTGAAGCAAGGGCTGATGGTTTCCCAAATGCTAATTTGTCTGTCTGCTGATATGGCTGATGTGTGAGGAAAGCCCATATATATATAAAGATCCAGGCAGATCTCTTAGTTAAATATATTTTCAGTGTTCTCCAACTAGCATTCCTGAGGGTTAGGCATTTTGCTAATGTTCAGATCTTTTAGCCTGAGGGAACTGGAGTAATTGTCTTCTTACATTTCCCGTTTTCTGGTGTTTCAGCACCAAGGCAGATGGGCTGTTTTTTCATCTACTTGAGAGGTAAATGTAGTGTCTATTCATTATTTCAGTTCATCTATTTGGAATGTGCTCTATATTTCCTTTTCACCTAATTGTTGTTAATACATAAAAATTTGGTTTCACTACAGAAATACTTTTTTTTTTTTTCACTTTAACTGCTGTTGACATTGGCCTGTGCAAAGAAAATTGTCTTTACATTCTGGGTATTTTTGTTAACTGTTTCTTAGAAGGTGCCCAATATGTGATATGCATAGACAGATTTTTCACTGGACTGATCTGGATTTAGACCAAGGATCTTCTATTTCTAAAGCTTTCCTGAATTGTGACTTTTAGTAAGCCAAATAAGGTTGGTTTTTAAAAGTGCTGCCCAAATGTAAACTTAGTTCTTTGAAAATCTATTGCTTAACCTTTACCAAGGTTCTATCTGTACGAAAAATGTGGAAGATGATACCTTTAAAAGAAGTAATTTGAGGATTAAATACAGCATATAAAATACTTTGATGATTAGGTATCATGTAAGTACAAAAAAATATGTTATTTTGTAGCATTATTATTATCTGTATTTATTTGCATGTGTATACATCATTTACTACTCTAACTGTAGGAAAATATTCTTGCTGATAGGAATGGAGACTTGAACTCCAGCTGGGTTGATCATGGATTTTAATTGCTCAGACAGAGTTTCCCCCCACAATCAGTCTCTGTGAGACAGTGGAAGTGAGGTGAGGGATTATAGAGAAAGCAGAATTTTAATGGCTATTCAGAATTAAAGCTTAGTAACATCAAGCAGGCAGGAGCTGCCAGGTCAGCCACATTTCTAAAACAGAACTTGAAAAAGACAAATTCAAAGCAGGGGAATTTAAACATAGATGTATGTGCTGCAATTTGGAAATAACTCAGGAACAGCCATACAGCCCAGTAACTAAAATGTCCAATTAACTACTGCTGCAAAATGATTCAAGATTCAGTTCAAGCACTCAAACAAAAACCTGTTTTTTGGATGTTTATCTGAAACATCTCTGAAGTATACAGCTATTTGGACTTCGCTCAATTGTAATGTGAACTTTTTATATATGCTCTCTTGCAAACTTTGATACTATTTTCCCTGTTCCTGTATAAGCATATTTATTTGAAAGTATGATTAGACTTAGGGTTCAGCAGCAGTTAATTTGTCGCCTTTGTGTCCAGGTCAGAACTGTGTCATAAGATCATACTCCACTTTAGGGAAGGTATGTGTGTCTTGCTGTTTCACATTCATTCCTTGCTCTTTGTAACCTTCTGTTTGAGCTATGCGTTGTTTTCCGGAACTTTTATTTGTCATATTTATTTTTAACTTATTGGGAACTATCTCATAGTTCTCACATAGAGCAAACCTGAGTATACGCTCTGACAACACTTGCAAGGATTTCAGGAAACTGTAGGGTAGAACATGCTAGAGAATGCCCTTCCAACAGAACAGAAACATCAAAGACATGATTCTTCAGAGTGCGTATGGTAAAAGATACTACAATCACAAAGGCACTGAAAATACCACAGAGCAGTGCTGCCCTCTGGTTTCTCGTTTGTTCATGGTTCTCTAGGGCAGAGTTGCTGGCTATTTTGTTCTCTTTTCTTTAGCGGCAGACCCTCTAAGTCATCTCTTTCTAATTAAATTATAATTGAAATTTAATTCATTGAGGTAGGTGTCATTAAAATAGATTAGATTAATCTCTTTGAATGCCAGGAAATTGAAATAAATTACAATATAGTTCATTGTTATTAACAAAAATAATTTGATTCAGAGTAAGTTTAGGTGATGCAACTGCAGTCAAACCCAGTTATGATATGTATATATATATGTGTGTGTGTATATATACACATACAATATATGTGCACGTACACACACACTCAGAACAGAAAGCAGTAAGAAACAAATTTTCCTGCAAACGGAAGCATGTCTAACGTATGTATAGGTGAAGGTGACAGTGGAGAAACACTATCTGTTTGCTTGTTTCTATACATTTGTTTTCTGAGTTACAACCAGTGATCTTAAGAATGTAGGAATACTGGATGGTGGAAAAGGTCCATTCAGCTTGTTATCCCACGTCTGACATTGACAGAAAGCAGATTCTTGCGACAGAGCTTACACTGGAAGAGTCATCTGATCACAGTTTCTCCGAGTCTCTCCCAGCAATAATTTATGACTTTAGGACTTCCTAGGCAGGAATTTCCTTAGTTGATATTTATGCAAAAAATGTTGTATGCATTTGATTATCTTCGTCTGCTTTCTCTGAACTTTTTCTGCTTCTGTGACTTCCTTCCGTTTTGAGATTCAGCTCTGAAAAAAGATGCCCCCAAAATATTAATGTCTGATTACCTTTTCCTTTCAATGTTCATTTGAGCTCTTTGTGTTAGTTAAATGAATTAACAGTATTGTGTAAGTCATGTTATTTAAGCTTTTTTTGAAAACCGATTAGAATGACTCTTTACAAACATAATAGATGGCCCTGACTGTAATTATAAAATAGAGTGAAGTAGTGAGAGCTGTTCCAATCCTTTACATTCCTTCAACAGTGTGATAACCTCAGCAGGGTTTTGTTACACTCTGCCATAAACTAAAGCAGATCTTGACTAGCTAAAGCCAGAGTAAAAGCTGCACAAGGCTCAAAAATGGGTTTAAAGACAATAAGAAAGGTAAAAGTTGTCCCACGAGATCTGTTTTTGTAGTAACTCGGTTATACCATGGAATAGTGCTTCTTCATTGCTAACACGAGCTGACTGTGTTGTTGGTATTTTGCTCTTGTTCTTTTCTCAAATTTGGGGTCTATATCTAAGTAGTCTCATAAACAATTGTATTTCCTATATATCCTACCTAAAGTTAGCCATACCAGTATGTGTTTAGCTCCTCCCTAGTTGATTTTTAGAAAACTGAATTCAAAATCACATATAAGTTGGCATCCTCATAGGCAAGATGAAAGCTAAGGACCAAGATTTTCATTTGTGTTCTTACACTTTAGGCAGTTAAATATGAAAATGTTGGTGACATGGCCTTTTTCATATTAGCGGCATTTTAAATGAGCAGTTCTGAAATACATACGCAGAATGAATTTGCTAATGAACACAAAGGTTGTGTACTCACAAGTTACAAATTCAGACAAAAACCAACTTCATAAATAACCCAAGGAAGGTACAAAGGAGGCTGACTCCAAGCAGCCTAGCACTATTCATGAGGAAACAAGATACAGCATTCTTTATTTTGACTTCTGGATTTGCAGTATTTTCATACTATGCCGCTGTGGTTCCAAGTGAAAATTTATTATTATCATAGCAACACATTGTATACACAAGTTTTAGTTTTTCACTTTTTGTTCTGCAACTGTTGGATTTTTTTCTAATCTCCTCTGTGGGCTGGTCATATTTGATTAAGTTCTGCATTTGTTACTGTTTTTCCACAACTTAAGTATCTTAAAACAGTACTTTGAAAGAAGTGGACAATTACACTAGTAAGCAAGTTTCTTTTCTATATCTATGTACCTATCATTAAAAACCATCATTTCCTGCTTTACCAACCTGATCTCCTTCTATGACCAGATGACCTGCCTAGTGGATGAGGGAAAGGCTGTGGACATTGTCTACCTGGAATTTAGTAAGGCCTTTGACACTGTTTCCCACAGCATTCTCCCGGAGAAACTAGCTGCTCATGGTTTGTTTGAACTGAAGAAGAGAAGGCTGAGAGGGGACCTTCTAAATGCCTATAAATATCTTAAGGGTGCGTGTCAAGAGGATGGGGCCAGACTCTCTTCAGTGGTGCTCAGCAAAAGGACAAGGGGCAATGGGCAGAAACTGAAGCATAGGAAGTTCCGTCTGAACATGAGGAAGAACTTCTTCCCTCTGAGGGTGACGGAGAACTGGAACAAGTCTCCCAGAGAGGTTGTGGATTCTCCTTCTCTGGACATATTCAAGATGCACCTGGACAAGTTCCTGTGCAGCCTACTGTAGGTGACCCTGCTTTGGCAAGGTGGTTGGACTAGATGACCCCCAGAGGTCCCTTCCAACCCCTAACATTCTGTGATACTATTTGGACGAGTGTACGCCTTGCTAGGTAAAAAACTGTCTGAATGGCTGAGCCCAGAGAGTGATGGTGAATGGAGTTAAATCCAGCTGGTGGCTGGTCATGAGTGGTGTTCCCCAGTGCATGGTATTGGGGCCAGTCTTGTTTAACATCTTTATCATTGATCTGGATGAGAGGATTGAGTGCACCCTCAGTAAGTTTGCAGATGACACCAAATTGGATGGGAGTGTTGATCTGCTTGAGGGTAGGAAGGCTCTTCAGAGGGATCTGGACAGACGAGATTGATGGGCTGAGGTCAATTGTACGAGGTTCAATATGGCCAAATGTCGGGTCCTGCACTTGGGTCACAACAACCCCATGCAATGCTACAGGCTTGGGGAAGAGTGGCTGGAAAGCTGCCCGGCGGAAAAGGACTTGGAGGTGTTGGTTGACAGCCGGCTGAACGTGAGCCAGCAGTGTGCCCAGGTGGCCAAGAAGACATTGCTGAAAACTGTTATCTTTTCCTAAAGAATTTAAAATAAAAGGTTAACCTTAAGAAAATATTTAAGTATTGAAAACTCTGAATTATTAGGAAGAATATAAGAACATGAAAAAGGTCAAATTAAGCAAGGGGCTTTTTGAAGTCAGCATTTAGGATGTCATGGCTGTTTTCCCAGATCTCATATTAGATCCCTGACCTGGAATGCTTTTGACAGGAATTGTGTTAGACAAAGCCATCTTTCATCTGTTAGTAATTAGGTTAAGGTGATTGGAAGAACTTAGTTTAGGTTCTAGATTAGATGGAAAAGATCTTGAATGTTTCCTAATGGAAATTATCTAATTATATGCTGTAGGTCAATCTGATTAAAAGATACCAGCTGATTAAAAGATACCAGCCAGTGAAGGGGATAAGCACAACTTTTTAAGGTACTATACTGCTTTGAAATTTTATGTGTGTAAATGCACGTTTTTTATATCCATGTATGCTCATATTAAATATGGAATAGCCAAGTTTGTGTAACCTCTAGTTTGTTATTCATTGCAAAGAAAGATGTTTTAGATCAATT
This sequence comes from Opisthocomus hoazin, assembly GCF_030867145.1. NCBI lineage: Eukaryota > Metazoa > Chordata > Aves > Opisthocomiformes > Opisthocomidae > Opisthocomus > Opisthocomus hoazin. The sequence continues at coordinate 66,727,950 of NC_134416.1, read as the reverse complement.
ACATTACATTTGCCCCAAATTACACTGTGGGTTGTGAAGGAGGCATACACATATTATTTTTCAGTACTACTTCCTTTTGACAACAAGCTGATTTGTATGCTTTGTTATTTATAACCCTTTGTCTCCCTGTACAGTACAGTTTCTGGACCTCATCCTCCAATGTCTTTACTCAGAGGTAAGTAAGTTCACAAAGGAGGAAGAAAGAAGGTACCAAATGAAGAGATAATATATAGCACTAATTTTACATGTCATGTCAATAACTACTGAGAATGTTCTTTAACAGAATCTCTTATTCTGTACGTGCTATAAGGCCAAAGTAGGCAGTAGAAGTAGGACATTTGCCAAAGTTTCATCTTAGCCTTGGAAACAATATGAACCATAAAATCTGCTTTATGTTATGCTCTGTCCTGAACTGTTCTTTCTGCTTCTGTGCAGCTTTGTTCATTACCACATACTGTTTTGGTCATGTTGCACAAAGTGCTTCTCTGCACAGAAGAAATTTTTAGGCCTGCTTCGTGTTATTCAAATTCTTTAACAGCAATTAGTTATCCATTAAATCCGAGAAAGCCTGTTATTGCCTCTTTCTTTTTTTTTTTTTTTTTTTGAGGGAGTGGGATCAAGGTGGTATAATCTGAATTAATTTCGAGTTCCTTTCCTGAACCCAGTTCTGTTGACTTCTCATATGTCCTTAAACTGACTCAGTAATCTACTGCAGCTCATATGCATTCAAAACCAGAAGCAGATCTTGCCTCAGGGGCCCTTACGGCCAGACGACCAGAGGGTATTGGCTACTGCTTCCCATTGTTTTTAAATGAGAAAACAGTTCACCAAGTGTCTGAAGTTGTGTGGGGTAGTTTGGAATGGGTTTTATTTCAGTTTGAAACTTCAGCGGATGTAAATATCAGATAAATACAAAAAAAAAGGATTTGAAACAAGACGGAAGGAAAAGATTTTTCCTTTGAGAGGGAGAACACAAGCTGCCACCTCTAAAGGAAACTGCCTTCTCAAAAATTGTATTCTTGTTTGTTCTGTCTCAAGCATCTTTACAATATTAGACTGTGTTTGCATGCATGCCATGTATGGAGTGTGACTGACTGCTACCACTCTGTTTTAGTGTGTCCACAGTGGTTTACATTCTGTTTGTCTCCTTGTATTCTGGCTGCTTGGGTTGTACTACATTATCTCTTAGGCAGGTAAGAAGACCAGGTAAGCCTGGATTCCTTCAAATGGATAAATGGCTCTTTCACATTGATTCCTCTCACCTCAACCCTGAAGAGCACAAATAGTTTTTCAATGTGATGTTTAGATACTTATTATCCTCACTATAGTGACTTGATGAGTTTCGTCACCTGACGTTGTAGGTCTTAAGGTAAGATTGAAAAAAAACCCTCTTCGGCTGCAACTAGCTTTAATGTTCACTTTTTGGAAGTCATAAATGTGTGTCCCTAATATCTTAGTCTGTTTCAGTGAAAGATACTATTATGTAAGAATTTCTGTATTATGAACATGTCTGTCTGTAAGTGTGGTAATTCCATTCAATCACCTTACCATTCTCTTTGCCAACAAAATATTAGTCCCTGCTATGTATGTTTTAGTATTTTTTCCAGATAATTTTTAAAGGTTTATTTTAGGTTTCCTGTCCATACCATACAAGTTTTTTGTTGAATAATAGGATTTATCTTACTCCTAGTTAGTAATTTTCTATCATATTGCAACAAGAGAATGTATGGTGAAGTTATGGGAGTGATGAGTTTTCTTCCATGGCTTTAGAAGACTACTCTGTAGCTGAATATTTTTCAAAAATAGCAAATTACATGTTGCCTTGTTGTCCTCCTTTTATCATATTTATGCCCTCTTGAATCAGTTGAAGTCCTTTCTCTTGCTGCTTTATGCTCACATTTTTCAAGGATTTCCCTCGTTGACATATGTTAACCAGGATGTATAAAAAGTGTGTCTGTCTTTGGTTCCTTCCTCAAAGGTCAGATTGTTCAGCATCTTACTTCAGGTTTTTCTTTTCTGAATTCACCACATTTTGTAAACTCTGAAAGGACCAGAGCTCAGCATTATGGGGCTAAGCCACAAGTCTGCATTTTAGGTAGGTCTTAATACATCTGATCAATGATGGATACACCTCTGTTTACACTTAAGATATCAAAGTTATTATTTTGGTTTTCCTTCTTGCTGGAATAGTGTTTGAAATATCATAACTGACTTGATATTCACTGTTACCTCAAGACTTCTTCAACACTGCTTTTCATGTATTTCTGTGTATTCAAAACCAATTTTTTCATTACAGACACAAATTTTAACTCTTCCCTTTCTTCATTCTTTTCTTCCCCCTTTTCTCTCCCTTATTCTTCACCCCATCTAGCCTCTCACTGCTGAATAACTCTCCAAAAGAGGAAAACCAGCAGTTTTTCAGCAGAGTAGCAGCAGTTATCATGGAGTATAGAGAGGCTTCAAGTTTTTAACCTGGTCTACTGCAAAACAACTTGTGTGTCTGTATTTGTATGTAATCTCTTAAGGCAAGCAAGCACAAAAATATTGCATAAAGTTTTCCAGACTCAGATCCATAAAAAAAAAAAAACCCCGAAGCCTTAGGACTTGTCAACAGACTTACTTGCCTGTTGTTTTGTCTGAAAGGCAAGGCAGTTCACCTAAGTTTATCACCACATCTATGTGAGTACGCAGCACCAGGAACACAAAAGGCTCACGGTGCAGGGCTGGACTTCAAGCGGTGTAACAACTTGTGCTTTGATCCTTGTCACCAGGAGGAGACCCTGGGTTTATGTTCAATAAGCACTCACAAGAGTCAGCATGAAGTCTGTCTCGGGCATCCTTATAGAAGTGGACGTAACTTTCTTGTGCATAGGCTGTGGTGGGGAGGGAGGGGACAGGGTAGGAGCTTCCTTCTTTCACCACAAAGGTATTGCATCATCTTTTTCGTTACATTCATTCTGAGTTTTGATTTTTCCGTTTCAGGAGCTGAATGCCAAAAACCCACCCACTATTGTGGCAATTTGTAGATTCATAAATCTAACTTTAAGTGTTGAAGTTATTTTTTAATTAGGCAGTCATCTTTCAAAAACTTTACCTGTGTTGTTCAACCACGTCCTAGGAATCGTCAGATGAAGTTTGAGATGAGCTCAGGCTTACTGCTGCCAGTTGTGATGGCTTTCCGAATTCTTTGTCATCTGTCATTACTTGTTCTTTACATTCATGCTTAACGAGGACACGTCTGTTCCTGCCCTTACATTCTCTTGGACCATTTATGGCATTGTGTCTAATATCTTTCTGGACACACACTACAGTACAACCTCAACTTTCCTTTCTATAGGTAGTCCTTGTCTATTAATTGAAAATAATCCTTTTTTGAATGGCCAACTTATTATTAATTACATATTTCTTTCTTCACTATATTTCTATAATTTTTCTATTTTTTTTTTGTAAGATAAATACTAAAATGTGCAGGATGCTCCCTATGCTTTTTTATAACATGCTCCCACATACACTCATAAGGGCATCTTGCAGAAATGGCATCTAGATTTTTACAGGTGATTTTGTATGTATGTATGAGTGTGTGTGTATTTATCTAGGTAGTGTATTTATCTAGGTAATATATTTAATAGTAAAGCATACCTTACAACTGTCAGTAGTGTGATTTAGCACGTGCATGCAAAAACATCAAAAGTGACAATCACTTTCTATGCATTGTGGTAACACTGTAAAATGTGGTATTCTCTTATAAGTCAAGTTTTACTTGGTTTTCAAAAACAATTGTTAACTATTTGGAAAAATAATTGACTAAATGATTTAAGAGTCTGTTGGTGAGAAGTTCTGCTATTAATTGCACATGCTTACAAGAATATTTTGTTTTCTTTAAAGTTTATTATACTTGGATAATTTTGATTACCTGATTTCTGACTGGGACCGTATTATTATAAATGTTTTTCACCTCCTGATAACCTTAATTGGCATTGAATATTTTGCCTCATTTCTTCTTTTATTCCTCATTTCCTACACAGGTTTTATTTTGCTTCAGATCTCTGAGCAATCCCTCTAGAAGCCACTGCAAGATCAAGCACAATAAACAGATAGGCTGTGATGTTTTCTGCTTGGAAACCTATGTTTTGTTTTGGATAGGAAAAAAAGAAAAAGCCAAATGCAGACTGGTCAAGATTTGATCTCCAGTTCAGCTAATGCCAGCTTTTGGCATTAACTTGTTAAAGTGATAGGAGACTAGTTTTCTTAGCAGTCAAAGGTTTCATATTTTCCTGGCTGATATAACGTGGCTGATAGGGCATCTATCATATCACCACCTTTTTAATGGAAAAATTGATAATAGGTGAGGAGAGGGATAGGCACTTTTTTCTGAAAATTAACATTGGTATCTTCATATCATGATGATTAGTAGCTTCATAACAGAGTTTCAAGTGTGTTTCACCATAGTTATCCAGATCTGGAGTGCTGTGTCCAGTTCTGGGCTCCCCAGTACAAGAGAGACTTGGACATACTGGAGAGAGTCCTCTGAAAGATGGTTAAGGGAATCTGTCCCATGAGGAAAGGCTGAGAGAGCTGGGACTGTTCATCCTGGAGAAGAAAAGGAATAGGGGTATCTTATCAATGTGTATAAATACCTGAATGGAACATGCTAGGGGATGAAGCCAGAGTCTTTTCAGTGGTGTCCAGTGGTGGGACAGGAGGCAGTGGGCACAAACTGAAACACAGAAGCTTCTGTCTGAGAGTCAGGAAACAGTTTTTAACTGTGAGGGTAACCAAGCACTGGTAAAAGTTGCCCAGAGAGATTGTGGATTCTCCCTTTCTGAAAATATTCAAAAGCTGTCTGGATGTGGTCCTGGGCAACCTGCTCTAGGTGGCCCTGCTTGAGCATGGAGGTTGGACCAGATGTCCTCCAAAGGTCCCTTCCTACCTCAACCTGTGCTCCTGTGATTCTATGATTATATTTTTTGTCTTGCATAAAGTCATAGAGTCTGACAAAATATTGGGGAAAAGAATGAACAGTTTCTTTTCTGTCTTGGAATTTCCTCCTTTTTTTTTTTTACTTTTGAGTTTTTTTTGTGTTCAGGGAGTACTTCCAGCTGTCATCTCTGAACTGCTAATTCTCATGATGGAAACCAAGTTGTGGTCATCAGTTTTTCTGAGTAGGGATAGGGGCTCTTCACTGTTGAAAAAATCATTTACTAAGTTCAGGATTTTAGAAACTGTCTTTGTTCATTTATAAGAGGAATCAGAAATGGGGAGCCACAAGAAATCTCAGAAGTCACCAATGTATGAAGGTACCACTGCTTAAACATAATCTGGATTATAGTGTGGAGACAGCACACTAGGACAGTTCCTTTTTTCTGTGGTTATGTGCTTACCACTTTCAGAAAAGGTTTGCTGCCCCAGTTGTATACAACTTTAAAAAATTGATGGGATATCATGTTATATCAATCATTCTTCATTCTTACAGGTAATTCTATCAAGCTTTAATCAATGGTTTCTCATACTTTCACACAAGAGAAGCTACTAAGGAGAGCAGTGTGCACATCAGAATATGGACATGTACTTGTCATTGCATTTGAACTGTACACTGGCTCAAATTTCTCACTATTTTGCATAAATCAGGTAATGAAAAGAACATGCTGATGGAAGCTCAATCCACAGAAATTATAATTCTGCCTGTATGAAGGGAAAAGCCACAAGTCATGATCAAAACAATATTAGTCATAAATATGGGAGAAAATATTCTCACGTCTTGCCAGCCAGAACAGAGTTTTAGCTGTGGTTGTGAGTCTCAAGCGTATAAGTGCAACATCAGTATCCTGAAGCATCCAGAGTGCAGTCTGAAGCAATCAGTCCTTAAAATCCATAGTGTTAGAGGTCCGCTTCAGGAGTGTTCCCCGGTAATTCCATTTCCATATATTGTCAGTGATAGTATGGAGACTTCAAAGGACTGTAGCTTAGACCTTTTATTGAGTACAGTTTTGAAGCTAGTGACTCCCAGTAGAGGGAAAAAATCTCATCATTTCACTTGAGTTTGGCACAGAAACTTTGTTTGAAATGTTCTGGATTATTTTTTGTTTGTTTATGTTTTTTGTGTTTTAGTTCTCCATATGTAATTTCTGTGATTCAAATCTAATAATGAATGACTTTCAACATTTATGAAAATATTAGTGAATATAGTTTTGTCTCTAAGTGACTTTTTTAAATAGATGCAATTACAAGCTGTAAAAAGAGTGACAATGTGTACATGAAATGGTAGTAGTATATGAGTAGACATAAAATTTAAGGAAAAGTAGTTTTTCAGTCTTTGGTATTTTTAACTTCTTTCAGGTTCTGAAGGCATATTCTGGTCATTCTTGCAACTATGCTTGACAAATGCCTTTTTAATAGATATAATAAAAAAAGGCTTTGTTTTAAATCCTTTCTCATGTCATGTGAGCAGCTGAGACTTCAATTTACGCTGTTGTATCTATAACTATTTTCTACTTTGATTTTTAATACCACCTAAAGTAACTATGGTAAAACCACTTTATTAAAATATGTATGTTTGAATTATAGATTTAAAACAATGACTCAAAAGTCTGTAATACTTACAAAACTGTTAGTCTGGGCTTATCGTCATCTGGTTCTAAATTAGGCACCTACTCTAAAACCAGCTGCTTAGTCTCTCTCATTCAAGAAGAATGGAGAGAAATGGGCATTATCAGATGATGATTCAAATATGTTTTTGTAGCATATATTGAATTGTTCTCTGTATGTGTTTACACTGATTGACCATACAGGGACAGCAGAGGACAAATATAATCTAGCCTAAGATTAGGCTGAGACTCAAAAGAAATCCTGCTTTCATTTAAAATAAACTCAGTACCTGAACAGTTCACAGAAATTGTGGTCAGGAATAATGATCAAGAAATATATTTTGACAAGCACCACTAAAGGTAGTTAAGACTATCAGAATGGAGCAACACAGATTTGCAGAAAATTATATTTAAAGCTCATGTGCTTTGTAAGGATATTTTTTTTTCTTTTAACTAGTTTCTTGGCCTTTCAGAAACAGGAATACTGTCTTCAGAAAAGATCTCCCATTCGTGGAGTGTCATACACTCTAGTCTCTCTTTTTTTTAATATTCCTGATCTTCATTATAACTAAAAACTCTACAAAATAACCTGGATATGTATTCTTCACATCTGAATTTCTCGTTGTTCAATGCAATTGGTTTATAGAGATTCCACTTTCTGATAATAATCCACATTTATATCACAGACCACAAACATTCTTTTCATGTCCCTAGTAATATATCGGTTTTAAGTTGACATGTCAGAACTCATTGTGAGTGAATCTTACTGTCTTCAAGATTTCTTCCTCTCTTCTTCTGTGGCTCTTCAAAGTAGTGATGAAGTATGTGGTACTTTGGGGGTGAATCCTAGAGTGATAGTTTCTAAACTGAATAGTTAATCAGTGTGAGACAAAGCACAAGTAGTTGTTATGGGAGTTGAATAGTACAAAAGAAGGGGTCAGTTCTCTACCTTGGCAGCCCTAGGAGGAGTGGTGGTGTAACTAAGACCTTTTGTTGTATTTCTTGAGAGTACGCATCAGGTACTTCCCCTCTCTGCAGGATATCATGTTCAGCAGTTCATAGGACTGGCTACACTGTAAGGCATCTCTAACTTTATGTTCTCTGCATTGTCCTACTGTTTATACAGAAAATACTACTCCTTCCCAAAACGAAAGAAATCTTCCTTGGAAATCTCAGTATCTGCTGTTTATCATTCCAAGCAACTAGTTTACTTTATCACAGCAAATTTTTGAATTAAAGTCCCAAATACAGGTATTAGTCAAATGATAATACTTTGATGTCCTTCAGCATCTACTTCTGACTGTAATGTACGTTACCTTTACCTGGATTTTAATTTTTTGTTCTTCAGTTCACAACACATTTTTTGCAGATATGCACCAGATGGCCAGTCCCAAATAGCCAACTAGCCTTTCTTCTGTCAACCCAAGTACATATTTTCAACTGTCAGAGAATTATACCTGAGCAGGTGTTATCCAGTTTATGACTGAAGTAGAAATTATAATACTGCTTTGAAGTCATTCGTTCTTGTGGACATTGACAAGCTGGGGCAATGTAAGTTTATCACACACCTCAAGCCAAGACACAAGAAAGATATAAACTCCATCTGTAGCTCAGCAGAAACACATGGTAAACAGGATGGAAAGTACAACTCTTCAGCATTACAACTGTGCTATAGGTGAAGAATTTACCTGTTTATTTAAGAGGAGAGATGAGGCATTAAAACTATACCCACAACATGTTAATGAGTCTTGTTCTTATTTCAGCCTTTTTTCTAGGTAGCTAAGCTTTTAGAAATATTAGTGTCTCAGAAATGGTAAAGGTTTCATACTGCATAAGAAGAAATTATTTTCTTAGATTTCTTTCAGGAATACAGAATAAGATCTTTTATTTTTGCAGGCCCTTCATGATCATCCCTTCTTCGAGCTCAAGACCATGAACTCTGCTTTAGAATACAGAATGAGATGCAAAAAACGCCTGCTGAATTCAGGAAGCTGCTGGAGTTTGAAGAACAGGAGCAGAGAAGCAAGAATGGCAGGAGGATCTGGAAAGCACGAAAAGGTCAGAAGGGATTCCTGCAATGCCTCCCAGATCAGAGCACTGATCTTCTCCAGTCATCTGCAGCTTCAAAATAACAGCAGGCTCCATGGATGATCCTACACCAGTGGCTGCCTCCAATTCAAGGATGGGCCTTCTCAGGTCAGCTCCTTGTGGCTTTCCTGCAAAACTTTTCTGAGTCCTTTTCCAAATTATACATCAGGCCCATGGCAGGGGGGGGTTGGACTAGATGATCTTTAAAGGTCCCTTTCAACATACACCATTCTATGGTTATGATTCTATGAACCAGGCACTTTTTCCTCCTCCAGCGCTTTACTGGCATATTCACAAGTGCCTTGAGCTTTCCAGAGCTCTGACAATGGTGGTGGCAAAAAATCCACTCACTCAGTAGCTATACAAGAAACACATGAGGTAAAATATGGACAGATCAATAAAATTTCCTCTGAATTTATTTGATTTCACAGTCCTTTTTTTTTCCATATGAAATCTACCACGTTGTTAGATAACAAAATGCTGATTTTCTTCCTCTTGGTCATTGGAAGGTCTTAGTTTTCTGTTCTCAGGTTTCTCCCTATCTATATTTATGAGCTTAGTAAAGCTTTGTTTTGTTTAAGTCTTTTTCATTGTCCACTCTATTTTATTTTAAGGAAATGAGAAATAATAGCTATACCAAAAATATTTTACACACATAAGAAAATGGTAAGGAATTGGGACAGTACAATAAAGTGGTATGCAGTGGTCTCAGATAAGCGAACAGGGATAGCTGCATTTAAATAGATACTTGCTTGAGCAAATAAATCACTTCTTGCATAACACAATCCGTAAAATTAACCAGGAAAAAGACTACACCCTACCATAATTAGCAGTCCTGTAACTAACTAAATGAAAACAAGAAACCTTGGGTAGGTTAGCTACTTTGAGTGTACAGAACAATCAATATTTTAAAACAGACGTGATGTATCACATACGTAGCATTTCTTAGTGATCTTACATTCTTGGATCCAGGAACTCTTCAGCAATGGGGACATATCCCAGCTATACTTCAGCAGTGTACGAACTAGGAACTATATGCTGTTCCCAGACAGTTTCAGTAGTAGTAAAAGACACTGCAAACTTTTTAAGTCAGTCATGTGTAATTCCCAAAAGGAAAACTGGTCGATCAGGCAGTTGACCACTTCTTTTTGATGGCTTGGTGGTTGCTGTGGTTGTGTCATTTTCCTATTAATTGTTTCTCACACCTGCTAACTGTTTGCTAACTTCCTCATATCGTCTCTGCCATACAATAAGCCTAGTAAAAACAAGTGATGGCATCCCTTGTGTAGGCATGTTCACTGCCTTTTTTTAAGGAGCAGCCATGTTCCAGTAAAAGTCTCAGCACATCTTGGAAAGCTTACATTCTAGATGCCAGTTATTATGTCGGGCACATTTCTGAAGACAACAACAGGTAGTTAAAAAAGTTCCCCATCACATGAAGAAAATTCTCTTGTTCAAGGGCAGTATATAAGAGCGACTAGGTAACAGTCCATTATGTCTTGCATGATTCTGCCATGCTTGTCCAGGACAACCACAGAAATACCTGCAAGACATTTGAACATTTATTTGAATGACTGCTCCTGTGCATACATACTTGAATCAGCCAGAGGACCCAGTTCCAGCAGATCATTGCTCCGATAAGATAAGCCTACCCTCAGTAAAAAGGCTACCTGAGAAAGTCAGGCGGGAAGACAAGTCTTAATGTCACACACAACAATATATGTAAGTAAAGTGTGGATTTAGGTAACCAGAGCTAGACAGTTGAAAGACAACACTCGATTGTAGAGGAGTGGTAGAAGCATATGAAGTGGTGATGGGCACATGGCAGTACTGACAACTTCTTGGTCTGTAATCCCTTGTAAGAAACTTCTATTAAGTATGTGTCTAGAGAAGAATGAAAGCCAGAACAGCTTTTTTTTTTTTTTTTTCCCCTCAAACAAAATAACATTCATTTGTCTCAGTTAGATAGCAAGCAGAGACAAAGGTTCAAACAATGATGTTTTTTCATCTCAGTCCTCCCTAAACCTTGTCTTTTCCTGGAACAGCCTGTTAAATTTAGCTCTTCTAAGCAAACTGAGTCTTGGTCTGGAAGAGACAAAATGCTTTTCTTCAGTCTTTGTTACCAGATGTATTTATACTCCATACTGCAGTGCAGAGTAGAAGCTACCTCTAATTTCTGTAGACATAAAGTAGCTTTGGTACTAGAAACTCTTTAGTTTGACTTGGGGTAATTTACAGATAGAAACAAGGTAAACAAACCCACAGGCATTTCTGCATCATTTGATCTTGATTCTTCACACTATTTGAGACAGTTTTTAACGTGGAGCACAGATATAGCAAATAACTCTCTGGGCATTTTGGCTGCTCTGCACTCATAATCCCTGGATAAACTGGTTGCCCTGCTGTGGTAGTCATGTGTCAGGCAGTAGCTATTAACAGCCATGCCCTTTGATCCCAGGTTCCCCTTCCGCTTGCCTCTCACCATAAAAAACAACCAACTGTTTTGTGAGCTTGGTCATTATCAAACAAATTCTTCTATGGACACCGGATATTTTCCTAGATGGTATGTTACCGTTAACCACAATTTAATTGTGCTAGAGGTCTTTTTGACTTATTGCCAGAAAGTCAAACAAAATAACAGCCAGTGGGTAATACGAACATTAATTAAAAAACTAATATCTGTTACTCTTATTCTCCATATCAACAATACAATTTAAAAACATCTTAAATGACTATAGACCCTCTGAGCATAGTAAGTGATCATGCATAGTTCTCTCATTTACTGCCCTGGTCAGGAGTGAGAGCCATATGGCAATAATTTATTACATTATTACTGTTACTACCACTGTTATTATTTATTTAAAAGTCTTGAGGGGGAAATACATTTTAGTTTGACATTATTAAAATTCACTACTATAATGAGATGTGAAGAAATCAAGCTTATGGGTTTTTTTTGGTTTTGGTTTGTTGGTTTCTTGTTTTTTCCCCCCGTTCCTATTCTTTGACGCTAGCAGTAAAAATTATTCCTGGAAAATGTGTAACAGAGAAAGCAATAGCCTATAGGTGCCTGGGACCAAAATATTCTGGTCTTTGATGATAAACCCCCAGTCCTTGACTATAACCTAGTATTAATATAGAGGGATGATATTCTCCAGAAAACCAAGATCTTTTTCCCCTATGTTTCCCTTTTCTATAATTTTTGTGCGCTTTCACTTTGAAACATCTTCTGTTTTTTTCAGGAATCTCAACCTAATTTACAAGTCTAATAGAGCCTTCAAGTCATAAATGTTTGGGTTTGTTTCTATTTGGGGTTTTAGAAAAGTGTGTTTTTTGGAAGATATGCTCTGTCACTTTAAGTATGTATGGTTTTGCTTCCATTTTCATCTAATGTCATTGGCTTTTACATAGGTTTTGCTTCGCTGTCTACTTTACATCCAGGTGTTCTGGTTTTGGCTGCAGCCGGCAACAAAAGCACCACGCGGCCACCCATCCCCCTGCCAGGGTGCGGAGGAGAATGGAAAGAAACAGGCAGAAAACTGGTGGATCGGGATAAGGGCAGTTTAACAGAACAGCAAACAAAGGGAACAGGAACAACAACGATACAGAAAAGGGGAATACACAAAACAAAGCAGCAGAACAGAGCCCACAGAACAGAACCGCTCTCTCGGACCGAACCGCCGCTGTGCCCTCCCGAGCCGCGAGTGATTTCCCCCCGCCCAGCTCCCCCCCACTGGAACCCAGCATGAGGCACATGGTAGGGAACACCCTGCTCTGCTTGGCCAGGTGGGGTCAGCCCCCCCTACTGTGCCCCTTCCTGGAGTCCGGTGAAAATTAACCCTGTCCTGGCCAAACCCAGGACACCAGGTATAACAGAGATAATGCTTAAATCACAAGAAGAACCGGCAGATAACTTGTTAGCAACAGCTACCCTTGCTGAAGTTAGAGGCTGTCTAACAGTATCTGAAATTTAACATCCTGTTGTTTCATTAGTCTTCCTTTACTTGTTTACCTATAAATTTATTGTTATAACTAGCTAAGAAATGTAATCAAATTGTTGCTGATCTTCTGACTTGCGAGCAACTCCCTCCTAGTACTAATACTTAGTTAGTTTATCCCTTAGCTAGTAATATTACAGATTCATAACCTAACTGGACATGGCTGAGGATTTTAAACTCTAAAAGCTCTAACTGGTAGACTTTACTTTATTTTCGTTCCATCTTTTACATTTCCTCACTCACAGAAGTTAGAAATTATCTTTACTTTAAAAACAGAAATAAAGGTGCACATCAATGAAGCTTTTTATTAACAGTATTTGTGTGAACCCTTCCCATGGGGTGCTCTGAAAATATAGCCAATGAAGCTGGTCAGTTTTATTTTATATATCCCCACTGTTGAATTTCATGTCCATTTACTGTAGAGTAATGTTGTCTCCAACAGCTGAACAGAAGAGTGCTAATCTTTATTCATCAGGCCAATAAATTTGTTCAAAGTACACATCTGTGATAGACTGAAATGACTATGAATGAGATGGATTGTGACTTTGTTTAGATATCCGGTGACACTTACTTATGAAAAGAAGTACAAGCATTTTGTTATTTTATCCATTCTTTTGATCTTTGATGAAGTTTGTGATGAAGAAGGTGAAATACAAAGCAAATGAAACCATATATGGGTGATTTTATAATAATGTATGCCAATAAAAGAAATAAAACCATAAAAATGTTCATTAAGCGTTTTAGTATTTTCGTTTAATTTTGTTACACCATGTTTTTAAGCTTATGTTAATTCCTCTGCACAATGCAGTGAATAAAATAAAGATTTTAGACTAGATATTAATTCTCCCAGAAGACTAACTACTTTAATACACTCATTTGTGATGCTTAAATAATTTTACTTTGCTTGAAACTGGTTTTAGTACCTGAATTTGGAGTTACATCTTTTGATGGCTGTTCCATGGTGTTTGAGCAATACTAGACTCCTTAAGCCTCTAGGTGTTTACAGTGGCAGTAATTGGCAAGGTGGATGTCAATGTGCTTATCATAAAGATAGAGCAAAAAAAAGTACCCTGTAATTGTTTTAATTCCTACCTCCTTAACAAACCCATGCACAGCTGAGGTATGTATATTCTTGATGATCCCCCCCAGCCTCAGGGGGACAAACATACCCTGTATAGTCAAGGAACCCAAGATCTTGGTTGTCAAATTAAGCATGAGAATAGTCCTATAAAAAATATGGGTCAGTTTTTCTCAGTAGCAATAATGCCTACAAAGCATACAGCAGAATAAGCAAGTGTGTGAGATCTGTGTACAGCCTTTGTGTTTCGTTCTTCATTTTTGGCTAAACAAAAAGCACAGAAGACTTGTGTAAAATACAGATATAAATAATCATGATTGCTATTGTGATTCTTAGGCAATACTTGCTAATGTGGCAATGAATGATACTCTCTCACTCCCTCATGTAATTATTCTCATCTGTGTTTGAAATCATCCCTTGTGATGCAGAATGAAAATTCATAACGAAGGACAGCATCAACCTTTTTGAAGAAAAAAACCCCAGATTTCATTAACAGTGCTAAATTTAAAACATGTTTCTTCTTTCTTCTAGTTCATAAGGTCTAATGGCCTCTCCCAGGATTGGAGGTGGTCTGTCAATGTGCTTTTGAGAAATATTTATTGTATTTCTTCGGGATTACAGCAACACTGGTCGGTCACAAAGGTTTCCACAAGCCCAGGAAGATCTGGGGCAAGGACATGATTCTCACGAAGGCACAAGCTGACACAGGAATATAGCTATGCCTTATTCTGTATTATCCTTCTATATTATCCTTCCTAGCTTATCCTTTTACCAGCTGCTACAGTAGCTTTCTTCTAGGAAAGGATGTCTTTATCTGTACTTGATCATAGCCACTTTTTCTGCAGGACCACAGACATTGTGAAAAAGAAGATGTGAATAAGAAGACTAGAAAAAGAAAAGATAGCCATTTACAGCTCTGCCTTTAAGCTGAAACCAAGGAAAATCAGAGTTTTGTAGTCCTTCCTGGGTCTGGTACAGACTTCCTTTTATTGTTGAGAAAAACTATCATAATGCCTATGCACAAGAGGGCTAATTAAGTCTGTCATTTCCTAATATTGAATGTTTGATTTTGCAACCTTAATGTTCTTTTAATATCTTTTGTATGCAATATGCATCTATACAGTTTCCATATATTATTAAAAATTGATGAAGTACTAGTTTTTAATGACGTGCATGCTTAACTACGCATCCTAATGCTCTTGATATAATTTTTAAATGGGATTCTGCATTCAGTGGTGTCATTCTTTAATCACCTAATATAAACAAGGGTCCTCCCTTGTTTAATAAATTGCAAAAGTAGGTCATTAAAGACTAAAATATCTTTGACTGTAACTGCATTTTTTTGTCCTAGGTATCAGGAACCATAATTCTGACTCAACAGTCAGTGTTATATATCAGTTGCAGCTTATTGGCCTGGTAAAGTTGTGACTGCCTGGATCAAAGACCTAGTCACGCGTCTTGCTGTTCTTTGCAAGAATAGCTCTGTTACTGTGATAACACCTACGCACTGCCCTTGTGAAAGGAGATTTTAATTTTCTGTGAATACAATCCGCAAGGTGCAGATGGTACCAAATAAAACATAATGAATTAGACTGATACCTTGATACTTGCAGGGTTAAAATATAGACAGACAAGCAATGAATAAGAATGAACACAACATAATATTTTATGTGCTGTTCGAGGAGTATAAAATCTCCAGAGGTGTTCTGCTGCACAGCCATATGTTGTTTTCGCACTTAAGGCTTGTGAAAGTTTAAAAGATTAATAAGATTACTAATATTAAAGTCTAAGCCCGGAAAGTTCCCTAGAATCTTAACAGAAAGAAATGACAAACAAATACGGGAAAAAAATAAGGTGAAGGGAGGGGGGAGACACATCAAGCTTTGTGCTAGCTTTGAAAAGAATTTCATGATTTGTCAATAGAATGGACTTTTATCTTCACTAGATTTTTCAACTTTATATACTTATATTACTTTGATATATGTCTTACAGAGACTTACAAAATAGTGGAATTAGTTAAAGGAAGAGCTTTGGTATTTCTTCCTTTTCTGTAAAATTTGGAACAGTTAAAAAGGCACCACGAATGGTTCTGACAATCAGCAACTATTTTGTAAGATGAACTAGTCCTTGTTAAGTTTTTCTTTTTTTTTTTTTTTGATGGAGGCACCTGTTTTTTTGGCCATTTCCTCAGGCTAGCACAGCAGCAAGTTGCTTCTGTGTCTGTCAGGTGGTAAAGCTTCAGAAGGGCTGGTTTATCCTCCTTGGACATCACCTTAAGAGTAACAACCTGAGCGCTCCCTTGCTTTGTGAGTCTGATCGCTTTTCCCTATCCCCTTACTTTTCTGTATGATTAATGAGAAGCATGGGGAGATTATTTTTTTTTAATCAACCTCTAAATGTGTTGTGTACACTTCATGCTTTAAAGTTAGATCTCTCCATGTATACTATATACTCTCTTCTCCTTCAGAACTTCTGATAGGAAGCCCGTTTAAGTCTGTGGTAAGAGGAAACATTTTGTACTGCTAATATTTGTACATATTGTGTATATACACACTATATATATGGTATGCTATTACTAGTATTACTAATAATTTTGTCTCAGATAACTGAAATAACTGTATCATTCTAGGTAAGCAACCGAAAAACATTTTAGTAGCAAAAACTGACAGGCAGGGCCCCTGTTCTGAAATCTGCTCCACATGGGTAGGCTACTGTGCTAATTAAGTGTTCTTCACAAAGGAGGAGCATGTCACAAGAAAATTATAAGGTTGGAGACCAAGACTGGATTCTAAGTGTAGCTATCGCCTTAACAATTAAGTGGTAAACACATCTCAGCAGACCAAGTATCTTGCAACAAACGAATTACCTAGAAGGTCAGCAGCTTTATATAAACCTTTTCATCACTCAAGTAGATATATTTGTTGAAATAGCATGTATACTAGTAGCTTATGAATGTTTGGGTTTATCTTATTAGTACAGACAAATTGATCTCTTGTTGATTTCCAAGATTTTTGCTAGTTAAGCTTTTTGAGTCACTGCCTGTGAAAGAGCTTCTAGAACAAAAATTAATACTTTCCTGCTTCAGCCGCTTTCTTTCAGTGAAAATTTGTGGAATGTATAAAATACATGCAATAAAATACATGCAATGTATGCAATATGTTTATCAAGAGAACAAGTCTTATGAGGTACATCTGAGGGAACTGGGATTGTTTAGTCTAGCAAAGAGGAGGTTGAGGGGAGACCTTATTGCGCTCTCAAACTACCTGAAAGGAGGTTGTAATGAGGTGGATGTTGGTCTTTTCTCCCAAGTAACTAGAAGTAGGACAAGAGGCAATGGTGTTAAGTTGCATCTGGGAAGGTTTAGATTGGATATTCAGAAAAATTTCTTTACTGAAAGAGTCATCAGACATTGGAATAGGCTGCCCAGGGAAGTGGTGGAGTCACCATTCCTGGAAGTGTTCAAAAAGCTTGTAAGTATGGCACTTCAGGACATGCTTTAGCAGACATGGTGGTATTGGGTTGTTGGCTGGACTTGATAATCTTAGAGGTCTTTTCCAACCTTAATCGCTCCATGATTCTAAGTGCAGTAAAACCAATTTATTAGAAACATAAATCAAGCATGAATAGAGATGAAGAAAATGGATTGCATTTTTGGTGAGACTTAGTAAGAAAAAAAGTTCAGGTAGTATTAATCAACATCACAAGAGTGAGGATCTCACCTTTTTACTTTTATACATATTGTGCTTTTATCTTTGTAGTGACAAAAAGTGTGCAAGGAGGGATTTATATAAATGTTATCATTTAAATTGGTATGGAGATTTAGTTATAAAATTGTTCAGAACAGCAAGAAAAAAAAATTTGTTTCCACATAGTTTGGACTCTTGTGACTAACTTTAAGAAATCTGAAATAAATAGAATTGATCAAGATGTCCGAATATATTGTCTGAAAAAATCTTTATCACTTTCAGCAGAAGGATGTTGAAAAATAGCTTAGTTTCTTCTGAAGTTTAAGTAAATGTTCATTTCTTCACACATCTGCTATGATTTTTCTGTATGAAACAGAATGAATTGACCAGAGAGAAAAAATTATAACTGTATAGTATATATTATTAAAGCAAGAAGACATTATTAACCGATGTTGACACAGGTACTTGTACTTTGTACTTGAGGCAGAACAAGCAGCCTTGTGCATCCACATGGGCTGGGGACCACCCTACTGAAGAGGCGCAAAGGTCATAGTAGATTCCAAGCTGTCCATTGTTGGAGGTATTCCTGGCTTTACTAGGCAAAACCATAACTGATTTCTTCCATTACTGGTGATAATGCTTTGATCTAAAGCTTGGACTAAATAACTTGCAGAGGTCCCTTCCAAACATTACTGTAATCCTATGATCATGAAGCTTTCAGGGGGTGGGAGAAAGAAGGTGGAAGAAATCTCTAATAGTACAGTTGATATTCTTTTAGCAGAAGACCGTTGAGGAGTTTATCATTCATCCTGAATGCAAGAGCCAGTTTGAAGATCCTTTAGAGTGTTATATTAGGAAACCTGGACAATTTCCATTGGCTGTTTTGAATCTGTTCAAGTCACAAAAAACTCTGAAATAGCTTAATTCAACATGGTATCAATATATTCTTAAAAAAACATACTAGATATGACACTGTTGAACAGATGCAAGTTAATAAAATACTTTGATAAATCCCTTTTCAGACTTTGTAGTCTGTAGACCTTGCATTGCAGTTTATTAGCTTGCCATAAAGATCTAAGAAATAAAATTTTCCGACTTTGCTACAGAAAGGCCACATATGCTACAACAATTTTGAAGTTAAAAGCTTTCTCTTTACTTTTCTGTGAATTATACAACAAGAAAGATAACTAAAAATTAGGATGCTTAAACAACTTGGTTGTTTTTTATTTAGCACCTGACATTTGTTTCACTGTTTAGTGACAGATGAAGTTAAATATGGTGTTGCAATCCAAAGATTGTACAGTGAAGAGTATTTAGGGTTATATTAGTTTATTCTGGGGTATTAAAGACTCTAACTTGTATTCATAGAATCATAGACTAAAAAAATCATAGACTCATTTAAGTTGGAAAAATCTTTTAAGATCGAGTCCAAATGTAAACCTAACACTGCCAAGACACATTGAACCAGGTCCCTAAGTGCCATATCCACATGTCTTTTAAATATCTCCTGGGATGGTGACTCAACCACTTCCCTGGGCAGCCTGTTCCAATGCTCAGTCAACCTTTCAGTGAAGAATTTTTTCCTAATCTCTGATCTGAGACTTCCCTGGCGCAGCTTGAGGCTGTTTCCTCCCATCCATGAACCTATTGCTTGTTACTTGGCAAAAGAGACCAACACCCACCTCACTACAACTTGCTTTCAGATAGTTGTAGAGAGCGACTCAACTCTTCCCCAGGCTAAACCCAAGTTCCCTCAGCTGCTCCTCATAAGATTTGTTCTCTAGACCCTTCACCAGCTTCACTGCTCTTCTTCAGTCAAGCTCTAGCAATTCATTGTCCTTCTTGTAGTGAGGGACCCAAAACTGAACACAGTACTCCAGGTGCCGCCTCACCAGTGCTGAGTACAGTGGCACAATCGCCTCCCTACTCCTGCTGGCCACAATATTCCTGAGACAAGCCAGGGTGCTGTTGGCCTTCTTGGCCACCTGGGCATGCTGCCAGCTTGTATTCAGCTGACTGTCGAGCAACACCCCCAGGTCCTTTTCCTCCATGCAGCTTTCCAGCCAATCCTCCCCAAGCCTGTAGCATTGCATGGGGTTGTTGTGACCCAAGTGCAGGACCCGGCATTTGGCCTTGTTGAACATCATACAATTGGCCTCGGCCCATTGATCCAGCCTGTCCCGATTCCTCTGCAGAGCCTCCCTACCAGTCAAGCAGATCGACACTCCCACCCAACTTCTCGTCATCTGCAGGCTTAGTGAAGGTACACTCGATCCCCTTGTCCAGATGACTGACAAAAATGTTAAACAGAACTGGCCCCAATACTGAGCCCTGGGAAACACCACTCGTGACCAGCCGTCAACTGGAATTAACTCCATTTACCACCACTCTCTGGGCACAGCCGTTTAGCCAGTTTTTCACCCAGTGAAGAGTAAACCCATAGAAGCTATGAGGAACTAGTTTCTCCAGGAGAATGCTACAGGAAATGGTGTCAAAGGCTTTACTAAAATTCAGGTAAACAACATCTACAGAGTTTATCTCATGTTGTAAGCAGGTGACCTTGTCGTAGAAGATCAGGTTAGCCAAGCAGAACCTGCCTTTCAGAAACCCATGCTGAATGGGCCTAAACACCTTATTATCTTGCATGTGCTTCATGATGGCACTCCAGATGATCTGCTCCATAAACATCCCCAGCATCAAGGTCAGACTGACAGTCCTGTAGTTCCCAAGATCCTACTTCTGGCCCTTCTTGTAGATGGGCATCACATTTTCTAACCTCCAGTCATCTGGGACATCCCCTATTAGTCAGGACTGCTGGTAAATGACTATAAGTGGCTTGGTGAGCACTTCTGGCAACTCCCTCAGTACCCCTGGGTGAATCCCATTTGGCCCCATAGACTTGTGTGTGTCTAAGTGATGCAGCAGGTTGCTAACCATTTCCCCTTGGATTACGGGTGTTTCATTCTGCTCCCTATCCCTGCCTTCCAGCTGCTGGTTTGTTGTTTTAACGTCTCTGTTAAAAACACCTGTATCACCATACCATTGTTTGTTTTGTTTGCTTGGTTTTCAGAAGTGCTGCAATGCAGAGAAAGAGACATATGTGCAACAAACTGAATTTTAAATTTCCATCAGTTTTGTGGCAAGGCAGACTAATTTTACACTATTATCTTTCAATCATTATATCTTTCAATTGAATCACAGATACACCAGCTGTGTTAAAATGTCTGTGGGGATATTAACTTTATACAGTATAGGAACCTTACTGCTAATTCTGTCTTAATACCAAGTAAGTAAAGATATATGGCTTCTGATATTGTGTGTGCATCTAAGCGTTCTGTTGTAAAAAAGATACAAAAATTGCTTTGGTAAGGGAAATACTGAATGATCAGATCTGAAGAACATCTCTGGGATTTATATTGGTTGCATACTTGAATTAACTTTTTATTTAACATGTGTCTTTCTTTAGAATGCATGTATCTTTTACTCCGCCTCTATAAAGATCTGGAGTAATGTAGGGACTTTGTCTTCATAGTGGTAGCCTATTATAATTTTTATTTTTACTGTAAGAAGTGTCCCATCTCTTAGTCAAATAAGATGGAGATTGTACAAACAAGGATTATGTCTCTTTCCAACTTCTGAACTGAATTTTTATTTCTACCAGCACTTCCTTTCTGTAACAGTGAAGAAGACTCAGACAGGTATCATACGATGCTAAGTTGTCCAACAGTGAAAAGGCGCTTTCCAGTGTTGCAGAACTGATGGAGAACATAAGGAGGATTTATTCCTTTTTTTTGAACCAACCTTACGTACAAGTCTCAGTTCTGCATTCAATCGATTAACTTATGCTCGTATTGACAACTTTATTCCTAGAGTTGTTCAGCAGTCTCCTTTAATGATCATCTTTTGACTATAAATTGACTTATTGGATCTAATTTGGCTCCTTAGTAAGTATAGAGATGTATTTATTATGTTACGGATGCACTTGAAATGAAACGTGTTCTGGAAACACAAAGACTGTCATGTGAAAACATTGCTTCCTGAACTCCAGATTCATTATCATGTAGTAATTTCTCAGCCTTGAGACTGTAATTAGAATCTTACAAAGCTATGCGCACACAGTACCAGCTGTTAACATTGTTGTAATTGACATTCTCTGTTATTCAGGTGAGAAACTACAGAAAAGAAACTCTTTCCTTCTCCTAGTATTTAGTCTGTTGGTTATTCAAGGGCTGTTGGACTCTGATTTCAAACTAGTGTAATGATCTCTGCCTCTAGAAAGCAATTAACTGGTAATTATCACTGAATAAATAAGACCAGCTTATCAGAATCACAGAATGGTAGGGGTTGGAAGGGACCTCTGGGGGTCATCTAGTCCAACTCCCCTGCCAAAGCAGGGTCACCTACAAAGGCTGTAGAGGAGCTTGTCCAGGCAGGTCTTGAATATGTCCAGAGAAGGAGACTCCACAAGCTCCCTGGGCAGCCTGTTCCAGTGCTCCGTCACCCTCAGAGGGAAGAAGTTCTTCCCTGTGTTCAGACGGAACTTCCTATGCTTCAGTTTGTGCCCATTGCCCCTTGTCCTGTTGCTGGGCACCACTGAAAAGAGCTTGGCCCCATCCTCCTGACACCCACCCTTCAGATATTTGTAAGCATATATTAGGTCCCCTCACAGCCTTCTCGTATTCAGGCTGAACAACCCCAGTTCCCTCAGCCTCTCCTCGTAGGAGAGATGCTCCAGTCCCCTCACCATCCTCATAGCCCTCCGCTGGACTCTCTCCAGTAGCTCTTTATCTTTCTTGAAGTGTGGAGCCCAGAACTGGACAGAGTACTCCAGATGGGGCCTCACTAGGGCAGTGTAGAGGGGAAGGAGAACCTCCCTCGACCTGCTGGCCACACTCCTCTCAATGCACCCCAGAATGCCATTGGCCTTCTTGGCAGCCAGGGCACACTGCTGGCTCATGGTTAACCTGTTGTCCACTAGGACACCCAGGTCCCTCTCCGCAGAGCTGCTCTCCAGCAGGTCCGCCCCAAGCCTGTACTGGTGCATGGGGTAGTTCCTCCCCAGGTGCAGGACCCTGCATTTGCCTTTGTTGAACCTCATCAGGTTCCTCTCTGCCCAAATTTTAAGCCTGTCCAGGTCACGCTGAATGGCAGCACAGCCTTCCGGTGTGTCTACCACACCTCCCAGTTTGGTGTCATCAGCAAACTTGCTGAGGGTACATTCTAATTCCTCATCCAGGTCGTTGATGAAGAAGATAAACAAGAGTGGGCCCAGTACTGACTGCTGGGGGACACCACTAGTTACTAGCCTCCAACTAGACTCAGCACCACTGATGACAACCCTCTGAGTTCTGCCATTCAGCCAGTTCTCAATCCACCTCACCGACCACTCATCCAGCACACACTTCCTGAGCTTCCCTAGGAGGATGTTATGGGAAACTGTGTCGAAAGCCTTGCTGAAGTCGAGGTAGACAACATCCACGGGTCTCCCTTCGTCTACCCAGCCAGTCATGTCATCGTAGAAAGCTATTAGATTAGTCAGGCATGATTTCCCCTTGGTGAATCCATGCTGACTACTCCTGATAACCTTCTTTTCTTCCACTTGCTTGATGATGGCCTCCAGGATAAGCTGCTCCATCACCTTTCCCGGGATGGAGGTGAGGCTGACCGGCCTGTAGTTCCCTGGGTCCTCCTTCTTGCCCTTTTTGAAGATTGGAGTGACATTGGCCCTTCTCCAGTCCTCGGGCACCTCTCCTGTCCTCCCTGACGTCTCAAAGATGATGGAGAGTGGCTCAGCAATGACATCCGCCAGCTCCCTCAGCACTCGTGGGTGCATTCCATCGGGGCCCATGGATTTGTGGGCGTTCAGATCGCTTACTGGTATCAGCACAGATGCAACAAAGGTCATAATTTGGGACATAATAACTGAAAATATGAAACATGATGTTTAGCTCTCCAGTATATCACAGCCATATTTATTAATGAAACAGTGTCTAAATCTAAATGAAATTAAAACAACCAAGGCCTAGATACCTATCTTTTCTTTATGGTGTCTGCTTATGAAATTACTTACTGAAGGGTGATTGGACATTGTGTATGTGTAACTTGTCTGTCTTTTCTGTGAACCACACTCTTTCACAGCAGTTTTTTAAACTAACTGTTAATGCGGGAGAAACGTCACTGAGACAGATGGATTCTGATCATCACTCTTTGCTGGCTGCTCCACAAGTCTTATTTGCAGCTGTCCTTTCTCCTGCTGCCTTGCCCTTGAATACTGATGGCTGGAGGTAGCCAACAGGCCACTTGAAACACTTCATCTTCCCTTTTTCCCAGTGAGAGACTCAACCAGGTACTTCACAGTTCCTTCAGAAGTAGGCTGGCATAAAGAGAAATTTGTAGTACTTATTCTTCTTTCTGGCTTCTTCCTTTCAAACTGAGACTCTTTCCAGTGGATTATTTAAAATGACACAAATTTCTTTTTTTGTAGGGAGTAAAAATACCTCTGCTTATATATCTGCCCCATGTTGCTCTTTTCTTCAAGATGTTTGCTTTTGGCCACTCTCAGAGACGATGTACTGGGCTAAACAGACCTCTAGTCTGACGCACAGCAGTTTTTCTAGTGTTCTTAGTAAAATAACAGCAGAGCCAGCCCTTAAAAAATACTCAAAAAAAAGATTTAATTTTAGACCAAAGTTTTACTGCTACTGCACAGACACAGTTTGCAACTAAATATTGAGTAAACTGCCTGGGCAGAAAACTTAATTTAAATTTACTTTGGGGAAAATGGTGTGAACTGAGTTGCATGGCAAAGCCATGTGAAATTTAGTGACTGCAGCTGTGGAGATTCTCACTAAGTTTTGGCCTCCTCTGAATGACAAACTTACAGTACTACTTCTTGTGCAATCTTAGGTTATGTAGTACAGCTTGAAATCCAAGTGATTAAAAATTAGTAACATTCATATAATCAACAGAAAATTGAAACAGAGGTTTAACAAAAAGCACACATAAAATCAGTAGATTCTTGATCACTGTGAATTGCGTATTCCTTCTTCAGACTCATTAGACTATGATCTTTTGACATTTATTTTAAGGTACTTTCTTATTATTCATTTAATTCTTACTTTGAGAAGAAACACCGTCTTGAACAGTACTTTCCCTTCCTGAACATACATTAAAACTAAATATAAACTTTATTTTCCATGTTCCATACTGTTTTATTTTGAGTCTTTATGCCTCTGAAAATGTCTTAGTAAAAATAAGTTTAAAAAACTATAGAGAGGAACATTTAGTAGGGCTTTCTATTGAGGTGTTTTAGTAAGTGTTTTTGAAAAAGAGGTTTAAATGCATAGCAGTATTATGGCTCCCATTATAGGTTCTTCCTCCTCTTTAGAGAGTTGGTGTAAGTAAGAAAAAAAGAGTTTCTGTTTCAATGTTTACTGTTTTAATAGGATAAAAGTTTCTAGCTCTCATTTTGAGTGCAGAAGTTTGTATAATGGCTGAACATTAAAGAATTAAGTTTTAGAAATGTTTTTAATGTAGCTAATGGATATTCCTTACTTACAGTGCGTTTATTCAGAAAATGAATTCTTCTGTACAAGCTAAGACCATAATGAACCTGTTAAATTGTCCTGATACACTAGTTGCACTTCTGAGCTGTGTCAATAAGCACTGGAAATATTTTTACTATATACTTCCTATTTCATATAGCAAAGAAATATCACATAGAGTCCTGAGGACAAGTCACAAAAGCAAGTTTACTAGAGAATGCTGCTTGGGTGTTTGGTCTTGTCTTGGTAGCTCAGCTCAAACTGCAGGCAATCCCACCAGAATCAACAGATCTTTCCTGCAGCAACAGGATAGATTGGTAAGGCGTATGGAAAGAAAAGCAATCTGGGTCAGTTGGGAGATATTTCACAGAACACTCTTGACACACCTTTTTACAGACATAGCTGGCAAACCTCTAAACCATTTAAGCTACACACAAGTCCTTCATAACAATTATTTGGTTTCCAATTAGGAAAAAAAAAGAAAAGAGAAAGAAACGCAGAAAAACCCAATAAAGAGCAGAGAGTTTGTAAATTTAAATCCAATTGCTTTTCCTTCAGAATTTTCCCAAGGAAAACAGAGGGCAACAAAGCTGGTGAAAAGGCTGGAAGACATGTCCTGTGAGGCGCAGCTAAGGGCTCTGCGGTTGTCTCATTTGGAGAAAAGGAGGCTGAAGGGTGATGTCATTGCTCTCCACAGCTTCCCGAGGAAGGGAAGTGGAGAGGAAGGTATCTTCTCCCTGGTATCCTGTGACAGCACATGTGGAAACCGCTCAAAGTTGTATCAGGAGAGGTTCAGACTTGACATTATGAAGCATTTCTTTACTGAGAGGGTAGTCAAACACTGGAACTGGCCTTCTAGAGAGGTGGTTAGTGCCCCGAGACTGTCAGTGTTTGAAAGACATTTAGACAATGCCTTTAATAACATGATTTGGCTTTTGATCAGCCCTGAAGTGGTCAGGCAGTTGGACTAGCTGATCGTTTTAGGTCCCTTCCAGCTGGTACTCCTCTCCTCTCCTCTCCTCTCCTCTCCTCTCCTCTCCTCTCCTCTCCTCTCCTCTCCTCTCCTCTCCTCTCCTCTCCTCTCCTCTCCTCTCCTCTCCTCTCCTCTCCTCTCCTCTCCTCTCCTCTCCTCTCCTCTCCTCTCGAGTATTACAATTTGCATGCAGCTTTCACATGAATGTGTTTTTCTTTGCTGTCAAAAATTCCCCAACTTTAATATTATTTTTGCTTAAAATTTTAGCTGAAAAATGAACAAAGAACATTCAAGGTTAGAGTCATTCGTTCTCCAAAACTGATTTTCATCTGCACATTTATGTGTGTATGAGTACATATAAATACAGTATATATCTGTGTATATGAAAAGAAGTTCAAAACACTGTCAGCTAGTGCCTACAAAACAAAATTTTCTTGTTCACAGTTCTCTTTGTGCTTCATTAAATCTTCAACTGGCTTTAAGACTTAAGGTTCCTAAGATTTTAGTTCACTTCTATTGCTGGAAACAAAATTCCATATGGCACTATTTACAGAGTCTGTGGTATGTTATTATTTGATTTTATTTGAGACTTAATGGTCCTTTACCCTGTCTTTAGGAATGCCTTTTGAAGAGTCTTAATGCTGGAGATCAGTAGGAAGACTGGTCATCTTGAAACTACAAATCAAGCTGATGGAACTTTTTCCACAGCCCACGTTGGAAAACCTACATGTTTCATACAAAAATTCATATAAAATATTTATGTATAAAACAAGAAGCATATTTTGGTTTTGTCAAAGCACATATGTATTATTTGAGGAAAACATATTCAGATACCCAGATCCGCTTTTTTGGGTTCAGTATTCAGCACAATCTCCTGTTCCTGCCTTGGTGATAGACAGGGATCTCAAAAAAAAAACAGTTTTTGTGTACTTTCACGTTTCATCTACTGTGACATTTCTGGTCAACTCAAAGTTAACAAAAGCAGCTAGGGCTCACTGGTATATAACTGACTGATTTATGATTCATTTGAATAATTTCTTCAGTCTCAGTTATTCCATTATTTTAATATGGACTTGGTACATCCATTGAACCATTGATTGCTTTATTCAAAGTGTACCTCAAGTGTCATTCCTCTAAAGGTCAAAACAAGGGCACCATCAAGATTATAGAAATGGTGTTGTAACAAATATGCTTAGAGATTCAGTAAGACATAACTGAAATTTGGAATTTATGGGAAATCCTCCAGACAGTACAGTGTTTCTCCCTGTCCTTACCATTCACAGCAGAAGATGCAGAGTTTGTGATCCATTATGGAATTGTAAGCTGTACTTTATAGGCCTGTTTGCCATTTCAAACTTTTGTAGGTATCTGACATAAACATCTGAGGTTATGACTAATTTTTTGGAAACGCGTGAAAGTAAAATTTTGTAATTGCTGTCTGAATTGAGTACTATGTCAAGCACACTCTGTGCTTCTACTAAATGTATTAGTATATAGGCAATATCTGATTCTCATATGTCAGAAATAGTTTTCTAATAGATGTTCCACTTTAACAAATCTCTGGACCTTTGTATTAGAGATAATTGCAGGAACACCATTTGGTTTATCCCACTGCCTCTCAGCACTCTTTCAGATGGCACTTGAAGGACCTTAAAGTCAAAAAGTGGAAGATATTCTTCCATCTGTGGTGTCTGATAAAGCCAGAGGCAAGTTTCTGCATAAGCTCACCAGGCAGTGATGCTGACAAGTGCAGAGATGCCTTGGAGTCTACCACACAGTTGTACTCCTGTCTGGTTTCTCTTTTTGTCTTATTATTTCATCCTTTTCTGATTCTAGCTTTACTTTGGAAATATTTCACACTCTTCTTCATTTTAGGAATAGATTCTATAGTGTTTTCCCTTATGGAGGGAATCCTTTTATGCTCACGTCTTGCCTACAAAAAAGGTTTCTTACTTTTTCCAGGCTATAGCTTCATTTGTGTTCCTCTGCTATCCTAGCAAGTCTTTGGGAATTACAAGTAGTAGCTGAAGAATTATCTTGCTGTAAAACGTATTAGGGTCTTAAAACAAAAAAACCCCAATCCCAACCAAAAACACAGACAGAAGCAGTGTAAATGAGTGTACAAGTAAAGAGAAAGTAGAGAATATTTTGCATTTATTTTTCCTCAAATATATGTAAGTATTGAAATACATATGTAAATATATGTTTAAAGATAATATACACATGCAGCAACAATATTTTTATTCATCTGAGCCACTCATAAGAAATTAGTATATCAGACTGATTGCTTTGTGACCTTTACAGCGTACCTAATCAAAGTGTCACTCCTAGTGTATGCTTCACTGCTTGACTGTAAACAAATTAATCAAGTATGTTTCTGTTATCTTTTTAAGACATTTCTTTAGCTACAGAAATGAAATGAAAATGTGGAACAATGAGATGCCTTATAATTAACAACCATACATTTGTTTGGTTTCAATATCTTATTAATTTCAAACACAACAATACTTATACAATATTTAACAGTTTTTGAATTAGTTGACTTTGCAAGGCAAGGAAACACTGCCAAGTACTGCAGCAATACTTACCCAATTAAAGTACTGCATCACCTTTAGTATCATGTTGTTTCACAGAAAAAAAAAGATAAAGGAATCTGGAATTATCTTTATGAGCTGCCAATTAGGGCTAAGAAATCTATATATTTTATAGCTTAAAGAGCAAAGTAATTTAGAAAAGTCCTTATTTTTGGGATTGTGGGTTATCAGTTGTACATATTAATTTATCTATTCCATTATGTAATGCTCTTTTTATGTTTTCTTTCAAAGCACAGAAAAAGTGAAATCCTGATTCACTGAAATAAGTGTCAAAAGAACATGTACTTCTAATTAGCTGGAATTTCATTGGAGGGCTGCTTTTTTTGCCCCTTTTCCTAAAATTACTTAGCATCCATAAAAATGGTTGCAACACTCTTTGCTCTTTAGCCTACTAAACATTCTCAGTCTTGTCCTATTTATAATGCTTATGTTTAAATAAAGATGCAATTGGTATGAAAACCATCTTTATTTTTCTTTTCTTCAGCTAGTTACTCTCTACTAATTTGTGGGTTTTGTTTTCTTCTTATTTTGCTCATACTTATGTAAAAACTGCACACAATCTTTAAACGATGCTGCAGTGTGAACACACACATATTTTACAATGCATAATTAACCACTGCATAAAACATTGATTGCATGAAAGCATTAGGTAAGGAATTCTGCTATATTTATTCATCAGGCAGAACAAGATCTTCCAAAAAAAAAATGCCAAGACAAATCTCTTTTTTTCCCCCCAAAGTAATCTTTTTAAACGAAGCTTTTAATACCTTTTAATTTCACTAAATTACCCAGAAAATGCCTATTGTGTCATGGGCAATGCTCCCTCCAGCATTTCTCTCTACACCCAGTCTGCATGTCCATCCTTAGAACAGTCTTTCAAATAGCTTTATGAAGCTACAAATTTAAAAAAATATTTTTATCACTTGTTTACTTGTTAACTATGCTTCAGATAAAACTTTTTTTGTGACTATTATCTGTCATTTCTATCAGCTATTTGTCTTGAGATTTTGATGAGGAAAATGTATTTAAATTCAAGAACTGGAAAAAGGCATAAACATTCATAAAATATTTACTTTTTTAGGTCTTATAATGTCTCTCAATCTTTTTTCTTGATGTACATTAGAAGACAACTTACTAGAATTTTTATTTCTAAACTCTTCTTAAACATCCTTTTTGAAATGCTCATTAATATGCAAGTAACTTTTTCAGTACTGACATGAGGTACATTCAATATTTATTTTTTGCAGTGCAGTGTAAACTACTAAAATATCTGTCATCAATGTATTCTAAATCATTAATTACTCTGTAAAAGATCAACAAGAGAGTTTCAGTCTGCCTTTAGATCCTCTTCTACATAGACAAGGATATACCATGCTGACATTGAGCCAAATTACCATTTGTGTTATTTCACAAAAGAACAATGATTGCTAGTTGTGCTATTGTCATCCATCCACCTGTCCGAGTATAACTGTTGTCATTCTCTTTCTTGTCATCCTGGTTTTTGTCCAGCTTCCTAGGGTGACGAGTTCATATAGTCAACATCTTTTTAAGCTATTCGAGTAACATGGGTTTAACAAAATATATGTTAAAAAAAATAGTAGTGCTTTCAGCAAGCATCCATCTTATGCAGACTTTGTTTACATATACATATTATATTCACACTTATTACTTATGAAGAAAGTTATATTCAACAGGAGTTACTGAACAGCAGCAGTGATTCCTATCCTTACCCCAATAATGTATCTTCAGAAGAAAAAAGGCAAAGTGAAAAACTATACTTCCTTTCTGCTTCTCACTAGTTCTCTGTTACAAGTTTTGAGTTGGTATTTGTTTGCCAGGAGGATCAAAGTACTGGAGTGTCAGAAAAGTAAATCAATCAACATTTCTTGAAGGGGTCTGAGTGCATAAGTGGAATAAGGGAATGAGTATTCCTGTGATCAGAGAAGAAAAATCAGAAAAATGTCAGGTTTTCTTATGACAGAAAAAGAGTAAGTTAGGAGGACAGTATCTTGTGGATGAAAGATGAAAGATGGAAAGAAAGGAAGAACACAGATATTTCTTTCATTACTCCATGCTAGAATGGCTTAAAAGGTTCTGGTTCTCTCTGGTTGGATTGCTTTAAGTGTGGTGTGAATGGTCAAAGACTTGTGAAAGTTGTGGGCATATAAAATACAAACCTGAAGTGAAATATGGCGTGGCAAATAAAGTTCAATGGGATGCAAAATATGTTTTCCAGACTCCGCAAGACACAAAATCACTACTTTCTAAAGAATGTTCCAATTGATATGTACATACATTATGAGTAGACATATATAGGAACATACACCCCCCCCCGAAATCTACCTAGTTTTACATTACTGTCTAATAGAAGATGAAAAATCTCTTTTCAGGAAAGAATACATTGTTTCATATGACCTCATTAGAAAAGGGCGGTCTCAAGTTTTAAAATGAAAACTAGAATTCCTGGCTTCACTGTAGAGATCAGAAGCGTGGTGAGAAAAAGAGGTTGGAAATGAACAAGTGGAAAAGTAGATATGATCAAACATTGTGCCAGTGCAAATCCAACATTTCAGGAAGAAAGGCAATGTTACAGTCATTTTGTTCTTGCACAAAAATGAAGAAAAATATTCTTGTTACTGAATGTTGCTGACTGTACCATACAGTTACAACAACAGACCCGTGTATTCTCAATGTGCTCGTAGATACATTCACGAGCTCACTAATACTTCTGAGTGTTTGGTGGACGTCTTACATTGGTGTTTTAAAAATAACTGGGGAAATAAGTTGCCTGTACACTTGCATTTCCCTGTTACTGCTTCTCATACAGCACAACACAGAATTTAGATCTTGAGTGTCTGGATGAGTCAAATGTCTTCAGCAGGAGAGTTGTAAGCAGAAACCATCCACCAGCTTATTGACTTTCAGTCCCTGCTTCGAACATTGGGCCGTTTACCTGGTATAGCACAGTCCACAGCCTAGATTTTATCCGAACAGTGAACAAAGAGGCCTTGCAATTTTCAGGCTAGGACAAAGAATGAGAAATAGGGAAGATCCTGTCTTCTAATCCTGCTAAGCCAATGATTCACTGTGACGAGCTGGTGAATAGACATTGCTAACCCAAGCAAGAAAACTGAGTAATAGACAGCAAGAAATAGATTAAAAGTTTGGACCTAAATTTCCTAAGGATATAAAGGAGAGTAAAACTAGCCATAAGCTAGTCCTATATGAGATCTTATTGTACAGTAATAGAGCAGGCCATCTTTAATTAATACTGTTATCCTGACTAAAATGTTGTGAAGAGAACAACTCTAAATTTGCTCTGCATTTTTGAATTTCAGCAGTGACAAATGCCATGGTAACTGCAGATTAAGTTAGGGGCAGTTTAGCTGTTTGAGTAAAATTATCCTGGCAAAGAACGATTTAGTATAAAATCACAACTAGCCCAGCCATCCATTATTATTGCTTACATTGTGCTTGTAATTTCTTTATTTTAAAAGCATTTTCTTACCACGTTTGTTCTAGGACATCATTATCAAAATTTGACATTCTCTGTAATTAATTAAAATGCCATCAGAATTTTAAAGTCATTTTTACAGGTCCAGGAGAAGTCCACTGACAACAAAAATAAGTATTAGATGGCCTGCTCAGTGATCACAACAGACATTGTAGAAGATCGAGCTCCCTCCAGTAGTGAGTAGAAAGACAAGACTCCTCTGCAAAGGGGTCATAGATTGAAAGATGCTGCTTGGTGATCTGCTGCTTTCCTGTTTCCAGAATGCAGTCCAAGGAACATTGCTAGAACAGATCCTGTATCTGCAAATGGCTTTGGCTCTAGATGTATGCATGAAAAGAATCATGAACCTGAGAAGAGAAAGTTTTCAGACCTAGAACATTTTGTTAGCAAAGGGTCAAGCCATTCTCAGAGGCACATGGAGGCATTTATTTTCATTATAGCATGGATTCCATTTGTTTTTCTGAAAATATTTTCAGCGTTTGTTTAGGTCGTACTGATTGTGTATCTGAATACTTAAAGTACTTTCTTGGATCTCAGGCAGAATGTCCAACTCAGTTGATGAAATATCCATCCTTCCCTGACAATGTCATTGTCCTGGGTTTGGAAAGGACAGGGTTAATTTTCACCAGACTCCAGGAAGGGGCACAGCCGGGGGGTGGGGGCTGACCCCACCTGGCCAAACAGAGCCTGGTATTCCATACCATGTGACGTCACGCGGGGTTCCGGGGGGGGGGGGGGGGGGGGGGGGCGGCGCGGCGGGAAGGCACTCGCGGCTTGGGGGGGCGCAGCGTCGGTCCTGTTTCGGGAGAGCGGCTATCTGTACGGTTCGTTGTTGTGTTTTCTCCTTATTTGTACCGTTGTTGTTCCTGTTTTCCCTCTGTTTGCTGTTCTGTTAAACTGCCCTTATCCCGACCCACCAGTTTCTGCCTCTTTCTTTTCATTCTCCTCCGCACGCCGGCGGGGGGAGGGGCGGCCGCGTGGCGCTTTTGTTGCCGGCGGCAGCCGAAACCGAAACATTTAATTGGCGCCCAGACGTGGAGCGGGGATAACGGCAGGGCTGAGCAGCGGGTGTTAAAACTGCTTTCATAGATTTTGTTAAAATTTACCATACGCATTTACTGTGTTAGTTAAAGTAGCCGGTAAAAATGTTTCTGACTTTGATCAAATATCTGTGCTACGTAAATCCTTACTTGCTGTATGTGTTTGCCGCCGTGCTGTTTGTTACCTCGGGAAAAAAGATCAGGATGATGATTTTGCTGTACTGTACGATATCGACTTATGACATGATAACGTCAATGTGCATGAAATTAGGCTTGTATTTGCATGCGGCACTGCGGTCATTTCCGTACCTCGGATCCTATGTCTTAGAATTTGTGAATAATCAAACCCAGCCTGTGGGGAAAAACGAAGGGGATACCTCCCCCCACTCTTTCGCCCCCCCTCTCTCCCTCAGGCTGGTCCTAACGGCTTTTGAGAATTTCGAGTACCCGTGGGATGCTCAGGGCAGCACTCTCCTTTTGTTCTGCCTCCTGAATGGGTTTCAGCTTTTGTTTAGGGTTAAGCAAGTCGTTAAGAACATCGTGCAGAGACCTGCCCCGGGGCTGGATAGCTGTGAGTGGCTGGGTGTGTGGGACAGCATGGGCAAGTACCTAGGGCAGTGGGCACCACCGGTGTTTTTTAAACTCACCCCTGAACAAATACAGAATCCAGACAGTCTAGTAAAATATCTGCAAAAAGTGTGCTGCCACCCTGGGAACTCCAGAGAGACACAAATCACTGCAACATGCTGGGGTCTGGCCCACGCCTACCGAGCTGCCCTGTTCAACACTGTTCAGTGCCCTAAAGGGGAAAAAGGGGGAAACGAAGCGGCAGGCGCTGCAACTGGTGCCGCCGCCCCAGCCGGCCCTGCAGCCCCTCCAGCCCAGCAGGCAGTCACAGCCCCCCCGACAGGCACCACGGCTGCTGCAGCCACAGCTGCAGGGTCTGCCTCGGTTTCCCCAGCGGGCACAGCAGCTGCTCCAGCCCCAACTCCAGCCACAGGCACAGTGACTGAGCCCAATGACCAACCTGTGCAGGTAGCAGTCGCCCCCGTAAAACTAAAGAAAGACGCAAAGAGAGCAGATCGCTCCGGGAGGGGTGATGATGAGCCAAGGTCATCACGGGAGATAGAGACAGAGATCATCACCCGGTCCCTGTCCCTGGGCGAGCTGCGAGACATGCGGAAAGATTTCAGCCGCCACCCAGGCGAGCACATTGTCACCTGGCTGCTGCGGTGCTGGGATAACGGGGCCAGCAGCTTGGAATTAGAGGGCAAGGAAGCCAAGCAGCTGGGATCCCTGGCCAGGGATGGGGGCATTGACAAGGCCATTGGGAAAAAGGAACAAGTCCTCAGCCTCTGGAGGAGACTTCTCTCAGGGGTGAGGGAGAGGTACCCCTTCAGTGACGATTTTGTATGTCATCCTGGCAAGTGGACCAATATGGAAAAGGGTATTCAGTACTTGAGGGAATTAGCTGTGCGGGAGCTGGTTTATAATGAACCAGACGATGACCAGTTACCCACAGACCCAGATGAAGTCCAGTGCACAGCATCTATGTGGAGGAAGTTTGTGCGGAGCGCACCCTCCTCATATGCCAACTCACTGGCAGTTGTAAACTGGAAGGGTAAGGAGACACCAACAGTGGATGAGGTGACTGTCAGACTCCGGCAATATGAGGAAAGTCTCTCTTCCTCCCTTGTCTCAGCTGTGGAGAAACTGGCCCGGGAGGTGCGGCAAATCAAAGAGAACATGTCCTACTCCCCACCTGTACGGGCCAGTGTCTCAGCTATTAGGGGCAAGCGTTTCTCTGCTCAGGAGAGGGAATACAGAGGCTATACACCCCGGGGCACCCTGTGGTTTTACCTGCGTGACCATGGAGAGGACATGAGGAAGTGGGATGGAAAACCCACCTCAAGTCTAGAGGCACGAGTGCGTGAGCTGCGAGGTAAAACAATCACAAAAGGGGATTCTGTTAGGAAAAATGCCGCTCCAGTTTCCAGAAGCCAGCTCTCCAGACCAGGTAGGCAGTTTGACCTTGATTCCGATCCTCTGGAGGGGACCTCCAAGTCATTCTTACAGCAAGTGAGCAGCAAATTCTCTGACGAGGATTAGAGGGGCCCTGCCTCCAGCCAGGTGGAGGAAAGGGACAACCGTGTTTATTGGACGGTGTGGATTCGGTGGCCTGGCACGTCAGATCCACAAGAGTATCAAGCTCTAGTGGACACTGGTGCACAGTGTACTTTAATGCCGTGAGAGTTCAAAGGGTCAGAGTCCATTTGCATTTCGGGAGTGACAGGGCGGTCCCAAGAGCTGAGTCTACTGGAGGCTGAAGTGAGCCTCACTGGGCAGGACTGGCAGAAGCACCCCATTGTAACTGGCCCCGAGGCTCCATGCATCCTTGGGATAGACTATCTTAGGAGAGGCTATTTCAAGGACCCAAAGGGGTATCGGTGGGCTTTTGGCATAGCTGCTTTGGAGACAGAAGAAATTAAACAGCTGTCCATTTTGCCTGGTCTCTCAGAGGATCCTTCCGTTGTGGGGTTGCTGAGGGTTGAAGAACAACAGGTGCCAATCGCGACCACAACGGTGCACCGGCGACAGTATCGTACCAACCGAGACTCCCTTCTCCCCATTCATCAGCTGATCTGCCAGCTGGAGAGTCAAGGAGTGATCAGCAAAACTCGCTCACCCTTTAATAGTCCCATATGGCCAGTGAGAAAGTCTACTGGAGAGTGGAGACTGACAATAGACTACCGTGGCCTGAATGAAGTCACACCACCGCTGAGTGCTGCCGTGACAGACATGCTAGAACTTCAATATCAGCTGGAGTCAAAGGCAGCCAAGTGGTATGCTACAATTGACATCGCTAATGCATTCTTCTCCATCCCTTTGGCAGCAGAGTGCAGGCCACAGTTTGCTTTCACCTGGAGGGGCACCCAGTACACCTGGAATCGACTGCCCCAGGGGTGGAAACACAGTCCCACCATTTGCCATGGACTAATCCAGACTGCACTGGAAAAGGGTGAAGCCCCAGAACATCTGCAGTACATCGACGACATCATTATATGGGGCGACACAGCGGAGGAGGTTTTCGAGAAAGGGGAGAAAATTTTTCAGATCCTTCTGAAAGCTGGTTTCGCCATTAAGCGAAGTAAAGTAAAGGGACCTGCGCAAGAGATCCAGTTTTTGAGAATAAAATGGCAGGATGGGCGCCGTCAAATCCCAATGGATGTCATCAACAAAATAGCAGCTATGTGTCCACCAACCAGCAAAAAGGAAGCACAGGCCTTCCTGGGTGTTGTGGGTTTTTGGAGGATGCACATCCCAAATTACAGCCAAATTGTGAGTCCTCTGTACCACGTGACCCGGAAGAAGAATGATTTAGAATGGGGCCCTGAGCAACGACAGGCATTTGAACAAATTAAACGGGAGATAGTTCATGCCGTAGCCCTTGGTCCAGTCCGGTCAGGGCAAGATGTTAAAAACGTGCTCTACACCGCAGCCGGGGAGAATGGCCCAACCTGGAGTCTCTGGCAGAAAGCACCAGGGGAGACTCGAGGTCGACCCCTGGGGTTCTGGAGCCGGGGATACAAAGGATCCGAGGCCCGCTATACTCCCACTGAAAAAGAGATTCTGGCAGCATATGAAGGCGTTCGAGCTGCTTCAGAAGTGGTCGGCACTGAAGCACAGCTCCTCCT
Organism: Opisthocomus hoazin; assembly: GCF_030867145.1. Taxonomy (NCBI): domain Eukaryota; kingdom Metazoa; phylum Chordata; class Aves; order Opisthocomiformes; family Opisthocomidae; genus Opisthocomus; species Opisthocomus hoazin. The sequence goes on along the minus strand of NC_134416.1, from coordinate 66,691,159 downwards.
AGCACCACGATTGCCGGTCCTGGGCTGGATGTTCAAAGAGAGGGTCCCCTCTACGCATCATGCCACCGATGCTACGTGGAGTAAGTGGGTCGCTCTGATCACCCAGCGCGCCCGAATGGGAAACCCCAGTCGCCCAGGAATTCTGGAGGTCATCATGGACTGGCCAGAAGGCAAAGATTTTGGAGCATCGCCAGAGGAGGAGGTGACACATGCTGAAGAGGCCCCACTGTATAACCAGCTGCCAGAAGATAAGAAACAGTATGCCCTGTTCACGGATGGGTCCTGTCGCATTGTGGGGAAGCAGCGGAGGTGGAAGGCTGCTGTATGGAGCCCTACACGACAAGTCGCGGAAACTGCCGAGGGAGAAGGTGAGTCCAGCCAGTTTGCAGAGGTGAAAGCCATCCAGCTGGCTTTAGACATTGCCAGTCGAGAGAAGTGGCCAGTGCTCTATCTTTACACTGACTCTTGGATGGTGGCCAATGCCTTGTGGGGGTGGCTGCAGCAATGGAAGAAGAACAACTGGCAGCGCAGAGGCAAACCTATCTGGGCTGCCCCATTGTGGCAAGATATTGCTGCCCAGCTAGAGCAGTTGGCTGTAAAAGTCCGTCACGTGGACGCCCACGTCCCTGAGAGTCGGGCCACTGAAAAACATCAAAACAACCACCAGGTAGATCAGGCTGCTAAGATTGAAGTGGCTCAGGTGGATCTGGACTGGCAACATAAGGGTGAACTGTTTATAGCTCGGTGGGCCCATGACACCTCGGGCCACCAAGGAAGAGACGCGACATAAAGATGGGCTCGTGACCGAGGGGTGGACTTGACCATGGACACTATCGCACAGGTTATCCATGAATGTGAGACATGCGCTGCAATCAAGCAAGCCAAGCGGGTAAAGCCTCAGTGGTATGGAGGACGATGGCTAAAATATAAATATGGGGAGGCTTGGCAGATTGACTACATCACACTGCCACAAACCCGCCAAGGCAAGAGCTATTTTCTCACAATGGTGGAGGCCACCACCGGATGGCTGGAAACCTACCCTGTGCCCCATGCCACCGCCCGGAATACCATCCTGGGCCTGGAAAAACAAGTCCTGTGGCGACATGGCACTCCCGAAAGAATCGAGTCGGACAACGGGACTCACTTTCGCAACAGCCTCATAGACACCTGGGCCAAAGAACACGGTATTGAGTGGGTGTATCACATCCCCTACCATGCACCAGCCTCGGGAAAGATCGAACGTTACAATGGGCTGCTAAAAACCACTTTGAGGGCAATGGGGGGTGGGACTTTCAAAAATTGGGATACCCATTTAGCAAAGGCCACCTGGTTGGTTAACACCAGAGGGTCCACCAACCGGGCTGGTCCTGCCCAGTCAAAACCTCAGCGCCCAGTAGAAGGGGATAAAGTCCCTGTAGTGCACATGCGGAACATGTTAGGGAAGACGGTTTGGGTTAGTCCTGCCTCGGGCAAAGGCAAGTCCGTCCGCGAGATTGCCTTTGCTCAAGGACCTGGGTGTACCTGGTGGGTAATGCGGAAGGATGGGGAAGTCCGATGTGTACCTCATGGGGATTTAATTTTGGGCGAGAATAGTCCATAAATAAATTGTATAAAGTTAGTTGTTAAATAACCCTGTCACTGTCTGTTATGACTGTTATAATTGTTATATTTTGTACCAGTAGTAGCATAGTAAGAATTCTCCAGATTAAAGAAGGATGGACTTTTTCGATGAAAACCTAGCAGAGCACAGCGATGATGGAACTGGACCTGGTTTTCAATAACTGGCATCCAGCAACTTCATCAAGATCAACATCTCCTGCAGACTGTGGGCACGGGCCGCACCAGATACATCAGCCGTGAGCTCCGGATGCAGCAAGTGACCGCCCATCACCACACATCACCTCCCCTGCCACGGAAGACCATTACGACAGATGGAGCCCGAAGTCATGGATTAAATGAACTCATCGGACACTTTAGAGTGATGATCCATAGAGTAAGGGAATGATATCTGGAGACAGGAGAAGTGGTAGTGATCAACCGGACAATGGGGGACCTGGGCATGACGTAGATGGTATGGAATAAGGGGTGGATAATGTCCTGGGTTTGGCCAGGACAGGGTTAATTTTCACCAGACTCCAGGAAGGGGCACAGCCGGGGGGTGGGGGCTGACCCCACCTGGCCAAACAGAGCCTGGTATTCCATACTATGTGACGTCACGCGGGGTTCCGGTGGAGGGGGGGGGGGGCGGCGCGGCGGGAAGGCACTCGCGGCTTGGGGGGGCGCAGCGTCGGTCCTGTTTCGGGAGAGCGGCTATCTGTACGGTTCGTTGTTGTGTTTTCTCCTTATTTGTATCGTTGTTGTTCCTGTTTTCCCTCTGTTTGCTGTTCTGTTAAACTGCCCTTATCCCGACCCACCAGTTTCTGCCTCTTTCTTTTCATTCTCCTCCGCACGCCGGCGGGGGGAGGGGCGGCCGCGTGGCGCTTTTGTTGCCGGCGGCAGCCGAAACCGAAACAGTCATAATGTGTGCTTGAGTTTTAAAAATAAAAAGCTGCATTATTTTGTAATTTAATTATTTTGGGTAAGTGAGCAAACATAAAAGTAATGGAATTTTCTACTGATTCTACTAGCAGCAACAATATTAATGCAAGGACTACTGAGGAAATTGTTCTGTTATTCACAATAATGAAATATTTAATTTCCCTTGCTCATTCTCTTTTTTTTGTTTTTAGTTACCTTAATTAATTACAGCATTGCATCTTGAGAAATAAAATTTAGCCCTTCTTTTTTATCTCAGATAAAAATACAGAAGAAAGTGCATGTAATTTTTTCAGTTCCTCTATATTTTCAAGGTCAGTTAAAATGATGTTTTTGAATGAAAAATTGGGAGTTACTAAGTTGTCTGATACACTGGCCAGGGGCAAAGCCTGTGAAAGATGTGATTACGTGCATACCTTCAGGTATATTACCTGAGAGAGAGACAGTTTCGATGTCGGCCTAATAGGCACAGATAAAGAGATGAAAGTGCATGTTCTAGGTAGTACTGGAATAATGAGAAGGCCTGACTTAAAAAAAAAAAAAGGCCAAAGTGGCATTAAGGAATGCTGAAAGCTAGCATTTACACGTTGATTAAATAACAGTATTTCAGCCTTCTTGCCCTTGTTTTTCATTCCTTGCCATCTATCATTTGAAAGCTTTTTCCATTAAATGACAGCTGAATCTTCTTCAGTATGATGAGACTGATTATGCAGGACAGAAGTCAAGATGTAATCACTAGCATAGAAGGCATCTATTTTTGTGGAAAGCAGGCAGAAGACATGGGGCCTCTCAGCCCTCAAGGGTGCATGTCCATTGCCTGCTGAAGACAGCCCCAGGACCAGACTTCTGTGTGCATAAACTCTGAGCCTCCAAGCACTGCATTATGTGGGGCTGATGTGAGTCCTCTGAAGACCCATGTGACTTGGGTATTTGAGTGTGGCATTGGGCATATTATTCTAAGCTAATTTTTATACCTATATTTTCTCTGTAAGATCTTTGTTATTTTTATTGATTAATAACCTAACCTGTTCATTGTTGGTTTTAATTTTTTGAAATGTTACTATTTCACCATTAATTTCTATTTTTATATAATGCTGACATATAATTAATATAGGTAGTTATATATTAATTAACATAAATCATTACATAGAACTTAATTAAATATATGAATTGTTCTTATTAGCAGTTATGATTAGCAAATGAACAATAACTTCTGTGTTGTGTCATATTTCTCCAGTGCATTGATCCATATAAGAAATGTGAAGACTGGATTATTGTGGTGTTACTCAGTTGTCACCAGCAGGATCCCTCTGGCATTGCTCATATTTTTGTCTTTCAGCTGTTTTCACTGTTCAAGGAATACTCTATTAGCTGAATTTAGTGGCCCTTGTCTTTTGGGTCTATCTAGGCAGATTATTATTTTTGCAACAACTTTTGACCTGTGATATGATATACTGGTTCTTCTTTATTGGGAAGACTTCCCATTAGTTCTTCCTACTGCCAGCCTCATTCTCAGCCTGTCAAGTGGGACAGTCCTACCTTGTAATTTAGAAAAACTGGCAGGAGCTGCTGCAACCATGACGTCATGAGGGTTCCCACAAATGCACCTAAATTCGAAAATTCTCTCATGTGGATACAGCTTCTGTACCATACATTTTTTAAAGTCCAGTGTAACATTAAATAAGTCTCAGATAAGTGAACTGCTTTGCTTCCTGCTTGCCAATTTTAGTCGTGTTACTTTATAGTAATAAATTCTGGGATAACATCAGGGCTGTGTGTGGTAGCAGCAAGTCTGTGGCTGAACGACGGATGTACGGAAATGAAGCATGGCTGAAAACTACATTGCCTCCTGCATACATTTATTGTTTCCCCATCTCTCTTTGTCTTGGCTGTCTTCTTTTTCTTTCTTTGTCCCTCAGCAGTGGCTGCTGATGGTTATATGCCCTGAGTCTGTTTCCTAGTTGCTATGAAATGAGAAAGTGGGAGGCAGCTGAAGTGACAAGGAAAGAAGGGAGACTCATTTACTTTGTGTAAAATTGACTCAGCATTTGGCGCAGAAGAGACCACACTGTTAAACTACTGAGTCATCAGTACACTCCTGCACTCTCTCGAGGGCTTCAGGCTCCATTGCTGATTGAGGGATCAGGAATTTGAAACCTGCTTGCACTTCTTGGGTGTTAAATCATGATAACATCCTCGTCTCTCTCCAGTTCTTCCCACTGGCAGTGCTATGACTCACCGGGCAGTGCAAATCACCTCAAGTGGCAGTTCATAGGAAACACAGTAAATCTAAACTGTAATTAGGTCACAAGTGGAAAATTCTGTTTGGACCCTAATGGGCATTTGCCCCTGTTCATAAAACATTTGCAGGATCTGGAACTGCTGGGATAATTATGATTAAGAGACTGGAGATGGGGTTACAGGGCCACAGCCAGAGATGATGCACTTGTAGTTATGCAGATAAGCCTGCACTTCATCTTCCGAAATGATGCCCAGAGGCTGGCAGAACAGTCATTCCTTCAGTTTTATGAGCAGTGAATTTACATTAAAAGGCATTTAAATAAAGGCTGTAGAGTACAGTTAAAAGATGCTGTTCCAGTTTGGGACTTTATTACGATGCTATGGCAAGGAGAAGTGACCACATGCATGATCGAGCTGAGGTGCCAACCTGCCCTAGAGCTCCGTTAATAAGGATTGGTGAGGCTGGAGACGGCGATGTTGGCAGGAATGCTGATGAGCCTTGTTAGCAGTGTGCAGCTCACTTCCTTTGGAGAAGGGCACAAAAGACTGTGGAAGAGAGTTGGTAGTGAAGCCAGTCAGAGCGTTCTTCATCATATAATTTATTTGACTAACTCATCCAGTATTGTAAACAAGTCTTACTTTCTGTGAATATTCTCATTAGTCACCTATTTCTGGATACTTACATTAAACAGACAAATTGGAGCCAGTGTTTTGTCCAAACTTTTCTCTGTAGCTTTGTGCATAGGAATCTGTTCCATAACAGACGTTATTGGCACCGCTAAAAGGGATATAGAATCATAGAATGGTTTGTGTTGAAAAGAACCTTAAAGGTCATCTAGTTCCAACCCCCCTGCCATGGGCAGGGACACTAGACCAAGTTCCTCAAAGCCCCATCCAACTTGACCTTGAACACTCCACAACTTCTCTGGGAAACCTGTTCCAGTGCCTCACAGCCCTCATAGCAAAGAATTTCTTCCTTATATCTAGCCTAAATGAACTCATGTTCAGTTTAAAGCCATTAACCCTTGTCCTATCAGTACATGCACTTGTAAAAAGTTCCTCTCCATCTTTCTTGTAGGCCCCTTTCAGGTACTGGAAGGCTGCTAGAAGGTGTCCCCAGAGCCTTCTCTTCTCCAGGCTGAACAACCCCAACTCTCTCAGCCTTTCCTCCTACAAGAGGTGTTCCATCCCTTAGATCATTTTTATGGCCCTGTTGTAGACCCACTCCTACACATTCACCTCTTTCTTGTACTGGGGCCTCCATGGCTGGACACAATACTCCAGGTGGGGTCTCACCAGAGCACAGTAAATGGGCAAGATCACCTCCCTCGAACTGTTTGCCATGCTTCTTTAGATGCAGCCCAGGATTCTGTTGGGCTTCTGGGCTGTGAACGCAAACTGCCTGGTCATGTTGAGCTTCTTGTCAACCAGCACACGCAAGTCCTTCTCCTCAGGGCTGCTCTCAATCCATTCTCCTCCTAGCCTGTATTTGTGCTTGGGATTGCCCTGACCCATATGTAGGACCTTGTACCTGGCCTTATTGAACTTCATGAGGTTTGCACAGGCCCACCTCTCAAGCCTGTCAAGGTCCCTCTGAATGGCATCCCTTCCCTCTAGTGTGTTGACCGCATCACACAGAGTGGTGTCATTGGCAAAGCTGCTGAGGGTGCACTCAGTCCCACTGTCCAGGTTGCTGACAAAGATGTTAAACAGTGCTGGTTCGAATACCAACCCATGAGGAGCACCACTCATCACTGTTCTCCACTTGGACATCAAGCAGTTGACCACTAGTCTTTGAGAGCAACCATTCAGCCAATTCCTTATCCACCAAGTGGTCCACCTGTCAAATCCATGTCTCTCCAAGTTAGAGGCAAGGATGTTGCGCATGAAACTGTCAAATGCTTTGCTCGAGTCCAAGTAGATGACATCACTTGCTCTTCCCTTATCCACCAACAATATAATCCATAAGTCATACTTAAGTTTTTTAAAATTCCTGCTATGGGTGAGCTACAATATCCAAGCTTCTTGTTACAGCAGTCATATCAGTCTTTCGTAAGTCTTCTGCTGCTTCTTCCCAGGTCTATGAGCAGACATGTTACCTGTTCACGTGCATGTACTGCTGTCTGTACTTGCAGCAGTGAAATGAATGTGAAGTGCATTTGGGGAAAAAATAACCGCATATTTAAACATTCATATGGGCAGAAGTCAGCTGTCACATTAGGAAAACACAGGCAGCCTGCTCTCTTTCCCAAGGGCTCCTCTGATGCAGGCCGAAAGTAGTAGTGGGCTGGATCAGCTGCTTTTGATAGCAGTGGTCCGATCCTGGTGACAGTTTTTTCCAGCAGCCCTGCAGTTGTCTGCAGTCACTTTACTGGAGAACTTCCATCCTCAAGAGTGGAGGACAGCCTCCTGATTCAGTAAGTTGTCCTGTGGGAATTTAAGTGTGAGTACTCCAAATCTAGACTTCACAAATAGGGGAAACATCTGAACAAATTCATGGGAGAGAAGCTCTTTGAAAATTCTCACACGAAAATTTTATTTCTATGGATGGATTTTTTTTAGGAGTCTCAGGCAAAGTTTGAAGTGACCTGAATAGTTCTATGTAAATAGTTAGCTTCTTAACATGGTAGATGATCTGAAAGAAATGGAACAAAAATATTTGGATGTAGAATTAAATATTGGATTTCTGAGTTATTTTCTCAACTTTCTTCAGTGCAGTCAGAACATATTTCCTTTTAAAACTTCCCAAATGGAAAGCCCTGAAAGTGTTTCTTTAAAACCAAGAAATACGTTGGCACTTATACGCATTTCTCTGAAACAATTCTCCGTGTACAGATCAATGCAATATGCTAACTGAAGTCTATCTAATTCTTCAAAAAAGATCTTTTGACTGAAAACTCATATTTTCACCTGAAGTTTTTCCACCTTAGTTCTGATCTTTCAGTATGTGCATGTTCCCTTTTACTTTTCTCCCTTAACAGCTAGTACCAATTGTGTTAAACAGTGAGAGCTTGTGAATTACTTCCCTTTCATGGCTGTGGGCTTTATACCTATACTGGTTACACAGGCACAAGGTAGATATATCTGACCGAAGAGAGGCAGACTGCTAAAAGTATTTTATTAGGGTAGGAGATGACTATAAAATGAAAAAGAATCTAATGCTTTAGCGTAAAAACAGTCTGAAACTGCATCTCCTTCAGCATTTTTGGACCATCTCTACTTAGGGCATGCTAGATTAACTTTAGTAGAAACAGCAACAAACTGTTTAAACCAGCATACAGCCTGACAGTGCCCCCCCAGATATGTTTGTAAAACTGGACCTGGCTGCTCATCTATTGGTCTCTATTTCTCCAACTTAAATAAAAGGAGCTCATTTTAGCAGTGTCCATTTAACTGTGACTCCTCTCTCATGCTGGTAAAACTATCCTGTCAGTCTCAATCCACGTGCTGATCCTGTAGTACTGGTAGCATTTTGGAGGAGTAATTGCTGAAAGCAGCAACAGTGGAATTTCAGGCAGAGGTCATTCTCTCCAACAGAAGAATTGTTACTACTCGACCTATAAGTTTTGATATTTGTATGTGTAGCCTCACTAATCTGAACAACTTTTTTCCTTTTTTTTTCCTTATTAACACTCTAAGGAATTTCACCCTCTGTGTTATTTTTTAAGGATTGCTTGATACCTTTTTTCTCTTTCTCTTTCATATTTTGTTAGTAGCCTCTGACAATAATAACAATAATAACAATAATAACAATAATAACAATAATAACAATAATAACAATAATAATAATAATAATAATAATGCTGTACTTCTTTTCCACCCCTCCGAGATGTTTAGGTAGATGTGGTTTTGCAAATCCAGCCCTTTGTGTAAATATTAGTGATGATCTGTGCTATCATATATTATCACCTTTTCCCTTCTGATAATTATATTGGAGACAAAGGCTGCAGAGAACTTACTTGCATAGCTCTATTCTCACCTTCACTTCATTAATAGCTAAGTCATCTGCAAAAGTAATTTCCTAGTCAGTGCCCAAACACAATGAAATGTTCCATGTCTTGCATATTTCCAATGAAATAAGTCTACAGAGTAGATCACTGGAAGAGATCAATACTAGAGAAAATCAGTAACATTATTTTTGATTTTTCTACAGGATCTTTTTGCTATATTGTTTGCATTTAATGTCTCTACAATGGTTTCTCACATCAGAAATTTATTTTATTATACATTTCATCATGCCACTTTGCCAACTTCAACATACTTGGGATCAAAGCAACTTAGCTGGCAGGTGACTACCCTCAAGTGTTCCTAAGCCTCAGCTATGCAGGCCATGTCCAGGTTGCCACAATCTTGTGCTGTTCAAGTCGTGGTGCACATCAGGATCACAGGGCATGGTTCTCCTGAACAATGGTCTTTGCATCCCCATTACTTGCTACAGGGGAGAAAAACATTCTCACCATCAGAAGGGTAAGTAGTTCTTTTCTTCTACAGAATTATAATCTATGTCCTGGGTTCAGGAAAATTACAAAATATATCTTGTTCTAAGTAGAGGTTCGTGTTTCCCTAGTTTTTTTCTGTAGACAGAAAAACAAGTCATGGGACCCATCTTTTCTACTGTTTTGGACAAGCAGGGTAATAGGAAAGAATGAAAATGGATAGTTTAGTTCTACTGTGTTGCACACAATGAACTTTCCAGTAAATTGACTGTGAAGAAAATCTCAAAATAAATGTGGGATTTTAACAAAAAGAAATACCCAAACCTCCAGATAATAAAAACTGCCTTTAAATCAAAACACAGATGAAGTCTTTCTTAAAAAATATGTCACCTAAGCTCTTTTAAAAACATAACCTTTTAGTTAATAAAGCAGAAAGTGAAAGTAAAGCTAATCACCAGTAGACTAAATGTAGCTAAGTATTTTAATTCACAGAATAATTAAAAAAAAACCAAGAAACTGGAAACTTATGCATCTTCATTCTGTGTGGCAAAATAAATGCTATAGGCAGTATTCTTTCAGATCTCCAGTGTGGACCTTTGCCTTTAAGTTTGCTCTGACACTTTAAAATCTTAGTGACAGACTCTTGCTTTTTCTGACAAGAACAGAGTATAAGGGAGAAGATCTGCTACATACATTCATCTTACGGAAGAATCATACCTAAAATGTTAGATCCTTGGATAAAGCCCTTCTTTTTTCTCACCATGTTCTGCCACTGGCATGTCACAAAAATGTTCACATCGATAGTGAACCATACTCTAGCATACCCTGCCCTGGTTGAAATTGTAAACATGAAACCAGTAGGGCAGTTCATGTGTGTAACTCTTTAATCCAGAAAGTTCTGTCTGTAATAAGGGGTTTACTCATTCCAAACTAAATTTTCATGACATAAGAAAATCAAAGACTTTTACATGATAATGCTGTTATATTTTAAAAGTTTCTCTTCATGATCCCTTTTTCTGACACTGTTGTGGATATTGAACATTTTTTACTGTGCAAGTCATGGTATTCCTAAACAGCTCACTGGGAGAAGTAGTGGATTTTGGTGCTCTCATGAGTGAGAAGGTCAGATTCAGGCTGCTAGATTGGAGAACAGAAAAAAAATCCTACAGCAGTATTAAAAACTACTTCATTTATAGATACCCTGCAGGTAAAATGAACTAATAGTAATAATAAAAAAGCTGGAAAAACAACATTTATTGCTTTTTGCTTGGAAGGTTTGAATTAGAATGTTTTTTAATGAGCCAAAGGTAGATAAGTTGGTGTCCCTTAATTTAGATAATTCAGTCTGCAGTTCTTAAAATAGCCAAAGCCAACCAGCCACAGTTTAGTAACCAATAGTTTAAACCTATAGTTAGACATTAACAAGACCAGTTTTATTGCTGTTAATATTTTAGTAGAAACCTTAACATTCCACTATATTTCAGTTGAACCTTCTTATTCAAGAGAAGTGATATTTTTTAGGTTGCTGAGATACTGACATTGTGTAAGAGGAAAATAAAGATTATTTTTTCTTTTTTTAATGAAAGCTATTAGCTGGATATTAGAACAGCAGCTACGTAGATCTTTAATTCCAGTTGTTAAAATGTGAAAGCTAAGAAGTCACTGAGCAAAATATATATAGGTTTCCTAACACATAATAAAGGTAAACCCACATTTCTTCTATCATTTTACAACGTGAATTTCTAGTATGTTGGCCATAAGCAGACTCACAATATTACACTCATTGTAATAAAAGGCTTTTAAAGAACCTGTGTGCCCACAGAGGATGTTAGTATGGCTATATTTGTTGTTTCAGCAGAAGAGTTTTGATAAACTCATTCGATGTCTTTACGGTGGGTAAATCATGAAACTCAGTGAGTGGGGCTAAAAGGCTGAGCTCTGTTTGCTTCTGCATTTGACTATTTAATCAAACAACTTTCTGCTGCTACAACTATTAGTTAATACAGTATCTCCAACTGGAGAAAAGTCTTCTTCAAAATGAACACAATCCGATTTTTCATGCTAATACTCATGTACACTGTTTGTAAATTGCTCTTGAAAATACAATGTGGATATCTATTTAATTTCCAAGCACACAACACATCCATTTTGCACAAACTTCAGTACAGCTGAATAGTCTATTATTTGTTTACTGAATCTTGTGTTTTGAATGAATGTGTCTGTAAAATCTCCCGTACATCTTCAGCATATCCGTTGAACAATGCTGTCAGACAAGGATCTTCTAATCAAATTTATGCTATCTGTCACTGTATATTGTTACGGATAGAGAATTGCTCTGATTCACTGAACCCAGGTATCCTAGAAAAGTTTAGTATTTTCTGAACTTGACTGAAACTGAACTTGAGGAATTGAAGGCACTCAGCATTTTTCAGAACGAGGCTCTCTATTTGTGAGAAGGTAATGAGAACTTACTGGAATATTTCAGGCAGAAATAACCTGACATCAAGACATTGATAGACAGAAGTCATGACACTGGGCAGTGCTAACATCTGCGTCTTCTATCATATTGTAAACAGCACTAGGAAGGTCCTCAAATCTCCTGACATTATAATATTTGTCCAGTCCCCCAGGACATCGAGTTAGCCATACAGTATATCAAATGCCAGGGGACTGGCACCAACCGCTGTCACACTGGTCCTGTAAGCCATCCTTTCCAGAGTGGATGGCGCAGAATAAGCTAACGGAGATGCTAATGAAAGAGTTTGTTATTTTCATGTAAGTTGCCACAGCTCTTAATTTTTAGGCACTTGGTCTTCAGTTTGAATTTGAAACCCAGCATTAAATGCCTTTAACTCTTCTCCCAGGATGCAGGGAAGATTATGCACCTCACAAAGGTCACCAAAATTCTACATTTTAGGCAACGGGAAAAATTAAATGTGACTTCCCACTCTGCTTCATAGCTTGGTCACCCTAGTCTGACCTATTGACAGGAGCTTTTAACCACCTGAATGCAGATGGTGACATTCTCTCCTGAGCATAGTGGTTCATGGTAACTAATCAGGGATCACTATTTTCTTTCCAAACACAGGCAGAGGAGAAGTCATCCAACTGGAATGTCGGTTGCCATTTTCACTTACACGTTGAGTATAACACTTATTTAGAAATATGAAGACCTTACTGATCGCAGCGCTGACCATCCTTTGTATTCAGTATTTAGTATTTTGTAGAAAGGGAAAAAAAAATAACAAGGGGTAGAAATGAAGAATGTGACTCTCTGGATAGTTTTAGTTTTCCTTATTTTTGTTTGTTCTGTATTAGGGGATTTGAGTTTTGGGTTTTTTTTTACGTTCAATTACAAATATAAAATGCATGAACAGTTAAAAAAGCATAAATCAGAACCCATACCTTTAATCATAAACGACAAATTTTCTAAGTTGAAAAACAGTATTTTTTTCAATTTTATTTTGACTGCACAAATCCTTCATACCTCTTAAGCAGACTGAGTGAGTAAAAGGTCTTGAGGGAAACTTTGCTGATCAATATCTAGTGTAGTGGCTTGATGATTTTTGGGTGAGGAGAAACTTGTGTAATGTCTCTTGGATGATGGAAAACAGTGCGGCCAGATCATAGAATCATAGAACCATAGAATGGTTTGGGTTGGAAGGGACCTTTAAAGATCGTTTAGTCCAACGTCCCCTGCCACAGGCAGGGACATCTTTCACTAGTTCAGATTGCTCAAAGCACCATTCAAGTGACTGTGAACACTTCCAATGATGGGGCATCCACAGCTTGTCTAAGCAACTTTTTCCTATATCTCACTATTCTCATAGTAAAGAATTTCTTCCTCACATCTAAACTAAATCTACCCTTTTTCAGTTAAAACCATTGCCCCTTGTTCTGTTGCTACAGGCCCTGGTAAAAAGTCTCTCTCCATCTTTCCTATCTTTTTCTTAAAGCCCATTTTATAAGCTTAAAGACTGCTCTTATTCAGAGAAGAACTTGCTCTTCTCTGGAGCCTGCTCTTCTCCAGGCTGAACAATCCCAACAGTCTCAGCCTTTCTTCATGCAAGAGGTATTACAACCCTCTGACCACTTTTGTGACCCTCCTCTGGACCCACTCTAACAGGTCCATGTCTTTCTTCTGCTAGAGACCCCAGAACTGGACACAGTACTCTAGGAGGGGTTTCACCAAGAGCAGAATAAAGGGGAAGAATCAATTCCCTTGACCTGTTGGCCATACTTCTTTTTATGCAGCCCAGGATACAACTGGCTTCACGGGCTGCAGGCGTACATTGCCAGCTGATGTCCAATTTCTCATCCATCAGTATCCCCCAAGTCCTTCTCTGCATGGCTTCTATCAATATATTCATCCGCCAGTCTGTACTGATACCGGGGATTGCCCCAGCCCAGGTACAAGGCCTTGTACTTGACCTTGTTGAACTTCATGAGTTTCATATGGGCGCAGTCCTCAAGCTTGCCGAGGTCCCTCTGAATGGCATCCCTTCACTCAGGTATGTCAACTTCCCCACTCATCTTGGTGTCATTCAAAAACTTGCTGAGGGTGCACTCAATCCCATCGCCTATGTCATTGATGAAGATATTAAACTGTAATGGTCCCAGTGCAGACCCTTGAGGGACACCACTCATTTCTGGATTCCACTTAGACATTGAGCTATTAACTGTAACTCTTTCGACGCAGCCATCCAGTCAAGTCCTTATCTATCAAATAGTCCATCCATCAAGCCCAATCCTCTCCAATTTAGTGGCAAGAAAGTTGTAGGGGACAGTATTAAAAGCTGTACAAAAGTCCAGGTGTGATAACATCTGCAGCTTTTTGTTTGTCCACTGATGCCCTCACTCCACCATAGAAGGCCACTAGATTAGCCAAGCATGATCTGCCCTTGGTGAAGCCATGTAGGCTATCTCTGATGACATCCCCATCTTCATGTACTTCAGCATAACTTCCAGGAGGGTATGTTGCATGATCTTACTGGATACTGAGGTGAGCCTGACTACTTGGTAGTTCCCAGGGTCCTCCTTATTGCCGTGCTTTCTGGGAGGAGGTTGTGTAATTATTAGACTGTGATAATGAAATATGGATAAGGAGTTGGCTCCAGGAGAGAGAGCAAGGACATGGGAGATGGTAAACTGAACATCTTGTCAAAATCTGGTATCACAACTTTTGAGTTTTGGCAAAGATCAGCTCCACATCTGGAGTAACATTTTGCAGATTGTCTTTTATTAAAGGAAAAGCTGGATTTGTCAGTGTGGAGTCAGAGTTAGCCACATTGACATATATTACAGTTGTTCTAGAACTCTGAGGAAATTCCCATCAAGTAAAACAAATAAAACATTAAGTTGTCATTGGTAATACCTAACAAAGTAAGACATAGAAATTCCTCTGAATTTTCTTCTTGGTTCTCACTTTTCAGGATTTTAGTAAGAGCTGGATCAGAGCTTGACTGCATATGAAATAGCTGTTAGCATGTAATTCTGAATTAAAAACATTTTCCCTAGATTTTGGTTATTTAGTCAATTGTTTTCTTATTCTCCAATAGAATTGATCTTCATGACAGGACAGAATAAAAGCAATAAGAATAGATTTCATCAAAGTCTAGAAGCTGGTCTAAATGTGACTATCATAGGGCTGAGGTGTTCTGTTTACTTAAAAGTAACTTAATCTTTTCCACTTTCAGCTAATAAGAAAAATTCCACTTGAGAAATGGAAAGAATTAGAATTTAAAACATGTCTATATCTGCAGTTTAAGCACAGTCATTTTGTCTAATCATGTCTTATGTGTTCATTCTCTTTGACGTTATGAATTTTTCACTGAACAGGAAAAAAATTACAAAGGTGCAAAATGTTTCAGAACAGGGATTCTCAAAGCTGTCATTCTTAGCATGCCTTTTCAAATCTTTTTCCATTCAAAAACTCTAGCTTCATTGGAAACCTGTGGTGTCGAAATTTTCATCATTAAACTTTAACGATAATCTCCAGCAGTTTTGGGATGACGAAATATATATCCATTTAAATGCACTTTGTAGTGCTTTTGACGTTTATTTTTAAAAAAGTACTATGCCAATTTTAATGCACATTTGCTTAGCTCTGATTTTTACTTTAGTTTCAAGAGGCTTGTTTTTTGGGATTATTTATATTTATTTTGTTCTATACCATAGTTTGGATGACGCTTGACTTTCATCGGTTAATATATAATGTGATTGGAATAGTATACAGATCATTAGCAATGCACAAATCAAGGTCTGGTGTGGTCACTTCTATTACAAGGGAAGGTGGCAATTATGGCTGCTTTCATTCCTTATTTATTTATTTACTAATTTATTTATTATTTTGTTTACAGCACAGGTGTTGGTGGTATAAAGAACTTGTGATTTACTTTTCAAGATGGGACTAAATAAATAAATAACTCAAGTTAAGAGTTGCCATGAACACAGTAAGGAATTACTTCTCAAAAGAAGATTGTTTTCCGAGCCAGTGCCACGTCTAGCACCTAAGCAGTTAACACACTCTGCTGTATACAGTGAAATCATTTTGCAATCTTTGCTGAGACTTCAGACAGAATGAGTCACCTGCATTTCTGCCTGAAATCAGGCAACTAGTTTAATTGGGCAATGGCAAAGCCTTGTAGGATATCCTAATGAACCTAATTGGTAGCAGGAATTTGACTCCTGGGAGAACAGAGCTAGAAACCAGACAGACAAAGAGGTGGGTGAAGGCTGTGGAGTAAGAGAAATAAGATGGAAGGGCTCTGTCAGGGCTTAGCGCTGCTATATACACTTCTTTGTATTCTCTCTTTTCTTAGTGCTTCTCACTGCTTTGTTTACCAGCTATGTGCCCAAGGTGCTATCGTCTACCTCTTTCTTGCTATTTGAGTAGTCTGTGGATCTTCTCTTGCTTATTGTGGGTTTTGTTCCTGAGTGATCTGAATATGAAGGGAGTCCTAGCATGAAAGACTGTCCAATCTAATCACAAATATACTTTCACAACATTCAGTGCAATGGGGGGGAAGAAAAAAATGAAAATCTGATCAAACTCTGTGTTTCTGAGAGCAAGAATCTTCAGTGTAGTTTGGACCACCTCATGAAGAGTGTCCCCATCTTCAGCTGTCACAGTTCTGTCACTGAAACTCCCGGTAACAATTGAATTTTAATAAAGGTCTGCTGTGCTTTAGAATTTAAATGAGATGTTTGATAAAAGAGAGAAAACCTTCCGCATATCTACCTTATGTTCTTAGTGCATTCATCCTGTTAAACAAAAAAATAAACACAAGATTGTTTTACTGCTTGTTTTCTACAGAGATTTCCCCGCAAAGCTGAAAAAATATCCTGAGCTGCACAGAGCCATTTTCATTCTGATTTCCCCCTGCTTCTGATAGAACCCAGTTTCTGTATGCGCAGCTGCTGTTGCTTCTCTGTCTTCCTTAGCTTCCCAGACTGGCAAGAACATTTGTTTCTGATAGTCTGAACCCGTGTCAAAGTCTCTGAAGCCACCAGCAAGTAGCTTAGTGGGGCAATCCTTGTCTAAGCAGAGTTTTAGCACTGCCCCTCACCAGGATTTTTAAAGTGAGCTAGTTATTAGTCCCTAATATATGATTATTCATTTGAATGCAGGGTACTCTAGACTTGAATAATGCAGTTTACCCTTTTCCTACTTTCATTTGCCTGAAACTAATTTTTTTTCCAGATTTTTTTTTAGAGACACCTGTGTGAATATCAAAAGAGTACTGATGGTAAAATGCTCAGTTTACTGACTATTTTGGTTTCCAAGTAAGTTTTAAAGCTCAAACTGAGCTGTGCATTGATTGCGGAGGGGAAAGTAAAGGTTATGTATTTTTAGTACACGTTATGTTTTTCTCCTGTTCAGTATGTGACACTACCTAGGTGTAAACGCTGCCTCACGCAGATGTGCTAATGGAATTCCTGCTTTTATGTAACTGCCCTTTGGGGAGAGAAGGGAGCTTGAAATGCTTTGTTCTAATTACAGATGTTTCTTCTTGTTGCTAACTGGGGGGGTATATGCTTGTGGGCATATGCGTGTGAGGAAAAGATCTAGCTTGTAAATAAAAGATTTTGATCAATGATAATGTCAACTGAAAAGATGATGAACTGACAGCCTGCTTGCAGAAACCTAAGATACTTACATGGATTTATTAGACAGTGTTGATAATCTATACATAGTCTTCTGTACCACCAGTTTATTTGGAATATCTTCTCAAGCTTATCACTTTAACACAGCTCTTCGATTTAAGAATTTCAGTACTCAAAGCAATATGCAAAAGGCCTCTGTAAGTGCAGAATAGGTAACAGAGAAGATGTGTCTAAAACACATAGAAAGGGAGTGGCAGCAGCTGGTACTCCTGACTATAGGCTGAAGTAGTTTCAGTTGTGAGAAGGTCTGTACTGGAGTATTTCTGAAACGGATTATCTGTTGTAAGGGTCATTTAAATTCATTGTACTCTGCATGCAGGAAGCCTGAGTTAGAAACTTGAATTCTACCCTGCCCTCCTGATCTCTCGTGAATTGTCTCGTTACCTGAGTAAGCACATAATCACAGTTCTTCATACAGGCTGCCTTTTGACAGGTACCTGTGCTTTGCTTACGTTTTTCCTAAATGAGGAAATAAAACCATTAAAGGGGTAGGTTTAAAGAAGGTTTCACACAGATATCTTGATATCTGAAAAGAGATTACTCTTCCCCTCCATGTTAGTGTCTCTCTACCATAGTAGGACATGTTCAATTTCCTATGCCTAAAGTGTGTTAAATGAAAGTTAGGAAGAGTCTAGACGAAAACCAGGGACACCTAGCTGACAACAACACAAACTGTAAGCTAGATAAAGAGCAAGGTGGATACTGGGGAAATAACTGGCCACAGTAATCAGTGACTGACTTCAGTACAGTGTCATTGCACAGACTCGAATGAGATTATCTTCGTTCTCTTCTCAGCACTGACATTGATGATGAGCTGTTACATCTACCAAGCCTTTACCTTATGTCAATGAAATTGAACCGAGACTAATTGGAAGATGGATGAAGAAGTACACCATCATTTATAGTGCTTGATCACATTTACTTATCACCCTGGATCTGGAAATGTAATCACTGAAGGAACAGGCTTTACACAGCTAATAATGGTATTGAAGGAAAGGTTACTGCTTTTGTACTGTCAAATAAATTGTAATATACATTTTAACATACTACAATAATTCTTCTAGTACTTATTTGTATGCCAAATACTGACTGCTTTTTTTGTCTCCTAAGCTCAGGCAGGCTGTGTTTTTCCCTCATCATCTTTTGCTAACACCAAACAAATGAAATAAATGAAGACACTTGGCCAATCTAAACTTCCTGTCTTGTGCTAGAGAGGCAGTTCCACAGGATCGTACATCTGACACCTCTACATTGTGGCAGAACAGATGAAGATGATGCCTCCAGGGCTGAATCCCTTCCTTAAACCCTCACCTCACTTCTCTGATGAGTCTTGGCTCTTGGTTTCCATAAGCTTCATGTGTAGGCCCAGGCTGAGAATCTGAAGTTTTTGAAAAAACAAATGCTTGCTTGTGTGGTGGAGCTCAGTACAGATTGGACATTTCTGACAAGCAACACTGGCATAGCGGTTTGCATTGCACACTTCTGTGTATGCAGATACTAACTTATATCAAACTCTGTTCAGTCCTGTATTGGTAGCTGTCAGCACCAAGTTGATACCCATTTTCTCAAACAGTTGGTGGGAGATCTTTTTGGTCTTTGAAGTATTTATGCAGATCTGTGATCTACTATGACCCAAAACTGGTCTCTTTCTGCCCTCACGTCCTTGTGACTTGAAGAGAGTGGTGTGCAGACTGCCTAAATGGCAGGCTTTCACCAGATAGATGCTTGTGTGCACAGGACAGTGGTTAAGGGAACATGAGAACCAACATTTGCTGCACTGTTAAGAGAGGCTTTTGATTTAAATCAGATGTGGTGTGAATCAATGTTGTCTGTAGAGTATAGGGTTCAAAGCAGACCCTTCTGGTTTCCAACTCCAATTTCATTTTTCAGAAGGAGCAAGCTGGCTTATTCATTTTGGATCCCAGAAGCCAACTGGAATGGTTGCTGTGGGGTAACTGGAGAGGAGCAGATAGAAGGGAACATCCTTTCACTGATAGTTGACTGGATCAAGAGGACCATTTTCAGACCATTTTCACAACGGCTGAAAGTGACTGGTAAATTTTCACAGGTGTTTGTGCTGGAGCATACTGTTTAAAATTGATCTGGAAAGGGAAGTGGGGAGTGAGGTGACAAGGTTTGCTGATAATGCTAAATTTATTCAGAATATTAACTAAGGAATCTGAATGAAGAACATAGGGTGCATTTTGTGAAACTGACTGACTGGTGATAAAAGGGCAAGTGAGATTCACTTTTGACAAATGCAAAGTAATGCTCGTTGGAGAAACAATCCATCTCTCCATATACAGTGAAGATTTTTAAATTAGTTATTACTATTCAGGAAAGAGATCTTGGAGTCATTATATAATCGTGCTCTGAAAACATCAGCTCAATATTTAGTGGTGGTCAGAAAAGTAAATAGAGTTTTGAGAACTGGGAAAAGAATTTAGAGGAAAGTAGAAAATATCATTATGCCACTGTATAAATTCATGTTGTCCTCACATCTTGAATACTATTTGCAGTTCTGTTTATAATAATAAAATATTAGAAATGGAAAAGGTACCGAAAAGGGCAACAAGTATGATGAATAGTGTGAAATGTTTTCCACATAAGAAAAAGTGAAACAGATTTGGATGCTTTGGGCTGAATAAGAAATGGATAATGAGCACCATGGCAGTCAGTGAACAGGAGAATGGTTATTCATTCTTTCTCATAATACAGAAACAAGGCAAAGCCAAATGAACTTTTAAGCAGATTTAAGTCAAAGAGTAAGAAATAGGTATATGTTTTTTCCACAGAAGGGGTTATTAAATTGTGGAAGTTATTGCTAGGGAAAAATACATATGACAAAAGTTTAGATGAATTAAATACCAATTACTGAAATCTATGGAAGAAATATTCATTTAGTGCTGAGAAACACAAAGATAAAGGCTGTGACTCTAAGTCTTCAAGTTGCACATTGTTGCTATCTCAGAGGAAATGTAGGGAGTAAAGTGTCACAGGATGCCTGCCCTTTTCTTTTTTTTCTTTTTATTTTTTTCCTGAGATATATGCTCTCAGAGACAGGATACCTTGGTAACTGGACCTTTGTCTGACCCAGTACAGCTGTACTTATGTTAAGGTTTAATCACCCAAATCTGTATCTCACAACACAGGACAGTCTAACCACTGATTAAATCTGTTTTCAGAGCAGAAATCAGCCTGAAGTAACCCAGTCTTTAAAAAGAAACTAACCACTGAGCTCAAAAAGGATAAAACACTTTTATGATGTCCTAAAACTACAATGGATTGTGAATCTGCAGTAAAAATCATAGCTGTGCTTTCATGTGTAAAACTTTTCCTGTTAAGCACTACTCCAGACTCTCTGTCTCTTTTCTTTTTTTTTCTTTTTTTCTTTTTTTCCTTTAGCTGCTAACCAAGTCAAAGAAATGGCATACAGACATGTAGGATTACATGGTAGTAGTTGGGTAAATACCAAACTTAAAGAAAAAATTCTTGTTACAAAGAGAAACTAGTATATTTTATTGCAGCAGTTCAGTGAACATAGTATGTAGAGTAGTGCTATGAAAAAAATATGCAAGTGTCAAAGGTCTAACCAGAGATATTCAGACATTTCTTCTGAAGCTCAGGAACCCACAGTTAGAGGCGATTTTGCTGTGTTTATTTATTCTTTGCAGCTGTTGTATTGTGCTAGAACTGGGAAGAGGAAAGAAATTATTTTCAGTTTAGGACTAGACAACAGTTTCAAAGAAGAAAGAAGATATAAAGTTCCCACTGTGAGACCAAAGACGAAGCAACTGGCCTCCAGGAACAAAGCAAACAGCTGGACCAACTGAGAGAGATAAGGAGTGCATGGTTTTCTGAAAGATTTTAGAGTCACTGAATCTTTACAATTTTTGCTAAAGGGCATTTCACGTTCCAGTATCAGTTTTACCTTAAACAAAAGCTTTTATTTAGATATGTCCTTAAAAATTAAAGGGTCCTGAATGTGTTTCCAAACTCTTCTGTGACATCAGAGAAGCTATTTGCATTTGTAACCATGGAGTTATATTAGATGTCATCTTGTACTCTGGATGACCTCCAACTGTCCTTCCTGGACTCAGGCCTGTGGCAACACATCCATGTCGTATCTGCTGGTTGTGGTTGCCTGAAGCTGTGCTGGATGTACATGTTTTAGGAACCTTAATCCCACCCTTCATATTATTTCTGTGTGATACAGAGAGCGCTTTTGGGAATATGAAGGAACTCTGTCTATATGCATGTATCTCCCAGCTCTTAACTATGTTGTCAGTTTTCATACAGGCTAAACTTTAACCTGGAGTGATAGTTTGTCGTGCAGTAAGCCTGCCCACATCAACAGTGGAATAGCTTCATACGTGATTCTTTGGGGACTGAAAGAGCGTGGCTAGGAATTCTTCACACTCAGGAGCTGATGTACCAACAGACTTCCCCATGCCCTTGGAAGGTCCTGGCTCAAGCAGCTGTGAGGAGGTAAAGCATAACAAGGCATTTCTCTGGAGTTAAACTGACTTAAGCAGTCCATTAAGTAGTCCGTGTAAATATAGCCAGAGGCATAGAAAGGTGCAAGAACTTGTTGAAAGGCACAATTTATTCCCACTTTCCCTTGCCATCCCCTACTCCCCCTCCTCCCTGGCAATAAATGTAATTATAATGCCATTAACTTTTTTCTTTTTTAGTGGTACATATGCAAATCAACAAAGTATCACAAAATTCTCCAAAAGTATATTTATTGTTAAAATATGTCTTTCCCTACTAGGGATTACAAGTGTAAATTTAATAAATACAATTAAAATTAAAACATAAAATTTCAGAATGATTACTGAACTTTCCCATAAGATTTACAGAGCCTATTTTTAAAAGACAGCAAATCAACCATAACCCAGCAGAATATATTAGCTTCAGAATGCTGAAATTAATATTTGTGTAGGGGAATCAACAGAGAATAAGACTATGGTATTTGAGACTTTCTTTTAAGGTGTATCAGGTATTGAATTTTGTTGAATTTTGTTCTCTAAATGTATTTTGTCAATTTCAAATATTTCAACACTTAAATGTTGAGCCATATCTAAGCTTAAATCTTTTAAATTAAATGACAATTAAAGAACACGTATCGTGAGCTCTGCTAAGAAATATTTGTAATACTGTTAAACAGATAAATTTCATATACAATATGCTAGGCAGATGGGACTCCTTATCTTCAAAATGCAATATAAATGAAAGTCTCTTTCATTAGCTAAGCTTGTATCCCTGTCCATCTACCAACTCTTAAACAATATGTCATGAAGATTAACTGAAATAAAAACATTCTTCAGTAGCATTAAATTTATTGTTGCAATGTAATCTTAAAGAACTATTTTCCTGCTTTGAGCCAAAGCCACATATTTTTAAATAGTATCTTTAGACAGAATTTTCTTTTCTGTGCAATTATGTTTGAAAAGATGGAGAAAAAGTTTGTTCTTACACTTGAGAAGGTTCTCTATCATTTTTCTGCAAGTATTTTATTTGCAATTTGCTACAGAATAAATAGTAAGTAAAAATATGTTTTCCCTAGTTGATTTTAAAGTTTCCATTTTTTCAATATCACCTTAAATTTTTAAAAAAATTTCCCGTTTGCCTCTGCTTCCTGTGTATCTCCATGACGTTTGCATAAGGTCATAGAGAATATAACTTCAGTAGACGCAGGGGAGGTGTAAATTGTTCCAGTGTTACATTGGGTGAATAAGAATCCACTTGTAAGAATTTGAACCAGACTTGATAGAAACAATCTAAGTGAGAAACTTAGATCTTTCATTGTCGTGGTTTCATACTTCATACTTTTTTCATATATACTTTCATGTAGCTATCAGGAGTAAAATGTACATCACAAAGGAACATTATAATTTCTACCCATTATTAACATTTTAATAGCATTATGCATGCTTTAGAATAGGAAAGACATGAAATGAGTTGCTGAACTGTTCTTACAACTTTCAGTTACTAACATGTACATTTAGATAATGAGCTTTTTACTCTGAAGATCTCAGATGATGGTGTTGGATTGATAGTCCTGGGTTTGGGGGTTTTGTTGGGTTTTGTTATGTTTTATTTTGGATTGGGGAGGGGGGGTGTAGTTGGGGGTTTTTTTATCATCTTGCAACCTGAACCCAGAAAAACACTCTCATCTAGTCCAGATATCTATGTAACACAAGCACACACTGGGAGTGAGAGAAATGTGGAAATAAGTGGAGAGGTAATGTTTGTTGAGGCTTCAGTTGAATGGTAGGATCATGCATCCTATATTGATCTTGTTTCTACTTCAAGATATGCTTGTGCCAGAGGGGAATCAAAGTCAAATCACTGTCATGCTTGACAGTGTATTGCTGCTTAATCTCTTATGAGAAAGTAAATTTTATAATAAATAACCCGTATAAATATGAGCCAAAGATTTTCCTAATACATGTACTTCCATACCAGCTGGATAAAGTTACATGTCTTCCAACTTGATGTATTCATTCTTCATTACGTCTTTTCTTATGAGACAGGTTTCATTATTATACTGATAGATATTTCAGCATTAAATGCTTTTCCCTCTGCTTTTACCTTACATCTGTCATTCATAATGCTACAAGGGAAAGAAATTTATGTTCTCCTGCCTTCACTTGTTTCATCCATTTTCTGGTTGCTTTTATTTCTGTCACAGAATCATGAAATAGTTAAGGGTGGAACAGACTTTTGGAGATCTGGTCCATATTACTTCTCATTGCAAGGCTAATTTCAAAGTTAGATTAGGTTGCTTGCAGCTATTCTTTTTAATTCTGCTATATGTCTCTAGGAAGATTCTTGCTCCTTGTTGTATATTCTGCCTATTCCTTTGAAGGTACAGGACTTTGTAGCTGGTTTTGGTGAGCTTCGTGAGGTTCCTGTCAGCCCATTTGTCCATCAGATCTTTCTGATTCATTTTCCAATTCTTCACCCCAGTTTTAGTCATCATGACAAGCCAGTCAGTCTCTATAGAGGTGCCAGTAAGGTCACAAGGTCAATTATCTTGAAAATCATTTCTGGCCACTGAAGGAGCAGGTGAATGGGAACAGCCAGAAAGGATTTATCAAGGGCAAATTGCATTTGACCAACCTGACTGCCTTGCATGACGAAATGACTAGATGTGTGGATGAGAGGAGGGCAGTGATTGCCATCTACCCTGAATTTAGCAAGGTTTTCAAGATGGTCTCCTCTGGCATCCCTTGTCTCTGTGTTGGGATGCTGCAGTGCTGCAGTCTCGATGAGTGGACTAACAGAGAGGTGAAAAACTGGCTGCACCATTGGGTTCGAAATGTAGTAGTTAATGGTCATATTGCACCTGAAGCACTATTAGAAGTGGAGTTCCTCAGAGGGTCTATCCTGAGACCTATCCTGTTTAATATCTTTATCAGTGGTGTGAAAGAGGAGACATAATGCACCCCTATCAAGTTTTTGAGTGACAGAAAACTGGGGAATGCAACTGATAATGCTCAAGGGCAGAGCTGCTGTTCAGAGGGCTCTAGACTGGCTAGTGTGATGGATCAACAGGACCTTCACAAATATCAACAAGGACTAACGCAAAGTCCTGCACTTGGGAAGGAACTCTTTACAGTAATACAGACAGGGACTGGCTGACTGGCTGGGAGGCAGCTCTGCTTGGGGCCCTGGAATGCAAAGCGCTGAACACAAGAGCCAGGAACCCTGGTACCAAACCTGACCAACAGAACTCTGCGCTGTGGGAACAGGAGTTGGGCATATTCAGCCTGGAGATGTGATGGCTTCAGGGAAACCTAGCGGTAGCCACCTAGTATGCAAGAGATGATTACTGGAAAACCAGAGCTTGGCTCTTTATTGATGTTCACAGCAGGAGTGAGACAGTCGGTCAAAAATTAAACAGGTGATCATAGAATCACAGAATACTAGATTAGAAGGGACATCAAGGATTATCTGGTCCAACCTTTCTTGGCAAAAGCAAGGCCTAGACAAGATGGCCCAGCATCCGGTCCAGCTGAATCTTAAACCTGTACAATGTTGGGGAATCCACCACATCTTGGGGAGATTATTCCAGTGGTCAATTGTTCTCATTGTGAAAAATTTTCCTCCTGTGTCCAGTCGGATCTCCCAAGGACTAATTTCTACCCATTACCCCTCATCTTCTTCATGTGACTCCTTGTAAGAAGGGAGTCTCCGTCTTCTTTGTAACCACCTTTGAATACTGGAGCAAGGTGATAAGGTGTCCCCTAAGCCTTCTCTTCTTAAGGCTGAACAGACCCTGTTCTCCCAGCGTTTCCTCATATGGCAGGCTTCCCAGTCCTTTCATCATCTTTGTGGCCCTTCTCTGGACCCTCTACAGCTTGTCCACATCTGTTTTGTGTAGCGGGGACCAAAACTGAACACAGTATTCCAAGTGTGACCTTACCAGGGCTGGGGAGAGTGGGATAAGGACTTCTGTATCTCTGCTGGTGATGGCCTTGTTGATTCAACCCAGCATCCTGTTGTCTTTCTTTGCCTCAGTAGCATGCTATTCCCTCATATTGAGCTTGTTGTCCACCAGGACCCCCGGGTCTTTTTCCACAGAGCTGCTCCCCAGCCAGGTAGATCCCAGTCTGTGCTGCACTCCTGGATTATGTTTTCCCAAGTGTAAGACCTTACATTTGTCTTCGTCGAGCTTCATAAGGTTCTTGTTAGACCGCTCTTCCAGCCTAGCCAGATCTTACTGCAGGGTGGCTTTCCCTTCTGAAGTGTCCATATCCCCACTCAGTTTGGTATCATCAGAAAACTTCATCAGAGTACACTTGATCCCATCATTTGGATCACTTATGAAGATATTAAGCAGCATTGAGCTGGATATCGATCCCTGGGTGACCCCACTTGTGACAGGTTGCCTGTTTGAAAACGAGCTATTTACCACCACCCTCTGGGTGTAGCCTGCCAGCCAGATCCCCAGCCACCGCACAGACCACTTTTCTAGACATTAACATATCAGTTTCTCTAGGAGGAGGCTGTGGAAAACCCTATTGAAGGCCTTGGAGAAATCCAGGTAGACAAAGTCCACCACCTGCCTCACGTCAACCAAGCAGGTTTCTTTGTCATAAGAGGCGATCAGGTTTGTCAAGCATGATTTGCCCTTGATGAAAGCCATTGGCTTCTCCCAGTCACATGCTTCATTTGACTTGTGATAGCCCCCAGGAGGATTCATTCCATAACTTTCCCAGGCACTGAAGTAAGACTGATGGGCCTATCATTTACTGAATCCTCTTTTAAGCCCATCTTGTAGATAGGGGTGACATTAGACTTCTTCCAGTATTCTGGGATGTACCCCCATCTCTGTGACTTCTCAAAGATTATGGGGAATGGCGACATCCGCCAGCTCTCTTAACACCCTCTGGTCTTAACACCCTGACAATTCAAGGCCCATCAATTTGTAGGTGTTCTAATGGGATACTGAGAAGTGGGAAGAAAACCACTGTTAGGAATTTCAAGCACTGGAACATGTTGTCCAGAGAGATTGTGCAATCGCTGTCTTTGGAGATGTTTGATACCCAGCCAAATAAGCCCTAAGCAACCTGATCCGAATTCAGACTTGACCCTGCTTTTAGCAGGGCAGTATACTAGAGAACTCCTGATGCCCTTCCAACCTGGGTGATTCTGTGAATCAATGCTGGGTCCTGGATGCTAAAATCTCGTATTTCAAGCTTCCCTGCCTTGCACATGGCAGGAAATCCCTAAAACTATGACTACTATAGTATGTTATCTCTTTCAGTAGTATCCTTTAAATAATCCCTGTTACAAAAAAGAAAAAAAAAAAAAAAAACAAAGAAAAAAACAAAGCAAACAAAAAAATCTTAAAAATAAATGGAGAAACAATGCTGTTTAGGCTGATTTTTTGCTTCATGCTGCCAGTATTGTTTCACTGTTTCCTTAGATTCCTGCCTGTCTGCACTTTAGTTGTGAACTCTCCAAATTTATAGCATGTGGAGCAAACATGGATCCTTTTTCCAGAGTTAGGGCTTTTAGGTAGCTCTGTTACTAAAAAACAAATGACTGCTGAAATTAAACCTCTTCAGTATAGCTGGAACAAAGTCCTAATGCAGGATAACAATTTGTGTGTTTGTATTAGATTAACAGGATCACAAGGGATGCTGACAATGCAGAAAAATATTCTACAGTGTTACAAATAGTTACATGTGTATTAATTTGAAGTCTACTGAAGTTGAGCCATTGTAAAGCTCATCTTGTGGTATGTGATTGTTTGAGGGAATTTTTAAAGAGCAGGTAACGCTTCCCAAAAATTTACAGCAATTGAAGAAAAACATCTGATATGTCTTTTGTATACTAAATCTTACAGGTATATCACATTTCCTTGAAGACTCTGAGAAGGATTCAGAGGGTAGATATGGAGGAATCAGCACAGGGCCTGTGAAAGTTACTTAAATTGCTGATTTCTAACGATCGTAATCTCTGGACTCAGATCTGATCTCCCAGATGTAGGAATCTACTCTATAACTGAAAGGCATGATTCCAGCTTTGTACATATCCATGTATGCTGCAGGTGTGCTAGTGAATGCTGTGTCTTCATAGCTGTGGAGTGGTGTTAAGGAAAAAAAGAACAGTGGTATACATACAGTGTAAGAGCTGAGGTAATCTCTACTGTTGCACAAAATAAAACAGGTCGCCTAAACAAGCTGTTGCAGCACATCTGCATGCAGAACACCTGTATGTATAAGTATTTTTGTGGCACTTGCTTGTCGCCATGAATTTTTTTGTAGGTGGTTCCTACAAATAAAACTTTTTCCACTGTTGGGTCTTGGCCATCTATTAGCAGATTTAACAGCTCTAGAGGTCAGCATCTTGTCTGGGTCAGAAATTATCGATGCACATTGAATTATTTTTATTTGCTTCATTTCTTTATTTACATATCTGTGACCTATTTTTCTGAACAGATGTGGTAACAAACTCCATAAAAGCAAGTGATTTTTGAATGGCAATCTCAGATGATGTATTTTTTGGTTTGCCACAACACAGAAGCACTTGCTAAAACAACTAAACTAAAGTATATCCTGCTATTTTACCATGCTCTTTGCCACATTGTCTCCTCTAGTTCACTGTAGTTCCCTGCTGGTCAAGTCTCTCAGTCAAAGCAGTTTGCGAAAAAGGATGAACTTCCGCCTGACTGTCAATGTAACAGCTGTAAGTAAATATAGCACAGAGGGTACAGACTGAAAAAAGAAGCTCTGTCTTGTGGAGTACCAAATAAAGTTATCTTAAAAAGAGTAAATATTTTTCTCTAAATGACCTATGTTTACTTTTTGTTTCTTTCTGTTAGTTCAGGAATGTAACTTTCACATGTGAAGTACAGTCGTTGCTGTGCTTGCAATGAAGAGTATACATATTTGACAAAGATGTGTTTAAAACGCCTGGGTTGTGTATTTTTATCACTGCAGTACAGAACTAGCCAAAAAGCGAAGTGACTTATGCTGAGATAAATCAGAACTACTTCTGGATTGCCTTTGCAATATTGTAGTCATTGGTGTGAGTGCATGCAAGTGTGACAATCCCCTGTCATGCTAGGTAATTTTGCGCCATTATGTAGCTGAGACTCCTCCTCTGTCAGTCTAGTGATTAACTCTTGTCTTGTGACTTGAGGTTGTTAAGGTGTTGTGTTTGTATAGAACGTGGTAGAAAAGGATCACTGACAGAGGCAGAAGAGAAGATAAATGAGCCTTTGAAGACAGCAAATGATGGCAACTAGTACTGCTAATGATGATGAGGAGTAGGGGCTTTTTGCAAGATAACTGGGAAGCACAGTTTAGTAAAGACTTCTTGTTTTCCCCTTCATTTTAACTTAAAATTAGTGGAATCTATCAATCTACAAAAATAGCATACATGGTCTTGTTCATATGCCAGTTGGTGCACTTTCTTTGTGTCTGCTCTATCTCAAACATGTATGAGATATAAACATGAAATTCAAACAGTGATGTAAGCATATGACCTTGTCTGTGGTGACACTTGATTTTTGCACCTATTTGTAAAGCCTTCTGACTTTGATTATTTTCTGTCTGGAAGAATGAACAATTTTTTTTTTTTTCCATTGGAAGCCTACTGTTATAAGAGAAAGTTGTTGACACTACCTGTGTTGGAGTTGTGTTACATGACAAGACTAGATGTGTTTTCCAAATTCTACAAGACATTCCACTCTGTGGTAAGTTATCCCAAAGGACTATGATAGGCTGGACAATACCAGGTCTTTCCAGGTCATCCGTGCTTTCAGGATAACTGTTTTTAGGTTAACTGAACAGATAAAGAATATTCTTAGACATATGGATAGGATCAGATTTTACCTCACAAAGAGACGAAGCCTGAAAGGGCCCTGCATCTTAAAAAGGGATGGGAAAGAAAAGGAGAATGTATGTAATATGCTGATAGATCTCAACACAAACACTGATGATTAAGACTTTGTGTCTTACAATTAGCCATTTGGTCAAAAGAATACTTTCATTTCTCTCTGAAAAGTGGCTTATTCAAATATGACTGAAGAATACTGGCAGAACAGTGATAGGGATCAAACATCCAGTGAGTTGGCCCAAGACACAGGCCAACTTTTGCAGCATGCTTTCTGCTGGAAAGAAACAAGACTTTTCGCTTAAGACACAGATACTTATTTTATCAAATGTTATTCACATATACGTGATGCATAATAACAGTTTCTGAAAACCAATTTTTCATTTCTAGCCTTAATGATCAAAGTCCTTAAAACCCTCTTTTTCTCTAGAACAAAGGCTTCTCCTGTGTCCTGCTGTATTCCACCTTACCTCCACCTGCAACTGTCTTTGCTGCCCTCTCTTCAGAGGGATTCCAGGACATACAGGGAGAAGCTGCAGGCTCTTGCCAGGTGTGAACCTCTGGACTCTCTTGTCTGAAGAGCAATCTTGTGGTCAATCTTGTGTACTTCCTACCAAGGAAAGGTCCTTAGGCTCCTTCTCAGAATCTCTGACAGAGGTCAAAGCTTAGGTTGTACAAAGATCTTTTTCTGATGACTCTTTCCAAAAAAAGGTTTTGTCAAAAAAAAAAAAAAGAAGATTTTGTAGGAAAAATTTTGTGGTAGACTTTTAGTTATTAAATAAGGAAATTCACCTTTGAAATATTGTCAGTAAGGCTATGACATCCCTTAATTATCAAGCCTATGGCATTTCACTGTGTTATGCAAGGGTGTTTGTGTTGTCTGCATTTCATTTTCCCATTGTCACTGCAGAGTCACCTGAAAGTAAGCAAAAGTTAAAATGTAAATGCCATGGTCTTAGCTGTAATATTAAATGTTCCCCATGGTTTTACGATTACCCTTTACAGAATCTGTTGATGCATTTTGGCAAGCACAATATTAAAAATTTGCTTGGCAGAAATCCCCTTAGCAGAACCTGACAGACAGTAAGGTCAATAAAGTTTTAATCAATGAAGGAGAAAATACTCTTCTTCCAGATGGGTACCACAGAACAATACTTGCATGAAATATTTATGGTTCACTTTAGAATCTCAAAGTCTGAAGCATAGAAGGTTGGGGATTATTTCTAAAATAAACAGTGTTCTTCCTTAGAATTTCTGAGGATTAAATTGCTGTGAAATGAATTCTAGTCTTACTGGAAGTATGCAATTTGGTATTTGACTGAACATCACCCTTTTGTGCTCATAAGCTGTCATTACTTTTAAGAAATCATAATTGCATATATTTTATGTGATGATTCTTCAGGTATCACTGTCTCTGTAAGTGGTAGATTTTGTTTGGATGGTACGCAACTATACATTTGCTATTGGTAAAGACATTATGCTATCACGAATTTTTTTTTGTTCTGAAGTGAAGTTTGTCGCATTAGAATTGTTCAGCTGACACTGTGATATGCTAATAATAAATTGTTATTTGTTTCACTATATGGCCTGGACTCTGTGTTCAGGCAGCTCAAAAAATCTGTAATGGAGAGAATTCTTAACATAGGAAAATTCCCTTCCTGAGTCTTGATCCTGCTGCCTCACCCATTCTCAGACTCAGACTAAAGGTGGAGGAAACCCAGGAAAATTTTGGCATCATGGATGGATGAATGGCTTCCCTTACCTATTCCCAACCCTGTACAATAATTCTGCTTCCCATTATGAATCCTTGTCTGGTCACAAGAACTGGAGTATTGAAAAGGATTGCCTGATACTTCTCTATGCCTGGCAGAGGACTAAGAGAAAGCCTGCCCAGACCAAGTCAAATAAGACCAGTGGCCATGGATGTATTCTGACTCTGCAGAAAAGTCAAACTGAAAAATGTCAAGTTGTCCAGATAAGGCAGTCACTCTTATAAAATGGATACCCAAGGAAGGTCTGAATGTATTCTGTATTCATTTCTGCTACCATTTTAACACTTGCTAATTAACAATTAATGCAGCCATTAATTAACACCTACAGAAAGCTTCTTAGCCATCATACTGAGAGTTTGAAAGCACTGAAACATGATTTGTGGTTTTCACTTCATTACGAACTCTGAATAATTCATCTTGTTTTCAAGAAACTGTTGGTTTGTAGAGAGAAACTTAAAATACAGTTGTAGAATGAGTTGAATTATCAGCTACATTACCATATTTTAAATCAAAAATATATTGCTTTAGCTCTGTGACGTTAAAGGTAACAGAAATATGTAATTAGGCATTTCTAGTTTTTTTGCTATTATGTTAATTTGGTGAGTTTAGGAATGACACTCTACTTTTTAAGAACGCTGTGTGGATGAGTATGCATAATCTGAAAAATAACATAGAATGATTGCTTTTAGATCAAATTAATATAAAAGTAGTAAAAAATGTACATAAGTTGTTAACTCTTCTGTTAACCTTAATTGGACTATTACACTTACAGTTGTAGAAGATTAATTGGCTAAATTCTCTATTAAAATTACCTGAAATTAGTATTAGTTATGACAAAGTTGTCCTTCCTGGATAGGAATGGATAAAATTTCTGCATAGTTGTATTAAACTCATAATTTATTTTCAAAATTCTTGGCAGGTATGGAGTATTTTGCGTAAAATTCACATAATCAGTTTTGTTACCTTAAAAACTTTCCATCTAATTGTTTCTTTTCTTTACCATTATTTTAGATTTAAAAATTCAGACAGGAGTGGTCTTAGGGGTGGTGTTTTGCTTTGTTTTTCAAAACATTGAGACATAGATTTAATATATTCTTAATGAGAATTCTGTCATCCATTTCATTATTTTATTTAAAGTGATTGGCACTATCACTGTATCCTATTGTTCATTCAGAGCACATGCAACTACACCTGAGTATACTTAATTTCATTTTTTCCTGTCAAGTCTTTAATTTTTTCACAGGCAGTTTCAGGTGATAGGTTTGGGGAAAGCCAGAATCTTAATCTTCTACCTAGCATACATATTTATTACTGTATATTACTGGATGAAGTCCACACAGTATATCAGTGTTTTGCTAGAAGATAATAAAGTACTACTTGGAGCTCTGTTGGCATAAGTTTTAAAAACAAGCACATCTTAGTTTTTAAGCAGAGCTATTGTGACCAGGATGTTTCTAGTGTATGTAATAAAAATGTACTGTAGCCACCAGAGTCTGATATAATTGTATATTCTGTGGCCTCAGTCCTACTACGATCCTATAAAGCAAATTCATAGTTCAATACTTGTTACAGCTCTGCAGTTCCCATATCTGTTTCTTCTGTTCTTCCTAAAATGTGTTGAGTCAGTTTCTTCATATGTAAGTTGCTCAACCCTGGCAGTGCTGGTTGGTGCCAATATGTCTATTAGACAACAAAGGAAGAAGCCAGCCAGCTGTGTCTGTCTCTTAAGAGAGCTAGTCACCTGCTCCCTCTCTTCCAGTTGAGCTTATTTCGTGTTGTTAAACTGTCTTATATGGCCATGGAGTCCTTCGTGAATCAGTCCTCCCTGTTGTAAAAGCTGTGCTTGCAGATCAAAGATAATCATGGCAACCAACTCATTCACAGCAAGCAGATTTGAAGATTTTGGTTGTAGTAATGGGGACTTGCAGAATGCTTAAACAACCGCACAGTGACACTTTCCTACACAGTGAGATCCGTGGAAATATATAGTTCCAGTTCACTGTTTTCTACAATGAATGTACATTGAGCGGAGCAGATGGGTTACACATTGCTCCATGAGATTTTGCCCTTGCTATCTGAGTAGCTGTGTTCCTCTCTGCAACTTTGACTCAATGATAATTTGTTAAATCAATGAAAATATCAACTAACAGGGGAGACTTGTCTCTGCTTGAGACTAAGCCTTCACCAAAGTCAAAATCACACAGTAATAACACATTTCACAGCTGCTGACATTAATATAAAACCTAATTTATTGCCCAAGTTTTTATAGAAGATTTCTTTCCCAGATGCAATACTGTTATGGGTTAAGCAGACAGTTCCACATAAATTTAATATTGCCTAGCACTTTTCCATATAAATATTAGTCTGATTATTTAGGATTTTACTTAAAAATAAAATAATCACAGAATCACAGAATGGTAGGGGTTGGAAAGGACCTCTGGGGATCATCTAGTCCAACACTCCTGCCGAAGCAGGGTCACCTAAAACAGATTGCACAGGACTGCGTCCAGGCAGGCTTGGAATATATCCAGAGAAGGAGACTCCAGAACCTCTCAGGGCAGCCTGTTCCAGTGCTCTGTCACCCTCAAAGTGAAGAAGTTCTTTGTCACGTTCAGATGGAACTTCTTATGCTTCAGTTTGTGTCTGTTGCTTCTTGTCCTGAAGGCAGATTTTCCTTGCTTATGTGCTGTCTTCCCTCAGGTTGATTCTTTTTTTAAATTGCTTCAAAAAAATAAGAACCAAAAAGGAAAAAAAAAGCTTACATTAGGAAGAAATCATTTTTCTAATCTCTTAAATTGCATCTGAAGGTAACATTGTCATACACTGTTGAAAAACTATTGTTGGCATGACAATGAGAGACAGTTTTGAAGACGTTAGGCATTTTTTACCTAAACATTTTTCAAAGCTAATGTTTTCTCTCACAAAAATTTTTAATTTTGTTTTTTTCTGACAAATTTTGTCAACTGTATTCATGTTGGAATTGCTGACCAAACTCCAAGGGACATCTTGCTCTTAAGTAACTGGTACCTTTTTGCCATACTGACATACAAAAGGCTTTAGTGACCTATCAAAGGTATTTACTCTTCTTTCTCTTGGGTAGTAGAACCACATCCCCATGTTTCTTAAATCTTCTTTACCAAATACAGGAATATATACTGGAAACCAGAATGAGGTAATGAGTTAATGTCGGATATTTGTCATTTTGTGGCACCGCAAGTTTTCAGAAACTCTTATGATCCTACCTGGGGAAAATATAGAGTATTATTAAATATGCATGATGGTAGCTAAGAAACACCAATTCAGGAGTAAGAAGTCTGCACTCTACTTGTGAAAAAAGGAAAAAAACAAAATTAAACAAACCCCCAAATCATTCCTTGGCTAGCACCAATAGTGTTATATTTGGAATATTAAGTGTTAATTACTCTTTATTTCTTATTTAACATTTAACGCTTTGAACAATTAATTTTTTTTCCAATCTAAGTTGAGCTTTCTCATGTTTACTCAGTTATATCCTTTATTTCTTTACCCGCTGAAATATTGCATACATTCGGTTGTCTGGTCTCTACAGCTTTTCAATAAACTATACTAAGAAACTTGACTCCTCTGGTATTAAGTGCAGGAAAAGGATTTGACAGGTTTAGATATGAAATGAATAGTGACTTTCCTGTGAAAATGTGTCAAATTAAAGCAGGTGAGGTGAGGAAAACAGCTGCAATATGTCAACTTTTACAGGCTTTGATTTATTTTTAATGATGCAGTGCACTTTAGGAAGCCTGAAGATGTGCTTATTCACAGCCCAGGTCTCATGGCGTGTTGTATTGTTCAGGTCCTTCTTCTAAGTTGGGTGCAAGAAGGGATCACGACCTAGAACTCCTGTAAATAGCAATTACCTCTTTGGAAAGAAAATGATTAAAGTTTAGTTGAATGTCAGCAAACTATTCACTCCTCTCTCTTACTCCTTTCTGTAACTTATTTATACTTCTTAACCACACATCCTCCCAAAGTTTTTCTATTGCCAGCTCTCTTATTTATTTATTTATTTATTTATTTATTTATTTATTTATTTATTTATTTATTTATTTATTTATGATGGGTCACATAGGATAATGTGAAAGCATCAGATCTTAGTAAATTATCACACAACAAACTAAAAACTTTTAAATGAAAAAAATGAAGTTGGCTGAAAAAAAAAAGTTTAAATATTTATTCAGAATTATTTCAGGAAAATACAGGTTCCAAAATATGATAAATCTGCCAAACAGGATTCAAAATGAGAACACAGATAATTCAGCCACGAGAATCATGTAATTTTTTCAAGAAAATGATTTCAGCAAATCTTCTCTATCTCAATTTCATTAAAGAATGTGGTATTAGGAATGTAAATTGGATGGGAACCTGGCTAAATGGCAGACAACATTTGATTACACCAAAAGGAGAGAATAAAGTAAGAAAAATATTCCTTAATATCACCACAAATAAAATGTCTTGAAATTGATAATTTGACATATTTGCATTAATGACCTCAACATAAAAGTTAGAGGGGTATGGTGAATTTTGTTCAAGACCAAAATCAAATGCCTCAGTATGAAGAATAAACTTAGTCACACTGAAAATTTCGGTTATGAATGAAATAAAATTGAGCATTTCCAATCTCAAGACTATGTGCCTGAAGTCTGAAATAATATTCTGTCATAAAGTGATAGATCAAAGGAGGACCCAGTGTACTCATTGACATGTGATTGAGCAGTGATCAGAATATCTCCGTGAAAATACCTCCCTGGAGCCAAGATAAAGAGCTCCACAGACAATGAGACAGAATTTCACTTACACTACAACTAAGTCTACTTTTTTTGTTTTAAATTATTTGTTGTTGTCTCTTTCTCTAAAGAGGTTTATTACTCCCTGGGAGTTACAAAATCAAATCAGGCAGCTTCTGAAATTCCTGTATCCTCATACCTGTTGTGCATGAGGGAAGACCCCCATTTGCCAAGCTCCAAGGGGAAGAATTTGTTAGGAAGTAAGTTGCAATGTAACCGTATGCATGATTGTCAGGAGCATATGACAGAAGGATTTCTTGGGGTGCTAGATGAAGCCTCAGACTGTTACGGGAATAGAGAAGGAAAGAGGAAGTACATCAATTTGCATTTCAGATGGAACACTAAGGAAACTATGGGGAAGTACCTAAAATGGCAGGCATGTACACGGAGGATGGAAAGAAAGCGAATAAGCCCATGCAGGCAAAGAAAGTCCTGAAGTATGCACCTCTTCATTCAGGAATTTTTGGACGAAAGCTTTAGAAATGCTAACTAAATTAATTGTCCAGTGAAATGATTACTGGACAACAGCAAACCTGTGAAGTCAGGCACTGCTGGCTATGGTCTGGGAAAGTAGCTTAACCTCTGTAATTAAATAGTAATTAAATTTAATTGCTCAGAATCTTGAAAGATTAACACAGGTTAACATGAATAGTGAGATATGAGAGGTACTGCCTAGCCATTCTCTAGGTAGCATTGTGAGGATTACCATATTTTACTGAATATTACAAGACGATCTATATAAGGAGCTTAAATAAACATGGTATTGAAAATGAGAGTAAAATTATCTGTTCTGTGTTACACAAACACCTCTGAGATCAGTTTCTGCTCTTACTTTAGTGCTGTATTCTTTTCTGTTCCTGTCTAAAAAGACCTCGTGTTTAAAGATATATGTGAGAACAGTTTTGATACATTGAACGAAGGATCATAACTTATGATCTATTAGGCAGAAGAAATGCGGTGAAATACTGTACACCCTCAGATACAATGAACTTACTCAAAAAGGAACGCACCTTAACTGTGTGCAAGTCAAATTCTGTGTGTCCAAATAAAGGTCTTCTATCCGAGTCTCAGGTATGATTTTCTGTAAGAAACAAAATACATGATTTGGTCACGTGAGATGTTTAACTCTGCTTCAGCGTAAGCTACTATTTTCCACAATTGCAGCTTGGAGTGGAGCTAACAGTATAGCACATATTACTTGAATGTTCACTGTAGTCTAAAGAATAAAACTGAGTCAATGAAAAGCTATTGATAAAAATCCCAACCCATTCTACTGCCAACAAAGTTGGGTTTTGTTGTTTTTGCTATTCAAAAAGGGCAATTTAAAGTAATAAAGAAACTCTCTTTTTTAGATTCCAGGAAGATGCAGATGCTACTAATCAAGACAGTGAGTGAGATTACTGATAAATGAATCAGAAAAAAAATGGGTTTTGAGGTCTGGAGTTCTACTCCAGAGCAAGTGAGATACTGTAAAGTATAAAGAAGCAACATGATAAGGGAAGTAAATTGCCTAAAACTGCTATGCCAGGCTAAACAGTAACCCCTACTGACAAACTAATTCTTTTACTTGACACTCTTGTAACACTAGGAATTGTGGGTCTGTTTTTCATTCCTGCTGGCAAGCTATATACTTTTCCTGTTAAGAAAGAGTGGATGATACTGAGATCTCTAAAATACATTCGTTCTGCATGACAGTGTTTTGGGGTTTATTTTCTTCTTCCTTTCTTTTTAACTTTATTCACTGTTCTTTTAAAGGGAGGAGTGAATGGGAGATGAGTATCTTGGTGAAGGAAGAAGACTTGTCCTTCTCTTGTGAGCAGCTGAGCAGGCTGAAGAATATTTGAGACGTGGCAAGGAGGAAATTCACAACATGGAGTTGCAAACTCACAGCTCAAACAGAGGGACTTACAGAGGGCAGCGTGAGGGAGGGAGCAGTCAGCCTCAGAGCTGATGAAAACAGCTCTCTGAGGGATAACAGGGGATACAGCACAGTTCAGTTCAGCTCAGAAAGTAAGACAGGTATGTAAAACCAAGGCTGGAAGCAAGGATCTGCCTGCAAGGAACCAATGGGCAGGGGGAGTAGGTATAAATCTTCTCTATTTCTATTCTGGCACATTTGCTAACTTGAACTTTTCTGGGTTTTTTTCTCTTTGATTTTTCTGGTTCTGTTTTTGCCTTTTTTTTTTTTTTTTAAGGTTAGAAGCATTCGGGTGTTCTTTAAGGAATGCAGAATTAAGAAAAGGTCTAGACAGATTTACCTCAGAGTTGTAGCTGACTCAGGATCCCATTCACTAGGGTTAATGACCTTTGGTTAACACAATTTGCCCAGCAGCCAACTCTGCTCAGCACAAAGAACAGTCTTCACTGAAACCTTGGTGGGAAATTAATATACTCGCTGCAGCCCAGATCCAAAAATACACAGAAGCATGATGCACCAAGGGCTTTCACAACAGGAAAACGATACTGTAGAGTGATTAAAAAATTACTTTGATGAACTATAAAAATGAATTGGTACCAAATTAGATCAATGGCACAAAAGAGGACACAAGAAGCACATAAGTGATTTCCTGGCTTCCACAACTTGCCATGTGTGGGTTTGTATGTGGTGGAGCCAAGGAGTTTGGCTCTGCAGCAGCAGATTTATTTATCAGATGTGGTGTCTGAAGGCTCCTGTGAATAAAGGTCACTTCATACACAGAATATATGATTATATAAAACCAACAATGATGCTGCATTGGCCCCCAGCTTAATTTCCTGCTTTGCCACAAGCTTCCTTTGTGGCTTTTAGTAAGTGATATTAAGCCCATGTATTGAAAGACATCTGGATGTCTGACTGCACTTGAATTCATTAGGATCTAGCCACAGAATTTTGCATTTCAAGTTTTCTGTTTTTTTTAAGTGCCTAGGATTTGTGTTGTTTTATAGAAAATTTATGATTCATTTTCTATATTATTTGTGAATGTACCAGTCTGTTGTCAAAAGAATAGTCAAAAGCATCCATTCAAACAACACAACATAGAGCATCATAGAAATTTGTAGTTCCTTTTCACTTTGTACAGTCATTTGCCCAATGATTAATTGTACAGGCTGAATATAGAATTAGAAGCAATTCTCATCTAAAGTTGCCTTTAGTTGTTTACTGGGAGAAAAAAACGATCAGAATTGTTCAGGCTTATAAAACCAAATCAGTAGGTCTGTAAATTTACCTGCAGATAATTTGAAACCAGAATATTAACAAAATATTGCAAGCAAGTCACCCCACTGAGTTTATGAATTGCCTTAGGAAAGAACAAAGGGTTTTTCGTGCACTTTTATTTCCAAAATTTTCGTTAGTTTTGGCACTTGCCATTTTTAAACTCCTGTTTTTAAATTTAGTTTCAAAATAATAAATTAAAATTTCCTTTTCTTTCTTTCACATGGTAAACTTTGTTGTGAAATTGTATATCTATTTTTGAGTAGTACATGCTGAATTTTTTTTTCCTTTGGATTCAGTGTATTTTAATGATTTAAAATTATCTTGGACTTATTCAAAGCAGCTGGTTTGCAACAATGAAAAGAAGATAAACTGAGATCTTAGGCCTTTTTTTTTTGACAGTGGCAGTTTTTGACCAACTGCTTGGCTTATATTATTAAGCCATTTCCTTGATATTGCTGACATGACATTAGGTGTCTCTTTCCAGCATTAAAAGTGTGTTATCTTGCTATTCTGCCTGTAGAAGTGAGAAGTTTTTGCAAGTCCAGAGGTGACCAGAAGCCTATTGTATTTAACCATTGAGTCTCCATTATCTGGGACAGACAAAAGGGGGTGGGAAAGGCAAAAAGAAGAAGTA
Source organism: Opisthocomus hoazin (assembly GCF_030867145.1). Lineage (NCBI taxonomy): Eukaryota > Metazoa > Chordata > Aves > Opisthocomiformes > Opisthocomidae > Opisthocomus > Opisthocomus hoazin. Next base: position 66,651,005 of record NC_134416.1, on the reverse strand, counting down.
TTGTCGTTCCTTTTGTATCCTTGTGCTTTGAACCGAAGTAGGAACATGATTATACTACACCCCCCACCCCACCCCTGTGTTGTATTGTCATCTTTAGGTGAATAGTTTAGTTTTTTGGTTTTCTGAAGGAACTTTGAATTGCTTAGGTGAATGCACCAGCAACTTCTGGTTGACAGAAAGCAAAAGATTTTGAGATATATTTTTGAGAAAGACCGAGAACTGTATTTATTAGAAGTTGCATTTTCTACTTCTAAATAGTAACAGAGCATTTTAGAGCAAGTGTTGTACTTCTTAAACTATAATTCTTTGGCTTTGACATCTGTTAATGAGTGTGATTGTAACAAACTGGAAGCACTATGGAGACATACAGGATAAATCAAATTTTTAATGTTGGGCATTGAATCTCTGGATAGAGAGAGTGTACTACTACTGTAATCAATAACATGTCATCGAATTTTCTACATTTTATAATTATTCATTACTCTTCCTGTTGACGACAGCATGGTAATGTTGCTTGCTGATGTTATCTTTATTTGTTGTCTTTTGTCTAACTGTAACAGAAACCATGATACTCAGCTGATAGGTAGTTTATTACCTGAAAAAACAGGGCTAAAAGCTGAGTCCAGCGATCATATCTGCTCTGAAATCCAGTATGTAATAAACATCAACCTGACTGAAGTGTTTTACTTTCGCCATTTAGCAATATGAAGATAATTTAATGAAAGATAAGCTAAGAGCACAAAGGTATGTATATATGTATATCTTCTGTGTCTAAGAACAAAAGTCTTAAAGGGATAATGGAGCTGGTTTTATTGCCTTGAGTAGACTGTCATTTTTATATGATAAACTTTCTTGGTCAGATTAAATTACTTCATTTTTTTCAACTTGCAACTAGAGATTTTTAACAATTCCTACCTATTTTTGTCCCATCTCTCTCTGCAAAACTTAGACCACAGAGTCCATTCAAGAATAATACTTTTTCCTGTCTTCTTGATCTTGTACCCTTCTTTCAGATATCTTCAATCTTATCCCCACTTTCTTCTGTGCCTGTCTGCTATTTTTAATTTTACTTCATCTTTAAAATTCCCTTGTCGTTATTGCTTGATGTTCTTTATGAAACAACTCATGTTAATTTCTTGTAGAATATATCTAAATCAATGGCATGGATGACATTATCCCAGTAAATTTAATTCCTTATAATAACAATTTTAAGTTAAAGAACAGTGAACTGCCCTAAAAATTGTGGCTAGAATTTTAGCACCTTCTTGCAAGCTACTGAGGCAGTATCAGCTTAAAAGTGACACTCCTATTTCATGTACAGTAGTAAGAAGCATTAAGATTTCTTCAGCAGATATTCTCCTAATCATTATGATCAAGCTAAGCAGTATTGCTGATTGTGTAGCCACATCATTTAGCTTTTAATTTTTAAAAGAAATAAATAGGGAAACAAGTTTTTTTTCAGTATTAACCAGTATGCATTCTTTAGATCACTGTTATCTCTTAAACATTCCCGAGGTAATCACTGTGGGTTTTTTATAAACTTTTGGTTTCATTTTTTTCCTCTTCCTTCCCAATTCTGCAAAGCCATCATTGTTTTCATCTGTGTTTGTCTGTACTGTATTGTTTGATACAGTACTTTGTTTTGCAGACCAGCAATCCATGTACCTGTAGCACAGGTTATTTACAGACACTGACAAATAAATCTCAGAAATATTGGTGTTTTATTTGGCCAACAATGTGTAACACTGAACCTACACAGTAAGTAATAACTGAAGTTTGACACCAGTCCTTCAATTTGTCATCATTTGTCCATTGTCACCTTGAGCTCTTGGGATGACTGAAGTCACAGATGAGTCGTCTCTTCTCAAGGTGATTTTCTTCTTTAAGGAAGCCCGTGTTCTTTAACCCCATTTAAAACATCTTCATCTGGTGCCAAGCTAAGGTTTAAGTACCCTGTTTTATTCTTGGCAAATTCTTTTTGCTCTCTTGTTCAAAGGCTAATCCAGATCTGCATAACTAATTTTTGACTGATATGTCTGCACCGTATTTTTCACTGAATCCCAAATATTTGTCCCATAGAGGTTCCATTGGGCATTTTATTCTAAATGAAAGAACTTATTCCCACAGCAGAAGAAAAACTTAAGTGCAAAATCATGTATCAGTTTTGTCAGATGGTTAGTAGAAGTTCTCACCTGTAGGGAAGAATGACCCCTTTCTTGCTGCTTTTGGAAAGACATGGCTTTTGGTAGGATGAAATACCACCAAGTCTGGCTGACACATTTTGGATCTAAAAAAAGTTGGTTGTCAAGTTCTTGCTGCATCCAGCTTGGAAGTGAGAGAACAGGCTCATACCCATCCTAGACTGTCATGTCTGGAAGGTCATGGAGATCAGGGGAGGTCTGCAGTGCCTGAAGATGGGCAAATCATTTACTCGTCTTCAAAAAGAGATGAAAAAACAAGCCAGAGAAATGCAGTCTGGACAGATTCAGTTTGGGCCCTGGGAAAATCGTGGAGTGAGTCCTTTGGAAACATATTTCTGGGCATGTGGAGGAGAAGAGGGTTACTGGAAAAAGCCAGCATGTGTTTTCCAAGGGTGGATCATATCTGACCAACCTGACTGTCTTCAAATATTTTTGTATCCAAGTTAGGACAGCATGGTCTGGAAGGGTGGACAATTAGTGAAGAGCTAGTTGTATTGTCAGCCCCAAAGGGTGATGCTTAATGGGTCATGTTTTAACTAGAGGTCCATAGAAGGGGAGGACTACAGGGGTCTGTAATGGGACCTGTCCTTATTAATGCTTTTATCACTTAACACCTGTCCTGCAGAAAGTAACGGAGCACACATGCATCAAGTGTGCAGATGACACCAAACTGGGGAGACAGCTTGATATGCTCCAGGACACAATCCCATCCAGAGGGACCTGGATAGGCTAGAGGAGTGGGTCGAAAGGAACCTTATGAAATGCAACAAGGACAAAAGCCAAGTGCTGCCCCTAGGAGAGAGGAGCCCCTACAATGGCACAGACTGGGGACAGACAGGTTGGGAGCAGCCCTGCAGGCAAGACCTTGGGGTTTGATGGGTGTGGAGATGAACCTCGTCAGCAAAGGTGGCCACTCATTAGACCATCTCTTCAGTATTGTCTTCCCCATGGGGACAGTCTGAGTGATGGGGATTGCTTCAGCCTGGAGAAGGGGGCACTTAACAGCAGCCCACCAGTGCCTCCAGGGAGGTTATCAGAGGGATGGAGACAACGCTCTTCACAGCAGTGTGCGATGAGAGGACGACAGGTAACTTGAAAAAGTTGAAACAAGAGAGGTTTAGACTACACGAGGAACAACTTTTTCCCCACGAGGACAGCCCAGCAGTGAGACTGGCTGACTGGGGAGATTGTGCAGTCTTTGTCCTTGGAGGTTTTCAAGGTCTGACTGAACAAAGTCCTCAGTAACCTGGTCTGATCTCAGAGATGGTTCTGCTATGAGTAGGAGGCTGAACTTGACGACATCCTGAGGTCCCTTCCAAATTTAATTGTCTAAGATTCTGTAAATCACTTTTAAAATGCTTTTTTCTTATTATTTCTATATTATTTTAATATTTTTTCTATTTCTCCAATTATTTTACTTCCACTAACGTTGATATTCTTTGTGCTAACATGTAATTTCTCTATTCCTGTTCTTTGATGTCTTTTCTGGTCCCCATATTTTAGTTTGTTGGGATTTTGGGGGGTATTTTGGGGATTGGGTATTTTTTTTCCTTTTCTCCTACTAAACAAGATGAAGATATATCCTCATTTTCACAATTTTGTTCCTACCAAAATTTTACCTATTTTCTGTTAGTAAAGATTTAAGTTAGTAGGATAGATTTGTACCACTCTTCCTGTTCTCAGGAAAGAATGAAAACTTTTTATTTATATTCAGTGTCTGTTTTCATCTCAAAAGTGGATCCATCTTGTACAGCTTAAAAAAAATTTGTTGTTCAACATATATTATTTCTGTATTGTTTTATTTTAGTAATAATTAAAAAATTACTCTAATAACCATCATATCAAGAACTGTAAAAATCAATATTTTGTTTCATTTCCTCTACAAAACATTTTAATTCCTGTCATTTTAACACTGTGCCAAAAAATCAGATATATACGTTTCCAAAGGTGGTACTTGAATAAAGAAAAAAGCAAAAAATGGTGTGCAGATTGTCAGTGAGGTGAGGTTGTATTTATAACATGTTTTTTCTTCATGTAAAACTAGAATGGATTATTGTGACTAGATTTTTTTTTTTTACTTGCCTCTTACATAATAAAGACAAAAGATTTCCCTTGGATTTTAAAATTTCATCACCTCATTTTGTGGGCAGCTCTTCTTCCTTTTTTTTTGTAATAAATACACATTTTAGAAACAAAATATGAGAATGCTGAACTAGTCTTGCTAAAGGTACCTTGTGGATGTTCTAATGGATTTGCTAAGTAGGTTTCTGGTAATCGTGAAGATCAGTACTAGACTTACAGGTACACATCTGTTGTTCAGCTAAAGTAATTAGCTGTGTTCTTATGTTGTACAGACACTCACAACAGAGTATTTAAAATGGAGATATACACATGTAAAGTTGATTTATTGGGATCTTGGAATAATGTGACAGTTTCATGGGGAAACAGAATGGTGTGTTGCTGTTCAGTAGTGACAGGAGTCTCCTTTGCAAGAGTCTTTGCAGCAGCAGCATTTTTAGCTGAATCAGGTGAGAGTTCCCAGACTGCTCTTCCGTTCAGTTCTTATGTTCCAACTGCCCACAGTCATATATGACCACCCCAACAATATGTGTAATTCCTTGGTATTGATTACCTTAACTGACCCCTGTTACCGTTTCTGCGGGAACAGCTTCTCCTGACTACTTAAAAATATCCTATTTACATACAGTGTGTAACACGCCTGTGCCCCAGTACCCTTCCGCTTCCCTTTCCGACAACAAGATCCCATCTCCTCTGACAGGGACACCCTCAATACACTTTTGGTCTCTGATTCTCTCGCGGTCCTCACAAAATCTTTTCGCAGCTTTGTCAATTCGGTTGCCGTAAAAGAGATTTCTTTAGTAATAACCGGGGGCAGGGGGGGGCTGTCACTGTCGTCTTCATATATGTATTCCATTTTAACCAACGGATACATCTTGGGGCGGGGCTGTCCATGGTCTCCTTTGCTGTCTTCAAGTCCCCCTGGGGACAGATCGATCATATCCCTTTCTCTGCCAGCGCTACTTCTGTTTCTGCCAAGGAGTCTGCCTCCTTCAGAAGCTGATTCCTTAACTCCTCCTCCAATATTATGTTTTGGCACCTCTCCTCCTCCAGCAGATTTTTGTTTTCTCGCAGCTGTTCCCGCAACGTTTCTATTGCCGCTTGCAGAGAATCTACCGCCGTCTCAGCTTGACTAGACTTCTGATCCCTGTCCTCCACTGCAGCAGCCAAAATCGCGCCCAGCACCGCACAGATGATCATTTTTCCCTTCCCCCTCCTAACTTTATCTTCCTTTTGCAACACTTTCATTCTGTCTACCACACTCTGTAACCAAAACCAATGGTCCCTCATCCAGTCTTGCCCCCAGAGCGAGGGGCAAGTTTGGTGTGCTTCTAGAAAATTATACAGTCTCTCTGTTTCCTCGCCCCACATGGACGTGCAGTCACATGTGTTGGCTGCCTGCTGGGCGGCCATTTTCCTACAGAAGCTATGTCATCCTGGGAGGGCCACGCCTTGAAATCCAGGTTTCCCCTATATGCTCCCAGGAGGCCAAAACATAAACTAACGCACAAAGTTCCTACAAAGATCCTGCAAAGGGGATATCATCCTGAGAGGGTCACACCTTAAAGTCTGAGTTTCACCTATATGCTCCCAGGAGGCCAAGCCATATACTAAGACACAAGTCCGTGATAAAAGCAGTACAAAAGGAAACGAGAAACCGCCATTCACGCCTTCCTTACACTTGGTTCATCCTCTGTCACACGCAATCACAGAGCACACCACAAGAAGAAAGCACGGCACTCTCGTCTCGAGGGATCCTGTCTGTGACGCCAATAAAAATGTCCTGATCCAATATCAGGAGGGTTTTGATATGATCCCAGGGGATGAGATTGAGACAAAAACGAGGTCAGATACCATACAACCCTGCAAGCTTTATTCCAACAATCCATAACTTGAAGGTGGGACGAGGAGATAACAGAGAGAGGACAGAAGGAGGAAGCGAGGGAGAGAGAGAAAGAAAATTGAGGAACGGGGGTGGGGGTATAGGGAACAACCAGCTGCTGCCACAAGTCCAGTGAGGTCCAGTAGATGGAGTCCTTCTCCCTCGATGTTGAGATGTCACATGGGCGAGTTCCAGCAGACGCATTGGGGGGAGGAAAAGCCCCTTTCAAAAAGCATGCACAATCCCTTTTATACTGCCCCACGCCCATGCGCAGTGAGCCTGTGTGTACGTGCAGTCCGTGGTCTCCTCAGGCAGGCTCCACCTGCCTCTTCGCACCTTGGCCCCAGCGCAGGCACACCGGGATAGATGTCTGCAGCTTGGTATGGTAGCTTCTCCAGAGGCAGGGCATCCATGTCAAGAAGTGATGGCTGTGGCAAAATGACGATGTTGAGACAAGTCTAATTTCTTAAAGGTCTGCTACACGAGGTCACAGCTCTGGTGTGGGGTCCCTTCCACGGGCTACTGGTGGATATCTGCTCCATCGTGGACCTCCATGGGCTGCAGAGGGACAGCCTGCCTCACTGTGGTCTTCATCATGAAGGCTGTAAGGGCAGCTCCCTCTTCACTGACCTTGATGTCTGAAGTGTTTTTTATCTCACAGCATCTCGTTCCTCTCTCTTCTGATTCCCATTTTACTGCAGTTTTTTTTCTTCGCCTTCTTAAACATGTTGGCACAGAGGTGCTATCACTCTTGCTGATTGTCTTGGCCTTGGCCAGAGGCGGGTCTGTCTTAGAGCTGCCTGGCACTGGCTTTATCAGGTATGAGGGAAGCTTCTAGCAACTTCTCACAGAAGCAACCTCTAAAGCACCCTTGCTACCATAACCTTGCCATGCAAACCTATGACATTACCCTTTTTAAAATGGGGGTTATGCTTCGTCTTTTCCCATCACCATGAACTTCACCGGACTGACATGACTTCTCATATATGATGGGTAGTAGTGGCGTAGCAACTTCATCCGCCACTTCCTTCAGGACCCACAGATGTACCTCATCATGTCCCATGGACTTGTGCACCTTCAGGTTCCTTATATGGTCTTGAACCTGATCTTCTCTTACAGTGAGCTGTTCTTCATTCTTCAATTCCCTGCCTTTGCCATCTGTGACTTGGGCCAAGTGGCTGGAGCACTTGCTGGTGAAGACTGAAACAAAAATGTACCTCAGCCTTCTCCATATGCTGGATAACCAGGTCTCCCTTTTCCTTCCAGAGAGGGCCCACATTTTCCCTAGTCTTCCTTTTATCACTGATGTACCTATAGAAGCTTTTCTTGTCCTTGACTTTGCTGGACAGATTTAGTTCTGTCAGGGCTTTAGCTTTCCTAGCCTGATCCCTGGCTGCTCAGACAATTTCTCTGTATTCCTCCCAGGCTACCTGTCCTTGTTTCCTGCAGGCTTCCTTTTTGTGCTTGACTTTGTCCAGGAGCTCCTTGTTCATCCATGCAGGTCTCCTGGCATTCTTGCCTGACTTCCTCTTTGTTGAGATGCATTGCTCCTGAGCTTGGAGGAGGTGATCCTTGAATTTTAACCAGCTTTCTTGGGCCTTATCCCATGGTACTCTACCAAGCAGGTTCCTGAAGAGGCCAAAGTCTGCTCTCCTGAAGTCCAGGGTAGTAAGCTTACTCTGCACTCTCCTTGCTCCCCTAAGAATCTTGAACTCCACCATATCTTGGTCATTGCAGCCAAGGCTGCCCTTGAGCTTCACATTCCCCACCAGCCCCTCCTTGTTGGTGAGAACAAGGACCAGTATAGCACCCCTCTTCTTCGGCTTCTCTGTCACTTGGAGAAGGAAGTTACCATCAACACTGTCCAGGAACCTCCTGGATGCTTATGCCCTGTGCTGTTATCTCTCCAGCAGATATACGGGTGGCTGAAGTCCCCCACAAGGACCAGGGCTTATGAATGTGGTGCTGCTCCTATCTGTCTAGAGTGAGCCTTGTCCACTCTGTAGCAGACCCCCATTGTAATGTCCTTCTTCCCAAGGAGAAGACTTGTTTTAGTATTCCAAAGTTTGTATAGAGATTAATTCAAAGTTTTACAGGTAAATATTTCAATTAGATATTGTTTTATTTCAACACTTTTATAATTTAGTTTAATTCCCTTATATATTTAACACCAACGTAACTCAAAAAAAACCTCTCCCAACAGTACCTGGGTCTGCATCTTTAAAAGTGCAGCTACTTTGCTAGAACTATTTTCCATTTTCCTTTCATGCAATATGTGCATTCTTCTTTTGATAGCTTTTAGGTATTCAGCACTAAGCATATGTTTGAAGAAAAGTTGTGCAAGGTAATGAGGAAAAGAAGTCCATGCTACAGTTCTGTAAATCCTTGCTAGTTCTTTTTCTGTTTGATCTACACTATCATACAAATAGCACAGATTGCACCTTCATGTTCTTCATATAATGCAATGGTAAAGCTAATTTCTGCTGCTTCATTTGCATTTTTAAAATTTTGCATTTCTGCTTTTTTAAAGTGAAACATAGATGAAGAACTCATAGCATAATTCTGTCTTGAAAAAATTCTGTCTATTCCCAAAACCATTTTGTTTTTTTTTGACTGTTTTATCGCAAAGTCCACTGCTCAATACAGTTGCTGCTTTTACTGTTTTTCTGTTATAATCTCTACGCTGTCATTGTGAAAGGTTGTGTTGATTCCTTACAGTAGCTATAATGGCTGGAATATCTTAGGATATGTAGAACCTAGATAGTCACTGGGTGAAGACTTTGAATAAGACTTACAGGACAAAGAGGTGTTGGTCGTGACTGCTCCCTATCTCTCGATGCACAAAATATTTACACACAACTGATATCAATTGTACTGGGATTTTTTTCTCCTTGTTTTCAACTTTTAAAGCAATCACAACGGTTCTACTATTTTGTGCTTTTCTAAAAGCTATAATTTTAGTATTTTGTGTGTATACTTTGGGAAGCTTGTTTAATTATTCTGGACCAAACTTTGTTACTTGTGTGGACAGCATTTAGTACTTCAGGTAGTTTTCCTGACTCAAGATAAGGTGGTGTCAATAAATAAGGAAAATGCAGTACTACAATCCCCTAGCCCTTGTTGCGAAGATGAGTGTATTTTATTTTATTTTCTGTGCTCACAGATCATCTGGGATGTTTGACGAAATAGTTGTACTCTGGTCTTCGTCTCCAGAGGTAAGTTATGAAATACTACAACAACTTTTTTAGAATGGATTTAGGGGATGATGGGTGTTCTTTCTTTCGCATTCCCATGGTGACTGTGTATGATGCACAACAGAGAGCAAGTTCTGGTACATTGTGGATTTCAGAGACTGTTTATGTCAGAGTATCTCTTGTCAGCCAGTTCCCCAGGACTGTACTAATATTAGTTCAAAGAAACTAGCTTTATCTTCTTGGCTTAGTGGGATGATAGGAAAATGTTTGAAAAGAAGAAAGCGGTAATACAACAAAGGCAAACTGGCAGGGAGAGGGACTCTATGAAAACAGTGAGCACTACAAACTTAAATATAATAAACTAAATGCTCTTTCTGTGGAAATGCATACTTTCAGTCACACTTGTTTCATGATTTTTTTTTTTACAGATGACTCAGGGTACATAGTCTATGCATGGTTCATGAAGAAAAATATCCATGTTCATTTTTGTGCCTGACTCAGGGGGTTTTGTGGCCCTCAAGGTACCAGATGTCATGAACTATGCAAACTGATAACAAAAGAATGCTGAGAAATTAACAGGTTGAGTGAGACGTAAGGCACAGTACTATGAGGTAAATACCTCCCTTCTGTTTCTCTAAGCATGCCCAAACTCTTGTCATGTCAAGGGAGATGGTACAATTACAGGTTAATGCACCATGCCATGTATAGACTTCTTTTCATCACAAAAATTACTTTTTTTTTTTTTTATTTTAAACAGAGTCAGAAAGAAATTATTCATTAGCAAACAAGACTCCCTGAGGTGATCACTCACTTGAAAAATGTTTGAAATAACAAAATTATAAATGATTTTGTTAGACAAAGTAACTTGTTGTTATGGCCAGATCCTTCCAGGATAACACTGAGAGCTCATTTTCTGCAATGAGGAGATCCCTTTAGCTTCTTTTCAAGAAAAGGAAATAACCAGAATTTCAGACACCTTAGAAGCTAATCTTAATACATGCTCCCAACTGGCTTGCAGGCACACAAATTCACCCCTGATCAATTAGGCTGGGGAAAAGGAAGCTGAGAAAGGATGTCCTCTGAGGGCTAGGAAAATCTGATGTGGCCTTTTTTAGCTTGCATTTGTGGAGTGGAGCAAATCTTTGCATGAGGTTTTCCCTCAGTAGAGCAGGAGGCCTGGGATGCTTTAAGGACCCCAGTGTAGATGAAAAGTGATGAATTCAGGTAATCAAAGCCAAGTTAACAGCAAACAGATAGATGAGCTAGTGCTGGGAAGTAATTGACAGTCCAAGAGCTTCTCTGTTGCATGTGTTTTTCCCTGCTTTAACACAATCTTTCCGAATTGCCGTGCTGATTGCTGTTCCCTCTCACCGCCTCTGGAGATAAATTTACTTCTGGCATATCTTTGCAAAAAAATTATTTCCTTGAGTCCAATAGATGGATATCAACTTTGATATTCCATTAGCATGAAATTCCCTGTGGTGAAAGGGAGGAGGATTTTGCTTTTTTCTCTTCTGCTGTTAGAAATCCTTTCTTCCCCAAAAGAATATGTCCAATAAATGAAGAAAACAAGAACGAATATCATAGAATATATACTACAGAATTGAAATACTATTAGCTGTTAAACAAACTTTCAATTCCTAAAACAAGATAATATTTTCATGCCTAGATGTTTCTATTGTTTTAATAAAATGTTTTTATACTTTCTGTTTCCCCTAGTTCTTACGAAATTTATATTTACAATTTTTGCTTTTTCAAAATCACTTACCACCCAGACCTTACCCAAGTGCATGTAAATGGAAAAGATCTTTTGTTTTACTTACAGTTTGAGCATATAACTGGAAGTGCTCTAAAGCAGCTGCTCCTATTCTACTTCTCCCACACTTTAGCAAATTTCATTCAAAAGTAAAAATGTAAAAATCTTTTCCATCAACGTATAATTAAATTATGAATGTGTCATGAAATCAAAAATAAACATAAAATTGTTGACTATGGCATTTGACTAACATTTGAATGTGCAGATAAATCCAAGTGCTTTGTACAGCTGAGAAGATAAGTCCATTCTATAGTTCAAAAAGTCAGGAAAGGTAGTGACTTGCCGAAATAATTGTGTCAGAGGATAAATGCCAGTCTCAAGCTTTAGCTGGTAAGGTGTAATGAATTATTTGATTAAACTATGCTGTAAGAGTATTCATACTCAGCAAATCAATCTTGCAATTTTGAGTCCTTTCTGTATTTTTGTCTCCAATGTAAAAATTATCCTCCTCCAATGGAAGAATACAGTATCTTCATTCTCAACAAAGAGTTATAACAAGTTAATAGGAATTCAGGATCGTAAGCTCTGTATTTTGTCAAATAATTTCTTTATTGTTGGTACACTATATTTTCCTTGGACTACACGGAGATGAAAAACTTAATAACTGTAACAATCCTTAGCTTGACAGGTATGTACTGAATGTTATTGCTACTACTGTTTATACTTCAAGGAATAAGGTTTATGTGTTCAAAGCTATTATAATGTACTTCAGAGAATGAGCTTTGTGTGGTCAAATCTACCATAATACTATTCTGCATACACACACTTCAAATCTCTGGAGGGTCCCTTTAATTTCTGTTAGCAGAGTATGTTTAAATACCCCATGCCATGAAAATTATAATTATGTATTTTCATAGCAAAGAAATTTTCACAGGTATTACTTCTTAGATAACTCCTCGGTCTCTGATGACTGATGTCTGAGGATGTTTGCATACCATTGTTAATTTTCAGTAGTTTGTGATCATTAGAGAAAGAAACTTATCTTTAGATGTCCTATTGATTTGCGAAAGTGTGAAATTCTAGGAAGTAGGTAGAAACACAATAAGTCTTTGAACTCTGTTGCTGAAGGAATTGTATAACCAGAAATTTAAGATTCGAGAAATTACTGTGAGCAGTAAAACTGAAATATCATAGCAAATGCATGAGATTACTAGGAAAAAAAATAACACAATGTACCAAATCTTGATGGAATCTTAATCTTGAAGCATGGAGAGGGGGAAGATAAAAACTTCTTCTTTAACCAAAAAGTTAATTTCTATGTGACATGTTCTTTACCCTTGAAAACTTTGAAAAGCTAAGGATCAAGCAAGGTATTTCATTGCATAGTGTAGTCATAAGCAAAGCTACGCAGATGACCCATTTGCAGCCTTGGTTCACATGCACTAGTTATCTTTCTTTGTGTATAATTCAAAAATCTGACTGTATTCTAACAGTGGGCAATGGGCATAAAACATGCCTATAAGTATGTATGATGCTATCAGCCATCTGACATAGTACCAGTGAATAACTGCAGAATTTTCAAAACAAACAGAAGGACACTCCTTTAAGCAGAGTTTAATCTTGTGAGAATAACTTTCTCATTACTGTAACAACAATAATCTTTTAGTTGCATACTTCAGTGATCCTGAGAGCAGAAAACAGTTCATGGCCAAGATGGAGGTCAGAAACATGAAACCCATAAGGAGTTTATACAACAGTATTTGAAAATTTTATGTCTAGCTAATTCTACTCTGCCAGTTATCTTGCTAGCTAGATAACACTCAGTGCTGTAATCAGTATTAATTATCCCAAGTACTGCCAAGTTAGAAAACTTGCTGTTATTGCAAAGAAAGTTAAAATATGAAAACAAATTTGAAAAGATAAAAGTCCTCAGAACACAGCATTTTTTTTTTCTTCCTCCACTCCTTTTTTACTTCTCACATACACAAGTTACTAATTAGCGTATTTCATTAATGGGAGACTCGTGCTCAGTAAATCTTGCTACATTGTGCAGGGGCTTTAGAAAGATTCACATCAGAAGAAAGACTGTTCTTTGAAAAGATGTTAATATATTCTATCTGCACAATATAAAGTCCTGCTTATAGGTAACAAAAGTGACTTCAACTTAAAGCTGGAAAAAATGTGTATCTTTAAGGTAAGTGAAGAAGAAGCTTAGGCATGAAAAATCTGTAGGCAAAGCTACCTTCAAAAACTTGTAAAACAGGCAGCTAGGTGGCCTATGACAAAAAAACTGGCTCTGCTGTTCCATCTGGAGATAGAATTTGATGAAAAAGTCTGGGTGTTCTCAAATTCTTCAACAACAAGGTGTTGGCCCCACACAGTACTTCCCCCTGTGTTTAGTCATTGTTTAGGGAATAATTGGTTATTTTACAAGTAATTGGTTAAAGATATAAATAATAGATAAGGACAACCCGGAAAACTAGCTGCAACTTCCTACTTGGAAACTGGCTTAAAGTCAGCTAGGTAATGTTCAGTTAAAAGCTTTTGATATGTAGCATCTATAAACATGAGGTGAGAAGAAATTTTTCAAGGAATGTGAATTGAGTCAGATGTGATAACTAGCAAGACTTAAAAAAAAATACAAACCAAGTGCAATTTGTTTTTCTTCAGTTCATTCTTCATTCTCAACTCTCATGGATATCTGATGTTGGGCAAGCAAGCTCAACCTATATTGTCCATTGCAGCCTGCAAACTATCTTTAATTTAATGACTTTCTTAATTTATCTTCTCTGTAATATTTTGGTTACAACCAGAAACCTAGTTCAATGACCTCCTCCTTTTCCTGCATTGCAATGGTGAGATTGAGCATGTTACTGTTCCAAGGATATGAAAACTTCCCTTGTGCAGATTTTTGAGACGTCTCCACTTTAATGTCAGATTTTAGGTCACTGTTCCTCATGTTCCTGTGCCATTGGTGCTAGCACTGATGCATGCTGGTGTCACTCTGGTCTTGAGATTAGTTTTTCAGCAGATCCTGAACTGCCGATGCAGAGTTTTTCCTTATTCTGAAGCTGAGAAATCATCTGATGGTTGCAGCCACTTGAGAAGAACTTTTCGAAACAAGCCAGAACAGAAAGGACGTGGGATGAAATGAAAAAGGCAAATTCGTGAAGATGTCTTCTTTGGCAATATTTGTCTCTCAGTCTCTCTGATTTCTATTTCAGGGCTCTTTACTCACTCTTACTATAGAAAATGAGGTCTGCCTCCAGGGAGCAGATGCAATGCATTGACCTCTACTCCCAAGCCCTTCACGCAGCACTCATGCCTGGGAAAAAAGCCAGCATGTTACAGCTGCTCCCCAATGCTGGGAAGCCAAGGTCAGCATCTACAGAGGACAGGAGGGTGGTGAAAGTAAGTTACCTCCCTAAAGGCTATATTCTACAGGTCTGTAAGAGGCATCATGTGCCCAGATCTTAGTCAAGATCCAGTCAAAATCTGGAAAAAAGCCATCAGTTGTTAACCATCTCCACTAAGGCTGTACTTCTCATTTAAAATCAAAAAAAAACAAAGCAAACCAACCTCCTCCATACCTTCTCATTTAAAAGCCAAGGGCAATGTTGAGCAGCAGACAGTGTACAATACAGGACGGAATTCTTTTGTCATAGATGGATCTGCTCTTCCATTTCATTGCTAGATTAAATCTCTATCATCCAGGATGAGGGTGCCTGGAGTGACAGAAGCTAAAGTCCTGATACCACATTTTGGTTCTAGCAGTTTGAAAATAAAAACAGGGCAGTGTATAAATTCTTTTTAGGATCTTCTTTTACTCTTTACAGTGCTAAGACAGTTGGCATTCTGGAGAATTTAAATTGATGATTCTTGTTTTTTACTCAGTGGTGAGATATCTCTTTTTTTTCTTTCTTATTTTCTAGCTACATTTGCATATTATAAAAGTTGTTCCTTGGCCCATATTCCTCAAACAGGTATCTAAAACAGAGTGTGAAACAGCCACAGGTGTGACCTAATGCGCTACAGTCACATACATAGGTGACTGGTTTTAAATCTGGGAAATGTAGTCTGTTATTCTCATTCCTAGTCAAGTATTTTGTCACCTTACGTTTATAAGTGTTTCTTCCTCTAGCACAATTATTGTTCTGAAGGTTTTTTTTTCTGTTCTCCATTTTGTTCTGAAACAGTAATTATCACTTCATAGGGGTGGTGGGGGTATTCTCATTAATAATTCTCACCTACTGTGAACTACATTAGGCATCTTCTAGCAACTATTGCAAAACCAAGAGTGACAGATTTCTATCTCGATGGTTTATATTTTGGAATTTTTTTACCTCCGTACTCTAATAATGTTCCTCTTGATTCATTTTAAAAGTTTACCTTCTTTTTATAACATTTGACTTCCCAGAACCCCAATTAATAAGGTAAGGGTTTGTCTTTGCCTCCAATTTAATTTGGTTTCACGTAGTCTGAGAATTTTAATGCATAGTAGTTTTTTATAGTATACTTCTAAAGTGAAAAGTGACTTGAGCTGTGGTCTGAAATCTGTGCTCATAGAACTTTTCAGGAAAACTCCTCTGGGTTACTGCACGGAGGGATGGTTCTCTGGTGCTGTGCAAATAAACTCCAAGGCACCCTGCACTGCAATAAACTATTGAAGGGTCAAATCCATAATTAATCCTTTTTATCTTGCTAAACTTATTTTTATAATCTCTTTCCCAGTTATACTGTAATCAGCTTTCTGTTACAAGTTTATGTTGCGCTGCCTACATAGGCAAATACTACACTAGGGTAATGGTCTATCTTAAAGCTTTTGAGTAAGAAGCCTCTTACTCCACACCAGTAATAATTTTATAGTCATATTAATCTGTAGGTAAAGAGAAGCCAGATAAACTTATATAGCAAGCACAAAAAAATCAATAAAACAAAAATTTTTGTTAGTGCATGTCATATTTCCCATGTGTTATGCTGGTGATTTTGAGGAAACTGTAATTTCTCTGGTCAACACAGGGCTGGATGTTTAGAAGTATGTATTATACTTAGGGGGAAAAAGGTAATTTGTCTTTGGAATTCATAGAATAGGATCATAGAATGCTTATGGTTGGAAGGGACCTTAAAGGTCATCTAGCCCAACACCCTTGCAGTGAGCAGGGACATCTTCAACTGCATTAGGTTGCTCAGAGCCCCATCTAACCTGGCCTTGCATGTTTCTAGGGATGGGACCTCCACTACCTCTCTGGGCAACCTGTTCCTGAGTTTCACCACCCGCATCGTAAAAAGTTTCTTCCCTATATCCAGTCTAAATATACCCTCTTTTGGTTTAAAAACATTACTCCTTGTCCTGTCACAACATACCTTGCTCAAAAGATTTTCCTCATCATTCCTATAGGCCCCTTTAAGTACTAAAAGGCCGCTATAAGGTGTGCCTGCAGCCTTCTCTCCTCCAAGATGAACAACCTCTACTCTCTCAGTCTGCCCTTGTAGGAGAGGTGCTCCAGCCCTCGGATAATTTTTGTGGCCCTCCTCTGGACCTGCTCCAACAGGTTCATGTCCTTCTTGTGTTGAGGGCCCCAGAGCTGGACACAGCACTCCAGAAGAGGTCTCACCAGAGCAGAGCAAAGGGTCAGAATCACCTCCCTTGACCTGCTGGTCACACTTCTTTTGGTGCAGCGCAATATACGGTTGGCCTTCTGGGCTGCGAGCGCACATTGTTGGCTCATGTCTAGCTTTTCATCCACCGGTACCCTCAAGTCCTTCTCAGCAGGGCTGTTCTCAATCTCTCCATCCCTCAGCCTGTATTGATACTGCGGGTTGCCCCGGCCCATGTGCAGGACCCTGCACTTGGCCTTGTTGAACCTCATGAGGGCTCAGTTTTGGGTCCAGTCTTGTTTGACATCTTTATTAAAGATCCGGATGAGGGCATTGAGTGCTCCCTCAGTAAGTTTGCAGCTGACACCAAGCTGGGCAGGAGTGTTGATCTCCTTGAGGGTAGAAAAGCTCTACAGAGGGATCTGGACAGGATGGATCGATGGGCTGAGGCCAACTGTATGAGGTTCAACAAGGCCAAGTACGGGATTCTGCACCTGGGTCACAACAACCCCATGTAATGCTAGAGGCTTGGGGAAGACTGGCTCAAAAGCTGCCCGGCAGAAAAGGATCTTGGGGTGTTGGTTGACAGCCGGCTGAACATGAGCCAGCAGTGTGCCCAGGTGGCCAAGAAGACCAGCAGCATCCTGCCTTGTATCAGGAATCGTGTGGCCAGCAGGAGTAGGAAGGTGATCATGCCCCTGTACTTGGTACTGGTGAGGCTGCACCTCGAGTACTGTGTTCAGTTTTGGGCCCCTCCCTATAAGAAGGACACTGAGTGTGTCCAGAGAAGGGCAAATAGGCTGGTGAAGGGTCTGGAGAACAAGTCTCACTAGGAGCAGCTGAGGGATCTGGGGCTGTGTAGTCTGGAGAAGAGGAGGCTAAGGGGGGAACTTGTTTCTTTCTACAGCTACTTGGAAGGAGGTTGTAATGAGGCAGGTGTTGGTCTCTTCTCCCAAATAACTAGCGATAGGACAAGAGGCAATGGCCTCAAGTTGCATCAGGGAACCTTTATATTGGATATGAGGAAAAATTTCTTTACTGAAAGAGTGGTCAGACATTGGAATAGGCTGTCCAGGGAAGTGGAGGAGTGGCCATCCCTGGAGGTGTTCAAAAACATGTAGATGTGGCACTTCAGGATGTGGTCTATTAGGCATGATGGTGTTGGGCTGACTGTTGGACTTGATGATCTTAGAGTTCTTTTGCAACCAAGAGGTTCACACAGGCCCACTTCTCCAGCTTGTCCAGGTCCCTGTGGATGGTGTCTTGTCCTTCTGGTGTTTCAACTGCGGCACTCAGCTTGGTGTCATCTGCAAACTTGCTGAGGATGCAGTTGATCTCTCTATGTCATTGATGAAAATATTAAACACTACTGGTCCCAGTACGGACCCCTGAGGGACACCACTTGTCACCAGTGTCTATTTGGACACTGAGACATTGACTATTACCGGTGAGGGCTGTGACCTTCCAACCATTTCCTTATCCACCGAACAGTCCACCCATCAAAACTGTATCTCTCTGTTTTGGTTTGGCCTGGATAAATGCCAGGTGCTCACCAAAACCACTCTATCACTCCGTCTCCTTAACTGGACTTTCCCCCCACCCCTCCTTTCTTCCCAGGCTCAACTTCACTCCCAATTTCTCTGCCTCCTCCCCCCAAGCGGTGCAGCCAAACAGGGAATGGGGATTACAGTCAGTTCATTACACATTGTCTATGCTGCTCCTTCATTCACAGGAGGAAGACTCCTCTCACTCTTCCCCTGCTCCAGTGTGGGGTCCCTCTCACGGGAGACAATTCTCCACAAACTTCTCCAACGTGAGTCCTTCCCATGGGCTGCAGCTCTTCATGAACTTCCCCAGCGTGGGCCTTTCCCACGGGGTGCAGTCCTTCAGAAGAAGACTGTTCCAACGTGGGTCCTCCACGGGGTCACAAGCCCTGCCAGCAAGCCTGCTCTGCTGTGGGCTCCTCTCTCCACGGGTCTGCAGGTCCTGGCAGGAGCCTGCTCCAGTGTGGGCTCCTTGTGGGGTCACAGATTTCTTCAGGCACATCCGCCTCTTCCACAGGCTACAGGTGGATATCTGCTCCACTGTGGACCTCCATGGGCTGCAGGGGTAAAACCTGTCTCACCATGAACTGTGCATCATCACTTGTGTATCATGAGTAGCAAGGGAAGAGTCTCTGCTCCAGCATCTTGAGCACCTCCTCCCCCTCTTTCTTCACTGACCTTGATGTCTGAAGAGTTGTTTCTGTCACATCGTCTCACTCCTCTCTCTTCTGATTGCCATTTTACTGCAGTTTTTTTCTTCGCCTTCTTAAACATGTTGGCACAGAGGTGCTACCACTGTCACTGATTGTCTTGGCCTTGGCCAGAGGTGGGTCTGTCTTAGAGCCAGCTGGCAATGGCTTTATCAGACATGCGCGCAGCTTCTAGCAGCTTCTCACAGAAGCCACTTCTATTGCCCCCCCACTACCAAAACTTTGCCACTCAAACCCATAACACCCTCCAATTTAGTGAGAACGATATTGTGGTGAACTCTGTCGAAGGCTTTAGGTAAGTCCAGACAGATCACATCGATTGCTTTTCTGTTGCCTGCTGATGCAGTCACTCCTTCGTAGAAAGCCACTAGGTTGTTCAGGCAGGACTTGCCCTTGGTGAAGCCATGCTGGCTGTCTCGAATCACCTCCCTGTCCTCCATGTACAGTGCATTGATTTACTCTGCCTTTAAGTGAATTTGTGAATTTACATTTTCAGCTAAAGATACTTCTTATTTATTTCCTGCAAATTAACTCTAGAGGATAAGCATATGTCCCAGGTATTTTCTCATTTGGTCTAGAGCCATCAAGTAACAATGCAGGTGTGTAACCACCCACAAAGATGAGCTGGATTTCCCCTGGAAGGTCCTTCAAGGCAGCACACTAGCTATGAAAAACCCTACACATGCATGAATTTCTTTTCTTCCTGTAATAAACTTTTAGTCAGTACTGTGAATTCTTACAATGTAGCTTTGTATTGTAGGGTTAAGAATCAGTACATCAAAGCACTTATTAGGAGGCTATACCACTGCAGGAGCTCCAGAGTAAAAGGGGTTGATTCTGTTTTCAGTTTAAGTCTGTGTTATTCAATATGCTCTCTTTGTTCAATACTTTTTAGTACCTTAAGTCCTCTGGGCTTCTGTGTTTCTCCCTACACTTAATTAGTAATGCTTTAGCTTGTTAGAGAAGAAAACTTTCTAAATGTAAATAATGCACCAAAACATTTATGAGCCAAATTTTCTATGCCACATCTTAAATAATCACTGAAATGGGGTAGTGCTTTATATAGCTGGCTGGAGGGTTTGCCTTTTCAGCTATCGTTTTATTGATTTCTTTCTTTAAAAAATAATGTAGAAAGCCATAACTTTATTTGTTGGAGCAATTTTGGCTAAAAAAAAGGACGCAAAAGTAGTTAGAAATAAAGTGATAATTCAATGGAGATGTTTTATACGTATTTAAATCATTTTAATATGATTAGAAATTTCAGCTTTATTATAAAAAATAATATAACTGCTTACCCTACAAGCATTTTCTTTTTAATTATTCATACATCCTCTCTCTTTCCTCTTTTCTGTTTGTGTGGGAAGTTGGGTTCTTGTTGGATTTTCTTAGAATAGCTTTCTGGATTCCTGTAGCATATATTATGCATTAGATGAAAATGTAGCTTCTGTGGCTAGTTGTGGTCTCTTAAGAATAAATTCAGCTACTCTTAAGACTCAATATAAGCAGTCTGGATATGAATAGCCTCAAATGTTTGGGTTGCTTTGATTTTGGTTAGATCCATCTGTATCATGAAATTCTGAGTACTGAAGCTGTTTGGCACTCAAATAGTAATGGTTGACTTGTGTCGGTTTTATCATTGCTTCATGTCAAATTGCCATCTTTCAGGTAGGTAGAATCACAGAATCACAGAATCGCAGAATAGTAGGGGTTGGAAGGGACCTCTGTGGATCATCTAGTCCAACCCTCCTGCCGAAGCAGGGTCACCTACAGCAAGCTGCACAGGACCGCTCCTCTTAATATTCTATCCAGTTCAACTGAAGGGATAGTCTGAATACTTTGGATGTTCCTCAGTTTCTTTACTGTGATAAATCACCTCTTATGATCTAAAAACACTTGCGAGTGAAGTCACTTTCACCTCATGTATGTGCCAAGTCAGATCAAACTATTTCAAGGAAAGAGGATCTACATTTATAGACTTTTTAAGGATTTAAAGTGATACTGAATTGTGAATACAATAAGTCCTATTAGTATCTTTTTTTTCTTTAATTTTTCTTTTTTTTTTCCCGAATAAAACTGTATCTGTGTATGTGCGGTTGTGAAACTGAACTCTTTGCCAAGATGTGGGACTGGAAATTAGCACTGACTTCCTGAGGCTGGTTCCACACTCAGAAGCACCTATGTGTTAGGTGTCTAGTACACAAAAATGCATAAAACACACTTCTCCGTTTAGCCTAGGCACCATAAGCCACAAGACACTAACAGTATTTCATTATGGGATAAAGACGTAGTTCAACACACGAACAATCATCAGCTGTATCAAGCCACAGAAAAAGAAGAGGTGAAGGTCGTTTCATTGGTAAACCAAGAAGTTTACTTGGTATGATGCTAGGAGGAAACCATGTTCTTTGCTACAGATCAAGGCAAAAAAATATCTAATCCAATGAAGATTATTTAAAATTATTATTATTTTTTTTTCCAAAACAGCTCTCATGCTCACTTGAATACTGAATGAGTGAGCAAGATGCACCAGCTAAGGACTAAGGAGGAAAAGCGGCACCACTGAGAGTTTTCTGTGTAATATCTTGTCTGTAACTGAGGCAAGTTTCTATTCCTGCAGCAAAAAGAAACCTCCACCTGAAAAGCCAAAATATGTTTGAAGGAAAAAAAGTTCTTTAGCCTGGTCCATGTAACCAACAAGCTCTGAAGACTGTGGTTATTGCAGTGTAAATATGGCACAATAACCTAAAATCAACAAAAAGAGACAAAGTTTCTATTTCACAACAGTGTGGGGATAATAAAGATTTGGAGACACTAAGATGCAGATTTTGATTCGAAGTTAAGGACGAAGAAATCTCTCATTCCAGGCATAATATTTCACTTTGCGATTGTACTAATATTTATTAAAGAGCAAAAATCGATGCCTCTAGCAGTGTAGAGAAGATTGTGCATCTGCACCTTCCTGGCTGAATAAGAAAGTATTTTTGATTATAGCAGGAGAGAAAGGAGGCACAGGGAAATTGTTCTGACTGAGATCTTCCAATGCTTTGGAACCAAATATAGATCAGGCCAAAATTTTATTATATTTTCTGCAAGTCTTCCAGCACAGTGAAATTATGATGTTTGAATATATATGTTTGTGTCTGTGCATGTGTGTGTCTACTTTTTTCATGCAACATAGTGGGATAAGTATCAGAATAATGAATAAGGGATAAGTATCAGAAAAATTAAAAGTTACAGCATGATATTTCATGTATAAAAGTGTAGTTATATAATAACTTGATATTCCAAGAACTTTAATTTTTTGAAACAAATTTCATTTCTGCCTTGAGCATTTCATTATTTTGTAATTGTTTTTGTGTATATAGTAATTGCAAAATTAGAACAAAACCTCATTTGATAGCAGATTATTATCATTATTCTTAAAAGCAAGTTACTCTGTTTCAACTCCTTAAATATTTCAGCAAAATATATGGAATTGTAAATATGTATCCTATACATCTCTTTCCATTTTAAGAACTTAGTAGGCTGCTCACAAAAACATTATCATGGATAGAAGTGTGATTTCTTATTGAAAACGGATGAAATAGAAGGGACCCTTGCCTACTTTGGACACAATATGACAAGCAATAATAGCATTCCGTTCTCATATCTGAACACACAGCAGATATCAGCAGCATCCTCTATGGAAACCATACTGCTGTGACAGGAAAACAGTGAAAGAAACTGATGCAAATTCAAGTTATTCAGTTACTCAGTTATTCAGTTGCACAAAACAGGAATGTGACATGATTTTGATGACGGGTACAAAAGAGAGGAGCAGGCCAGTTTAATTTATTTTTCAAATGTTACTTTCTTGAAATGTTTGGTAATTGGAGCTGTAAACTCCCCATTTTGTCTGCCTAACAATTCTTGTGTTTATTTCCTTGTAGATGTGTGCCAATGTTTTTTTAGAGTTCCATAAAATGACTCCAACTCCAGGGAGAATCCAGAGACTTCCCAAAATGTCCCACAATGGCAAGTGGGTCAAGGTGCTGTGGGGCCTGAAGATCCTCACAGACAAACTCACTTTTAATTTCCCAGTTTCATGTGTGCTTCTTTTGGGATTTTCTGATATTAGAAGAGTGGCCTTTTCTCCTTTTTTTAGGGAAGGGAGAGGAGGATTCTTTATTTTCTGCATGGAAAACAACAAGCTTTTCATATTTTTGTTAGCATATTTGAATTAGAAGTTGCATAAAATTTTGGACTGATTTTCAGACTCCTTAATGTATTCTGAAGAGACCTAAAAATAAAAAAAGTGTGTGTATGTGTGTGTATATATATATATATTTCAATCATGAGTTACTGAGGGAGGGAAATCCAAGACCTGAACAGTTCTAATCTTAAGCTTCATTGAGAAACTCAGTCATGGATTGTTAAAGTGTCAGTAGGTGAGAAGAATTTCTCTGCAGAAGCTCTGTGCTTTTCCTTTCTTCACAAGCTAGTGGACTTCTGTGGATTCACCACAGCTCTGTTGAAGCCACATGGTCAGTATTCGACATGTTAATAGATTGTATTAGCTTTCATAAGGTTTATCCACACTGGTGGGAACCTGCCAAGATCCATCTCCATCTCTATTGACAGCATGTAGTCTTTGCCTACCATCTTAGCACTAAGAGATATGTTATGATTCTCGAACATTTGGAAACAATATTTTCTGTTTTAAAAGTTTTCAGAAGTGAAGATGTTGAACTCGGACGAATATTCACCGAGTTCCATATGACTGTTGCTATATGTTACTTCAGAATGACTGAGCAAAATAACAGGTGTCACTACCAAATCCGTACCAGTCTGTCTACTGAATTTTTCAACCAAATTTTACATGTAGACTGCTGTGGATTCATCACAGTAATGTATTAATTAGTGTTCTTAAAGCAAAAGGAAAAAATATGCTGGTAACTACAGCTGTCGTGTATGAAGTGGCAAGCAATGTGATAAACAGGTTGTTGAGTACTTTTATATGATCAGCGCATTCACGATGAAGGCTAACTTGGCCACACTGACGGAATAGTTTAATCTTGTCATTTAATGAAGTAGTTTCCAAAATAATAAATTGCTGCAGTTTAGTAAGTTACTGAGCACTCTTTCCTCAGAAAGAATCTGTGGGTTTAAAACAGTCTCCTCCTTCCCCGTCCCTTAGCAGTCACAGACACTAGCATGTTAAGCGAAGCCTGCAACTCTGTGTAGCATGTACACATTTTATACTTTATTGATTGTACAGTAGAGGCTTTTGGTATAATCCTACCTTTCAAAATCTGTGAGCATACAGAAAAAAAAATGTTCTGTTATAAAGTCTATTAAGCAACACCACATTATGCAGTTACTGTTACGGCTCTTTGTGACATTTCTTAAATATTGGTAAGTAGCCTTACCTCAGCTACGAGCAAAAAGACCTGGTGTTGTGTAATGATGCCAGTTGTGGAAACCGTTAGAGGAAAATTGCAATGACAGCTCACCTGTGTGAAGGAGCAAGGCTGCATTCTTAACAAACAAGGATTTTTCAACACATGCTTGAAGCTTTTGTGCTCTGCTTAGTTATAGCTTCTGACATGTCAGTGCGTGGAGGGGTGCATGCCCAAACACTCCTGCTCTTGGTTAAAAGAGTATCTAGGAAACAGTAACAACAGTCAGAAACAGGCCACAGGCTAAAGCCTTTCTCATGCCTTCTGAAAGTCTCCTTCTTCGGGTTTGAAAGAGGAGGCAAAGATGATAATTGTTGGATTTGTTGTTTTGATAATACAGAAATACCAATGTATTCGCTGTGAATATTGCTTGAGGAAAGACTGCAACATTTCACTCAGCATGCAGAATTGGGAACAGACTGCAACAGAGATTTTCACCAAGTTTTCATCCCCTCACATTCTC
Source organism: Opisthocomus hoazin (assembly GCF_030867145.1). Classification (NCBI taxonomy): domain Eukaryota; kingdom Metazoa; phylum Chordata; class Aves; order Opisthocomiformes; family Opisthocomidae; genus Opisthocomus; species Opisthocomus hoazin. Next base: position 66,626,140 of record NC_134416.1, on the reverse strand, counting down.
CCACCCTCATATGTGGGCTATGGCAGTAACTGATGTAAGCCTGGACCTTGTGGGCAAAAGCATCCTACGTAGATCACCGTGACAACGGAGACAATGCAGACTCTTTTGCAAGGAGCTTGAAAGGGCTTTCACATTACATTGACTCCGATGTGACACAGCCCGTTTTAGCTGGAGAAAGTGAAGTCCACCTCCTTCCTTCCCTGCCACGAAGCTGTCACACCCCCCAAATGTCAAAGGGTTCAGGGTATTCTAGTGAGAGGTTATGCTAGTCATTTGTTTTCCTTGAAGATATCATGGTAGCTTAGCATGCTTGATATTCTGGTATTGCAGAAATGATAAGAGAATATGTTCCTCAGAACAACTGAAATATCTCATACGATTGGCAGTGTTCCAATTAAGGTAAATTGGTCAATGGTGTTTTCCAGCTATTTATCTTAATTTAAAAATTTTCCTCGAAGCAGAAAAGTTGCTACTTAACAAAGAAAATATTTCCTAAGTGAGCAGGAGAGCTGATTTTTTTGTTGTGTGTTTTTTTCTTTTCCTTCTCTCAATAATGAAATGACAGAAAACACAGTGACTAAATGTGACAGTTTTAATTTTCTCATTTGAACAGTCCTTGCTAGATTCTTTATGGACTATCAGAGATTACTGGAAGGAGATCTTCTGGTTATTTAAACTTATAACTGTGCTAGTAACAGACAACTATAAAGCACCAAGAGGGCTATCTAAAGAAATCTGTGCAGTGGATTTTGACTGCAAGAAAATGGTAACTGCCAAGACTTGGATTTGACTAGACTAGCCTAGGGTCACTGTCAGCAGGAACTGTAATGAGCAAGTTTGTTCCAGCATAAGCCAGAAAAATATGGATTTATATTTATGCTTGTCCAGCATTAGCCATTACGAGAAAGAAATGAACCTTACACTCTGAAAATATGGTGAGCCTTCACCACAAATTGAAATGGATACTAAATTGAGTCTGCAGAGTTTGTTATTTGTTCAGTGCTAGAGGTGTTCATGGCACATTATGGACATGTAAGAAGACAAGGTCCTTGCCCTAAGGAGCTCGCAATGTAAGTTAGATAGCAACAGATAATAAATACAGACCCCGATAGTGAATGAGCGAAAAGGAAGGACAGGGTACCAGATAAAAAAAGGGGACAGACTCCTCAGGAGAACATTATTTTTATAGAGGAATTTTTTTGGCGGGGGGGGGGGGGGCAGGGGAGGGAGGAGGGTGTCTTTCAAATTTGGGTTTCCGGCTTATTAGCTGATTTTGTTTACTATTCTGGTTTGACTGCAGTCGGCAACAAAAGCGCCATGCGGCCGCCCATCCCCCCGCCAGGGTGCCAAGGAGAATGGAAAGAAACAGGCAGAAACTGGTGGGTCGGGAGAAGGGCAGTTTAACAGAACAGCAAACAAAGGGAACAGGAACAACAACGATACAGATAAGGAGAAAACACAACACAAACCTCACGACCCACAGAGCCGTTCTCCCGGACAGGACCGGCGCCCGTGCTCCCGAGCCGTGAATGAGTTCCCGCCGCGCCACCTCATCCACCGGAACCCAGCATGATGGCACATGGTATGGAATACCCTGCTCTGTTTGGCCAGGTTGGGGCTGGGTCAGCCCACCCGTGCCCCTTCCTGGATTCTGGTGAAGATTAACCTTATCCTGGCCGAACCCAGGACATTTACCTTTTTATTTTAGGCTTTTTGAAAGGTCCAGACCTGAGTATCACATAAATTATAAAACCAATATGAAGTAGAGTTAAATTATTTTATTGAAATATACTTATTCAGGGACAGAAGCAGAGGACATAATTAGAAGCCACTTAGGAGGAAAAACATCTTTTAATCATATACCTAAATTCCTTTTTCCCCCCCTGAAAATACAGAAGCATCAGGTTGTTTTTCTGTCTGTGCTATTCTATAAATTCTTTGAGCTACAGAGGATCTTGTGTCCTACTTGCAATGAGATTCCTCTCCCTAATCCTTTTGCAGTTCTCCAGCATTTTAAGATGGGAACTTTTTAAAAGAAGAAAAGGAAAGGCAATTTAAGTTACATTCGCTTGTGGAACATCAGGTTAAATCAGTATGAATCAAAGTTGTTATCAAAGTTTAAGACTGGCTGTGAAGGGAAAATATAGGAAAATAATGGCTACACACACACAGCTGGGCAAATGTGAGGAAGGCTGGAGAACATGCTCTGATACAGGAGCTGAATGACCTGTTCAACAGCAGTCAAGCTTTGGTCCTGTATCTCGCCTGGGACTTGTCCTGTGCCCAACAAGAGCTTCAGGAGGACAAGCTGCTTCCACCAAGACAGCATGTTCATGTCAAGTTGGTAGAGGCAGGCTCAGCCCTTGGCAGAAAAGTGGCTGGCAGCTGCGCAGGTGCCTGCTGTCTCTGCCTGGTGGAAGGTCTTCCCCTCCTTCAGTAACTCTGCCTAGTCACAGAGTGCACCAGCATCAACCTGCTTGCTATCCCTTGTTGAGGCAACATAGATCTCTGCAGGGAAAGAATCACCAGAATGTTTTACAGGTGTCAAAGGTATTCTTGCAAGAACCTGTGATGCATTTGTGCTAATAGTTGCAGTTTTATTATCATGTGCTGCAATACGTCATTGACCAGAATTTTTCCATGTCATTGTTACAATGGCTATTTGCAGGCTCGGGAGTTAACCATACCTTGACAAATGTCATGAAAGTGGTCTTTGTAGACATAGAATCACAGGCTTTATGCCAATGACACATGGTCTGACTTCTGGAATAATGCAGGTTCTAGAGTTTGTCATTGTCTGAAACAGATTACAGCACTTAACAAATAGTCTCCCCCCAAATTTATCACATTCATTTCTTAATTGTAAAATTTTTAGTGATAAAAGGAGTCCAACAGTATCTTTAGTAAGTTATTTGATGGTAAATTTCCTACAAATCTGGCTAAATGACCTTTTAGTTTAAATTCCAACTCATTTCTAATCTGAATTTTTCTACTTTCAACTTGTCCTGGGTTCAGCCAGGACAGGGTTAATTTTCACCGGCATCCAGGAAGGGGCACAGCTGGGTGGGCTGACCCAACCTGGCCAAACAGAGCAGGGTATTCCATACCATGTGCCATCATGCTGGGTTCCGGTGGGGGGGAGCGGGGCGGTGGAAACTCACTCGCGGCTCGGGAGCGTGCGGTGCCGGTCCGGTCTGGGAGAGCGACTCTGTGAGTTGTGAGGTTTGTGTTGTGTTTTCTCCTTATCTGTATCATTGTTGTTCCTGTTCCCTTTGTTTGTTGTTCTGTTAAACTGCCCTTATCCTGACCCACTGGTTTCTACCTGTTTCTTTCCATTCTCCTCTGCACCCCAGTGGGGGGAGGGGCGGCCGTGTGGCATTTTTGTTGCCGGTCGCAGCCAAACCATAACACAACTTTAAATGCAAGCTGAATGAATAGAATAATCTTTGCCTGTAAGTTTCTCAGATACATTTAGCAAGTGCATATCAAGACATATACAGGAATTTCTACTACTGAATGGATTCTTAGTCATGAAAATCAGGTAAGTGAGCAATGTTGCTAACTTCTGTGATGTCAGCTAGTAACAGGAGAGTACTAAAACTGACTGCAAAACCTTACAGACAAGGCTCAGATTTCTGAATCATCTGCTGATCTATCAAACCAAAGGGAATCCAAAGCAACGTACGTGGTGGGGGAGGGAATAATACCAACTCTTCACACTTGAATACAGACCCTAAGGAGGCTTTTGTTCTAGGGAAAGAGATCTTGAAGTGACCAGGAAAATCCTCTGAAAACATTTACTGAGTTTAACAAGCCAAAAAAACAAAACTAATGCTAGATTCTTAGGAGAAGAAATTGGGAACAGAAAGTAATTATGCAAGTATATCTGTGGTGTTCTGCATCTTGAAACTGTGCCATTTCCATCACCCTTCTCAAAAGGATATAGCAGATAGAGGAAGCAGGGAAAAGAAGCATTCGTATCACAGAACAGCAACTGGCTTTATTAAAAGCAGAGGTTACAAAGCTCAGAACTCTTGGTGAAGGTCCTTAAAACATGACTCTCACAGCAAACTTGGAACAAGCAACAGACACTGCTTCTCTGAGCAAGTGAACTGTTGGCAGCCAATAGTTTGCTCCGAAAAATTGAGTTTAAAATAAGAGAAACACAGCGTCAAAGATTTTATAAAGTTCTGTGGGTCTCTGCCATAAGATCCCATTGAGAAATCACAACCTGGCATATGTAAGAAAACTCAGATGGGTGATTGCTGTGGTAGGAGGGGAGGAAGAGAGGTAGTCGGAGTTCATTTTCTCCTGGCCGTAGAGGAGGGGGGCATTTGCTGGCACTACAAGATGGTTTAGGTTGACTGCAGTGCAGAAGAACCTGGTAGGATGAAGGGGAAGAAATAGGTTACTGCTCTGATTGGAGACAATTCAAAATCCAATTTTTTATTACCTGAAGTCACACCATCTGCTGCTGAATGTTCCACCCACACTGGACAATGAGTGTGATAACAGTATGTTTATTGTGGAAAAGTGCTTCATGCTATTCTGAATGGTTTCACATATATGTATACACATACACACACACATACATATAAACTATCATTTTTTTACTGCGAGAAGACCATTCATCTAGTTGTTTCCCTGTGACTGGAAGGTGGGCCTGGATTTTCTTCAAGATACAGAACATAGTAACTCAACTTTGAAAACAAAACCTCCTTAGTCTGGTGTTGCTAAGCTATACATGAGAGATTTAATGATGTCTTCAGGCTGGCCACATGGACAGTGACACACTAGGTAAATTTGATCAGTTTTACATTTGGAAGGTAGACTTTCAGAAATCAAGGTCAAGGTCAGAAGTTTTTCTTCTTCTTTAGGAAGCGAGCAGAATGAATGGGTCTGGAAAATGTTTCAGAGTGATTGCTAGCAGGATTTAATACAGTGTCAAAATGAAGGGATAAGAAGAGTAGAAAAAAGATGACTCGTGCTTACCCTCTTATCTGACACATCCTGTAATCTCAGTCTGCTCTAAGGGGTGTGTGCTTCCTCCTGATAATTTCTCTTTCAAAGGACAAATCCTACCATCTGATTACAGATTAGATCTAAAGTAATTGACTTAATTGAAGCAATCCAGAGGCAGAAATACAGAGCTGATGTTGATGGAATTCTTTCACAATTCTGATATGATTTGGGAAGAGACTTTTTCCCTGTAGCAGGGACCACATGTGGCAATACACAAAGACTGTTAAAGGTAATGTAAATCCATACAGACCCAGATGATTCCAGAAGCATGCTGTGCTGTAAGTAAAACTGTTTTCTCTAGCCTGAGTTTCTCTGTGTCTGACTAGTACACTTTTTCTGGTTTTGCCAAATGCGGTAAACACACTGGCTTTGGAATGGGGGTTGTTACTGGCCTCTGAACAAAGGATGAGTATCTGCACTTCATACTTACTGCATGTCTAAGTCAGTAGCTGCAAAAACATGAAAACACAAGATGCCATTATCCTGACATTTTAGTTGAGGAGACATGTGGGTGAGAGAATAGATATGTACTTTTACTGTTTCATAACACTTCTCTCTGTCCAGCACAGCGTGACCAGTGCTATGCTGCTTATAGTGGTGAATGTTTCCCAACAGGCAGAGTCAACCCCTGTTTTTCTTCCTCCCTCCAGCTTTGTACTCCCTAACCTCATGAAATGTCGAAGGTAGCTTGTACCACACCATGTGAGTTATGATTAAAACCAGGAGGGGAATGATGTAACTAACAAGCTTTTCATTGTCGAGCCATCAAGTAGTCCTACAAGCGATTTAGATTATCTGGTATAATGCAATGAGTATGATATGTAAATTACTAAATCTTGTCCTTAATAAAGCTACGGTGTCTCCCCAAAGATTGCAGTCTGTAATTTAATGAATGTTGGCATGCTTCTTGGGGCAATACACAAGACTGGAAAATGCATTGTATTTTAATATAATACAAGGCAATATGGATATTTTAATCTGGCACTGCATGTTTTTGACTACTATCAACCTCGCTTAATTTACATAATAAAAGCATGCCAAATGGCTTTGAAATAGTAGCGCTTTCTGTGCAAAGCACTAGATACTAGTTTTTTTTTGTAAAAATTACCTACCTAACTACTTATGGAAACAGCCTTTTAAGGATATTTACAATATACTTGCATTACGCAAGGTTATGCGTTGCTCTTTTCTTACATTTATCACTTTGCTGTTGATATATGAAAAGAATTGTTTAATTTTGAGAGAAAAGTCAGGAAAAGATTATAATAAGCTACCAGTTCTGCACTTTATTACTATTCTTTGTTATTATTGCTGTGTTTATATCATCTGAAAAATGAAGAGAGATTCGATCTTGAGGCTTGCCATGCTGGAAGAATTTATTGCCGTAAGTGACCTTGTATTTCTCAATCTTTGACACAGGCCAGCAGGAAAAGATTTTTACAGTGCAGAAATTAGGTATTGAATACTACAGAAAATCTTATGGCTTTTTGGGGGTTTTTATTAGAGGGAGTGATGTGGTTTTTTGTTTGTTTGTTTGAGTATATACGTTGAAACATTTATACTCCTCAACAGTGCATGCTTTCACCTATTTGCTGCACTGCAATGTCGAAGAAGGTAGCCCTAACTAGTCTGTTCTCTGATGAATTATAAGACCAGGCCAAGGACCTCACAAGGCTTTACTTCAGCAAGTTGCAGACCTCTTGCTGGCATTTTTTTATTTGTTTGTTGAAGTTATTGATATGATATTCACTAGCATGAGCAATAGCAATTTAAGGCAAACTTAGCAGAGGGTGGACATCTTTGCTTTAGGCTTGTCATAATGGTTGCTTTTATTAGTCTTGTCACTTGTATTCTCATCATTAACTTCATCCATATCAACACCTAGAAAGAACAGTGATCTAGCGGGGCATTATTACCCCATATATCAAAGACTTTCCAACCCATTCTTATTTTTCTTTTCCAAATATTCCTCTTATCATTGTTCAGTTTAATTTTTAAAAGTAATTCTATTCTAAAAAATTGCACGTGTCTACTAAAGCGCAGCTGTTTTTCTGAGAAAAGATAAAAGGGATCACTGACATTTTTCCTGTAAGTGGACCTCGTTTCACCTGCTCTGTGAATACTTTGGAGGCATTGTTTGGTACTGTGCAATTTCTGATGTGCAGTTAAAATTGTTAATGCTGAAATTATTATCCCTAGAAAATCAGTATGGGCTAGCAGGTCCAGATTTTATTACACTATTGTGTATGCAAATCTAGGCTTAGTTTTGTAGCAGGCATTATGCCCAGTGTCCGCAAAACCCATTGACTATTAAAAATAAGGCTTGTAATAAACATCTTAAGTAATTTCAATAAAAGAAGATTTGCAGGAAACTATATCTTACAATATCTTTTTGCTGCTTAAGGTATGTTTTTGCTCCGCAACAGCATCTATTTGGACTACAGAGTTGGATGGCAAATTTAAGGATTCAAAAGAATTAAACGGTTGTTTTTTCATGTCAATAAATGAATCATACTAGGCTAGTCTTTAAAAGTGCCCCAAAGGATGCTGCATGTGAGTGCTCCTTCAAAAGCTGAAAACTTAGGCGTAGGAACAATGTTTGAAATATAAAATAGAAGAAAGATGATTTTGGTGATTAGGTCTATAAATCTTTCCTTACTATGGTAGACCTGACTGACACAAGACACAAGTGTAGTGCTCCATACTACCCCATAATGATTTTTGGCAATATTCCTGTAAATAAGGCTTGCTAAGGATCTTTATGGTTTTAGAAATTAATACAGTATTAATAGCATAATAGTATTTATTATGAAGGCCATGAAAATTTCTTTCCTATTTTATAAAATATGAATTGAACTTGAAAAATTATTTAAGAGTACTTAATGATATCTGTCTTCTTAAAAAAAACTGGCAGACTAACTAGTGGTTAGTGATATATTATTGTACTTGAATGTTCAGAATATTGGGTGTTACTAATAATTATGCCTCCTATGTACAATGGCACTGAGCATACACAAGATTGAAAATATGATTCATACCCCAAAAGACTTGCAATCTAAGCACATTCCAGGGCTGGAGAAATTGGATGAAAAATAAAAATAGCTTTGGCATCTATTTTTCAGTGATCTATCACTGAGTTCTGAAAGCTGAAATAATACTATGTGTGCTCACTTCCCTGTCTTTCTTCACAAAAGTTAACTGAGATATTTGGATGCCTGCTCATTCAAAAAATTTTCCATACAGTGAAGTGTCTCATTAAAAGTGCAGAAAGAAAAACAATACATCTAAAGATTCAGAGACTAATAAGTGCAGTAACTGAATCTTTTTTGCATTGTTTGCATTATTATGCAGAACATAATGCATTTTGATATAAACCTTGGGAAGGATTATTTGTTTAACATCTTAATGGTTTATTGGTTTCAGAGGACAAGTGAATCATACTTTGATGCTACTGAATTACTTACGGAGTTACTGATGAAGAGGCAGTAGATGCATGAGATTTGAGTCAGATTATCACTGTTCAAAATTTAGTAATTTTCAATAATAAATACAGCTGAGCTTTCACATAAATATCTGAAGTAAATTTTCAATTTTATGTTAACACTCTTAGAACACATGTGAGTATTTATTGGCTTAACTTACTGGGATGAAAAGAGCCTTAAAAATAGTATTGGTCATTATTGTACAAAAAATGTTAAATCTCTAATAATCATGTCAAAAGGCAGCAGTTTCTGAAAAATAATATTATATTTATTTAGGTAAAAAGAAGGCTATGTAATATGATGAGGAAACACTTCAAACTTTAAAATAACTTCCAAAGGGTGTTCAGTATTCAATACTGAAGATAGATGTACTCTATTATGCAGGCTCAAATAATATGCAGTGATGTGGTAACTAGTGTTTCCTAAAGATAATCCCCATAATCTAGATACTTACAATTCTTTCATAGTAATACAAAAGAAAATAATATTGGGTGTTAAATTAGATGCTAAGGACGTTGGTGTTATGAATACCAACCATCAAAGATTTATGAAAAATATAGTCTGTCAAACTACCTTGATGCAGAGTTTTTAGGTGGTTATTCTGCTTGACAAAAGTATTATTGATGTATTAGTCTTAGATTTATATGAGCAATTGACATTGTGCTACAATGTATTTTGTTTAAGGAAGCTGATTCATTCCTAATCAACCCAGTACATAATTAGGGGATTAAAAGCTGGCTGACTGATGGGTCGTAAAACAAAATTGTTAATGGGATATTAAGACTGTGCGTGGTTATTCAGATTGTGCAGATAGAGCTTTCTGACATTATACTACAAAATGTTCTTATTAGTTATGCTGAGCTGACAAAAAGTAGAAGGTATGTGAAAGATGTAGTTGTAATTAATCTGGTCTGTTTATTTGGAAAGAGGACTATAAGCAAGATATTAAAACCTGTTTTTTCCTAGCAAAACTATATCTGAGTGAACAAAAAATGGAGGTCATTAATATACCGAAGGCTGTTCCGAGACACAGTAGCTCTGTGGGATTCTTGGTACCAACACTGTTGATCAGCACCATTCTAGCCTATAGCTGATATAACAAAACCTACAGATTTATATGTATCCATGACACAGGGGCTCTTGAAGAGGGATGCAGAATGTTCTATACCATGTGTATTTTTAGAGAACAACACTAATGAGTATAGGACACAGAATTTAATGTAAATTGTGAAAAAACTCAAAGTGTTGGTTGTAAATATGTATATTAAGAAGTACAATAATCATGATTTCCAAACCACATCACCCATGGACAGTTCTGTGGAGTACATCCGTGAAGTCCTCTTACAGCAGCACCATTGAACTGGAGCTCTTTCTGACTTGAAACTGTTGAAGTGAACAATGTTTATTAAATTATTTACTTGTATTTAAAATTTTTTATGCTGTTATTGAATGTAACTGCAGTTTTTGGTTGGAATAAGTAGATCTTTAAGTTTGCACTTTTAAGAAGCATTCACAAGATGCAGCTGAAATCTGTTTTTTGTGCAAAGAATATTACACAGCGCAATGCTAGCTGAAAGTCAGCCACTGGGTGAAGCAGGCTCCTTTTGAACTTCTTTGGTCTTAGTGTCCAGTGAAGAACATGTTCACAATGGTCTCCTCAGAGACACTTTTCCTCATCTATTTTGGTTTATCCTGGATAAATGTGACGTGCCCACCAAAGCCGCTCTATCACTCCCCCTCTTCAAATGGACAGGGCAGAGGAAATAGGATGAAAGACTCATGATTTGAGATAAGGACAGAGAGAGATCACTCACTAATTACTGTCATGGACAAAACAGATTGAACTTGGGAAGAAGATTAATTTATCACAAATCAAATCAGAGTAGGATAGTGAGAAATGAAACTAGATCTTCAAACACTTTCCCCCACCCCTCCTTTCTCCTTGGCTTAACTTCACTCCTGTTTTTCTACCTCCTCCCCCTGAGCGGTGCAGGGGAATGGGGAGAGGGGGTTGTAGTCATTTTGTCACATGTTACCTCTGCTGCTCCTTCCTCCTCAGGGGGAAGACTCCTTATATTCTTCCCCTGCTGTTCCAGTGTGGAGTCCCTATCACAAGAGACAGTTCTCCACAAACTTCCCCAATGTGAGTCCTTCCCACCGTCTGCAGCTCTTCACAAACTGCCCTAGCGTGGATCCCTTCCATGGGGTGCGGTCCTTCAGAAACAGACTGTTCCAGCGTGGGTCCCCCACGGGGTCACAAGTCCTGCCAGCAACCCTACTACAGTGGCCTCCTCTCTCCACCGGTCCACAGGTCCTGCCAGGAGCCTGCTCCAGTGCGGGGCTCTCCACAGGGTCACAGCCTTCTTTGGGCATCCACCTGCTCTGGTGTGGGGTCCCTTCTGCAGGCTATTGGTGGATATCTGCTCCACCGTGGACCCCCATGGGCTTCAGGGGGACAGCCTGCCTCACCATTGTCTTCATCACAGGCTTCAGGGGAAAAACCTCTGCTCCTCATCTGGATCACCTCCTCCCCCTCCTTCTTCACTGACCTTGGTGACTGCAGAGTTGTTTCGCTCACGTCTTCTCCCTCCTCTCTCCCAACTGCTATCTCCCCTCAGGTTTTTCCCTATCTTAAATACCTTATCACAGAGGCACTAGCACCATTGCTGATTGTCTTGGCCTTGGCCAGCAGAGGTCCATCTTAGAGCTGGCTGGCATTGGTTCTACCAGACAAGGGGGAAGTTTCTTACAACTTCTCACAGAAGCCACCCCTATAGCTCTCCCCGCTACCAAAATCTTGCCACGCAAACCCACAGCATCATCTCTTTCTTCAACTTCGCTTTCACAATATTTTTTTTTAAGGCAATAAATCTATGTTTTTTCTTAATAACAGTAATTGCATCCTTACTAATGAAGCCATGGATTTTTTTCTCTTAATTTTGGAGTAGGCATTAAAAACCTCTAATTTCTTATATGGTAATGCTTGTAATTAAAACATTAAACTTGACGTGAAGACTATGACTGCTGAATGTTAGGGAGAGGATTAAATGGAGAGTGATGGCAAAACAGTAATTTTTATGCATCAGGAAACAATTAACAAATTTGCTTAGGAGTGGCTTCACTTCTAGTTTCCTTAAAGGATAAGCACACTTGTTCTATTTGTTTTACTTGCATAAGCACATGCTAAAACTCCCTTGCCACTTACCAAACTCCCCTTTTTTAGACTGTAATAAAGTCTAAACATTCTTTAATAATTTTTCTAGATTATAGACTTTAATTTACATAAAGCATGTCAGTAACACTTCGAGAGACTTCTAAGAGCACCATGGTTTTATTTTCAACACTAATTTTCTTTTGACTAGACCAAGGAAAAACTAATATATAGCTTAGAAATAAATAACATTTTTTTCCATTGAAATAGTCATAAAACTGTCTTAAAGTTCTCTTGAGACATCCTCTGTGTTTTAGTATGAGGCAAAAAGCCTCTTTTCCTAAAATTTTAATTAAAAAAAAAAAGTAGTAACATTTCTTTACAGATCCAGCCTGTATCTGTTCCAGTTCAACAGACAGGAGAAAGACAATTGTGCCTTGGCATAATATCACCACAGTTTTTAACCTTTTGATAGTGCCTAATGTTCATGGCCACCATGGAATTCATCTATTAACATCTTTTGTGCTAGAGAAAACCATAAATGCTGGTTTAATATATACATATTTTTGAGCTTAGTTGGATTTTAGTAGATGGCAGCGACAGTCATGAAAGATGCTATTCAATAAAGGGTGGAACCATGTTGCTTGCTTAATACCAGCATTGTGGGTAATACTAACGTATCACGGAAGAACAGTTTTTAATCTCGGTTCAAAGCATCATGTACCACTTTTCAAGACAGCCCATGGACCTCCGCAGGTAAACTTGGAACCCATCTGATGTAAAAGGAAAGAAAGAATCCATAAATTCCTCTGAGCTTTGACAAAATGTTTTAAGCATTCTCTCTTTTAACTTTTTGTGTAACTGTGTTGCTAGAAGCAGGTAGAAGACCTAACAAGGTACCATCACAATACTGATCTTTAAGTTCTTCATTGTTTTGGGAGCTATTGCAGTGCTTATATACACAAGTCCAGATACATGCAAGAAAAGCTGCTGCTGTTCTCAAAACTTTCCTCTTAAAGAAGTAAATATTTCCTGTACAACAAATTCTTTGTCAAGTGTCTGTTGCTTAAAGTAATCACTAGTACACTTAACCCATCACTCTTGATTTAAGCAAGCCACAGAACTAGGGAGCGAATATGGCAAGAAAGTAACACTTTGGATTTATAAGGTTGATGTATTCATTGTAATGCTGTCCTACACAGACAACAGAGTAAATTAATCTCAGGTGTAACTTAGATAGAAAGACATTGGAGGTAAAATTTGGCCTATTGTATCCAACAGTCTGACCTATTCTCTTCAGTAGTCTATAGTCTTTCTTTTATGAGTCGTCTTTTAGTACAGACTGAATTTGGAAAGGCAAACTTTAAATGGCCAGGTGCTGGAGCTCTTAAATTGCATTGTTCTACAAGAGTGAATTTTTGGCTGATTAATTTAGCTTCCATTTCCATGCACAAGAATCTTTTGTGAAATGGTTTCTGTAAACATCATAGCTAAGCATCCACTGAATAATTTGTATGCTCAAGGGTCTGTTTGCGAAGTGTACACCTTTTTGACGTATTTCTTATACTGGTGATATATGATTGACAGACGTGACTGAATACTTAATATTCTGTCCTCTGACTGAATAGTTGCAGCGTTCATTTTTTTTAATGGAAAAGTGAGTGAAAAGTGAACACGACTATCACTGTGCATGAATGCCACATTTCACTTGCAAAACAGACATTTTCATGGCTACCTGCCATCCCCAGACGCTTTTTCAGAAAAGCTGTTGTTGGTGATTTAACTCCCTTCACTAAATATCTGTTGATGCAACATTCTACAACAGAGGGCGTCAATGAGGTTTTTCCAATACCACTTTATTACTGCTGATTACAGGAACACATTGACTTTTAGATTCAATATTTCATCTAATTATCTTCTACCTAAGTGTGTGTGTGCGTGTGCCTGTATGTATGGTATGAGAACAGATCACAATTGTAAATATTGAATGTCAACAGAAAAATCTCACTTTTTGATTTCTTAGCAATTGGAGCAAAACGTGCAGAATTTAGGGTGTCCCACTACAGAGCTAACTTCTTATTATTTATTTCTTTTATGCAACACCAAAAATAGTTGTTAGATTGTCAACCAGTAGTATAGGAACATGTAAAATAAGCATAAACATGAAGTGTTTTGCTCAATTGGTCTTATTACCTGTGGTTCTCGAAAAGTAAGCTTTTTCATCTTTTAGATATTAACCTTTTAAATAATGGTCATACCATGTACTTCTGTGTCTTGTCTAAGGATTTATTTTTTCATACTGTATCCCAGCATTTATAACATTAAAGACAACCAGCAAAGAGCTGGTGTGGAGTAATACCTTTTCTGTCTACTGAATCTGTCCTTACAGAGACATTGTGCTTTCACTCCTTCCTTGTCCCTACCTTTTTTGCCTGGACTTCCGGTAGTCCCAGCTGGCAGTTTCTGAAGGGTGTCTCAAGTGATATCCAGCTAAAGCCACCAGGCAGCAACACTAGAAGTATTCATACATATAATCATATAGACATAAGCCTGCAAATCTTCACTATATAAGCATATACAGTTCATTTTTGAAGCAATCACTGCCCACCAAGAGCTGGTCACAGCACAGGCTGGCAGGGCAGCAGCTGCATCACCCAGGCTCTGCAGAAGGGAGCTCTGGGCAGCTGCAGTTACACCCATGTCACGCGATGTACATTGCTTCTAGTATGCTGTAAAATCTGATGGCTTAGTTGGGATGAAACACTCTTTTAACTTGTGTATTTGTGATCCATAAAGCTAATGTTTGAAGTTATAACACTACAAGAACAGAGGCTATACTTTGAATGAAAGTAGCTACTGGAAGAGAATTGCTAGTACCCTGCTTAAAGCTTCTGGAAGCAGCATCTCTGTGCAGCCCTTTAACTTTATGTTGAAGTAAAGGTCAAGTATACAGTTTGCTCTAAGCTGACCAGAAGACTGTGCACGCACACACATGAAGATGCGCTCATTTGTTAGAAGCATTTGTACAGTACTTTGAAATTAAGGCACTGCAAAAGGCTGGTTAAAAGTATTTCCTGGCTTTAGTGCTCTCTCTTCAAAGGTGGGGCAGTCCTTTGACGTCATGTGTGACTTCTAATGTGATTGTTTATAACCTAAATGATCACAGGTGAAGAATCTGAAGACGAAATTTCAGTGAAGTAGCATAATTTTTCTAGATGTGCCAGTAGTTACTTGAAAGACAATTCTGTAGCAGAAGGTGAATGAGCCTGTAGTAAAAATCAATTAGGATCATGACCTAGAAGTCTTCCTTCTCTTCCCAGCTTACAGACACTTTCTACATTTACTCACGACCCATCACTAAATGACTAATCGCTAAATACAGACATATCATTTTTGCTTTGTTAATAAATCAGTAGAAAAATTGAGTATGTCTTTTCTGGAAGCAAGAACAAGACCAATAATATATTAATTTTAAAATGGACTGCTCTTTTACACTTAATTTCTCAGTCAGGATTTGACTGCATACGACACTTTGAACTCCATTACACTCAGTCTGCACCTGTTCACAAAATACATTGCAAAATCTTACTTAGCACGGTATATATTAGCTGGTTACCACATTAAATCAGATTTTCCTACTCAAGTTTTCCTGGGAAGAAAAGACAAAGACTATTTCTCTGTTTATACATGAGATAGAAGTAAACAGATTTTAATTATAGAGTTTAAGTCCAGTTCTGAATTTTTTCTCAGTGGGAATAAAGATTACCGATATTTAAAATTGACATTTCCAGTCTCAGGCTAATTGGAACAGTGTAGAGACGGGGCCTCTACTAGAACACTCTCATGATTAAATTATGTGAAAAGAAACATGCTAAGTTTGCAAAGCAGTAACTAAGTGATTGAAGAGGCTCAAGTGATGCACAGAACTGTTCTCTGTATTCTACTTGAATTAGTACTTTGACTGACTGTATGATCATATAATAACCCTTTTTTCCTCTGATAGGAGTCCTCCCTCATTCATTGCTCAAAATTTGCCTGACATCCAGTTGGTAGGAAGCTGCAAAAATTTTATCATCATAGTTCAAAATGCAGCTAAGTGCTTTATTTCCTGTAATCCTATTTTGATATCAGGATCAATTAATTTTCTTATGGCCTTTCCTATTGTATTGATTGTGGTTGTATCTAAGTGACACACAGAAGTCAATAAATACCGTTGCAGAAGTGAACTGTGCTGGAAAAAGGACAGATAAGGTATTAACCATTGTTCACTAAGGTGGACAAACCCTGAGTTTTGTACATGCAAACTACAGTTTGATTGGCATGGCTTCAGCTGTGAGTAGAACTGAATGAAACTTACTTTCCGAGCCAAAGAGAACATCAATATTTGAACAATAATTGTCATTCTAGTTTAGAAAGAAATTTTATTAAAAAAGAAATAAAAATCTTACATTCAAAGAAAATTTGTGTTAGTAAAACGTTCTGGAATATTGTCCTGTAGGATTCTCCCAAAGCCAAAGGTGTCAGTTAGCTGCTCTAACCTGGGGAATCTCCTTGAGTTGCCTTATCTCCAGACACTGGATTCGGAGAGCTTGAGAGCAGTCAGAGCTCGCATTGCAGGTGGGGGTTTTCCAGTGTGATTTGAATGATAGAGCCTTGGCCTGAATGGGGCTCTCCCTGCCCCAATGTTGCCCTCGGATAGGCACCACAACACCCTCGGGATCCAGGGTGTCCCTGGTCAGCCAGGCTAGGAGCTTATTGAAATAATCCTCAGCTCTTGCCCTGCTTTTTCTCTTGGGTTTCCTTTCTTTGGAAACCTAGGCATTCAGCAGGTGTGGAAAGGAGGTCCAGACCTGGGCCTGATCTGGTGTCCCCAACTCCTGATCCCTATGTTTAGACCTAGATTGAGGGTTTCTTACCATATTTCGTTGTCTCTGGAGATGCGCACAGTGTTGAACCTAACCCTGAGCATCCCTGGGTACAGGGAAGTTTCCTGGAAATTACAGTTCTCAGACAATCCGTAAAATCATATAACACTGAAATGAGCAAAAAAATATTTTTATCAGGAATATTATGGTTTAATATTTTTTTCCATTACAGAATAATTTCTGTGAAAGTTTGGACAGATATTTTAGTGTTCTACATGTCAGTATTTCCGCAGTCTTCATTACAATGTCTCTTATTGTATGAGATAAGAGGTAATGATACTGTGTATCACTTCAAAGAATGGACCTTCCAGCTGTGATTGAAATGTCTACTGTGAAAAGGAGCAGAGAAACAACTGCACACTGAAGTGAGGATTTCCAGTTCTGCAGGAGGCAAATGCATTGGGACCACTAGTGGGGTAAGTTGATGGGCATTTCTGATAACTGCAAACTGTTTTTCAAGTACTGGTACAATTACTGAGAAGAAACCAAGGGTAAATTCACCACTCAAGAGCCCTTATAAAATATTTACATACCTTTAGTTTTTATCTGCAGCTTTAATTCCCCATAAAATACATTCTATCACTACTTACCTGTCAAATATTCAGATGCCTTAGCTTTGTGTTTTATATGAAGTTTTTATTTCTGTCAATTTTTATTTTAGATTGCAAATCAAGAAGCTTTCAAGAGAGTTTTGATTAATTTCAGTTACAACGTGTCTTCATTTCTTTTTTATATTTTGATGGTAATTTACCATGGCATAAAATTGCTTTGCATTAAACTACACTCATGAATCAAGAGTCTTTTCCATTAACAAGATCCATTTAAAGACTAAGCCCACCTACAAATCAACTATTTTGTGTCAGTTTCAGTAATTATTGTTTAGCAAGAACTGGTACGATGGCACCATGAATTATTTCAGTGTATAGATGATTTAGATAAATGGAATGGAAATATTAATACAACTGGTACTGTGCTAAATTACCTGGCAGAAGCCATGGTTTAGGGTCTGTTATTCTCCAGTGGAAAAACAGCGCTTTAGTTTATGCTGCTTTAGATTGTAACAGTATTTCTTAAAAAGAGTTTTATTCATTAGGAAATAATCCAGGGCTACCTTAGCTCTCTAGCTGGGAAGTAACATAATATCTAATGACTAGGGCTTCAAGGTGTTTTAACTCCAATTTATGTGTTTTTATAAATATGTATTTATTAAATAGTTATTAAATATATATATGTGTATGTATATATACTTAAAACATTCAAAGAAGAAGTCACTTGCTCATAAAGTTGTCTAGAAAGGCTGGCATATTAGGAGATAGGTAACATCCACTGAGTTGATGACTGCTGTAAATAATGTATCTGTAGCACAACATTTTCTCTGTAGAGCATTGTTGAGCTTATTTCAGTTGATTTCTACATTGAGGGTATTTTTGTACTATATTCGATAGTTGTGCATTATTTACAGTAGTTCACTGTCACTTAATTGCAAATAAAAAATTACCGTATTAGTCCTCTTGTAATTTGCAAAATTTGTGTCTGTCTTTTTCTGTGATTTCGGCACATGTAATTAATAAAGCAAATTAAATCATCGCAAAGTATTTGATGAGAAGGTTAATTTTTTATTTTCATCAAATACCTGAAAATCAGTGTCTGGGGCACTGGAAATACTATTTTTACTCCTCTCCTTCTTCCAGACTTTGCAGTTTTTTAAGTTGCTCTAATGTATTAATGACTATGCTTATGAAGCACTTTAAGTTTGATCATTTGGACCATATATTTAAAGTTCTGATAACAGAATTTGTCCCTTCTTTTACCTGCAGACTGACATCAAAGCTCTGAGAAATGAGAAGTCCATTTGTCTCAGTAGGTGTTAACTCACATGCCCCAAAACAATTGCTTTACTTCAAGTTTCTCAACATGCCTTAACATTTCAGTTTAGTTAAAACATATAATGCCATGAATGCTGCTTAGTTCGTTGTAGGATAATGGGGTACTAGCTTTAGGCCACAGGGGTGTGGGATCAGGCTGTTTCGTATTTGAATCTAACCTAAACTTTTATTTCACCTGTTGGATTCATTAGGAGGGTGGGAACAAACTTCACTCAGCTAGTTCCCTGGTTTGTTTTCAAGCTCTTATCTGGAAGAACAGTGAGAGGTATATTTTCGCTTCACTTTTCTTCACTTCATTTCTCATGTAGCTTCTGATGTCTTTGTTCTCAGAGTGGAGTTGCAAGCTCTAAAATCTATAATTTCCTGGCTTGCCTAGAGTTGCATCCAAATTACCAGAACAGAGATCCCAAGACTGAGGAACACTAAGGCCATATGTTACACTGCTCAAAGTGGTAGTTTTTTTATTCCTTATCATTAGACTTTGGAACAGCCTGATAAGACCTGCCATTCATCACATGCAGTAGTATCAGAAGCCAGGCCGCAAAGACCAGCATTGACAGCAGAAACCGATCCTGCTGTTAGGGCTCCTGCTGTCTGTAGTACAGCCAAACCAGGAATTGTGTCAACTTCAGACAATTCAAAAGAATAATTGAGGGCTTTATTGAATTAAATTTTAAAATGAAAGATGCTACTTCTTTTACTGTAAGAGAATCTGTGAATACAGGTAAACTTCCTTTCAAAGGGGATTTTCAAAAAGAAATCCAAGACATGAAAATTAGTGAGTTCAATATTACCTTGAAATCTTTGTGAAACTGCAGATTTCCATCTTGTGGTTACAAACATTTTGCTTATGAACTATTGTTGAGGCTCACAGATTGACATCCCCACAAAGCCTGCTTAACGCTGAAGGATGACATTGCCAATTCTTTATTTTAGATTGGCCTCTTTGATGGCTATAAGCATTCCTTAATAGAAGCAGCACATTGCTTTAATATATGTCTCAATTGAGCTACCTTTCCTGCTCTCAAAGGATTAACTGGAGATCTCCCGTCACTTGAAGTGGTTAATAAAACATGTATCTAATAAGCAAATCAAGTCAACTGATCCCCCTGCCTAGGTAAAAGCTGTCAAGCAAAAATTCTAAAAATTTGAGGAAACACTCAAAAACCAAGCAATCTCTCTGCCACTGCATTGTAAAATGAGATTCCTCAAGTGTATGACAATTGGCTACAATGAATGTTCTGCCGAATCCCAGTACAGAACTGTGGGTTTTTTTCCCTGACAATGTTTAACCACAGTTAAATACGCCAAATTGACGTTTGCCTGCAATTACCATGGAGTCATATTGAGATCTTTACTCTCTAAAGAAAATTTGAGTAGCAACAGCATCTTGTAGGACAACATGTCTTGTTTTTACTAATCTTTGTAGTGACTTCTGCTGTTGGCAGCCCATGACTGGTACCCAGCTCTCACAGCATCTTATGTCTTGCTTTGGGAGCTTGCACAACTTTTTTTGTGATATAAAAAACCCACAAAATCCTGAATGAAATATCAAACATAAAGCATTATTTAATAATAATGTTATTCAAGGTCCTCACATAGTCGGTTCTAGTTTCATTCAAAGTTATTGTTCTATGTCCTTTGTTGCAGTGTGACCTGACAAACTGTATGGGTGCCTAAATATTAACTAATGTAAATCACCTGAAGACTCTAAACCTGTACATATTCTGACTATAGCTGAAGTTAAGAATGATGCCATACTCTCAAGTCATGACAAGGATAGGGGGAGAGAGCAACACAGTTAGAAACTTTCTATTTTCTTTTCTGCTCGAGTAAGCCCAGAATTCTGAACCATGTAAATGACTTTTTAATTTACTGAAAAGTCAGACTACTTCTGTGGCAAAACTTGTTATTCAGCCCTTGTAACGCCTGCCAATAGGTGATTAGTTTGAAGGCACAATTAATAATGCTAATGGAATATCACTGTCCAATGAAACATTTAACACTGAATTTGTAAAAAAAAAAATAATAATCTTGGAGTTTCTTAGTAGGTGATTGTCCATAGTACTTGTCTATAATGTTACAATTCTCTCTGAATGGTGAAATACAGGAAAGCTGTTTCTAATTGAGGATATTCAGCAGAAATCTAGCAAACCTGTTAACAAACTGCAGACATAAAAACGAACTAGGTAGTAGGAAGATGATACACACTTGATTAGGCAGGGAGTTGCATTTTTAGAAAGGAACGAAAAGACAGTGGTACTGATTGCTAATGTGTAGTTACATCACCTATGTTAGTATATATGCCAGAAATAACTTTAGGTAGCATGCCTCCACTCTTGAGCCACATTCATTGGTTTGGAGGTCCCTAATAACTTCTTTCCCCTTGTCCTGATAAGTTAAGATAAAATGGCAAAGCTAAATTGTTCACAATATTTATTGACCCCTACTTAAGAGAAAATCTAGGTTTTACAGAAGCAATCTGATACGTGGTAGAACCACCTTGTTTATGAACTACAGACTGTGTATGATTTGAATTTCTCATTTTCTTGGTTGTAGAAATAGGAAGTAAATCATAGTGGTTCTCTAAGTCTCTTCAAGAAGTTGTAGATAATATGTTAAAGAAGGTGAACTGCTCAGGTAGTGATATTCAAGCTGTACAAGTAACAGAAAGAGATAATGCTCCTCATTTCTTGGCTGCACTTTCAGCAAACGCATCACACATAGACACTGACTTTTTTCCTAACAAGTTGTGACAAGACCCCAGTTTGGCCAGATCCTTGAAGTGGAACCTTCTGCAACTTTTCCTTAAAGTGAGAGTGCTGAAAACCACTAATGGCTTTCCAATTACTAAAGCTCTGTCTGATCACAGCACAAGGAACAAGGAAACTGTTCAAACAGACAGAAGTCAGATTTGCTCAGTGAGACGTTAAAAGGTCTGAAAAAAAAAAAAAAAAATCCCCAACATATACTTCTTGTATTAATCTAGGGTGGGATCATTCCTCAGGTCCTGATCTCAATCTAGCAATCTCCAATGACTTTAATTAATTTTTTCCTGTGCCATGCATTTGGCTATGTTTTTGCACCCCACTGTTTTAAGGAGACTTTATTTCTCTGTTCGTCAGTAGGCTCCCTCTTCTGCAGTCCAGAAGGTTTACACCAGCTGATCATGCTCAATGGCTCCCGGGGACTGCTCCATCTTTCCTTCAGGCAGTTCTGCACCTTCCACTGCTCTAAAACAAAACAGTGAGTAGGCAATTTTCCTTGCTGATGATGAGAATTTTTTAAAACATAATATACAGTAAACTGTAATCAAGCCCATCACGCACACTGTATATGTTGTTGTCAGAGAAGCTTTCATGGCGTAGACTACTTCATCTTGACTCTTGAACCAGCCAACACTAGCAGCATCAAGCTTCTTACATGCAGGATTGGATGCAGGTACACATAGAAACTGCAGGAGCTACACATGACCTGGACTGGATGTATCACATTAGGCAGTGTAGATTTAGTGTATGTATAGGATATTTGTAAGTATTAATTGTTCAAATATTACAGACACTTTTAAAAAATATTTATTTATTTATTTAATATTTATTAGAGAAAAATAATTTTATGAGCTAGTCATCCTCTGTTTTGGTAAAGTTTAGCTATTCTGGAAAAGCTATTGAGTGGTCATGTATTGTATCAAAATATGTTTAAAAGATCGTAAGCTAAACACATTGGACAACTGTAGTGGTAGCAGTTTTTTCTTGACTTCTGAGGGCTTGGCTTTCTAGCCTGTACAACTTCACAAAACTGTACTCAAATCATACCTTCCATACATGGAGACAGCAGTTGAGATTTTTTGGCACCGATTTATCAATAATCATTGGTGCATGTAGAGTTTAAAGATGAGCATGGAAGAAAGGGAGTATTAAAAGGCAAAGTGAGCTGCCAATAGTGGCACATGAGGCTGGAGACTATAGGTATAATAAGAATCAATATGTTATGTCTTTATGATGAAGTTATTTCAGGAGTGAAAGTCCACCTGAGTCTTATTGCTAGCCTAGGTCTTTCGACCATAAGCATGTTTGTTGTTTTCTATTTCTTTCTTCCCCAAGAAAACTGAAATCTCAAAAAGTCCAGTATTGATACAGTCCATCCTTTTAGAGGAATACCTTTGCTGGTGAAATCATTCACTTGGTGTGGTTGTGCAACTTCAACAGCAACATGGCTGGGGATCTCGTAGATTCACCCTCACTGGCAGAGCCTGTTACAGACCCTTACATTAATCTACCCAATGAGTAGCTGATATTAGCTCTTGGGCCAAGAGCTGCCTGGGCATTGATTCTTTATCAGTCATAACGGGTTCCTGATCACTGCATGCAGTTTGCAGAAGGAGATATAACTGAAGTGGAGGAATACAGAAACAAAAGTGATCTTTCGTTTATGTGCCTGCATTAGTATAGGAACAGGGATTTTTTGTTTGTGGGATGGGGGGCTGTTTGTTTGTCTGTTCTTGAAGCGGGGACACTTCAGTGGATCTGACCCAAAGCCTCTCAGAAGCATAGATAGAATCAAATTTTTACTGTCCGAAGAATGAGGCCTGGTTCATTCCTGTCACAGAAAGGAGTGAGAAAGGTAAGGAAAAGGGGCAGGACTAGGATCAAAAACTTTCAGGAGGACCCTGTAGAGCAGGCTTTATCTCTTGCCTGTGGAGAGGAGAAGGGAGAGGTTGCTCCCTTACTTTTCCCTGCCTTTCCTTAATCACACTCTGTGAGGTCAACAGTGGAAGTCTATTATTTTTTTTGCTCTTTTTTAAAGTCATGATATAGGTAAGGCAAAAAGAAGAATGACGGTTCTCCTAGCAACTGCCTGATTTTGCTGTATTTAAAGCTAATCCTCAGAAACTTAGATCTGAATGCAGAACAGTGGAAGGTTTAAAATGGTGGTGTGTCTCAAAAATAGTATATTTCTGTGTTATATATACAAAGACATATACACAAGCTGATTTTTAATTACACCTTCCCCCACAGATTTTCTAAGTTTCAATTTAGTGTGCGACAAAATATTGTGATAGCTTCATTCTGTATATCAGCCTAAGGAGCAACAGGTCCCTGACCCATGATCAGAGTTGACCTTCCTCAATTTATACAACGATTTAATTCTCCAACTTTCTGTTTGCTATAAAGAGAACACAGAATATGAAAAGAGCAAAATACAAAAAGAGGACTTTGGCCTATGCATTAGGCACATGATTCACTGTCAAAATCCCCTATTTCCCTTTGTTACTGGAACTTGGCCACTGAGGGTTCTCCATCTGAATGGGCTGTGAGTTCCAGTGAACAGAGGATTCCTACCAACAGCTGAATACTCATGTTTATTCACTTTACATTTTTTGGGAGGAAGAGTTAAAATAAATATGAGATGGAGTTTAGATTCTTGTAGGAAGTTAAACTCTCTTCTCACATGTATTCTGCCTTACTGATCAGACTTATTTCACCTTAAAAATGTTATTTCCAAATCACAACCATAGAGAAGTCAAAAGACCTAATGTAGGAATTATTAACATAAGAGAAGATGGAGCCAATGAGCTCCTTTCTTCTCCCTTGAGAGTAGCCTTTGAGTGAGAAAAGTTCCCTAATATGATGAAGATTACGCTCATGACACCTTACTCCACTTCCTCAGATGCAAGAGATAACTGCCTGGGGTCTGCTGGGGTAAGCACAAAGGAGGCCCCTGTTCTGCTTTGTTCTTTTGACCCCAAATCGAACAGAAACAGGGGTTGCCTAGGATACTCGAAGGAAAGATCAGGTGGCCTGCTCACCATTTTCAGCCTTCTCGGTCACACAGGAAAAGGACAGAAAGTGAGATAGCCTGGGCCCACTATCTGCTCCATCCTCCCTGCTGATCTGCAGGCTCTGCATTTGCTCTCTATTGGAGGAGTACAACAAGGGGAAGATACTGGGTAGTGTTTTATGTCTATTTTGAAAGTAATTCAATACTCCACTAATTTAAAAAGAACAGGATCGAGATGTGGTTTTACTATTCAGATACCTTCTCAGACTCTCAAAATTAAACACAGAATGAATACAACAAAACAACTAGAGATAATTTATTACCTGAATTTCTTGTTGGATATAGGCTAATATAGCATGATCTCAGACACTGGAAAGCTTAGTAGTTTGAGCTGTCTTTAGTCCACTGACTGTGAACATAAAGATCAAATAACTGAAGAGTAATTTTTTTAGTGTGCAATGTCTTGGAAGTCCTTGAATGTGGAAAGGGAATTCATTAAAAAATCTGCTATAAATGAAAAACATTAATATGGGAAAATTTCATTTTTTTTCAAATAAACTGCAATTACAAATAAGCAACAACTGCACCACAGTTTTATATGTTATTTTGTAGAACCTGTAATATTTCCATTTTTAGGAATGACTTCTTGATTAGACACCAAGCAGGATGGATTGTTAATAAAATCTTTGCTGAAAGATGTGTGCAGTTCTGGTGTCTTGGTAGGGGAGAGGAGTAGGTATCAGGCTGTCCAGAGCTGCTGGCTCCCCAGCTGGCAATCTCAGCAGGGACATCAAGTACAGAATAAACCTCTCACCCCTAGGTGTCTCTCCAGGTCAGACTCAAGAAACAACGTCAGAATAATGGATAGAAGTTTATATCTGACATTAACCATTCTTAAGTGTCCTACACAGAAATGTTTTCATCAGGCACTTTGAGATGTTTGATATGAATAAACTTTTTCCAAAGATGTGTAGCTTAAGCTTAACTACATTCTCTATATTATGACTGTGAGAGTCATCCGTGGTCACAGTTTTTCAGAAAACACTACATTTTAAACTTCTTGGGATCCTTGCTTTTCCTATATAGCATAATTATTTTTACTTTATTTGTTGAAGTTTAGTTTTCAGTGAATCGTTAGGATCACTCCTTTCAAGTCTAAATGTGAAGCATGTTTCTACTTCCTTTCCTGTAAGAGGGACATACAGCCTGATAGCTCATTAAAATACAACAAAAATTGCCACGACGACTCTTGAAATTCATATTTTCTTTCTTCTCAGTGTGTGGGAAGAATGTTAAGAATCTGCATTAGGTTGGAAATTAAATAAGAAGAAAAATGTTTCATTCTGGAAAGGGCTCTGATGCTGTCATTGGTGTAAGAACCTGAAGAGAATAGAAAAATCTGCCATTTTTCCCAATCAGCAGGTGGGGTGGTACAATTTATATTTGTTCCTAGGATGATCAATTTTTTGACAGCACATTGCAGAAGAATAGAATTTAAGAATAATGTTAGAAAGTTAAAACCAAAGCAATAATACTGATGTCTGCTTCAATATATCAAATAATCCAGCAATTCTATCCAATTTACTTTTCCCTGCCTAATTAAGTCCAAAATCACAGCTTTGAAAAACATGTCCATTAAGTTAACTCTATAATCAAATCTGAAAGAAATTTTCTTTCATGTTCTGCTTGATTCTCCACTTGCAGCAGGGTTAAATATATGGTTCTGCTTAATTAGGTGAGACCTCTTATCTATCTTATGTATTCAACTGATTTCTTTTTGTGTGTAGCATTAATGGTCAGAATTTCAGATGAAGGAAAAGCCCCATACCTTAAATTTCTCAAGATTTCAAAAAAGATGGAGGGAGAGGAGGGACTTCCAGTGCTTGTGAACCTTGATATTTTAGCTCAACTTTCCAATCAATAGCTTAATAGCAACTACTGCAGCTTTGAGATCCCAAAGTGAGAGTTGGCATTTAACTAATCTAATCAGTTGAGAACATTTAGATCTGTGGAGTCAGAGCTATTACACTTACTGAAAAACAAGATATAGAGTTGGAAGAAGGGATACATCCATCATCAAGAGCTGTGTCTGAGGTAGGGCTTTGGATCTTACAAATACATTATTGCTTCACATGGTAAGCTTTACTGACAAATAAAGACAAGTTTATTCCATCATGAATTTTACTTACTGAGTGCTTCCTTATAAGATGAAGGAAACATTTTTTGGGGGAGAGCCTTTTACTTCATTTCAGAGTTTTCCTGACAAACAGTAAAGTACATCATTACTGTTGTCTTAAACATAACTGGGGTTTAGAGGCTCATAGGTAAAGTGTTCTTTTCCGCATCTTAAGTAGTTTCCAAAGATTAATTTTGATTTTATACTGTGTGCAGAAAAACGATATCTTTTGATTTATTTCTTTCTGCTGCCTTCCCCCTTAGTGTGGAGGGGGGATGGACAAGATGCGAAGAGAAGTAAACCAGTTGTGTTTTAGTCAATCTTCCTTCGTAATGACCAGACTTCAGAAGAAAAGTAAAAAGCTTCCTTTAATGGTAGGTAAAATGAAGCTACAAATCTTTTGTATTTTAATCTAGCTCTAGGAAGGCCAACATAAGGGTCTCAGCATTAGTCTTCCATTAGTATTGGACTGAAACAAACTATTTTGTATGTTTTACAGTGCACCTTTCTACTTTTCATTGCTTTTCTTTTTTGGGACCTCAAAAGTTTGTCTAGGCCATTTCTCTTTGTGTGTGTGTGTGTGCACATGTGCGTGTGTGGTGGTGTAGGTTTTTTGTTTATTTGGATTTTTTGTGGGTATTTTGGGGATAGTAACAAGGAATCCTGGCCAGCAACAGGTAGTCATGCCTGTCATTACCCTAAATTTATTCATTTTTCATTTCTGTGTTTATTCTCTTTAATAATTTGCAATGTTAAAGATGTAAACAGTTTTTAGAACCTTGTTAAGTAGACTTCGCTATGATGTTGCATTCTACCTTCCTCTTTCTTCTAAACTCATGGGGAAAAGTATTAAGCAAAAGAGAGAGTGAGCACTAAAATACATGAGTATTTTTTCAGTCAAATTATATTCAGTGTGCAGTTGCATATAAGATGTGCTCATTTGTGAAAGGTTTGAGTTTACTTAGCCAAAATAAGCTTGATTTTTATGAGCAAGCAGAGTTAACAGTTTCTTAAGCTGTACTTAAGAAAGAGAAGGGATAGAAGTTTAAATGAGTTACTAAAACCTAGAACAACAAAAAGACCTTTCACAATTTCTCAAAGCTTTATTTTTCTGTATTTCATGTCAAATTCAAGTTAACATTTTTCCATGCACAAAATAAATAAAGTGTAAAGTCGCATACTAGCTTGCAAAACAGACCTGAGTTCTTCTAATTCAAAATCAAACAGCTTTTGACATGCTGGCATTGTGTTTTGTTTCTCTGAGGCAATAATTACTCTACTGTCCTTTGTGGCTCAGGAAAATATTATAACCCAAGAATTAACAGATTACGTGTTGATAATAATTTCCTGGTTAGTAATGCCCATGCTGGTAAGAAGAATGA
Source organism: Opisthocomus hoazin (assembly GCF_030867145.1). Lineage (NCBI taxonomy): Eukaryota > Metazoa > Chordata > Aves > Opisthocomiformes > Opisthocomidae > Opisthocomus > Opisthocomus hoazin. Next base: position 66,598,335 of record NC_134416.1, on the reverse strand, counting down.
AAATGTAATGAAATTCTCCTTCTCCTGTTGCAGAATGCCAATTGGAGGTCTTATTTGCCAATTCTCAATGATGGACTTAGACTGCTTTTGCCTTTTGTGCCCTGTTGAGAACAGGACACAGTCCTTGTCACATTTATAAGCTTTCTCATTCAGTGCTACTTTATGGGCACGGATTTTAGGTCAATATGTCTTTACCTGTAATCCAAAAAGTTACAGCAGTCAGCTGAGTGGGTCAAATGAGGAAATCTGTCAGTTTAGCCAGTTCTAAGGTACATGTAAGGTGTTTTGATTATTAGCAGCAAATCCTTACCTTTCACCAGCTATCCTCCTTCCGCATTTTATATCTGTGTGTGCACAAGTGCATGTGTTAAACAATATTTTCCCCTGGTCTCTTTAACATTTTTTGTGTCATGTGAATCATTCAGTCTTTCTTCCTTCAACAAGTCCTGGAAGAGATATCAGAAAATATCCCATCTTGTCCAGTTTTGCCAACATTGTTCTGTTTACCAATGCTCTGTGGTGACATATGTCACCCAAAAGGCTTAAAAGGGTTTTCCAAAAAATTTTTTTATGTTGTTATTTTATTTGTCTAAAGTATAGGCATTTTTCTGTGGGAACATGAAGCCATCATAGTCGTCTTGCTTAGCTTAATCATAAAAAAAGAATTAAAAAAATTAATTTGCATATGTAATCATAATTAATGAATGCTTCTATAAAACACTCTCGTTCATATGCCTTGCAATCCAACAGACTCTTTCTTCATTTTCTTCAGGAAGTGAGGAGATGTTTTATGGTTTTTCTTTTTTATTACTATTATTTAGTTTCTTTTTTTCTTTTTTTGTTTCATTTCATTCATTTGATTCTTGTAAGGAAACCTCAATGCCACTGTTAGGTATCAGGAAGTAATTCTGATTAACTGATTACTCTAAATGGTTGATTTTTCATTTGAGACAGTCTATCTTATTCTTTCGCCTTTGATCATTACGTGACCTTACAATTAATCCCCAAACCAAATCTATCCTGTAAATTCTGGTATATCTTAAAATCCATGCAGAGTTTAGAGGCAGGTTTTATTTTTTCTACAGCAATTAATCAAAAATTGTTGACTTATTCTGTTCAGTCGCAAGCGACATAGCGATATTTACAGCTTCTTCCCGTGTGACTTTCTGATTCTTGAGTCCGGATCCTGAAATATGAAGTTTCTGTTTCTTAAAATAGAATAGAATCATACAATTATTAAGGCTGGAAAAGACCTCTAAAAGATCATCAAGTCCCACTGTCAACCCATCACCATCATGCCTACTAAACCATGCCCTGAAGTGCCATGTCTACACGCTCTTTGAACACCTCCAGGGATAGTGACTCCACCACTTCCCTGGGCAGCCTGTTCCAATGCCTGACTATTCTTTCAGTAAATAAATTTTTCCTAATATTCAATCTAAACCTCACCTGATGCAACTTGAGGCCATTGCCTCTCATCCTCTTGGTAGTTACTTGGGAAAAGAGACCAACACCCTGCTTCACTACAATCACCTTTCAGATAGTTGTAGAGAGCAGTAAGGTCTCCCCTCAGCTTCCTCCAGACTAAACAATCCCATTTACCTCAGCTGTTCCTCATAAGACTTGCTCTCTAGACCCTTGACCGGTTTCATTGCCCTTCTCTGGACATGCTCCATCACCTCAGTGTCCTTCTTGCAGTGAGGGGTCCAAAACTGAACACAGTACTCGAGGTGCGGCCTCACCAGTGCTGAGTACAGGGGCACGATCACCTCCCTGCTTCTTGCTGGCCACACTATTCCTGACACAAGCCAGGATGCCGTTCACCTTCTTGTCCACCTGGGCACACTGCTGGCTCATGTTCTGTTACTTTTTGCTGTTAAATCTCCTGAAAACATACCTAATGGAAATAATTGTATTAGCAATTAAATAACAAAATTCATTAGATAAAAAGTGCACTAACCATTAGCAAAAATCAACCAACAAGGAAAATTTAAAATGTGCAAACCACTTTTTGATTTAAACTCAGAGTCTACCTGCCAATTGCCCTAGGACTGATCTCTCCGGGAAGGCCTTCAGTATGGACTTCCTAATGCTGGTGCTGGAGAGTGGTGCTTCCCTAACATGAAATAATCCCCTTGAGCTGATATAAAAGGCACTTGGAACATGATCCATCATTCTGGAGACTTTACACACACATGTGTGAGGTGAAACATAGCGAGGGTAAAGACTGTACGAGGGCAGTGGAAAGAAATGAGGAAAGAAGAAAGCAGCAATTGGCCCCGGCTCTGTAAAAGCACTTTAAAGTAAGGACAAGGTGGGAATGCCTGCTCTGTGCCTGTCCCAGGTGCTGCTGAGGGGACAATCATGTGCTGTAGGGCTGCAGCAGGTGCAGGAAAAGAAGGTTATCAGGAGTAGTCAACATGGATTCACCAAGGGGAAATCATGCCAGACCAATCTGATGGCTTTCTACGATTACATGACTGGCTGGGTAGATGAAGGGAGAGCCGTGGATGTTGTCTACCTAGACTTCAGCAAGGCTTTTGACACAGTCTCCCATAACATCCTCCTAGGGAAGCTCAGGAAGTGTGGACTGGATGAGTGGTCGGTGAAGTGGATTGAGAAATGGCTGAATGGCAGAACTCAGAGGGTTGTCATCAGCGGCGCTGAGTCTAGTTGGAGGCTGGTAACTAGTGGTTTCCCTCAGGGGTCAGTACTGGGCCCAGCCTTGTTTATCTTCTTCATCAACGACCTGGATGAAGAGTTAGAGTGTACCCTCAGCAAGTTTGCTGATGACACCAAACTGGGAGGTGTGGTAGATACACCAGAAGGCTGTGCTGTCTTTCAGCGTGACCTGGATAGGCTGGAAAGTTGGGCAGAGAGGAACCTGATGAGGTTCAACAAAGGCAAATGCAGGGTCCCGCACCTGGGGAGGAACAACCCCATGCACCAGTACAGGCTTGGGGCGGACCTGCTGGAGAGCAGCTCTGCAGAGAGGGACCTGGGTGTCCTGGTGGACGAGAGGTTAACCATGAGCCAGCAGCGTGCCCTGGCTGCCAAGATGGCCAATGGGATCCTGGGGTGCATCAAGAAGAGTGTGGCCAGCAGGTCGAGGGAGATTCTCCTTCCCCTCTACACTGCCCTAGTGAGGCCTCATCTGGAGTACTCTGTCCAGTTCTGGGCTCCCCAGTTCAAGAAAGATGAAGAGCTACTGGAGAGAGTCCAGCGGAGGACTACAAGCATGATGAGGGGACTGGAATATCTTTCCTACGAGGAGAGGCTGAGGGAGCTGAGCTTGTTCAGCCTGAAGAAGAGAAGGCTGAGAGGGGACCTAATATATACTTACAAATATCTGAAGGGTGAGTGTCAGGACGATGGGGCTAAGCTCTTTTCAGTAGTGCCCAGTGACAGGACAAGGGGCAATGGGCACAAACTGAAGCATAGGAAGTTCCGCCTGAGCGTGAGGAAGAATTTCTTCCCTTTGAGGGTTACGGAGCCCTGGAACAGGCTGCCCAGGGGGCTTGTGGAGTCTCCTTCTCTGGAGATATTCAAGACCCGCCTGGACAAGGTCCTGTGCAGCCTGCTGTAGGTGACCCTGCTTTGGCAGGAAAGTTGGACTAGTTGACCCACAGAGGTCCCTTCCAACCCCTACTATTCTATGATTCTGTGATTCTGATTCTTTATTCAATGTCTTTATATAGATATACCAAAGTTTCAATGGAAAACAAATGTAAAAAAAAATCCCAACAAAAAATATTACAATTAGAGTGAACTTTGCAATGCTGCTCTTCTGTGGTCGGATAAAGCACACTGGCAATAATTTTGAAAATATATATATATCTTTTGAAAATCCTAGATGACAGGTCACAACAACATTAATGAGAACTGGAGCTACACCAAAATAAGTTGATATGGTTATGAATTGTTTTGATGTGTAACTGAGGTTTCACATAATCAAAATAGCAATGTTTTCTTCTATTTGTATTAGGATTCACAAACTGGAAAGGGGGAGCCTTAAAAAAACAAAGTCAAAAACCCCCCGTGTTATTGGAGGAAAGTACAGCTCATTTTTCGTTCTTACTCACTGCATTTTTGGAACGAAGCCTATTGAAAAGAATGGCCTAAGAATTATATTGTACCCAGAAGTGAAAGCTACTGTATTTCATAGCCCTTTCAGTGTTAAGAACATCAGTCTGTGAGCAGATGCCCATCATGCTTTGCCTTTTGCTATAAATATTTATCACTTAAATGTTGCCTGCATTATTTAAAAGGCCAGTATAAAAGGCAGCAAATGAACGTGCACAGATTCAGCATCAAGAAGATTATTAAATAATATCCTCAATTTACAGGTGTGGAAACTGAGGTGTTACAATCTTGCTCAAACCACAGCCAAGATCCAAGGAATTCACCAGGTTTAAAGCTGTGAATTTATATATATTTATCCAGCAGACCCAATGCGCATGTAGAAATACCATCAGATTTGATAAAGCGTTCATCTCTCTCCTGTTTCAGCTGTTCGCTTGCATTCTGTCAGGGATGCATGGTGTCAAGGAGCTGCATATGTCACAAAGTGAGCTGGATGATGCCTATGTACAAAAACAGTTATAGCGGCATTGCTTCCTACATGACAGTGCTTTTTCTGAAGTTTAGCATCTAGAGGGGAGATCTTCTTCCAAACAGCAGTAATGGTCAGTAGACTGGGGGGTGGGGGGTGTGTGTTTGTTTGTTTGGGGGTTTTTCTTATTTTTTGGGGTTTTTTTTTTATTTTTTATTTTTTAAAAATCTAAGAAGCCCTAAGAGGCAGGAGAGTGCATCAAGTGTAAAATCAGACAACTAAACTGGAATTCCTACTTTCTTGGAGAATTTTATTCCCATCTTTAAGATTAGTTTAACACACTGCTGCTTAATTAATTTACTTATCATGAAAAAATTGTCATAGACAATCAGCAGTCACCCTTCCTTCTTTCACTTTTTTTTATTTTGCATTACTACTTTAAGTACCATTTCAAAATGATGTATAATAAAAAGGCTACTATGGTTGATAGATGAATTCCTTAGCCAGTGAAAAATAATGAAATTCCTTTTTACCTTAAAACTTGCAGGAAAATGTTTAAATTATTCAATTTCATTAATTGAGAGCTAAATAATGAATATGTTCTTGTTGTTCACCTTTAAATATATTTCTATTACTGCAGCAATTTATAGTGTGGAAATTCTATTCTCATATTTTAATTTTTTTCCTCTCTGCTTATTTGACTGTATTCTTATAACTGAACTGCAATCCCTTCAACAATAAATTATGAAAACTTTAATAAAGAGGAAAACTAGTTAGATATTTATATGTGTAAATCTCAGTCATCTGACATCCATTGTGTCATTTTATTTGTGACATCAGGTTTTCCTGTTTGGAATTTCATATTTCCAAGCAGAAGAGAATATAAAAGTTCCAATTCAAAGCATCAGTCACAGAAAATGAACATAACCTTATGTCATTGCTGTATCAGGCCATCAATTTATTGCTTTGTAAAAGCAATCAGCAAGCTATCAAGCAATAAAGTGTATGAGATAAGTGCTTCTTTTGAGACAGCACAGCTATTGACAATGATATACTGACAGAGAATAGCAACTATTTTCCAGCATAGTGTGCCTATTACTTGTTGAAAGCTCTGAACAGTTCAACAGATGTGAAATATGTTTCTTATTATTATGGATCTATCTTGTTTGCTTAATAGCCTTGTATGACACTTAGATTTGCTGTCTTATTTAATGAGGTTATATCTGCACTCTCTGGCTCTTTTGTTCTAGTTGAGGACAGTATGACTTCAGTTTTTCACTCGATTTTCCGAGGAACAATAATACCTGGACAGTGTTTGTTTGATTTTCTTATTATGGAAAGTGCTACAGAGCAAATTGCAGAGCCATTCAAACCCTGTCACCATACCACAAGAACAAATATTTTGCACTGTGTTAACAAGATGCAATTGAGTTTTTCTTAGACATCTAAAATGCACACCTTTAATAGTGACTTTTTTTCTTCTTTACTCTCATCTCCAGTTTCCTTGTAACAAAAGAGGGAGATAGATAGAAAAATAATAGAATAGCATATCGTCAGCTGACCTGATCTGTGTTGATGAGGTGCGTGTGTTATATTGGTATAGTGAACCCTGAACTGTTATCTGCTTTAAGCAGGAGGTCTAGAACTAACAATCTCATCTGTGTCATCGATGCTGGTAAAAGATGATGTGGCCTCAGGGACAATGAACTGTTGAAAATAAAGCATTAAAAAAGTCTTCGGTGCTCTTGATAGGTCCTAAAGGATTGCTATGGTAGTTGGTACCACACAGTTAAATTGACTAGCCTGCTATCAGAAGGTCTAATGAGATTTCCAGCAGAATTTTTAATCACTTAACCTTTCCCATTGCATTAAGATCAGCTGTCAGGGGCCTCCTTTCTTAACGATTAATAAAAACTTTCATTGTCTTCACATTTTCTTTAGCATTTAAACTCCAGTATATTCCTAGAACAGTTTTGTATCCCAGGGAATTAGTAGTCCCATGTTAAGACCACATCTTATTTGCCTAAGTGCACAATTTAAAAAATCTGAATGACTGGATTAACCCACTATTTTGTGCTACCTTTCAGCAGGATTTAATGTTGAGGTTTCTAGATAAAGAAAGGTTAAGTTTCTCACTTGTAAATAAATGAAGAATTTTCCTGTATAGTCAAACAATATAGGGGTTTGTTGACTTTGAATCCAGATGATTATTATTTTTTCCAGCACTGTTCTAAAAAGTGTATATTCTACTCCCATTTACAAACATGAAGTAAATAAACATCACAAGGTTCTATTAAGGATAAACATTATGGTTATTAAATTAATAAAACAATGAAAATTGGAGTGTAAATATTGTAACACTCCCTTACGTAGCATAGTGAAAGTTGGCAGACTAGGAATAGGAATCACCAATTCCCTCTCTAAGTTGTTTTCCTGAATTGCAAAGAGTTCTTAAAATACACTTTTTACTGTATCATTCAAGCACTGTCTTATGGTATACAAAGCGACATGGCCAACAGCTTTCTCATACTGTTCTTTCTCTCTCTCAGGAAGATCCTGAAATTTTGCATTGAAACGTGCTGTATTCATACGGTTCATTATCTCTCATTTAAAGAGATATGCATAGTACTAGATACCTATTCTAGGGAAAGTAAGGTCAAATATAGGTGTTTCCAACTTGCTGCCAGAAGTGATGGTTCTCTTTCCATGCGATGTCACTCATCTCTTTTTGGCTGTCTCTTGAGGAAATGTTATGTCTTGTACAAATGTCTGTATGGTTATTTACCACTTCTTATACTTCAGTGTTGAATCTCCTGTTTGAATTTCTTTACCATCCTGCAAAGAAACTGCTAACGAACACAGGAGTAGAAAACACTTCTATTGTTATAAGTCTGGGCATGAAATCTCAATAAATAAAGTTAACTAAAATAATTTTTCCTGCTGCCTGCTTGAACTTTCTATTATGTGCTATTACATAGCATTGCACTACTTGAATATGTGCTTTAGAAAACTCTGATCAAGACACTGAAAAATAGAAAGCTTAACACTAGGTAATTTTAAAAAACAAAATGTTTTTCTTCTGTTACCCATTCTAATTAAAAGTACCTATCTGTCTCCTACCACTGAGCTTCTCCTCTGTAATTTCCTTGTTTTGGGAAGATCTTGTAATATGAAAAAAGAGGACTATTTCACTGGTGACTACAAACTGACAAATCCAAATTTTAGAAAACTCTTCTCCTTGAATAGTTTCTCTGTTTTAACAATGTCTTTAGTTCAAATTTATATTTCTAATTGTTAGCTAAATAAAAAAGTTAGGTAAATAGCAGTTAGCTAAGATAGGCTTCAAAAAGCTTAAATATGCAGGATGCTTTGAGGTCTTGAACACCTGAGTCTGATTTTGCCATTAACTCAGGCATTTTTTGGAGTTACTGTTCCATTCACCAATGACTTTCTGGAGATAAATGCTTTTATCAAGAGGTTGGCTGGCTGAAGCAAGTGCATTAAATACTGTGGCTTGATGTCAGTAGCCCTCGTGGAATGGAGGGGAAGCTATCCAGGAAAGTCTTCAAGAAATATGTTTTAAAATGTTCTTTCTAAACATCTCAATACAAATCTGAGATGTGATTCTCTGTCGCTAAATATGTTTTGCATTCAATTAATTTTTAATCCATTTTCAAAAAAAAAAAAATCTCCTTTAAAGTGTGCTCTGTGGATTATCACTTCTTTTGTTCCTCTTCTTATGTTTAACTGCAGAATTTAGGTTTCTGCTTGATGGCACAAGGTCAGCTAAATTCACATTGTACATCTTTTAACTTGTTATGTGTTCAGAAATCTTGTTAAACACTCAAGTATGCTTTTAATACAGTATTGTTTGAAACTTCACTAATGTGCATGCTTGTCACCCTAGGAACAGGAAGCAGATTCTGGAGAAAGAACATGGAAAAATTGCTACATATTTTGTTTTACTCCAATGATATCTTTTCAAAATACTCATTTTCCAAATTTTTCTGTTTTCAAGAGTTTTACATGACACATAGAAGTCATTCTCTTTCAAGAATAATAATGCCTACACACAGTTAGTACATATAGGTATAATTTCACTGATAACCCAATACTTGTGTCTTCTCTAGACATGTCCTGACATTACCTGTCCTTTCAGCTTTACATTAAACACTAAAATCTAGTGGGATGTGTAAGCTCGTAATGCTTATTTCTGTACTGTTAGGATTTGGGAATTTTTGCCTTTTCCATGGAGACGCCCAGACTTTGGAGTCTACTTGTCCACTCCAAGAAAGGAAACCAGTTTGATGACCTGATAGTTGGTGCACCAGGGGATATTATTTACTTATTTATTTATTTTTAACTACTGTTCTGGTATGGCCTGGATAAATTCCAGGTGCCCACCAAAACCGCTCTATCACTCCCCCTCCTCAACTGGATGGGGGAGAGGAAACATGATGAAAGACTCGAGGGTTGAGAGACGGGCAGGGAGAGATCACTCACCAGTTACTGTCACAGACAAAACAGGTTTAACTTAGGGAGAAAAGGAAGTTTAATTTATCACCAATCAAATCAGAGTAGGATAATGAGAAATAAACCTAGATCTTCAAATACCTTCCCCTCCTTTCTTCCCAGGCTCAGCTTTCACTCCCGATTTCTCTACCTCATCCCCCCAAGCAATGCAGGGGAACAGGGAATGGGGATTATGGTCAGTTCATCACACATTGTCTCTGCCACTCCCTCCTCTGCAGGGGGAGGGCTCCTCACACTCTTCCATGCTGCTCCAGCGTGAGGTCCTTCTCATGGGAGACAGTTCTCCACAATCTTCTCCAATGTGAGTCCTTCCTACCGGCTGCAGCTCTTCATTAACTGCCCCAGCGTGGGTCCTTGCCACAAGGTGCAGTCCTTCAGAAACAGACTGTTCCAGTGTGGGTCCCCCACGGGGTCACAAGCACTGCCAGCCTGCCTGTTCTGGCTTGGGCTTCTCTTTCCATGTGTACACAGGTCCTGCCAGGAGCCTGCTCCAGTGCGGTGCTCCCCATGGGGGTCACAGCTTCCTTCAGGCATCTACCTGTTCTGGCATGGGGTCCCTTCCACAGGCTGCAGGTTGATATTTACTCCACTGTGGACCCCCATGGGCTGCAGAAGGACAGCCTGTCTCACCATAGTCTTCATCACGATCTGCAGGGGAAAAGTGTCCACTCCAGCATCTGGAGGACCTCCTTCCCCTCCTTCTTCACTGACCTTGATGTCTGCAGAGTTGTTTCTCTCACACAGTCTCACTCCTCTCTCTTGACTGCTGCTTCCCTGCAGGTTTTTTTTCCCCTTCTTAAATAAGTTATTACAGAGGCACTACCACTGTCACTGATTGTCTTGGCCTTGGCCAGCAGTGGGTCTATCTTAGAGCCGGCTGGCATTGGTTCTATCAGACTTGTGGGAAGCTTCTAGCAAATTCTCACAAAAGCCACTCCCATAGACCCCCGATACCAAAACCTTGCCATGCAAACCCACAACACTATTTCTGTGTACGTGCTTGAGCAAATTAGGTTTATAATGAAAATAAGAAAATAAACATATTTCTTGTAAAACAAGTGTTACTGAGTACCCAACAGGAGTGGCCTCTTGCTATTTTTTTTACTTGTGTTGCAGATTAAATTATGTCTTCTGGCATTAAATCTACATACTAATGTCTACAAAAATGCTTTAAAAAAACTTGATTAGTTTAAACATCTTCAAAATCAAATGAAAGTCCTACCATGGAAAATTAAATAATGACGCTTATTAAAACCAGCAGAATATCTTAGCTCATAGGAACAAGTAAATTAGTAAGTTCTTAAAGATTTTAAGTATGTTTTCCTTTTGTTGCTCAATGGATTTATGCTTTCAAGAGAAACTAAATGAATCCATTGTCAGACATTCTATGAAGAACTGGATGAGGGAAGAATGGTTTCATTATATGCAATGATCCATTAAAAAGTATAAATGCTTGAAAATAAGAGATATAGAAGAGCTAGTGAAATTAAATATCACTTGGACTTTGAGGCACATAGGAAAAAAGGAAATTTGAAGAGATGTGGGAAATGGTGCACAGATTGAGAAGGATTATTAATAAGAAAACAGAATAAACTTCTAATTTATGAATATTCTGCTTGTCCTTCCACAAAAACTGAAAATATAATTGATTGTCACAAATACATTCCCTTACGCTATTCATGATAAGAATGTGTGGTTTATAAGTCTGATCTACGAGGTTCTGCAAAGAGTATGCCCTCAGCACACAGATTTTCCTCTTTTTATTGTTCAGGTTGCAGCCACTTATGCTGTAAACTTTGGAGATTTCTGTTTCAGTTCACTGTGCTCCAGCCCTCCAGAATCATAGTTTCAAAAACACCTGAATATGTGCTTCTAATTTCTATGATGCAATTGTGTACTACAGCAGCATCTTTAGCCTATTTTCTTGGGAAATTTTTGAAGATTCTCTGTTTAACTTCCCATCTTTGCTATAAAATAGCCGGAGAATTAGATTAAACAGTTCTGTCAATTTTAGCAATAGGCATTTATTGCTGAGAAATGGTGAGGCTTTCACCTTGCGAAATGGCTTTCTTGAAAACTAGCTTTTGTGAAAAAAAACACCTAATTTATTCCTCTGTAAACCTGGTCTTCTGCGTGAATGTCAGAAAGCTCATACTGATGCAATCAGAGGCCTCATTGTAATACACTCCGTAACAAATGTAGGTTTAAAATGTAGGTTAAAAATGGTGGATGATTCTACTTCTGGGCAAAACAGCAGAGTGAGCACTTCTGATTAAATGAGGATAATTTGAGAATACTTCTTGTGTAATAGAAAACCTATCTGGAATTCTGTAGTTTGTTAGCCCGCTCCTGCTAAGAGTACTGAATCTATGTCTTTAGGTCAGTAAACTAGTTAAAGTCAAATAAAGGTATGAGCCTGTTAAACAGACTTCTTTTAAACACCTGTTTTCTTGACCATAAGTGCCACCAAAAGCAAAGGAATGAGCATGGAGGATGTTGTTCTCTATCTTGATGAAATCATCTAGAGCACTTGTAACTCGGGGATTTGTTTAAAAAACACTCTTACTCAACACCTGCACTTTCCCAGGGAGATGTCAGGCAAGTTTGAGTACTTGTTCAAATATTATTCTGCTTCTTGCACTTCTGTTCTAAGATTTCAAGACTGTAATTTCTTACCTTTTTTATCCATTTATTGTGGTTTAACCCAGCAGCACTAGATAGCTGTTTGCTCACCCCTCCCCTTCACCACCAGTGGGGTGGGAAGGAGAAGCAGACAAAAGGGAAACTCATGGGTTGAGGTAAAGACAGTTTAATAAGGCAACAAAAGAAATAGTTATACTAATGCTACTAATTATAATAGTAAAGATAATAATGAATATGCAAAATAAACTATATACAATACAATTTTTCTCATTATCTGATGACTGATTCGCAGCCCAGAAAAAGTTCAAACTCTCCACCAAGAGAGGATTTAAACTTCCAGAAAACTAAAAAGCGAATAGCTTCTTCCTCCTGGACAACCACCATGCATAAATTGAGCATAATGTCCATGGTATGGAATATTTCTGTTGGCCAGCTTGACTATTTGTGTCCCTCTTAACACCTGCACACTTGCTCTTTAGCTGAATATGAAAAACTGGAAAAAGTCATTGATTTCATAGCAACAACTCAGAACATCAGTGTTATCAGTGTTCTTCTTGCATTAAATCCAAACACAGCAGCCACTGAGAGGAAAATCAACTCTCTCCTGGCATTTTATAAATGTTGTAGAAATCTTAATCAGTTCTTTAGTAAAATTAGATAAACAGGTTTGTAACTTGGGATATTCATACAATTTGGAAATACTTTTTTAAAGAGGGATCCATTTCCTATAGTCATGGATACTCCTCAGCAAATGCTTGATACCCTATATACTTCATACTCTTTTTGACTAAAAGTCCTTCTTAAAATTAAGCCAAGTGATTTTATTTGCTGTAAAATGCACTACTATTGTTCCTGATAACCCTGCAACGGGTACAGGAAAAAGAAAAATTTAAATAGCCATCTTCTGCTCTTAGGAAAATTATTATTCTATGAATAAACTTTAAAAAACATCAGAACCCTGCTCTGCGTGCACCTTTAATATGATAAGAGGGAGACTGTATGTAACATTTCAGTTGCTGAAGAATTGCTTGCTGATATAGATGCTCAGCGTTGTAAAATTTGTACAGTATTTGTGTATTTTTTCTCAACTTTTAACAGAGATTCACAAGGTTTATTTTGCAGCACTAGAGCACGCTAAACACAGTACTTATCATCTGTATGAGTAGGTGATTTTTATCACATTTTGTAGAACTTGTGGTTGGATCTAAGTAAAACCTACTTTATGCCCTTGATTTCTTTTTTTCAATTTTTTTTTCGTGACTGAAATGTTTGAAAGATGCACTAGTGGCCATTAGATTCTCATGTCTTATACACATTGTACTTGCATGCAGAATTTTTCAGATTTATAGACAGATACACCATGTTGAAGATAATGTGTATTTGCAGTAAAAGTAAAGTACCCTGTTCTATAACAGCAGACTTAAGTGATCTAGAAAAATGTAATATGATGTCACAGCTGTCATATCTCTTAACAGCTTCTGTGCCTCATAATAAATGACTCCTACTGTATTTAAAGTCAAAATAATTATGCGCCTGAGAAAATGGCCTGTGGTAAACAAACTTGTATGGCATAAGGAGAAAAGCAGATATCTAGTTAGAAAATTAAAATTTCATCATACCTAGCATGCTAGATAGTCACAATTCCATCTTCACAACTTCACCAGAAAATCATAATGTACTTATCTTAAGATCATTTTTCATAGATTTATGTGTCAATGTATTTTTCCTAGGAAGGTTCAAACAAGTTAAGGGAAAGGTGAAAATGTTGTTTCATGTTTTCCTTAATCGTCTGTGTTTATGATTCCCTTGTGATCGAAATGTCTGCATCTCCCACTTGATATGTATCTATATTTTAGTGAATCATATGTAGAGTCTAACCAGCAAGACATTAAAAATTATTGTGGTCTTTGCCTCTAGATTCATGTTTAAGGTTCATCTGTCTTGAGAGTACCTCCATAATAAAGCATTAGAAGTGATATTTTTGGGGTTTTATTTCCCCACCATTCCCTTCCTTAGTAAGAAACCTTGCTCAGAAGAACTTCTTTTTAATAGCCAACAACTAAGAGCCTAAGTAACCAATTATCAGAGATTAGGACTGACAGAGACAGGTAAACCAAGACTAGGAGATCTATTTGTGAGTTTACTTTATTTGCTAGAGGTTTAATTATAATTGAAGATAGACACAGCTTTAGTAGTTACAGGGGTTTTGTAACATTTCTAAAGTAATTACTTCTTTGAAACAAATGTGCACAAGTGAAATTTGTGCTACTGCAAGATCTTTCTTCATTAGTGTACCTACTTTATTTTACAAGGATTTCTTATCTGCTCACTGGACTGATTTGAAGACCAACATCTGCTTAAACACTTTGCTCAAGAGACAAAACAAGCATTCACCTAAAGCAATTTGGAGAACTAACCAAAATTTAGCAAATTTATTATACAGAAGTTGGTAGAGCAAACGGTTTCTTTTTCTTATTATTTTTTTGGGGGGGAGGGGGCAAAAACTAGTAACAAAGAATCTTTCTCTAAGAAAAGGAGCCTTCTAAGTACAAACGATTTCTTTTTAGGATGCCCAAGAAGTAGTGAATATGTAGAAATATTAGAGCTCTCGGAGCAGTGTTTTCTTTCAGTCCTAACCATTTACCAGAATTTGCACAGGAATCTCAGCTGTATTTCAGACGTAAGCCTGAAAAATTTCTTTTATTTTGGATTTTTTCTGCTTAGTCTGGTGATTTTCCAAGTCAGTGGCACTTCCAGGCTGCTCTGTCACGTAATTCATAAGGCATTTGCAAAGCTCCAGTTGTTCAGGCAGAGTACCAGCTTCCTCTTAACTTGATTAAAAATAACTGTGTTTTAAAAACTGATTGGTTAAAAATGATCCTTTTATATCCTTCTTTTCCTGAAGCCTCAATACCACCTTTCCCACCTTTTCGCTTCCTACAGACCCCAAGAATTTCAGTGCATGATGACAGAATCGAGGTTTATTTCAAAATGGGGAGTAAATGAGACCTGTGAAAGCAGACTATAACATCTATTTCCCTTACCCAAAATGTCAAACTCATCACAGGCTCATACTGTGGCAGAGTTTAAAGGTACTTCTAATTCTCTATATCAGTTCTGGATTAAATCACTTTTAGATTAGCATCTCATGTATGCAAGGTAGAACATTACTCTGGTGCTGGTCAGTCCTGGTGATCCTGATCTCTAATGTGAGAGGGAACAGCTGGACCCTGACCACGGAAAGGCACTGATGTTTAGCCATTGGGATGGCCAGTGGGAACATGGTTCCCATTTGACTAGATGGCACTGCTCTTGTTCTAAGCCTGTTCCCATTACAAATCACTCTTAGTTTCAAAATGCTCATAAAATTTTTTAGCATTCGAAAGGTTCATGGTATTATGGCTTTTGTTCTTAATACTTAAATTTCAATCAACAGCAACACTAGCAAAGCTCGGCTTTCTATCAAATCATGTCACCCATCTTCCCCAATTTCCCGACCTTCATCAGGAAAAGCATCTCTTTTCCTTCTGTCCTTTATTACTCTGCTAGGGAATACCCTCAAATTCTCTGTCCAAATAAGTTCCATTATATGACCAATTCTGGCCCCATTCTGTTGGTGTCCCGATCCAATATCGGGAGGGTTTTCAATGCGATCCCACAGGACGAGATTAAGACACAAACGGAGTCATATGCTGTGCAACCTCATAAACTTTATTTCGGTGAACCAGGAATTGGAGGTTTGGTGGGGACAGCTGCGGGGGGAGGACATGAAGAAGAAAGAAAGGAGTAAAGTCAAAAAACACCAGCGGGTGAGAAAAGGAGTGCGGGGGGGGAATTGGCTACCACCACCAAGGATTTGACAATGTCCAGAGATGTCCAGTCAACTCAGTCTCTGTGCAGGCATGGAGGTTCTGGCGAGGACGAGGTCCGGCAGCAAGGAGGCGAGGAGGAGAGCAAGAAGGATGCCCTTTTATAGGGGCATATGCTCATGCACAGAGCGTGTCCGTGTAGGTGCAGTTCGTGCCATGTGTGCTGCCCACTTAGACAAGACCCCTCTAGCTGGTCCTCATGCGTTCCTGCAGGTCGCTGTGGAGGTTTTTTTCGGAGGCCAGGAAGAGACGACAATGGCAATGTTGAGACAAAACCAGTTCGTAGCGGTCTTCTATAGATGGTATCCAGTACTCTAAACAGTTAGCAGAAGTTCAGCTCAAATATATGTGAATAAATTTTTCTGAGAAAACATGGAACAAATGGGACCAAAAGACTAAGATGCCTCTACTGAACAGTCTCAATAGCTTGTTATTTTGTTGTGCAATACTGCTTTGGTATTTGTGAATTTGTTTTCATCTCTTGGTTTTTATGAAATGAGCATTTTTAATTACGATTTTTCTGCTTTTTATTGGTGGTGTTGGAAACATTTATTAACTCGAAGCATATTGAGTAGTAGAAATAATAATGAAAGAAGGAATTGCAAAGAGCTTAAAATTCATTTGAAAACTTAATAGCAAAGTAAGGGAGTTTGCTGAATCATTGTGAAAATGTGGGAAGGGTTTGTGGGGCAAGTAACCTGCCTTGGAAAATCATAGAATCATAGAATCATAGAAAGTTTTGGGTCGGAAGCGACCCCTAGAGGTCATCTAGTCCAATCCCCCCGCAGCGAGCAGGGACACCGCTAACTAGATCAGGTTGCTTCGAGCCCTGTCCAACCTGGTCTTGAATGTTTCCAGGGATGGGGCCTCCACTACCTCTCTAGGAAACCCGTTCCAGTGTTTCACAACCCTCATTGTAAAGAATTTCTTCCTTATATCCAACCTAAACCTACCCTGTTTTAGTTTAAAACCATTACCCCTTGTCCTGTCACTGCTGTCTCTACTAAAAAGATTGTCCCCATCTTTCCTATAGGCTCCCTTTAAGTACTGAAAGGCTGCAATCAGGTCTCCCCGCAGCCTTCTCTTTTCCAGGCTGAACAAGCCCAGCTCTCTCAGCCTGTCCTCGTAGGACAGGTGCTCCAGCCCTCGGATCATTTTTGTAGCCCTCCTTTGGACCCGCTCCAACACTTCCATGTCCTTCTTGTGCTGAGGGCTTCAGAGCTGAACGCAGTACTCCAGGTGAGGTCTCACCAGAGCAGAGTAGAGGGGCAGAATCACCTCTCTCAACCTGCTGGCCACGCTTCTCTTGATGCAGCCCAGGACACGGTTGGCCCTCTGGGCTGCCAGCGCACATTGCCGGCTCATGTCCTGCCTTTCATCTATCAGTACGCCCAAGTCCCTCTCAGCAGAGCTGCTCTCGATCCTTTCATCCCCCAGCCTGTATTGATAGCGGGGATTACCCCGACCCAGGTGTAGGACCTTGCACTTGGCCATGTTGAACCTCATGAGGTTCACACAGGCCCACCTCTCCAGCTTGTCCAGGTCCCTCTGGATGGCATCCCATCCTTCTGGTGTCTCGACCGTACCACTCAGCTTGGTGTCATTTGCAAACTTGCTAAGGGTACACTCGATGTCACTGTCCATGTCATTGATAAATATATTGAACAGCACCGGTCCCATTACGGACCCCTGAGGGACTCCACTCGTCACTGGTCTCCATCCTGACATTGAGCCATTGACCACTACCCTTTGGCTGCGACCATCCAACCAATTCCTTATCCACCGAACGGTCCACCCATCAAATCCATGGCTCTCCAATTTAGAGAGAAGGATCTTGTGGGGGACCGTTTCAAAGGCTTTACAAAAATCCAGATAGATGACATCTATTGTTTTTCCCTTGTCCACTCTTGTTGTTACACCATCACAGAAAGCCACTAGGTTGGTTAGGCAGGACTTGCCCTTGGTTAAGCCATGCTGGCTGTCTCGGATCACCTCCCTGGCCTCCATGCATATCTTAGCATATCTTCTAGGAGGATCTGTTCCATGATCTTCCCAGGCACAGAGGTGAGGCTGACAGGTCGGTAGTTCCCAGGGTCTTCCTTTTTACCCTTTTTGAGAAGGGGCACAATGTTTCCCTTTTTGTGGTCACTGGGGACTTCCCCTGACTGCCATGACTTTTCAGATATCATGGAGAGTGGCTTGGCAACTACATGAGCCAGTTCCCTCAGGACTCTGGGATGCATCTCATCAGGTCCCATGGACTTCTGTACGTTTAGTTTCCTCAGGAGGTCCCGAACCTGGTCTTCACTTACAGCTGGAGGGATTATACCCTCCTGGTCTCCTTCATGCCATGCATCGACTCAGGAGGGGTGAGGAGAGAGGTTGCCAGTGAAGAGTGAGGCAAAAAGGTTGTTGAGTACCTCAGCTTTCTCCTCTTCTGCTGTTAGCAGTTTGCTGGTCTCGCTCATGAGCGGGTGTACACTTTCTCTGACCATCTTTTTGTGGCTGACATACCTGTAGAAGTCCTTCTTGTTATTTTTCACATCCCTTGCCAAGTTCAGCTCCAGCTGTGCCTTGGCCTTCCTGACCCCATCCCTACGCAACCGGGCAGCTTCCCTGTACTCTTACCAGGAAGCCAGTCCCTGCTTCCACTGCCTGTGCAGTTCCCTCTTCTTCCTTAGTTTGACCAGCATCTCTTGTCTCGGCCATGCCGGTCTCCTCCCTTCTCTGCCTGACTTCTTACACTTGGGGATCGAGAGCTCTTGCACTCTGTGGAATACATCCTTAAAGACCTGCTAGCTTGTTATGTTCTCCTGTCCCTGAGGACCGTTTCCCAGGGAGTCCTTCTGACTATCTCCTTGAAGAGCTGGAAATTTGCCCTCCTAAAAATCACTGTAGGTGTTTAAAAATTGTGGGAAAACTCAAACTAGAAATTCAAATTAAGTTCTATAATACAAACAGACTTCAAATGCAGACTCAAGACCTTGAGAGTGTGTGGTCAAGAAACACCATTCAGCTGAACACAGAAATCCCCAAGTTAAGAAAATCTACTTTTGGAGACTAATGCATGTTTTATGATAACTTTCATAGAATCACAGAATCACAGAATGGTCGGGGTTGGAAGGGACCTCTGTGGGTCATCTAGCCCAAACCCCCTGCTGAAGCAGCGTCACTTACAGCAGGCTGCACAGGATCTCATCCAGGCGGGTCTTGAATATCTCCAGAGAGGGAGACTCCACAACCTCCCTGGGCAACCTGTTCCAGTGCTCTGTCGCCCTCACAGTGATTGAAAAAGAATAAAAGAAACATGGCCAGCAGTATAGATATTTTTAAATTTAGTGCTGTCTTGATAACTTTTAAGCCTGGTTCACGTTACTCAAAGTAAAATTTTATTAGGGCAAAGCTAGACACATAGTAGAAATTTTCTTAATGCACACTTTTAATACATATGTTTATGAAAACTGACATTGTCTGATTATCACCAAGGCTTGCTCTCTTTTAAAGTCTGTTTGATGATAAGGTTTGTAGTGAATATTTCTGTATTTTTTAACCACCCACTCCCTCATTACATGCAGATCAGCTGTGTTTCTTTTTGTCATGTTTGCCTCCATCACAGACAAATACAGGCTCTGTCAGTTTTTGTCATGAAATGAAAATGGTTGTATTTGCTAAAGCAGTGTATAACCAGTGATATTTATCTTGAACTACTGAAATTTATTCAAAACTTCCTGTACCATTAGTTCTGCAGCTTTGTGTGTAGACGTAGAAACTTTTATACACGATAGAAGAACTGTATTTTGGAGCCTTTCAACAGTAGACATTAACAGTAGACATTAACAGTAGTCAATACTGATGTTTTTACCCTTTATACTGCAAATAATGCCTAGAAGTAAGCTTAAAGCCTGATCCACCTAAAACATTTTAAACAAACAAACAAACAAACAAAAATAATAACCCACAGGAAAAAAAGCATAAGGAAAGTGTATGAATGTTATTGCTACCTAATGTCTTTGTGTAAAAGAAGGTATTTAGTTCCTTTTTAGATTGTTGTAGGAGAGATCTATCATGACGCTGTAGAAACCACATATTGCTGGGAATGAAAGGCTGACAGCCTTCTCTTCAAAAGCCCTTGTCTATCTTACAATCTTCTGTGGCAGCATAGATAAGATGTTTCATAATATAATGAAACACATAATAGTGATACAAGGTTAGAGAATGATCATTAAAGTCTTTTCAGCATTGTTACTGTTGTGTCTGTATCTTCGTGATCTTCATTGGTGTTTTGTTTTGTTTTGTTTTTCAAATGTTATATCCTTACATCATTAGAAATGTTCATTGCACAATCATAGGATAAACACTAATCAAACAGCCTTTATGAAACGTTATGTCATTATGTTCTGAGTTACAATAATGGCAAGTTAAAGAAATGACAAACTCTGTCTAATTAACAGTCTTGTTCCAACACTAGCTGGTACTGTAAGAAAGGACATCATAACAATTTTGTCAATATCTGAAGTTTTCAGGAAACCAAATTCATTTTTTACTGCTGCTCAAACCTTTGAGACCATCATCTGCTGTTAGGCATTGCACAAGTTTTACTAGGAAGGCTGTGGAAGTGTTACATTCTGCTTACCTTTCTTTCTGTACTGTAATACTGTATCTTTCCTACAATGAAATTATTGTATGTTTCTGTGCATGGACATTAGTTTATCGGTTGTTCACATAGGATCTGACAACTGGATCACTGAACTTGTACACTCTATTAAGAAGTCTGTAATGCAGCACTGTGTAAAATGAAATGAAAGACAACAGGATAGACTGTTCATGCTGATTTTTTTACCTGGAGGTTTTTTTCACAGTCACACTCCAACAAATAGTGAGCCTAGAAAAGAAGGATGTCTTGCATTAGATTTTTCGATGCCAGCATAGTTTACTTCGATGACTGTTTCTCTTCTTTCCTTTGCTCTTGAGTTGGAATTGCTCACTACGAAATGCATCTTAGACCCCAAGCCCTGGCTGCAAGAGAGCTATACTATTTCCTGGCCTTTTAGTCAATCACCTCCCATTCAGGGGAATCAGTGCTATTAAGTATTGCTGTGGTGATTTAACATTCAGCTCCAAAATGATACTTTTTGTTGTTCAGGGGGGGCTGGGGGTGGGTGGGGGCTATTAACCCTCCTTGATTTTGCAGTTCTTGATCTGACTGGGCCTTGAAAACCAGTGTTAAAAATTCTTAAGCTGTGTTAGACATGGTAGGAAAAGTAGTGTATATTGGATGAATGCTGGAGGAGGTAAATCTGATCTTGTGATGGGGTGTGAGCTGAGACAAAACATGAACCTGACATTAAATATATTCAGGGGAACATATTCCCTCCTCCCTTAGGCTGAGGTAATCTGGCATCTGTGACTGCCTTTCTTCAGAGACCCGTTATAGTTTGAATTCCAGTGGTGCATGCTCTGGGATGGAAAATAACCAGCAAGTATATTTACTTTGTAAAAGCATTGGATATAAACAATGCATTTCTCCTACTGGGTCTCTCTCTTTGAGCATATTGCAAATACTCTAGAGAAAGTGTTTTTAAAATTTGCTGTCTGCAGTGCAAAAGTCTTAAAACTGTAGAAGTAAAAGGCAATTTTTTTTTGCACTGAAAGTCTACTTTTCTTGAACTTCCCTTTTTTTTAGAAAAACTTTCAGATTTTAACAGGAAAAAAATACTTCTGTAGGTCTTTGTATGCTATTTGTACTACACCAGCTAACTGTACGTTCTGAATGTTTTTTTTCAGTCAGGTCTCTTCTAAGCTTTGTTCAGAGGGCAGCGTAGTTTAAAGTTCAGGGAAATTTTGATAAACTTCACTTGAATGTGAAACTTTTTTTGTATTATCCCCAATATCTGCTTTTTCTTTGCATATCAAACCTCTTCCAAACACAGTGCTAACTGACGAGTTTTCATAGCAATGAATGGAATGTAATGGGAATACAAAACTTCTTATATAATTTATTTTCTCAGTCAATGAAAACCCTTGCTCCTAACAAGAAGAGTTAAAACTCTTCCTTCATGTTAGAATGCTCATAGTAGTTACCATGACTTTTTTAATGATTTAATCAAATTAATCTGGCTATATAGTTGATGATGACATTAGTGGACATTTGTTCCTCAAACATTTCTGCAAATCCAGGTGAAAACCTGCAGGCCATAAGACTCTGTCATAATCTCCTGTGTCTGTAGTGTCGTGCAAGTAGGAACCTACCAAACACAGTCACTAGGGAAAGTAAGATACCTCTTCTTCCATATGGTCATGTTTCTTCCTCAAAGTATTTAATAAAAACATATTTCACACTTCACTTTTAGACACTCTTTTTAACGTTCTAATGCCTGAGGAAGACACAAATCTTTCTGCTCTGTCTCTCTGTTTTGAATGAATGAATGAATGAATGAACTTAATGCTTTTATTTTTTTTCTTAAAAAAAAAAAATATTTGCAACTTAAGGATGGCCTTGTGTCCAAGGCACTAGAGTAAGACTCCAATATGTTCTTACTCTGTTGTATGCATGTAACAGCAGAAAATTATGAACTGTCAACATACTCGATTTATAATGTGAGTTTCAGTGGAAACCTTTTTTAAAAAAAAAGAAACAAAACACCAAACCCCTCTGGTCTTTAGGTCTTTAAGAAACACTACTGATCTCTGTTTAGATTCCAACCCACTACATACATTCCCTGGCAATTTCTTTGCCTTATTAAGACAACTACAAAAAGCCATAGTTGCAGAAGTTGGAGAAGCACAAGAACAGGCTTAGCAGCATAAACACCTTTGGTTTTTTTCCTACTCCCTGCTAATGTACACTCAAACCATGCCAGGTACTTGGCAAGGAAGTTGAACTAGAAATAAATGTATTCTTAAACCATTTGATGTTGTTGATAGCTTTTATTTGCCAGTAGTGCATCAAGTGGACGAATGCAAGATCTTTTCTGAATTGAATTCAGAGACCTGGCATTCAGTTTGTAAAACCTCTCATTTTCAGTGCTAACATAAATTTGTTGCATAGTGAGTAACAGGCATCTTTACATTTCACAAGAGCGGATAAAGGCATTTAATTCTTATTTTTAAACTTTACAAGTGTTTTCTA
Source organism: Opisthocomus hoazin (assembly GCF_030867145.1). Lineage (NCBI taxonomy): Eukaryota > Metazoa > Chordata > Aves > Opisthocomiformes > Opisthocomidae > Opisthocomus > Opisthocomus hoazin. The sequence continues at coordinate 66,575,609 of NC_134416.1, read as the reverse complement.
TGGTCCTATGAAATTTGTAATATTTATCAGCATGCTAACTTCATTCATCATGATTCATTTACCCGGGAAATTGTGTTTGTAATGAGCCTGTGTTTATGTATTTCCTGTAAACAGAGATATCAGTTTCTCACAATATTTATGCAAAATATGTTCACCATCCACACATCAAGACACTTCAGCCTCTTTCTCCAGTTATAGGGCTTGTGGCTTTGTTTGCTGGAAATGCTGTGCAGTTTATCACCTGCTATGCAGGATCAGTACATAGTAGATGTAAGAAACCACTTCTTTTCCTAGTGTGGATGATTTTTTGGATTGGTATATTGAATCTTACACTACAGAAGAATATTAATTTCTTTTTTTTCTTTTTTTTCCTTTTTTTTTAGAACTGAAGTTCTGAAATCAGTGGAAAAAGTGGAAGTTCTCATTTAAACTGTCCAAGGAACTGCAGATAAAGGTGTATATTCACAGTAGGAAATTGGAGAATATTTTTTAATTAATTGTGTCCAGATCACTATTATAACTCAACAAAAAAACCCTATATGGAACAAAGCTTTTCGGCCTTTGTCACAAAATTGTTCTCCTGTTGTCTTGAATGAGATACGTGAATAAGATTTGATCTATACCTTGCATGTGTGGGTGTTATTTTGGTTTTTGTTTGTTTGGGTCTTTGGTTGGTTGATTGATTGGTTTTAACTATGTTCATTATCAGTTGAGATCTCACTGTCTAACACATCTAGGAAGTCACCAAACACTGTTTTACTGGATCTGGCAGCAGGAGAAAGCCAGTTTAGATCCTAAAGAGTTCCAGATAGCAGCTGTCAGAGGAAGAGGATCGTCAGGCTCATGCTTACTGTAGATAACATTTTAATGGAAAAGAGATGCTGAATCAGACTGGCCAGCACTGCAGTATGAGCCTGATTCCTTTTTCTTCACAAGACAGTAAGAGCATAATGGAGTTGAGAGTTTCAATAAAACGTTACCTTTCTTTGCTCAGGAATATGCGAGGCCATGTCTAGATTTTTGAGAAGTGAAAGTTTGTTTCAGTCACAAGCGTTATGAGCTAGGAAAACCTAACTTGTATATTCCTTCTTAGTGTTCAGAGACAATGTTCTTTGGCTGAGCTTTTAGGCTTCTTAGTCTAGATAGGCTTTAGCCTTTATGAGAATAGCATAAGAAAAAATGGTTATAGTCAGCTTAATTATCTACACAGAAAAATGTTTTTGATTTTTTCTCTTTCATCTTCCTAATGGTAGAGGAAAACTACTTCTCTTGCATGGAGGAAAAAGATGTCTTTACTTTTAAGAACTTAGTTTATTGATGCTTCATGTTGGGAAAGTTATATAACTTGCACTAGCCAGCAGTTTATGAAAATGAAAACTTCACAGAAAGAACTGGAAAATGTCCTGTGTGAGCAAATCTTCATATTCAGTTTACTTATCTCAGGGTTCTTCTCCTAGTTCTCTCTGAGAGGAAAAATAGGTTGAAACTGCAATTTGTTCGTGTCCTTATTCTCTCCCGTCCTCTTGTATTTCACAGAATCATAGAAACATAGGTTGGAAAAGACCTCTAAGATCATGAAGTCCAATCACCAGCCCAACATCACCATGCCTACTAAACCATATCCCAAAGAGCCATATCTACATGTTTTTTGAATACCTCCAGGGATGGTGACTCCTCCACTTCCCTGGGCAGCCTACGCCAATGCCTGACTACTCTTTCAGTAAAGAAATTTTTCCTAATATCCAATCTAAACCTCCCCTGATGCAACTTGAGGTCATTGCCTCTCATCCTATCGCTAGTTACTTGGGAGAAGAGACCAACACCCACCTCACTACAACCTCCTTTCAGGTAGTTGTAGCAAGCAAGGTCCCCCCTCAGCCTTCTCTTCTCCAGACTACACAGCCCCAGATCCCTCAGATACTCCTCAGAAGACTTGTTCTCTAGACCATTCACCAACCTTGTTACTCTTCTTTGGACGCGCTCCAGCAACTCAATGTCTTTCATGTAGTGAAGGGCCCAAAACTGAACACAGTACTCAAGGTATGGCCTCACCAGTGCCAAGTATAGGGACGCGATCACATCCCTACTCCTGCTGGTGTAACTATTCCTGATACAAGCCAGGATGCTGCTGTCAACCAATACCCCAAGATCCTTTTCTGCCGGGCAGCTTTTCAGCCTTTCTCCCCAGGCCTGTAGCAAGGCATGGGGTTGTTGTGACTGAAGTGCAGGACCCGACTTTTGTCCTTGTTGAACCTCATACAGTTGGCCTCGGCCCATAGATCCAGCCTGTCCAGATCCCTCTGAAAAACCTTCCTACCAATCAAGCAGATTGACACTGCTGCAACTTGGTATCATCTGCAAACTTACTGAGGGAGCACTCAGTCCTCTCACCCAGATCATTGATAAAGATGTTAAACAAGACTGGACCCAAAACCGAGCCCTGGGGGAACACCACTCATGACTAGCCGCCAACTGGATTTAACTCCGTTCACCACCACTCTCTGTGCTCAGCCATTCAGCCAGTTCTTTATCCAGTGAAGAGTACATCCATCCAAACCATGGGCAGCTAGTTTGTCTATTTGCAGGAACGTGATCTTTATTAAAGCATTAAGGACTACTGGGACAGGGTTTTTTAAGGGCATTTGGACCTCAGATCACCATTTCCTTCTTTTCAATCCTTATTGTATTTTCATGACTTCAATTAAGCCCAGGTTTCCTGCCTTACTCGTGCTAGTGTGTTTTGCCCTGCTTGTCTGGCTACATCCATGTTGCTTTAGCTAAACAGCCTATAGGCTGTTCTTCAGTTAGACCTTGTGTAAGTTTAGGCTGACCTAAGTAAAACGAGAGTGCAAATGAAGTTTGACACTGGGATCCATACTCTTCCTAATACTCAAAATGTTTCCCCTCTCCTTCAAGAGATGATCCTTATTTCTGCCTTCCCTTGGGTTACTTTGTTCTGGTTTTGTACACTTTGTACACATCCTTTTATTTCTGATGGGAAGTGTTTATATCAATACTGTTCTGCTTCTTTCTTCACTTAGGCACTGATCATGTAAGACGCAAATATCCTATGATAATACAGCTCTGTAGCTGTACCTGCCATGCACCAGATGGACTCCTTGTGCTAAAATGGTTGTTAGTCCTGCACTCTGCTTTGTTGGAAAAAAGTGTCCGTATTTATCTTGTTAATTATGGAATCGCTCAAAAATGTACTGTTTCCTTTGTGTATTTTTTAACCTGTAACTTGTTCTAATTTAAGCCTCAGCTTCTCCAAACACAATGATCTAGGAATTCAGGGTCCAAATGTCCTATTAGGTTTTTGAAGGGTTTTTTTCGCAAGGAAAATGCCAATATGGAGACACTGAAATATTTTTCCGAAAAAAAAATCTTTAATTCATTTCAGAAAACAGTTTGGAAAATAATGTTTTTGATTTTTAGAATTTTCATGTATTGAGTTTTCTGCTTAAAATAACTATTTTCTTCAGTAAAAAAACCCCTGTCTTAAACACCCTCAGATCTTGAAATTAACATGCGTATGTGGGACACTAATTGCAAACTTCAACAGTCAGTTTCTTGCAGCTTTATTTTTTTTTCTTCTCCATTTTCCTTTTTTCCTAGTGGGTTTTTTCTTTTCAGTCTGTGTGTGTGTATGTGCATGTGTATTTGATTTGACTGGAACTTCTAGTGAGCTAAGAGCTTCCTCACTTCTTCAGCTCTTCCTAGGACTGGGAGAGATCTTGAGAACTGTAAATTCTCCTGTTAGTGTAAGATGCTACATCATATAATAGTGGAAATATCCTGTGTTAAGGATGATCCCTTAAGACAATTTTTTCAGTTTTTGTGGCTCCTCAAAAACTGTTGAAGTTTGTCAGTGCCACTGGAGACCTCAGAATCCAGGTGATGTTAAGGTTAAAGTTGGTCAAAAATTGCAATTCATATAAAGATTGCAAAATATTATTAGATTTCTGTTGTATTTTTCTGTTTTTTTAAAATTACCTCATGTTTTCTAATCTCAGGAGAGCAGAAACATTCTTTTTAGCCACTTATTCGTTCAGAGTAATTTTAATGGATGTATTACATCATTTCCGTTTTACTGATATTTTCTCATTACTTTTCATTCATTTTTTATTTATTTCTCTCTCTTCTGAATGCATGCTCTTTATTTTTTTTCTCCTATTTCAGTTCCCATGCCTCAATGACACTCCTCTGTCTTTTGCCAGGTTAATTCAGGTCTGATCTGGAGATGCTCGCTCACACTTAAAATCTTGCAGCATGGTTTTTTCCCTCCTTCACTTTGGGGGAGGTGTTTAGGTATTTTACATTTCTGTTTTGACCCTCATTCATAAGAGTACTCACGCCCTGCATTCTTCTGAAGAACTCAGCTCTGAATATTATAACCTTACAGTTCAAACTATAATACATTTAAAAACTTTAATCTGAAAGTTAACCTGAAAACTTTAGACTGAAGAAGGGACAACTATTTTGTTTACTGTGATCTCTGTAGCACAACTGAAAAGCCTTCGTGGCACTGCTTCCTCTTCAAAGGATATCTCAGCACACTTAAGACAAAATCAATATTAGTGAAATAAAAATTTGTGGTGTAACGTAAAATGGCCACACTAGTCTTCTGCATAATGATGGGATGTTTGTGTTTCATATCTGACACTTTCACGTCTTTCTTCTTCTTCTTCGAGAGAAAACGCATGATAATTGAATGTAAGCATAAGTAAGCTAGGGACTTACCCACACGTCTGAGAAATTAATAACTCTTCAGTCAGAAAGTGGCTCAAATCCCCAAAAGGTCAATATTATATTTTCACACTATGTCAATACTTATAGCAAGAGGAAAACAATTGGAACTGTTTTCCAGTTAAAGACATTTTCAATATCTTCATTGGTACTGTCTGAAGAAGGACAGAGAAGTTTACAAGCTGTACTTCCTGAATAGAAAGTAAGTCATTAAAGATTTTAAATGAGTTGTCAGAAAGTGTAAGGAAATCTGTATTCACAAAATTTATTCTACTGTTAATTTCATTCCATTTGCCTAGATAATTGTATAATGCTTTTTATTCATAGCATTTATTTAACCATACTATAACTGGCAGGATTTCCTCTTCTCTAATAAAGTAAATGAACAAAGAAAATAGAAATGCTCATCTGAAGTGATCTGAGCCAGTTATTTGAGTGTCAAAATAGAAACACTATATGAAGTTTTCTCCCTGTGCAGAGTAGAGGTTCTTTTTAATTAAGTGGGAAGTTTCCTGTAATAATCAAAAGACGTCTGTTTACCAGTCTGACGTGGCATTGTCATTCCTGTCAAGAAAGTAATATCTACAGGAGTATTCAAATGTTGCAGATAAAACAGCTTAGTTTGTAGATTAAACTGTGTGGAACATGCCCTGTGCTTAGGAAGCCGTGAAACTGGTGTTAGGTAATCTTCCTCCTCATAGAATATATGAGTAATTCACAAATAATCATTAAAATATTCACATCTCTGGTAGTGTACGATTTGATCTGCGTTTCAGGGTATCTTTTAAAATAGTAATTGCCATTTGTTCTGGTGCTATGACAATGTGACAGAAAAGTATATACTCGATTAGGTGTTCTGAAACAATTTGGATTAGGTCCAATCCTGTACAGTGAAAGCCTGAAGAACTGGCTGCTTTGATCTTATTGATCTCACTGATGATCTTTACATTCATCTTTGCTGTTGTAATTAAGATATTTATATTATTAGTGTCTTTCTAGTTCTTCAAATAACTCTCTCCAGCTTGCTCTTTCTGCCTACCCCATATTGCTCATTGTTGAAATACTGTGTGTATTCTGGCAAAACAGCATCCACAGATGCAGCTCAGTAATCATGTCATGCTGTAAGTTGTTTTAATGAAAGAAAAAAATGCCAGTATAAGGCAAAATACTGCCTATATAGCCATAGTATTTTGCACCACTGAATTTTTCTCATCCTTGCTTTTTAAAACGCAGAGCATCCGAAATGTAGTTTCTTAGCCTGCCAGTGTTAGGGAATGTGGTGCATACATCATGGGGCGAAAGCAATTGCTGCAGACCTTTAGTGTTTGTGTCAGCGTCTGAAATAATTGACATCAGCTAGCCTTTCTGATATTCCGAGTGCTCCTTACTGAAACTTTTTTAATGGATCTGCAATTTTGCCATGCTGTTGTTGGTACCGTTCACAGTTACATAAGCAAGGATGACAAGTTGACCATGGGCCAGTAGTGTGCCCTGGTTGTCAAGAAGGCCAATGGCATCCCGGGATGCATTAGGAGGAACGTGGCCAGTAGACCAAGGGAGGTTCTCCTACCCCTCTACTCTGCCCTAGTGACGTCCCATCTGGAGTACTGTGTCCAGTTCTGGGCTCCCCACTCCCAGAAAGATGAGGAGCTACTGGAGAGAGTCCAGCGGAGGGCTACGAGGATGATGAGGGAACTGGAGCATCTCTCCTGTGAGGAGAGGCTGAGGGAGCTGGGCTTGTTTTGCCTGAAGAAGATAAGGCTGTGAGGGGACCTTATAAATGCTTATAAATATCTCAAGGGTGGGTGTCAAGAGGATGGGGCCAGACTCTTTTCCGTGATGCCCAGCGACAGGACAAGGGGCAATGGGCACAAATTGAAGCAGAGGAAGTTCCATCTGAACAAGAGGAAGAACTTCTTCACTTTGAGGATGATGGAGCACTGGAACAGGTTGCCCAGGGAGATTGTGGAATCTCCTTCTCTGGAGATATTCAAGACCCGCCTGGATGAGGTCCTGCTGTAGGAGATCCTGCTTCGGCAGGGGGGTTGGACTAAATGACCCACAGCGGCCCCTTTCCAACCCCTACCATTCTGTGATTTTGTGATTCTGAAGCAAGACATAGCTTTTCAGAGAAAAATTAATTAGGAATAAATAAATGTCTTTGGGTGAGACAGTGCTGAAATTTAAAACTGCAGTCTTTTTCCCTGCAATTTCTTTTCTGTGCTTCAGCTAAATATTTCTTTTAACATAGCTATCTGACTTCTTTAGGACGTCAATTGTTTTTAAAATTGTAAGCTTTTTGTTTGGCTCTTTGAGTCCCATGACTCTAAAGAAGAGTATTTCAGTATGGGTTATAACGTTAACTCATTACAGCAGTGCACGGTCCTTTAAGAAAAAAAGGCCTCAGAGGATGTTTGAATCAGACTAAGGGAAAAGGAGAATGGTATAGCTGAATGGCAATGCCCCCAAAACAAATACTTTAACAGGAATAGCAACATAAAAGTTCTCCTGTGTTAAGGGCCGTATAAAGCAAATGCACTATCTAGACACTATTCAGCCTGTCTATATTGATAGGTTGATATATTTTAAAAAATATTTTTTTTTATATGACTTTCATACCAACAGAAAATAGCAGCAACAGTAACTTAAATATTCTACACCATCTGCAGGAACTCGATGGATGTCTTTTTCATATTCTGTCCTTAAATTTTATTTCTAGTTTTATTATGTTAACATAATGTTTTTCACCTCTGACCTAAACCTCACTTTTTGTGGTGATGTTGTCTCTGTTTCAGACATGGGATATTAAAGAAAAAAAAGCATTAAGCCTTTTATTCAAGGTAATATAATGAATCAGTGGCTGAGTCATAAGGGGAAAAATCCCTACATACTCAAAAAATGGGTAAATTGATTCTCCATCCAGAATATTCTTCATATGAGTGTGATTTATCAAACCTAATCTCCACCAGAGTTTGCCACTTTGAGCTAAATCCATTACATTAAGTTGGTGAGAAGGAAAAACATGTACAGAGAAAATGCCACAGAGAAATGCAATATCTATTGCAAGGGTCCATTGAAGTCAGTAGGTGTTTCATGATCATCTGGAGAGAAATAAAGAGATAGGTTTATACAAAAAGGAACATGTTTTTATCAGGTATGATAATTCACAAAATTTGTTCTTGAAAGCACAAGACAATGTTGAAAGTATGAATAATGGCAAATTTGCTACATACTGCTCTCTTCAGGCCCATCTTCTTTCTATCTATTATTTGCAGGCCACTGTGAGAAGAGCAGGTTTAGTGGGGTTTTTTAAACAGTCATTGCTTATTCCATCAGTTTCTGTTTATGGTATCTCTAAAGTTACAAATATTTATTTCTCTTGTATAAACAGTTTCACAGTGAAATTTGTGGAGAACCTATTGACAACAAGTATGAATAGTGGGGTTTTTTACCTTCAGAAATATGCATTTAATTGCTAAAATAAATAAAATAATCCTAAGAAAGGAATTGAGCTTAAGCTGTGAAATTTAGGAAGACTTTTGAGGTGAGAGAAGACATAAAGATTATGTGTATGAGGAAGGATTAATAAGTTAACATTTTAGATTTATTTATGTGCAAAATAGTGAAAAAACACTAGAAGCTATATTCTGACTTTATGTCATGTAATGCCTTGGTTTATTAACGTGATTTAATGTGACACTGTACATTATAATTAATCATGTAATATGTTAAGCCAAGCAGTTGACAAAGAAGGCAATCTCCCTTTAAAGATATATAAATGCAAAAGGATGGCTGCCACCTGTAACAAAAAGATTTGAATACCCTGTTTTCCTTACTGTTTCTGGCTAACAATGAACACTGGTTGCTCACAAATGAGCAATTTTTCCTGCTAATTTCAAAAAGAAGCAGATAACAAATAATTGCTCTTGGGACCAGGGCACATCTCTAGAGGTGGCAAAGTTTCAAAGGAATTGATTCATAGCCATTATTAAGGAGAATAAAAGAAAAATGCAAGTCTTTTGCATGATTACTCTGTATATGGGCTATAAGAATAGAACACAGATTCAGTGTTGATAAACTCCATCATGAATAGTAGTAAAAACAGGCAATCTCAGTGAAGTGAAAGGAATTGAAGTAGCCTAGTGTCTCTCAGGATATTTTCCATACATAAAAATTAATAGAACATTACCCATCAAAAGATCATTAGTTTCACTGGTAGAAACAAGCATATATTTGGTTCTATTTATGTAATTTAGAGAGCTCATCAAACAGCATTACCTAGGAAGCTGATGGGACACATCCCTCAGTCTCTGTAAGACTATATGTAACAATCTAGTGCTAGAGCCACTTTTATCATGTATTTAGTGCAACCAATGCAGGCGGTGTTTTCCAACGGAAGTGTGTTTCTCCACACAAGCAGTACATCTCCCTTTGCTTGGAAATGTGCTTTCTTTCAAACAATAACGATATACAAATTCTTTGTTTTCATATTACAGCAGCTGCATGCGGCTGCTGTTGTATAAGAGCAATTAAAGCCTGGCACAGTAGCTTTTTCTCAGATGTTTATGCATTTGCCTGGTTATTCCTTCTATTTAATATTACATTTAACTTTGTAGTTTTGAAGTTCCTGTTTTACCCATTGTGAGTCTTTTTCAAGTTAGGTTGTATAATTAATAGGGAGGACTGAGCCAAACTTGAAGCAGGCAACTGATTTTACAGACCTTTAAATTATCAAAGCCTGATTTTCACATTACCGCTATTCTACCTAACAAGTAAAATAATGTGTTGCAAGTTGCCTTGTAAGCTTCTTCTTCCTAATGCTGTTCTTTTGCTCACCTCGCACTCCATGGATACCCTTGTGCATCAGATATCTTAACAGAGGTGCAAGATGTAGTAAGGACAACACATAACGCTCAGTTAAGTGTATCTGTAGGGTATTCCAGGAGTAACTTTGCTCTGTTTTTATTTTTATAACCTCTTTTGCTAAATGAGCAAATGGGCTTTTTGTGACTTCTGGTTGATGAATGGTATATTTAGCCCATTATAGAAGCGCCTTCACTACTACTAGTTCAATGGACCTGATTTTGTCAACCTAACTGCAGAAGTAACATTGCAAGTAATTTTCCGAAGCAGGCTGGTTACACTGATTTCAGTCAAGTTATTCTGGACTCCTGATGATGTTGACAATTGCTGAGTGCCAAATCAGTCTTAAACAGGAAGGAAGGAAGGAAGGAAGGAAGGAAGGAAGGAAGGAAGGAAGGAAGGAAGGAAGGAAGGAAGGAAGGAAGGAAGGAAGGAAGAAAGGAAGGAAGGAAGGAAGGAAGGAAGGAAGGAAGGAAGGAAGGAAGGAAGGAAGGAAGGAAGGAAATCCCTTACTACCTCCCACATGTAGATCAATGCCCAGCATGTTGACAAACAATGGCTACCTACCCAAGCTACTTGCATCCCTTGGATTTATTGTTGAGCATGAAGTTATATGGTATGGAACATCCATTTGGTCAGTTTGGTTCAGCTGACCTGGTTGTGTCCTCTCTCAAGTTACACATCCTCAACGTACTCACTTCGGGGACACAGTAGAAGAAAGAGAAAACCTTGATGCTGTGCAAACGCTGTTCAGTGACAGTCAAAACACTCATGTGTTACAGAGAAAAAGACCAAATTTTATTTGCAATTGCAGTGCATATAATAGGATATTCCACTGTGCTTAGTGGAATGCTAATTATGGTGGCAGACTTGCAGAAAAATCAAAAAAGATGACTCAGCCTTTATGCAGCAACTAAATATGTAGGTGATTATTTTTTGTTCTATAAATTATTTTTTACTCTTGCTCACTTTAAATATGCAGTTTTTCTTGGGCCTGCTTTTCCTCCTCTCCTATCCCTTTTCTGTGTTTTCCTCTCCAGTCTTTGCAAAATTGTCCTGTATTTCTTTTCCTGAGCCAAATCTCATTACTTATTCCTAACCCCTTAAATGACCTCAAGCTGTTGAGATTACCATAATGAGCTACTTTTTCTATTACTGGTCTTCTAAGATTCAGTTATCTTGTTTTGTGTGTGTATGCATGTATTTCTTTCCAGTCGGTGTTTCACACTCCTTTCTTCAGCAACCACATCAGAAATTCTTTTCCACGTTTGAAGAAACTATGAGAAAAGAGGCTTACCTTTTAACTATCACATATATTTTAATAGTACCATTAGTAAATAATTCCTGGCCATGATGTCTTCACTATGAGTACATCTTATAGGGTAATCTATAAATGGCTGATCAAATTTCTTTTCTTCCTGCTCCACAATTTTTTGTCAGAGCTTTTTATATTTTAAAAATATTAACTATCTGAATAGTAAATATTTTACAGACACTAATTTTTATGAATTTGAGGAGCAAATGGATTTGTAGCCATTCAAGTGTGCACAGCATTTGTAAATCCAGTAAAAATTATTTAAATCTACTTTCAAATAAGTTTGCATGTCCTGATTTTAAGATCTAAGTTTTTATGAGCTACTAGAACTAGAAATTAATGCTCAACAGAAAGCTAAAATGTCTGGTGATCAATAGGATAAAGAAGGCATTATTTATTCTTATACATATATTGGACCTTCAGTGAGGAACTGTTCAACAACAAGCTATAACAAAATCTGGAATGTAGACTGTTTCGAGTTCATTTTAATCCATGTTAAGGTGAAAAAAGGATTCCATTGACCCAGAATAGGTTTCTAAATGTGGTAGCTGCTCAATGTGAGCAGATGTTAACCTCTAAATAATAGACTGCAGTGTGAAGTGATCAACTTTCAAACAAATGCAGCTATTCCCTTCACCATGCATACACTCAAAAAGGCGCTGAAGAGGCTGATGGTATCCTCATGTTGTAGTGAGCACCATGGGCAGAAGCACTGACTTTAAGAGCTAACATGGTGAAGCAGCAGTAAGATGATGTTCTAAGCTGAAATGTTTTACAGTGTCTGCAAACCTCAATTTCTTTCATTTCCCTCTAACTCTCTTTCATTGGGAAGTTGTGATTTCAAATCTGATCTGCCTTGGATGACTGATCTACACAGCCCATTGTGTCAGAATGGGCCTCTGTTCCTATGAAGCAGTCCATACTTTTTTGCAGATGACCATGAAAAGTTACTGGGGAATAAGCAGGAATTTCGTGGAACTAAAGCTGTGATGGATGGTTGAGTTGTGATTCTGTGCCCATTCAGTCCAGAGAAGTGGGATTTTGGCTTGGAGTGTGCTTGAGCAGAGGGAGGCTGTAGCAGATAAGGGGACAACTGAGGACACATTAATTCTGGCTTTGATATTTTCTTCTCCTTTCAATGGTAAAGGTTGCTTTCTGATAAAAGATTTCATCCAAAAAAAAAAAGAGAAATAATTTGTTCTTCTTACACATGGCCTTTCTTTATGGCATGGAGTTCAGTACAGGGCCACTCTTTCCCCTGTGCATATTTTGCTTTGTGTTAGTGAGAGGACTCTGTTTCACTTCTAATCTTCGCATGTGAAGTGTTATAGAAGATACAATTTACGTATCGGATTCAGAAGATACAATTAAAAAATATGGAAATCAAGCTTTTCAATTCTAATTGTTTGATCCCCTTCAGATGCTGACAATAGTCATTTGAGGGTGATAGGCACAACTCGCTGCTTTTCATCTTTAAGTTCCTTGTCATTAAACAATGGTAAAATACATCTAATATGCAAATACTATTTTAATCAGGGGCTAGAATCCAGAATTTTTCATCCCTAATGGCTTTCTTCTCATGATTTCTCTGCAGTCAAACAAACCTTCCTTTTTTTCTTTAACAACAGCAGACTTCTTACAAGAAACTCACATCTGTGGCTAAGGCGTCTCCAAAAAGAGTGCTTTAGCTGTTCAGTATCTGCAGTATCTTGACCTCTGTGCAGATCTCTGAATAAAAAGACCCATGCTTAGGGAGAAAAAAGAAAGAAGAAAAAAAAAAAAACCACCAAAAAAAAAGGGACGTGTGATCCCTAATAGCTGGAATTAAGATTTTGAGGGAGCGTATATGGGTGGAGAGATTTGAGTTTCTTTTTTCCTGTGAGTTTCCTTTTTCCCATATGCTGTATGTGTCTTACTGGTTACATATAAAAATACGAAGCAGGAATGGACCAAGGATAGATGTTTATGTCAGCTGATGTTCTATAATCAGTGGAAAGAGACAAGTCCCCATAGAGCAGTTTGTTTTTTCCAAAGATGGATAACTACATCTAAAAAACTGTGTTCTAGAAACATCTGATTCTAGAGAAACCTAAGCGAGCAGCTTAATGATCCGAGGGACAGAATACCTCTCCTATGAGGACAGGCTGAGAGACTTGGGATTGTTCAGCCTGGAGAGGATAAGGCTCCATGCAGACCTTACTGCGGCCTTCCAGTACCTGACAGGGGCTTAGAAGAAAGATGGGGACAGGCTGTTCAGCAGGACGTGTTGTGATAGGACAAGGAGTAATGGTTTTAAACTAAAAGAGAGTAGATTTAGTTTAAATAGAATGAAGAAATTATCTCCTGTCAGGATTGTGAGACACTGGAACGGGTTGCCCAGAGAGGTGGTAGATGCCCCATCTCTGGAAAAATTCAGTATCAGGTTGGAGGGGGCTTTGAGCAACCTGATCTAGTTCAAGATGTCCCTGCTTATTGCAGGGGGGGTGGACTGGATGATCTTTAAAGTGCCCTTCCAACCCAAACCATTCTATGGTTTTGTGATTTATACTGTGAATGGCCACTTCTAGATGAGATGCCTCTAACATGAAGAAAGGTTGGCACCAGGAATTTCCCTGCCCAGGATGCTGGCTGCCATGAGCCAGAAAAAAAGAAAGAGCATAATAAAAAAACAAAAGAAAAGGAGAACCATTTATTTGTTTTAGGGTGAAAGTTTTCCAGACATATCACACTTCCTCAGAAATTTCAGACATCAGTAAAAAATAAGTTACGATGCTTTTCTGCTCAAGGAAAATAATTTGGAGCATAATTCACAGCTGTGTAAGACAATTACTGAGATCGATTGCATACTATAGATGCCTTGCTATAGTTTGCCCTAGTCTTTCTTACTGTGCTGATGCCAAGTAAATATGCTTAGCTGAAAGACACATGCAATTCAGAAAGATTCATCTCATTAGTAACAGCTTCATTCCTAATTTAATTTAACCATGATAATGATATATAACTTGAACCTGCACACTAAGATTGTCTGGCATGAAAGAGAGAGTGGGCTGAAAGAGAAGTCATAGTTGTGTGACTGAGAAGATAAAGGAGGTAACAGCAGCGTAGGTGGATTTTATTTAATCAGTGTGAGGAGAGGGAATAGGGAGTTAGACTAGTCCTGGTTAATGTTGACAAAAAAAGGAAAGGAGGGTGAACGGATCATCCAGCCACCAATCATCAAGAAGAATAGTATGGGGCTGAGTTTTCAGAAAGAAAAGTTCTGTCTTGGGTGAGCACAGGCCCATTGTCTGGGCTGAATTTGGGCTGCAGGCAAGGAAAGAGATATTGCTGCATCAGGAGTCCCTACTCTTTCATTGGTACCTGCACTGTGACACCTCTACTCCCTCTTCTCCCCTGCTGCTGGATGTCCGGCATAAGGTGGGAACAAGAAAGGTCACTGAAATGGAGCTCTGTCATAGATGAATCCTTGACAGGAAAGTTTGGGGAACCAGAGATGACCTGTGTCTGCAGAGACACAGAGAGGGAACAGGTATCGGAAAACAAACTAGGTGGGATTAATGATGGGTGGTTCAAATACTTTGGATCAAATACTTTAAAATTATTTTCAACTTATTTTTTGATAAGCATTTTAATATTTTGAGATGTACAATAGTGTTAATAATGGCTAGTTTCTGTCTGTTTTTTTCAGTAATTTTGCAGGTTGGTTGTGGCCGGCAACAAAGGGCCACGTGGTCGCTCTATCGCCCCTCCCCCTGCTTGGGTGGGGAGGAGAATGGAAAGGAAAAAGCAAAAGACTTGTGGGTGAGGATAAGGGCAGTTTAACAGAAGAGCAAATGAAGCAAACAGTAACAACAGCAATACTGATCAGGAGAATATTCAAAACAAACAGCAAAATACACAGAGCAACTCTCACCACCCGGTCCCCCCGCATGCTCCCAAGGCGCCACCAACTTCCCCCCGACCAGCTCCCCGACCTGGAACCCAGCGTGACAGCACATGGTAATGAATACCCTGTTCTATTTGGCCAGTTTGGGTCAGCTGCCCGGCTGTTTCCCCTCCTGGCTTCTGGTGAAAATTAACCCTGTCCTGGCCAAACCCATGACAACTAACAGGTTAGGTACTAATGGCATCTTTTCCTTCCAGGACAGAAAAGAAACTGAAACAGTGCTGAGTGCTAGGCCACATTGTCAGTTTGCTGAACTTTTGGAAGGGATTTCGAAAAATAAATTAGCAAAAAGATCAATGGGAAGAACAAACTAGGAAGGCAGAAGAATTTCAAAAACATATTTCAGAAATGTTGAGAATCTGGAATTTCCCACAGAATGGCAATTCCAGCAACGAGATACATATTTGAGCTAGAGTAAAACAGAAAATATTGAGACCAAACAATAGATTCTAAGCAATAGATTCCTCTTATTTAAGAACTATATGCTCTATTCGTCCTGTTCAGACTCCTCTGACTTTTGAATTTCAGCTGTCGCATATTTGTGACAGATTGCCATGGCTACGCTGTAGAAGTAATCACAGACCTCTGAACAGATATAGATTGTGTCTGCATTCAATAAAACAATGGTATTTCAAGAAAAAACTATAAAAACAATGTAGACATATTAATTTGATGACACTTACGCATTATTAATTATCCAGCTTTGACAGTTAGAACATTCAGTATATTTCCCTAGCTGTATGGGATTTTCTAATACTGTTTGTTTATTTTTCCAGATAATGACTTGAAACATCTTCAAACCATGAGCAATGAACAATTATTCTCAATATTGTAAATGAGTCTTCAAAGTAATGATCAGCATGTGTTATGTCAGCAAACATTCTAATTTTCCTTAAAAACATTTGAGTCACCATATTTTTAAAAGGGAGAATCATGTTGCATATATAGAAAGTGAACATTTCTCCCCTACGCTTGCACACATATGTCTGGACATGTTTTTTATGTCTAATGTTGTGTTACTGAGTTTTGATAAGAAGCAAATTATTATGCAGTAAAATAAGAATAAATCATGTCATTTCTTAATGCAAATATGTTCTAAATTATGCAATTGCATCTGCATCAAAAGACACCTGCTTCTGATTTCATATGCAAAGTATTTAATGTATTTCTGTGTAAACTTACTGAAGTTAGCACTCTCTCAACAGATTATAAATTGCATGTGTTATTTAACAAGGTCCTATTTGAAATGTTTACTAAAATGTATATGTGGAAAATGTTGTGCTCAGCCACATTAGATTTGAATGGTTCAGTCGATTCATGTAAAGAGTAGGATAGGAACAGTGTCCTTTAGAAAATAACACATAGTATATTTTCTAAAGATTACTCCTCACGCTGGAATATCCTTGCTGATCTAAAGCTTCTTTGTAATGATGGGTTTGCATTCTTATTAGAACTATGCCTAGCAAAATCTATTTTAATTTATTGTGATTTACCAAATAAACACAATTGTTGTCACCAAAATGCTAAAATAATCTGAAAGTAAGAAATGTGTTTTATAAATGAAATTGGTCAGTGCAGAACCTAATTAGCTGTAAATATAAATTGTCTTGAAATGGCAGGTTGATGGAAACCTTTGCAGTTTGATATTCAGACAGAGTATTTTGAAGACTCTGTTTCTGATCTTAACACAACATTGGACATCACTTTGCATACAAGCTTTTTATATTAGGACCTTGATTAATCGATTAAGTTAATTCTTGATCCCAGCCTCTTTTTTGTCATTGTTGAAAAAAATGATTGTTACTTTAACCATATATATATTTCTTTTCTTTGAACTGAACTTGGCCTGATAACTAGGCTGTGGAAGAATTCAGTGGTGTTATTGAAAAAAAGTGCTAGTGTTTGGGTGATTTCTTCTGATGAATTTATAGAGTGATAGACTCTTTACTCAGCTAGATCCGGTCATGCTGAGGATGGAAAGCAAGATAACCACTTAATGTGTAATTAAAACAATAAACAAATCAGATGGATGTGTTTTGATAGCAGTGGGCAGTAGAAGAAGAATGCATCTTGGGTCTTTGGAACTATGTGGGGTAAACAACAGCTAATTGCTGATTAGGTAGTAAAGACCTGTAATTAACTGTACTGGGATCTCAATTATGTTGTGCAGGGAGGCAAAGGATGAGTTCTTCTTCCCCAAAATGTTCATGCTCAGATTGAATAGCTATAATCATCTCCTCTTCCTCCTTTAATACTTCTGTGTTCAGAGGTTATTCAGGGCTCTAACTGCCTTGCACTCTACACTAATCTCTGGGTGATAGCATTGGTCTTTCATCTGTGGGGCCAAACAGGACCAATGGGGGAGAAAACCAGGTCTCAAGATGTTACTTATTTGTGTAATTTTGATTGTCAAGGTAGTGTATTTCTTGACAACACACTGCAGTGAGTATTTATCTTTGCCAGAGCTGTCTTACTGCTCCTTGAGAATCCTGCTAACAAATTCAAAAAGACGCAGTTTTATAATGCCCCTGAATAGTTTTGATACTTACCTCTACACAAATTCACTTTTCCTCTTTAGCAATGTGAAAATATTTAAGCTGTCAATTAGATTAACTTGTTCAAATTTTCTGAAAAAAAAACCTAGCAAAACATCTTCTACTGTCAATAAAAATCAGTATGCATCTTTTTTAAATTGAACTTTATAACTGATATGTTCCAGTAAGAACAATGGCATCAGGAGAAGTTAGTGTTACATAGCAACTCATTTCACCATAGAGACTTTAGATGTTGTCAGACATAATTTCTTCTGTGTTTAAAAGTTTTGTATGTTCACCTAATTTATGTTGTTACAACGAATGCTCCATCTGAGTTTAGGGTGGCATTGGTCAGAACCAGAATTTCTTGTTACGTGACTGACAACTCCTTAGCAATAGTATCTGTTTTACTTACATTACGGTAAGACTGAGAGGTTTGTGACTGTTCTTGATTGGCAACTGTTTAATTACAAAGATTTTATACTGCAACCTCTAACAGCCATATGTTATTCTTCTAGTTTGATTATCTCTGGGGGTAAACACACAGAGTTGGTAAGACATATAGATGTAGATAAGCAATTCCCAGTTTCCAATTTTTTAAAAAAGATTTATTATTCCCTTAGTTCAAACTCAGCATTAATACTTATACTGTATCACTTAAATCCTGACGCGCACAGCTTCATATTAAAAACTTCAAGTAAGTCAAGTAATGAAATAAAACACGACAAAGCATGGTTACTTATTCTGATAGTAATAAACAGTTTTTAAAGGAAAAACAGTTATGTAACACAATTGTTTCCTGAAGTCCTACTTCAAATGAAAACCTAATTGTTTAAATATATTTCAGTTTCAGTTCTAGTATGCCTGTTATTTAGCACCATAGAAAGATACCAGGTACCCAAAATAAAAAATAAAACCAGATTTGCCTCCTCTCAGATGTGTTCTTTTTTTTCAACAACAGAAACAAAAAGAGATATTACATTAAAACAAGTAAAAAATAAAATAGAAGATTCTAAAAGACAGACTTTTCATGTTTTCTTGATGGAGTATTCATACATTTTAAAGACCAAGAGTGCAAATATTTTCTTACATGGGTTCACATAATTTTTTACCTTTTGAAAGGATTTTCTCTTTCTTACAACTATAGTGATCTATGTTTACATAGCCTTTATTATATTTTAAACCTTTCTTTTTGCCTTAGAATGTATTTATTTAGTATCTTTAGAATTCTTTTATCATGTTCTAGTTCATTGATTTCCATGTGTCTTCATAGTTCTGTTAAATTTTCACCACGTAAACTGTATTGCCCAAGAATACCTGAGAAGCTCTAATTCCCAAACCTTTTTTTCTCTGTTGAGAGGAAACTGGAAAGGTTGCAGGCTTATTTTCCTTTTTCTCTCCTTCTATTGCAAAAAATAAGTATATAAGAATCACTGTAGCAATTAAGTACTCTCAAGTTTTTTGGGAGACTGATTTTATACACTTCTACATGTCAGGGTGTACTAAATTAAGTGCACACTTTCATTTCCCTGTGGGTTTTTTTTGAACACCACACTTATTTTTGTAACTCTTTGGGTCACGCTGTGCGATTTGTCTCTTCTTCCTGATCATATATTTTTCTAATACTTACAGTTCTAACAGAGTCCCAGACACACACTTGGTTCTTGACAGTAGTGAGTCATCATGGAAGGAAAGTCCCATAGTTTAACCAGGCCACCGGCAACTAAACAATGGACAGACACTGGTTCACCCCTACCCTTCCCCCTCAGTAGGATGGGGAGGAGAAAAGGACAAAAGGCCAAACTCATAGGTGGAGATAAAGACAGTTAATTGCGACTACAAAGTAAATACTAATACTAAAAACACTACTACTAATAATAATGTTACTAATAATGATAAAATGCCAACCAAACTGTGTACAACACAATTTTTCTCACCACCCGACAATGGATTCACAGCCAGTCTGCAAGCAGCGATCTCAGAACCCCAAAATCACAAAATCCGCCAAAAAGGCCAAATTCCCAGACAAGACAGGATTTGAACTCCCAGAAATGAGGAAAGCAGATAGGTCGCTGCCCCTTGGCCAACCTAGATTCATAAACTGAGCATGATGTTTATGGTATGGAGTATATCTAATTGCCAGCATGGCTATCTGTCTGGCTATGCTCCCTCCCAGCTCCTTCACCCCTGCTCATTAGTTGAACATGAGAAACTGGGAAAAACTCTTTGATTTCATAGCAACAACTGAAAACATCAGTGTTATCAATATTCTTCTCATACTAAATCCAAAACACAACAGCTACTGGGAGGAAAATTAACTCTATCCCAGCCAAAACCAGGACACAAGGCTTAGTTACCTTCTTCCCAAAGAGTTTCCTGGGGTTGTGAATCTCAAGTACAGGAAAGTGTTTAAAGCCCTGAGAAGAATAAGTCTTATCGTGAATTTTTTTCTTGACTTATTTGACTTACTAGCGTGTTACTGATACAGCTTTTATTTTCTTTGGAGATACTAAACTACCTGAATTTTTGTTAACTTTACCACAGCTTAGCCTGCAGAAGACACCAAGTACATATTAAGTAATAGAGGGTGGTAGAAACAGAGTAATATTAATGGAACTGAAGTGATGAATGTATTTTGTTAGAAAACTATCAGGTATGCATGCACCAGGAATCTAGAGTTGCACTTCTAAAGTGCAAAATAATATATATAAAGCTAACACAATATAGAAGGCATGTGTCAGTCAGAGGTCTCTGCAATAGACATGAAGGTGATTGTGTTTACTCGCGTGAAATACGATGGCAGGAATTAAAAGTAAAGCTCGAAAACACAAAAATCCTTAACATCTCTCTGTGTGTGAACTCTCACTATTAATAATACTTCAAGTAAAGAAAAATGCTAAGTTTCAGGATAAGCTGAAAAGAACTCACTACTGAAATAATCCTTCAGAATGAAAACGGTAAAGTTATTACTTTACTGAGCAGTGAAACTTTTAATTGCAGCACTGCAGAGCACATTTTATATCATTAGCATTCCTTCTCTCCGATGCTTAATTCAGACAGATTTATGTAATTTTGTGGTGCACTAGATTGTCTGGATTCTCTCAGATCCAGTCACAAATGAGTATTATGACAGTCAAACAAAGCTGGGCTCTTTCCTGTCATTTTAGGTAGCAAAGTGAAAAGATCTGCTGACTTTCTAGTGAATTCACTTCTCTACTAATTGCCCCCTGAGGAGTAGAGTGTCAGCAACAAATCCAACCAAATCTTGCATAATGATTAAAAATGGAGAAACCAAGGCAGCTGAAGTAAAGGTCACTGTATAATCTCCATTTATTGAAACAAACAGAGTTAATCGCAGTATTCCATCTCTTGTAGATGTCTTGGTGTGAGTTTTTTTGGGGTTTGGGTTTTTTTTTTTCTGTTTTCCAGAACTGAAACGTTCCAGGATTTTTTACATCGGGCTTAATGTTCTGTTTATGATCTTTCTGCACTGAGAAAAATGAGCTGTTCATGCCCTTTTCTTTACATGAAAATTAACTTTCAAACAAGGCTGAATTATACTTCTATTTATCAATGACTAGGGAGACAGTCATTTAGAGAAAAGAGAAAATCCTGGTGAGCAAAGATATTGTGGAGTTAAATGATGATTACATGCTGCAGCCTCCTGTATCATCATACATTTGATTGGATGAACAAAGTAGTGTTCACTTTAGAACAGATGTGGAATAAATACAATCATGTATATATATGGAAAAAATTGTCTGAAGAGGTCTTAGTTACACAGTGTTATTCAGATATCCAGAAACTGTTGCAGTACAGTGTTCTTTCCCAGTTTGTACATTTCTGTGGTTCTGTGCTGGTGTTTCAGTTTCACCTAACTAGAAGCAAGAATTCTGATTTGTCAGGATTTTTTTTTCAGTATAAATTTGATTTGGGTTTTAATTGAACAAAATCCATCAGTTTTCAGTTTCACTGGGCTAAAATATTCAGGAAATTTGTTTCTGGGGAAAAAATATTAGTGGTTTGAAAGTGGGAAATAAGATCTCTTATATGGGAGTTGAGGGGGTTTTTCTGGAAAGCATTTATTTTAATTTCCTTGCTCACCCTTTGCAGCCTGGCAAGACTCATTCCCTGCTACTGGATTCCTATAAGCCTGTCTCAGACGGCAAGACTTGCCCAGCTGCTTGGGACCCTTGTTTTAGTTTAACCCGAGATCTTGACAGACTCAGTAGACCTTTCATTTGCTCGTTTCATACTGATTCAGTCATACTGAACCGGCTAAACTATTGAGTAAAGCAAACATTAAATTTCTGAAAACTGAAGGTAGCAAATACACATACAAGCTTGATGACTCAGATCAGAAAGCTTGCCGGAGAAACTAAAGTGTAAATTATGCCAACACTACTCTTAAATTGTTCTGTTTTAGTGTGCCTCCGTTTCAATGTAGTTTCTGAGCACCTAGGTAACCTTGCAGAGATGATGACTCAGTTTTTATGTTACCCCATCATTGAACTCAGGATCATCACTGAAACTCAGGAGTGGCTGGCATCTGCCTGTTTTAGCTGATAATTCTGAAAGAATACACTGCCTGCTTCTTTTAAATGCAAATGCTTCTTCTCTGTGACTCACATCTCCCACTGCAGGTTTTCTCCTCTCCTTTTATCAGTTTTAAATGGTTTGTCTTAGAAGTTTTGTAGGGGAAAAATATTACTCCCATCTGGAATCATGATAGGACAATAGTCTGTATGTGTGCCTAGTCTGGTGTCCAGTGCGTTTCTTCAGAACAAAGTCAGAACAGTTTTTATAACAACAGAATAAACACAACAAACAAATTTCAGAACAGCAAATTCCTTTTATGACAAATTTAAGGGAATACTTTTCTCATAGGCACAGACCCACTAAGGACCAACCTGCATCTCCCCTTCTCAGTGAATGTCATCTTGGGCCTAACTGGTGTTTTTCCAAACAAAAGAGCTCCCATACACAGTATATGTTGATGAAGTTGGATTATGTACCTGTTTCTCTACAGTCAGTAGATACCATCAGTGAAATCTATATGAATTATGAATTTTACTAGCTCCAGGAGAGCACAGTTAGCCCTGCTGTGATTGGTGCTTCTGCACTGCTGAACTGTCTTTGAGGCTGTACCTGTATTTTTTAAGAAGGCAGTAGCAAGGTCTGTTCTTTGGTCCTAGGGCCACAAGGTGTGATCTGGACATTTTAAAATACATGGCACATGGTCCTGGGTCTTTATTAGGCTGTTTGGAACTATTACTATTACAATAATACGTACAAGCTTGCTTTCTCAAGCATATGTACACACACACACACACACATATATAATCCTGGAGTTTCATCCCCTTTTGTGCTGGGAGCAGTCTGTGGTAGGTCCTATTCCAGTGTTCGGGTGCTGCTTTGGTCCAAAACCATGCCAGTGAGCACGCTAGCAATAGAGTGGGACAGACAGACGGCCCTGCTGTGACTGAGTTTGTTTGGCTTACTAAGTAGTGTAGATGCAGACTTACTGACAACTCCAAAGTCAGAAGCTATTGCAGCCCAGACTCCAGCCAGAGTTCATGTCATAAGGATTTTGGTGCTCCCTTCTGTGGAGGTAAACGGCACTTTGAGCCCCAGCATCTGGGGCTGCAGCTTTGAGGAGAAGAGCCGGGACAGTCTGGCTAAGCTCTGGCTCTAAATGGGACTTGTCAGGCAAAGGGCTCCTGGGTACTCAGAGGTAAATAGGTGGCTGGTTACTCTGAAGGTAACTAGTACAACCTTTTCCCTGAGAGGCAGGGATTCAGCGCTGTCAAGATCTGCTCTGTCTGCACCAAGTCCTAGCCAGGACTGTCAGCAGTTCATTGATCTCAAAGTATATTAGATTAAACATTTCAGGCTCTCTGAATCAGCAACTTCAGCTTTAATTATATTTTGCTTAATTAAATCCTGTTAAATAAATTAATCTTTTCTGCACTATATTACCAACTGGGGGATATTTTAGGTATTCATATCTGTAACTACAGTACTGGAGATAAATGTAAGAGCTCACAAAGCTATGCTGGTTTAATAGAGATCTTTCTTTTTAGGGGAGGTTTTGATTGGTTTTGAGGTAGGGACTTTTTGTTTATTTGTTTGGTTTATTTGGGTTTTATCTGGGTTTTTTTTGGTGCATGTTTTGTTATTATTGGGTTCCTGTTTTACACATTTCCATGTCATTCAGAGGTTGGACAAGCATGCCACAAGACTGGCAGTGGCAGCTTTTTCAGACCTGTCAATATGTAATTTTATGGTTATTAACAGTCTAAATGAAATTAATTATTTCACTGGGACCATGCATGTATATGGCTGTGTAACCTAATGACCACTAAACAGTTCCTTGCCACATCTTGGAAGGTGGCAGAGCATTTCCTCTCACACACAATTTCAGGCAATTTGGAGGGCTTTTTTTTTATGTTCTCAAAGCATTCTAAGATCTTTGGATGAAAGGCAGTAGAGACAGTCAAAGCGTCCATATCCACCACCTCCAAAGCAGCCTTCTGCGACAGCCTTTCTTGGCTTGCTAATGGCTGGCAGCGACCCAGCAGCTGTGTAATGAGCTGTATGAAGGGCCGGTAGCCTCTGGAATTACAGAAGAGAATTGTGACAGAATAAAGGGAAAGATGAATCTCCTGTGACCTTTACTCATGAAAAAAAAGACTGCAACACTTGCTTATTGTAGTCTGGAATGAATAGATTGAATCTCGACATTAACTTTAGTTTTCTTCAGCTGAAAAAAAAAGTATTTTTGTTTTGTTTAAATAAGAGAACAATGCTATTTACAGGCATTTAATAAATGGGAATGTTCTTGGCCAGCAGAAAAAAAGATTATACTACAGCTGGTTCTGCAGTAACCCCTTTGTTGTTTGGAGTCACCATTATTCTCTTTCAAAAGGCTGCAAAATTTTTATTTTCAGAGTTTCAACATAGAAAAATGACTGATAAACTAGGTAATAGTAAGTAACATTGCACTGTGGGACAAATACCCCGTAAGCATTGTAGAAAAAAAAATTCATGAATCCTTCTCCCTTTACCTTTTCTCAAACGCGTTTTTTTACATAGGTGTAATAATCTGTAATAACAAGTGATCTTATGATGTTATTTACTGGGAGGGGAAAGTAATAAGAAGTCCTAATGTGGCTTTAACGATGAAAGTCAGTGTGTCCCCACTGGACTTAGTGGTGTTGCATCAATTTGTATCAGCTGACAAAATATAAAATGGAAAATAGAAACATAAACCCTATCACATTTTACTTTTAAGAAGGCATTAATGTATACTGTCTTTCTAGGATGTATTCTGGTGAATGATCTAGACCAGTTGCTGTTCAAACACAATTGCAAATGGGAAGTAAATTCCTTTAATACAGAGGCACTATATCATCTTAGAAACAGGGTTAGAAACCATTTGCTTCATTTTAATCTCTTTGTAGTTCTAGCTGTTGTAACTGTCATCTGGGTTTATTTTTACCCCATATACCAGAAAGTTCTTAATTACAATTCTTACTATGATTCACACCATTTTTTTCTGCCAGACCAAATCTTTACTGTTGAGGTAGAAGATCTTTTGCGTGTGTGTGGCGGTAACGTTGCAGGGCACACTGGGTCTGCAAATATTTCTCTGACAAGATATTGCAAGGAAAGGGAAAATCGCATGTGAAGAGTGTGAAAGAATGTTTACTGCCTTTATTGTGACAACCTCAGTGTGGAATACACTTGGCTTTTGTGAATGCAGGTTATAACCTTTATAAGATTTTTGTTTGTGATTACATCTTCTGTGCACTTACCGTGCTAAGGAAAAAGCCATTATCCTGCTGTTTTACACATTTCCAGCTGCCAGATCCAAGACTGCAGTGAAAAGAGTGGGTAATGTACATACCTTTATATATCAGAGTGTTAGGAAGGAAGGAATTGCTGGGCCAAATGTTTCAACATGGAACTTCTGACCTTAGAGAGACTATCTGACAGTAATCATTGGTTTTATAATTATCACTTAACCATTGGGTTTGTAGTCTACATTTTCTCTTACCATGTGGTCACGAGGCCTGCCTGCATATTTTCACTTCTTAGAAATGCGATCTTAAAGTATATGTTTAAAATAGAGAGTAGCTTAGAGGCATAAAAAGGGTAAGGTTAGAATTTCTGCAGCTTATAAGTATAGAAGGGGAAAAAATTCCTAAACCAGTATTTAGCTACCCTACAGACTTCTACACTATCAGTTAAATAGGCTAAATTTTATTATACTCTTCAATCCAATAAATATGTTGAATTTGAATTACCTTTTAAGTTCATGTTAAGCACATTATGTGACTTTGGAAGAAAAGAATTGCTGGATTCTTCGCCAAATTCACAAAGTTCAACAAAGGCAAATGCAGGGCCGTGCACCTGGGGAGGAGTAAATCCATGCAGCTGTACAGGATAGCGTCTGACCTGCTGGAAAGCAGCTCTGCACAGAGCGACCTGGGAGTCCTGGTGGATGACAGTGTTTCGGTTTCTGCTGCCGCCGGCAACAAAAGCGCCACGCGGCTGCCCCTCCCCCCACCGGCATGCGGAGGAGAATGAAAAGAAAGAGGCAGAAACCCGTGGGTCGGGATAAGGGCAGTTTAACAGAACAGCAAACAAAGGGAACAGTAACAACAACGATACAAATAAGGAGAAAACACAACAACAAACCGCACGACCCAGACAGCCGCTGTCCCAAACAGGACCGGTACCTTGCCCTCCCAAACCTCAAGTGAGTCCCCGCCGCGCTGCCCCCCCTCCACCGGAACCCAGTGTGACTCACATGGTATGGAACACCGGGCTCTGTTTGGCCAGGTGGGGTCAGCCCCCACCCCCCGGCTGTGCCCCTTCCTGGAGTCCGGTGAAAATTAACCCTGTCCTGGCCAAACCCAGAACATTATCCACCCCTTATTCCATACCATCTACGTCATGCCCAGGTCCCCCATTGTCCAGTTGATCACCACCACTTCTCCTGTCTCCAGATACCATTCCCTTACTCTATGGATCATCACTCTAAAGTGTTCATTGAGTTCACTTAATCCATGACTTCGGGCTCTATCTGTCGTAATGGTCTTCCGTGGCAGGGGAGGTGATGTGTGGTGATGGGCGGTCACTTGCTGCATCCGGAGCTCACGGCTGATGTATCTGGTGCGGCCCGTGCCCACAGTCTGCAGGTTGGAGATGTCGATCTCGATGAAGTAGCTGGGTGCCAGTTATTGAAAACCAGGTCCAGTTCCATCATCGCTGTGCTCTGCTAGGTTTTCATCAAAAAGTCCATCCTTCTTTAATCTGGATGATTCTTACTACAATACTGCTGGTATAACTCATAACAATTATAACAGTGATAACAGACAGTGACAGGGTTATTTAACAACTAACTTTATACAATTTATTTATGGACTATTCTCGCCCAAAATTAAATCCCCATGAGGTACACATCAGACTTCCCCATCCTTCAACATTACCCACCAGGTACACCCAGGTCCTTGAGCAAAAGCAATCCCCCGGACGGGCTTGCCTTTGCCCGAGACAGGATTAACCCAAACTGTCTTCCCTAAAATGTTCCGCATGTGCACTACAGGGACTTCATCCCCTTCTACGGGGCGCTGACGTTTTGACTGGGCAGGACCAGCCCGGTTGGTGGACCCTCTGGTGTTAACCAACCAGGTGGCCTTTGCTAAATGAGTATCCCAGTTTTTGAAAGTCCCAACCCCAAAGCCCTCAAAGTGGTTTTTAGAGACCATTGTACTGCTTGATCTTTCCCGAGGCTGGTGCATGGTAGGGGATGTGATACACCCACTCGATACCATGTTCTTTGGCCCAGATGTCTATGAGGCTGTTGCAAAAGTGAGTCCCGTTGTCCGACTCAATTCTTTTGGGAGTGCCATGTCGCCACAGGACTTGTTTTTCAAGGCCCAGGATGGTATTCCGGGCAGTGGCATGGGGCACAGGGTAGGTTTCCAGCCATCCGGTGGTGGCCTCCACCATTGTGAGCACATAGCGCTTGCCTTGGTGGGTTTGTGGCAGTGTGATGTAGTCAATCTGCCAAGCCTCCCCATATTTATATTTTAGCCATCGTCCTCCATACCACTGAGGCTTTACCCGCTTGGCTTGCTTGATTGCAGCGCATGTCTCACATTCATGGATAACCTGTGCGATGGTGTCCATGGTCAAGTCCACCCCTTGGTCACGAGCCCATCGGTATGTCGCGTCTCTTCCTTGGTGGCCCGAGGTGTCATGGGCCCACTGAGCTATAAAGAGTTCACCCTTATGTTGCCAGTCCAGATCCACCTGAAGCCACTTCAATCTTAGCAGCCTGATCTACCTGGTGGTTGTTTTCATGTTCTTCAGTGGCCCGACTCTTAGGGACGTGGGCGTCCACGTGACGGACTTTTACAGCCAACTGCTCTAGCTGGGCAGCAATATCTTGCCACAATGGGGCAGCCCAGATAGGTTTGAGTCTGCGCTGCCAGTTGTTCTTCTTCCATTGCTGCAGCCACCCCCACAAGCCATTGGCCACCATCCAGGGGTCGGTGTAAAGATAGAGCACTGGCCACTTCTCTCGACTTGCAATGTCTAAAGCCAGCTGGATGGTTTTCACCTCTGCAAACTGGCTTGACTCACCTTCTCCCTCAGCAGTTTCTGCCACTTGTGGTGTAGGGCTCCATACAGCAGCCTTCCACCTCTGCTGCTTCCCCACAATGCGACAGGACCCATCCGTGAACAGGGCATACTGTTTCTTATCTTCTGGCAGATGATTATACAGTGGGGCCTCTTTAGCACGTGTCACCTCCTCCTGTGGTGACGTTCCAAAATCTTTGCCTTCTGGCCAGTCCATGATTACCTCCAGAATTCCTGGGCAACTGGGGTTTCCCATTCGGGCGCGCTGTGTGATCAGCGTGACCCACTTACTCCACATAGCATCGGTGGCATGATGCGTAGAGGGGACCCTCTCTTTGAACATCCATTCCAGGACCGGCAATCGTGGTGCTAGGAGGAGATGTGCTTCAGTGCCGACCACTTCTGAAGCAGCTCAAACGCCTTCATATGCTGCCAGAATTTCTTTTTCAGTGGGAGTATAGCGGACCTCGGATCCTTTGTATCCCCAGCTCCAAAAACCCCAGGGGTCGACCTCGAGTCTCCCCTGGTGCTTTCTGCCAGAGACTCCAGGTTGGGCCATTCTCCCCGGCTGCGGTGTAGAGCACGTTTTTAACATCTTGCCCTGACCGGACTGGACCAAGGGCTATGGCATGAACTATCTCCCGTTTAATCTGTTCAAATGCCTGTCGTTGCTCAGGGCCCCATTCTAAATCATTCTTCATCCGGGTCACATGGTACAGAGGACTTACAATTTGGCTGTAATTTGGGATGTGCCTCCTCCAAAAACCCACAACACCCAGGAAGGCCTGTGCTTCCTTTTTGCTCGTTGGTGGAGACATAGCTGCTGTTTTGTTGATGACATCCATTGGGATTTGACGGAGCCCATCCTGCCATTTTATTCCCAAAAACTGGATCTCTTGCGCAGGTCCCTTGACTTTACTTCGCTTAATGGCGAAACCAGCTTTCAGAAGGATCTGAAAAATTTTCTCCCCTTTCTCAAAAACTTCCTCCGCTGTGTCACCCCATACAATGATGTCATCGATGTACTGCAGATGTTCTGGAGCTTCACCCTTTTCCACTGCAGTCTGGATCAGCCCATGGCAAATGGTGGGACTGTGTTTTCCACCCCTGGGGCAGTAGATTCCAGGTGTACTGGACACCCCTCCAGGTGAAAGCAAACTGTGGCCTGCACTCTGCTGCCAAAGGGATGGAGAAGAATGCATTAGCGATGTCAATTGTAGCATACCACTTGGCTGCCTTTGACTCCAGCTGATATTGAAGTTCTAATATGTCTGGCACGACAGCACTCAGCGGTGGTGTGACTTCATTCAGGCCACGGTAGTCTATTGTCAGTCTCCACTCTCCAGTAGATTTTCTCACTGGCCATATGGGACTATTAAAGGGTGAGCGAGTTTTGTTGATCACTCCTTGACTCTCCAGCTGGCAGATCAGCTGATGAATGGGGAAAAGGGAGTCTCGGTTAGTGCGATATTGTTGCCTGTGCACCGTTGTGGTTGCGATTGGCACCTGTTGTTCTTCAACCCTCAGCAACCCCACAACGGAAGGATGCTCCGAGAGACCAGGCAAAATGGACAGCTGTTTAATTTCTTCCGTCTCCACAGCAGCTATGCCAAAATCCCACTGATACCCCCTTGGGTCCTTGAAATAGCCTCTCCTAAGATAGTCTATACCAAGGATGCATGGAACCTCGGGGCCAGTTACAATGGGGTGCTTCTGCCACTCCTGCCCAGTGAGGCTCACTTCAGCCTCCAATACACTCAGCTCTTGGGACCCCCCTGTCACTCCCAAAATGCAAATGGACTCTGACCCTTTGAAATCTGATGGCATTAAAGTACACTCTGCACCAGTGTCCACTAGAGCTTTATACTCTTGTGGATCTGACGTGCCAGGCCACCAAATCCACACCGTTCAATAAACCCGGTTGTGCCTTTCCTCCACCTGGCTGGAGGCAGTACCCCTCTCATCCTGATCAGAGAATTTGCTGCTCACCTGCTGTAAGAATGACTTGGAGGTCCCCTCCAGAGGATCGGAATCAAAATCAAACTGTCTGCCTGGTCTGGAGAGCTGGCTGCTGGAGCGGCATTTTTCCCAACAGAATCCCCTTTTGTGATTGCTTTACCTCGCAACTCACGCGCTCGTGCCTCTAGACTTGAGGTGGGTTTTCCATCCCACTTCCTCATGTCCTCTCCATGGTCACGCAGGTAGAACCACAGGGTGCCCCGTGGTGTGTAGCCTCTGTATTCCCTCTCCTGAGCAGAGAAACGCTTGCCCCTAATAGCTGAGACACTGGCCCGTACAGGTGGGGAGTAGGAAATACTCTGTTCGAGTCACTGGACTTTCTGGGACAGTTTCTCCACAGCTGAGACAAGGGAGGAAGAGAGACTTTCCTCATATTGCCGGAGTCGGACAGCCACCTCATCCACTGTTGGTGTCTCTTTACCTTTCCAGTTTACTACTGTCAGTGAGTTGGCATATGAGGAGGGTGCGCTCTGCACTAACTTTCTCCACATAGATGCTGTGCACTGGACTTTATCTGGCTCTGTGGGTACCTGGTCATCATCTGGTTCATAGTAAACCAGCTCCCGCACAGCTAATTCCCTCAAGTACTGAATACTCCACTCCATATTGGTCCACTTGCCAAGATAGCATACAAAATCGTCACTGAAGGGGTACCTCTCCCTCACGCCTGACAGAAGTCTCCTCCAGAGGCTGAGGACTTGTTACTTCTTCCCAATGGCCTTGTCAATGCCCCCATCCCTGGCCAGGGATCCCAGCTGCTTGGCTTCCTTGCCCTCTAATTCCAGGCTGCTGGCCCCATTATCCCAGCACCGCAGCAGCCAGGTGACGATGTGCTCGCCTGGGTGGTGGCTGAAATCTTTCCGCATGTCTCGCAGCTCGCTCAGGGACAGGGACCGGGTGATGATCTCTGTCTCTATCTCCCACGATGACCCTGTCTCATTGTCATCCCTCCCGGAGCGATCTGCTCTCTTTGCATCTTTCTTTGGTTTTACAGGGGCAACTGCTACTGGCACAGGTTGGTCATTGGGCTCAGTCGTGATGCCTGCAGCTGGAGCTGGGGCTGGAGCAGCTGCTATGCCCTCCGGGGAAACCGAGGCAGACCCTGCAGCTGTGGCAGCGGCAGCGGTGGTGCCGGTCGGGGGAGGCTGTGACTGCCTGCTGGGCTGGAGGGGCTGCAGGGCCGGCTGGGGGGGCAACACCAGTTGCAGTGCCTGCCGCTTCGTTTCCCCCCCCTTCCCCTTTAGGGCACTGAACAGTGTTGAACAGGGCAGCTCGGTAGGCATGGGCCAGACCCCAGCACGTTGCTGTGATTTGTGTCTCTCTGGAGTTGCCAGGGCGGCAGCACACTTCCTGCAGATATTTTACTAGATTGTCCAGATTCTGTATTTGTTCAGGGGTGAGTTTAAAAATCACCGGTGGTGCCCACGGCCCTAGGTACTTGCCCATGCTGTCCCACACGCCCAGCCACTCACAGCTATCCAGCCCCGGAGCAGGTCTCTGCACAATGTTCTTAACTACTTGTTTAACCCTAAAAAAACCTGCAACCCATTCAGGAGGCAGAACAAAAGGAGAGTGCTGGCCTGAGCATCCCACGGGTACTCGAAATTCTCAAATGCCTGAAGGACCAGCCTGAAGGAGAGAGGGGGGGCGAAAGAGTGGGGGAAGTTTTTCCCCACAGGCTGGTTTCGATTATTAACAAATTCTAAGACATAGGATCCGAGGTATGGAAATGACCACAGTGCCGCATGCAAATACAATCCTAATTTTATACACAGTGATGCTATCATGTCATAAGTCGATATCGTACAGTACAGTAAAATCATAATCCTGATCCTTTTCCTCGAGGTAATGAACATCACCACAAGGAACAAGTACAGCAAATATGGATTCAAAAACCACAACCATGTGATCAAAGACAGAAACATTTTTACCAGCGACTGTTTAACACAGAAAAATGCGTATAACATAATTTAACAAAATCTAAGAAAGCAGTTTTAACACCCACTGCTCAGCCCTGCCGTTATCCCCGCTCCACGCCTGGGCGCCAATTTAATGTTTCGGTTTCTGCTGCCGCCGGCAACAAAAGCGCCAAGCGGCCGCCCCTCCCCCCGCCGCGGTGCGGAGGAGAATGGAACGAAAGAGGCAGAAACCATGGGTCGGGATAAGGGCAGTTTAACAGAACAGCAAACAAAGGGAACAGGAACAACAACGATACAAATGAGGAGAAAACACAACAACGAACCGCACAACCCAGACAGCCGCTGTCCCAAACAGGACCGGCGCCACGCCCTCCCAAACCGGAGTGAGTCCCCGCCGCGCCGCCCCCTCTCCACCGGAACCCAACGTGACGTCACACGGTATGGAATACCAGGCTCTGTTTGGCCAGGTGGGGTCAGCCCCCACCCCCCGGCTGTGCCCCTTCCTGGAGTCCGGTGAAAATTAACCCTGTCCTGGCCAAACCCAGGACAGACAGGTTAACCATGAGCCAGCAGTGTACCCTGGCTGCCAAGAAAGCTAATGGGATCCTGGTGTGCATTAAGAAGAGTGTGGCCAGCAGGTCGAGGGAGGTTCTCCTTCCCCTCTACACTGCCCTAGTGAGGCCCCATCTTGAGTACTCTGTCCAGTTCTGGGCTCCCCAGTTCAAGAAAGCTGAGGAACTACCGGAGAGAGTTCAGTGGAGGGCTACAAAGATGATGAGGGGACTGGAGCATCTGTCCTGTGAGGAGAGACTGAGGGAGCTGGGCTTGTTTATCCTGAGGAAGGGAAGTCTGAGAGAAGATTTTATAAATGCTTAGAAATATCTGAAGGGTGGGTGTCAGGAGGATGGGGCCAAACTCTTTTTAGTGGTGCCCAGAGACAAGACAAGGGCCAATGGGCACAAGCGGAAGCATAAGAAGTTCCATCTGAACACAAGGAAGAACTTCTTTACTTTGAGAGTGATGGAGCACTGGAACAGGCTGCCCGGGGAGGCTGTGGAGTCTTCTTCTCTGGAGATATTCAAAACCTGCCTGGACACAGTCCTGTGCAGCCTGCTGTAGGTGACCCTGCTTTGGCAGGGGTGCTGGACGAGATAATCCCCAGAAGTCCCTTCCAACCCCTACCATTCTCTGATTCTGTGATTCTGTGAGTATTGACTTCCAGTTCTAGGCTATACTATAGGATCTGCTCTCTTTTTAGGATCAATTAGCTTTTAAATAATCAATGCTTTAAATAGTCAATGGTTTAAAGGAATTGGGCTCTCTCCAAGTCTGAGAGAACACAACAGGAGTTTTGGGACTACCTTTTCTCTGTAAATTAGTGTCTTTGTTGATTCAGGCATGGTTTATTCTGTGATGGAAGAAAAGATGAGTTGAATCCAGCCTGCTGCTGCTTTGACAAATGTTTTGAGGAAACCTTATGTTTCCTTCTCTTTTTGTTGTATTTTGAAAAGAAGCTTTACTGAAATTCAGAGGAGAAAAGGAAGAGGCATTTCCTTCACGCATGAACTTCTGTAGGATTCCTGTATGAATTCTCTTCCCTTACTACCCACCTCCAGCCCAACACTCTTCCAAGAGTACTCTGCATACCTGGCTCTGGGCTGTGCAGGAGCGATGCATTCTTCTTTCCTTCCAGTTGGAGCTCAGTGATTTCATACAAAAGACATTCTTTGAATTTCACTGAAAAAGAACAGCCATCTGTGCTTAGAGGAAAAGTGGCAAGTTTTTTTCTAGGAAAAGGGAAAAGGTTTTGCCCACTCATACAAGCATTTTTGCTTTAGGCTTCAGCAAGTACTCTAGGTGCAGACAAGGCATAAAAAACACCATTTGCTATAATTTATCCAATTAGGAAACTAGATTTTAATGGTGGGCACTTAGCTCTCCTCATCCATCTTGTGAGGGAATTTGAGCATCTAATCTGGTTTTGTAAATTCTAATTTGAATTTCTGTCTGTTTATCAAAATACAGAGAGAACTTCACAGATCATTCCAAAATCCATGAAGATGATGGACTGACTAGCTGTGGCAACACTTACAGTGTCTCAGTCATGGCTTATGGATGTCTGTGTCCCAAATGGTTTAACGTCCAAGTAACATCCTCATAGTGTCTGTGAACTATCCTTAACCCTGTAAAAGCCAACTAAATAATTAGGGTGAGAAGTCAGTGTGGGTTTGAAAGCAGTATTCTTGGGTTCAATGACAAAATTGCTTCTCAGTATCTGTAGTGCTTCTGGGTCTTAGCTCATGAGTCTGCATAAAGTTGTGCCACATGAGCTCACTAGTGACTTGTGTCGACTCTCCATCCATGCATCATGCGGAGCATAGCTGAACATTTTTAGACTGTTGCTGCTGCTCTGATTATTGGATAATTTACTTAAAACTAAAAAAGACCACTCCTTGTAAGCTCAGCCACAGAATGTCTACCAAGATTCACAAACATCTGGTGTACATCAATTTTGTGTTTGTATACAAAACAAGAAACTTTTATACTTTTTTCTTTCAAAATAAGAAATATCAAAAATCCTTTTCTGAGAAGAACAGATATTTAGTCTTAAGGAATCTGTGCACACATTGATCTGTTTAATAGCACATTGTATACAAAAGTTGCCTCCTGAGGCTGGACTCCTAGCAGTTTCAAAGTGTATGGCACTTGCCTTTACCTGCACGGAATCTGCCCTCCAGAAGCTCCTGTTTTAGAATTTACTGCTTTCTTGTCAGCCAAGTATCTTCTTGCTGGAGCCATCATGACTGGAAGCATGACTGGTTTTCCTCATTGGGAAGGCAGCCTAAGTAGGTATATGCTAAAGTTCAAATGGACAAAATGACTGCAAGGATGGGGCAGATTACTGCACCTGGAGGAAACACCTGACAGCTCTTCTAGAAGCCAGTATCCAGTTTATTTTACATTAAAGCTGTAAATTCTCAGATAACTTTCATAGTATTTCTTTTATCTAAGTATGCACATGTTTGAATTTTGAAAGGAGTTAAAGCATTTCAAGATATGAGAGAATCACTGTAGGAAAAAAGCTGCTGTTACATTTGTCCAGATGAAAATAACAAACTAAACATTTCCCATTAGCAAATTTAGCAAATCACTTATCAAAACTCATTTAGCTAATGTACTATCAAAAACACAGAGTATTTCTGTCATATAATTGATTTAAATTGTAATTAGTTAATTGCCAGATACTGCATACCCAACTCTTAACTTGTTTTGCATTCATACTTATATTTCAACTAAGAGGCTAAATATTTATAAATACAAGCTGTTTCTGTTAGACAAATATCGATAAACAATTTTGAAGTCATCCCTTTGCTCATTCTGTCACTTAATCATACTCAAGAAGCAAAATATTTTTAGATACAATCTGTCTCTGTCAGAGAAATGACTTTCATCTGATGCTCTCACTGTTGCATTCATCAGGGAATTGGAGAAGTTGAGAATGCTCAGAAGAGACTTAAACAATATAGAGCTGTGTATTGCAGCAAGGAGGTCTATTTTTTCTATCCCATGTCTTTGCTCTGAGAGTTTATCTGATCAGGACATTCCTTTTGAATTCCTTGTTTTACATTTCCACAATGGAGATTTGAACGTATTATGCCACATTAAGACTGGAAGTCTTCACTTAGTGAATAAAGCCACTTTCTATCTTTAAGCTATTGCTTACTCATCGAGATGGATCCCAGCAAAGGGAGGTTAGTGTGCAGTATTACACCCTGTTCTGCTCCAAGTGTCTGCAACTCTTCTAATTTATCCAAGATACAGGTCA
Source organism: Opisthocomus hoazin (assembly GCF_030867145.1). Lineage (NCBI taxonomy): Eukaryota > Metazoa > Chordata > Aves > Opisthocomiformes > Opisthocomidae > Opisthocomus > Opisthocomus hoazin. The sequence continues at coordinate 66,539,785 of NC_134416.1, read as the reverse complement.
GATGGATTAGCACATATTCCAGCCGCAGAGGGACTTGTAACATGATCTTGTCCTTTCATTTTCTCTGTAGCTCTGACACTGGCCTACACTCTAACTGAGTAAAAGCTTCTTTATGACTACCTGTTTCTCTCTAATGATGAAAATGAAGAGTAATCATGAAGTACGACACATTAGGGTTTCTAATACAATTACCAATGTCATTCTGACTGGAATCTCTGCAGCACAAAGTTTGATACATAAATGAACTAGATTAAAAGATTCTCAGAGACAATTTCTATTATTATATAGGGTACCTACTGTAAGCCCGGTGTATGTGTTTCATGTCAAGTTTAATTTCTGTCAGTAACAGTGTAGGGGAAAAGAAAGGAGGGTTTTGACACTATAGTGTAGGCTTATATGAGCATGTGAAAGAGTAATGCAATGTATTTCTAAGTAGTGTTAAGTTAGGAACAGCAAAACCACTTAAAAACCAGCATCATACATGAAATCAATAGACTGGCTGAGACAAGTAAATCCTGCTACCACTAATCTATGAAATACATGTGTTTTTTTGTTGCTACTACTTTTGCTGTTGCTACATACAAGAGTGCAAACTGAAAAATAAATACAGCTGCACTTTATATGCCCTCAGCTTTTCTTAAAAGGCATGGAGCAGGTCAGAATCAGAATATTAGACTTTTGGCAAGGCTAACAATCACAGAATTACAGGATGGCTGAGGCTGGAGGGAACCTCTCCAGGTTATCTGCTCGACCCCCCTGCTGCTCAAGATGGGCCACCTAGAACCAGCTGCCCAGGACCATGTCCAAATGGCTTTTGAATGTCTCCAAAGATCACAGAATCACAGAATCACAGAATAGTAGGGGTTGGAAGGGACCTCTGTGGGTCATCTAGTCCAACCCCCCCGCCGAAGCAGGGTCACCTACAGCAGGCTGCACAGGACCTTGTCCAGGCGGGTCTTGAATATCTCCAGAGAAGGAGACTCCACAACCTCCCTGGGCAGCCTGTTCCAGTGCTCCGTCACCCTCAGAGAGAAGAAGTTCCTCCTCATGTTCAGACGGAACTTCCTGTGCCTCAGTTTGTGCCCATTGCCGCTTGTCCTGTCACTGGGCACCACTGAAAAGAGCTTGGCCCCATCCTCCTGACACCCACCCTTCAGATATTTGTAGGCATTTATAAGGTCCCCTCGCAGCCTTCTCTTCTTCAGGCTGAACAAGCCCAGTTCCCTCAACCTCTCCTCGTAGTGGAGATGCTCCAGTCCCCTCACCATCCTTGTAGCCCTCCGCTGGACTCTCTCCAGTAGCTCTTCATCCTTCTTGAACTGGGGAGCCCAGAACTGGACACAGTACTCCAGATGAGGCCTCACCAGGGCAGTGTAGAGGGGAAGGAGAACCTCCCTTGTCCTGCTGGCCACACTCTTCTTGATGCACCCCAGGATCCCATTGGCCTTCTTGGCAGCCAGGGCACACTGCTGGCTCATAGTTAACCTGTCGTCCACCAGGACACCCAGGTCCCTCTCCGCAGAGCTGCTCTCCAGCAGGTCCACCCCAAGCCTGTTATGAAGATGGAGACTTCATAATCTTGCTGTGTCGCCTCCTAGGTGCACAGACCCAGCTCTCATGCTAGAAGAAAGATCCTTGAGAGTGTGTTGAAATGAACATGTGGCTAAGGCTGGTTCTCAGAATTGCTCCCAAGGAAGACTAACAATACGGATTCACAGATTTAAGGCTGCCTTTTGGCATAATGCCTTCCACCAACAGGGTAACACAACAGAGAACCTTTTGCCTGGGTATTCATGTTCTTGAAAGTTTTTTTGCGAAACAGACTGAATTTCAATGTCTTTACTTCCCCATATTTTTCCTACACAGTTGTCTTCTCTTTTCTTCTACTGAAATCTCTGTGACTGGAAAATAAAAAGGAGAAGGAGGACAAGGGAGAGGCACTGACATTTTTGTAGAGTTATTTATTTCTTTTTATAAAAAAACACTGGCTGTAATTGCTACTTATCTGGTTGGGTAAAGCCATGTCCCAGTATATTCCCTACTACACATATATTTCAGAAAGTTTGTTAAAGAACTCACCTGGCTTTATCTACATGGTATACTACAGGAATTTGTGAGCTCATTCGAACCACGGGCAAAGATGAAAAAAAGGCCATGGCTGCGTAGATAGCCAGAGACATGGGGCATAGTGTCTATGAAGATAAAACACACTGAGAAGCATGGTATTTTAGTTCAGATTTGACTTCCATTAACATGGTCACTTAGATCTTGGATCAAGGCTGTCATGCATCCTATGAGGTGCTCAAAGAATGGACATAATATGTGTCACAATATACTATGTAGGCATTTTCTTTCCCAGTGTGAAAATATTAATCCCACTGTAATTATGAAATTTATAACAAGTTATACAGAATCTGTATTCCTCATTGCCTTATTCTGTCTGTGTGAAATGCTCAGATTTTAAGTTCTCTGGAAATCTGGATTATGTTCAAATATCCCTCTCAATGAACAGGAAATCTAAATACATTATTAGCTATCCAGGCTGATGTTGAACACTTCATTCTCTATTTCTCTGGGTTACCTGGAAAGGATTTATAATTATTACCAAATGACAGACAATGATTTGCATTTAGTTTCTTAAGAGATTAACAGAGTCTTAAAGCATCACTTATTTTTAGAGCAGAGGGACTGATCAAGTAATAGTAGTGTTCATCACTGTGAAGGAAATTTTTAGATATTGAACTGTCTAAATGACTTCCAAAATATTTCTACAGTAAATTAACAAAGAAAAAAAAAAGAAAAAGAAGGTGACTTTGACAGTGCTATGTCCTGAAAAGAAGTTGAGCCATGGTAGTGGCAAAAAAATGGAGCTGGGAATAACTTTCTATCTATACCTAGATATATATAATTTAGCCTAGAGTTCATTTTATAGTATGTATACTTCCAAAACTGTAGTTACTTTTTATTGTTACTGTCATAAAAATCACCAAAGTCCACAATCAGTTTTCAGATTATGTTGGACTTTATGATATGTCAGGTCGGGAGGAGTTCTTATGTTTATAAAACGCACAAAGTACAAATATGGTAAAAGAAGCTTGAAGAACTGTGTGAGATACTTCTATTGTACTGTTTAATTCATTAATATATATCCTTCTCTTTTCAGTTTCCAGGCTCTCAGGAGATGTTATTACACTTCTTTCCAGTCTGCCCAGTGGAAATATATGTATAATATACATATATGTATATATATGTGTGATTATTATGTTGTTTGAAAGTTCTTCTTGTCTAGGAGAGAACTCTGCAGTAGGAAGAATGTAGAAACCTCACAGTTATCAGGCAGAGAGTTACCAAAGTTCAGCTAAACACAATGGTAAAAAGAGGATGCTGTTTACGCTCTCTTCCACTTATCTCTGAGTTGCCAAAACTGTTCTTTGCTATAATAGTTTGGATTTCATTGCATGCAGCTGAGAGTCCTCATTGCAGGTCTCTTCTGCTTAATATACTCAAAATCGCAAAATCTGTCTTTTAAGAGTTGTTTTAATTAAGATGTAGCCTATTTACATGGTGTATGTAAGGTGTTATCACACTACAAATGCAGCTCTGTAGGTCTTGTTATAATCTTTGCTCATGCTGCTTATACAATTTTGCCTGTTAATGTTACATTGTTGTCAATAAAAGTGATTGGTAGTAAGTTTATACTTTGAATGTTCCCACCATATCAAGTGCTTCTAGGACTTAAGGGCCTAGGGGATGACCTAGGCTGTTGAACTTAAATGTCCAGATTCTTCATTTTAAAATTTGGTGCATCTTGGAGCTTGCAACTAGTTTCTGAGACCTAGAGGATGTAAGTGCTTACAGGCTTCTAACTCCTCAGGATAAGAAAACAGTTAAAAAGAAACTCAGAGTGTCAGATCTTGGATTTAGGAAGCTGTGAAGTTACTCTGTTTTAATCTGGTATCTGAAGTATTATTTCAAAGTTGAACGACAACTATTCAAGTTATATTTGTTAATGACAACTTTACTTAGTGTAATCCTAAAGATGATGCTATAAAATTAGAATATACAATCCCTTTCAGCCAGGTACAGAACCTCCTCTTTTTTAATGAGCAATTCCTTGGAAATGGTATTTTCGTAGAAACATAATCATAGAATGATTTGGGTTGGAAGGGACCTACCTTATAGATCATCCAGTTCCAACGCCCCTGCCATGGGCAGGGATACCTTCCACTAGCCCAGGTTGCTCAAAGCCCCATCCAACCTGGCCTTGCACACTTCCAGGGAGGGGGCATCCACAACTTCCCTGGGAAACCTGTTCCAGTGCCTGACCTCTCTCATACTAAAGAATTTCTTTGTTATATGTAATATAAATCTACTCTCTTTCAGTTTAAAACCATTACCCCTTGCCCTGTCACTACATGCTCTTGTAAAAAGTCAGTCTCCAGCTTTGCTGCAGGCCTCATTCAGGTACTGAAAGACTTCTATAAGATGGCTATTTCTTTAAGGCTGCTATTTCAAAAATAGTTTGAGAACATCATCTTGTAGAATCCTTATGGTACGAGGAATCAGCCCATTAGTCTTTGCAGCTAAATGAAGAGATTTTACCTACCACCCAAATAAGGAACAGCTGGCCTATAAAGAGCCCTGGGTTGAAAAGAGCAGTTCAGTGTCAATCCCTCACGTAAAAACCACTTTAACCTAAAAAAAATTAATATCAGAACTTTCTCAGGTTTGGAAGTAATGAGGTGCTTCCATTGCCTTATTTTTCCATCTGTACTTCATCTGTAGTTCTTGATTTCATGCATAATCAAAAATATGGAGACACTACAGTGAAACCAGTTCACAATTGTGGCCAGACCAAGACTGTGAGGATTCCAAAACCCAGCATTTCAGACACACTTACAGGAACCGAACAGTATTTACCACTCCTTGACACAAATTTGTAGTTTTCCTCCATTTTCAATGGCAACATTCAAAAGATAGCTTTGTAATGGTTATTAGTTGGAAAAATATCTATTAGGTGATATTTGTAGTAGTGTTATAGTGGTGTTGATAGTGAAACAGGGACTTAAGGTATATTAAAGTCAATAAATTTCTTCAGTTTCAGTAGGTATGGGCTCAAGCCTCAAAAGATATGTGTCCTGCACTCCACTGTTTTTTCTGGAAGTAAATTCTTATAGATTAAGGTAACTCTATTGATTAAGCCTCCATGGGTCTTTAAGATAACTTCCTAGTTTTACATGGCCTATAGAATCTGGAGATTCTCTAAGACAGTACATTTGCTTCTCTTTGGAGGGTTAGTTTACATGTAACGTCTGTAGCTTGATAGAAAGTGTCATTGCTACACATGAACTCTGTACGAGGCTTAGACAAGGCAGGAAGTTTATTGCCCCACACCTCAGAAACTTCTAGTGTTTGCTTAGATTAAAGCAAACTGTTTAACAAAACTTGGTATTTGAACTACAGTTGCTAATACATACAACGCTAAACTACATTTTATTTGCTGATGTGGCCAGCATAATGGCTAACTTAGCATGGCATTTAAGTGCTTTTCACAAGTTTTGGTAACACCTAAAATGTCATTTCCCTCAGAACCCAAGAACAGAAGTGAAGCAGTACCAAAATGGAATCAAATGTCCTTCTCATCTGGTCCTATCATCAAAAGCAGGTGCCTAAGAAAGACTACAGTAACAAAGAAATCAGGAATAGTACCATATTTTTGTACTCTGCCAGCCTTCAAGCAATTGTGGCTAAATAACTTCCTGCTCTTCCCTTCCAATTCTCAGGTATCTAACAGGTTTTGAGAGAGAGATTGTGAATCACATCTTTTGTTTCATCTCTTTCGCCATCAGATTTTTCAGGCCTTGGATGAAACTTTTCTTCTCCTGACTTCTCATCACTGTCTCTTTCGTCTGTACTCCCTGTCTACTCAGGGAGCTTCAAGTGTAAAGACATCTTCTGCAGGTTTTCCCTGATTAAAAATTAAAAAAGTAAACAAAAAAGAAAAGAGTGGGTTGAATGTTCTGGTGAGAAAATATTTATGTCTCCTTTTGCAGTGAATATAGCCACAAAGTCTCTATTTAGATTTCTGTTGTGACTATTTTTACTGAAGGCTCCTTTTATACCCTTATAATCTGTGGGATTTGAAGTCTCTCAGAATGCTTGCTCCTGATGTGTTTGAAAAATTGATTAATTTTTGTGTATTTTGCTAGTTGTATCTCAAGCTCTACTTTCACCCAGCTTTATGGAGTTTTTTGACTTTCTAGATATTACTTTTCTTCTATTTTCTTTATTTGGACATAATTCCAGTTTTCTGAAGACTGTTTTCAAATAACTCCCCTTTCCCCTGCCTTTTAAGCACGCTTCCTTCTTTTCTCAAGACTGTTATGAGTAATATTGATTTGTCCTGTGCTTCTAACACTGGTTCCCTAAGAAGTCTCCACTATGCATGTAAGGTTTTAATTCCCTTAACTGCCCTTATAAACCTTTTTTTTTTTTATAACAGCCTTTCAGATTCTTAAGCTTACATGGCATTAACTTGTGGAGACATGGAAGTGCAGCTTCATTTTTATTTCATAAACTCATGTGTTTTAAGCGAGAATTTCTTTTCTTTTGCTTATCTCTTTTGACTTGAACTTCTTAGGGGTCAATGCCACACTGCTATTATTAAATTATAGTGATGCTAGGGAAGGATGACGCTCTCAGATTCTGTGGTTTTTACTAGTGCGCAGTTTATTCCCCGGGCAGGGCATTAGGACTAGTTACAGCAAATTAATTAGTCAGCTGTGACTGACATTGTATCTGCAGCTGTTCTAGGTATACAGAAAATGATGACTGTTAGTGTCCCAATGGGATGGCTGTCTGTTTAACGTTTAAAACATAACATATACTTTATAACGCTTTGCTTCAAAATTGGATTGTGTGTAGGAGATGTTTTTTTTCAAAAGATTTAAATACCTCTAGCGAAATGTTGAGAATGAATCCTAAATACTATGAAGGTTTCCAAATTACACAAGTTTTGTTTCCGAAGTCCAGTTTCCATAAAGTAGTAGTGGAACTCATTAAAACACTTATTTTCAAATTTGTCCTTGGGTCAAATAGCTGTTTCCAGATCTCTCTTTCTGAAACTCTACAAAGTTGTAAATAACAGGGATTTTCTTCTGTCTTTCTCTAATAGAAAATCCACGGTGTTTTGTTTTGTAGTTGGATTTTCTCCTTACACGCTATTTTAAGAAAATACTCTAGGTCAGTATAGTATTTTGGATGTTCTATTTCCAAAATTATTTTTGTTTCATTCCGCATGCTTTCAGGACAATTTTTTCAGTATTCTGCACAGGCAGAGATACCACAGGGGGAATCATAAGGCAGTTTCTGTAAAAAGAGTGAAAAATTATTATTTCAGATGGCCAAAATAAATATAAATACTCTTATATTAAACTAATTCATCTTCCTTTGCATTGCTACACAACTGTTTAATATTTATGTGAATACAAAATAACAAAAATACAAAAAAATAGTAAAAAATGTTTCCCTCTTTTGATTTTAAAAGAGTGAAAAAATCTTTATAGATTTACATTTGTTGAACTACAGTAAATGTATACAGCTTTCTGTTGATAAACCAGAAGGCATTTGAAGTAATATTTTCTGTGGAAAAGAGGAAAAAAAATTAAAAGCTGCAATTTCTGATTCCATACTCTACTTGTGAACTTAAATGATGTAAGTAAAATTTCCTATATAGGTTGTACTAGCCCAAAGAAAATAAATTGTGCTGATAATAAACATACAATTTCTAATAGTCCTAATAGACTACTATGTGGAGTCTTTTGCTCAGATTTTTTTATAATGATTTTAATGTTTTCTGGCTGAACTTGTTAATGAATTTTATGGATTTAGCACAGAAATTTTCCTCTAAAATTTGCATGGATATTTTACCCTGACCATCTTAGATTAAACAGGAAATTTATTGCCCTGTACTTATCTCTAATGACTATTTTGTAATCAAAGGTTTTGGCACAAATTTTTATACTCAAAAAAGGAAAATCCTTGTCACATCAGCCCAAAAGTGTTAATGACCATAGTGACACATGCGGGGACTTCCATGTACTTTGGAAGCATGTCAAACTTCGAAAACAGATAATGTAATCATAGAATACCAGGTTGGAAGGGACCTGAAGGATCATCTGGTCCAACCTTTCTTGGCAAAAGCACGGCTTAGACAAGATGGCCCAGCATCCTGTCCAGCTGAATCTTAAAAGTGTGCAATGTTGGGGAACCCACCACCTCCTTGGGGAGGTTATTCCAGCGGCTGATTGTTCCCATTGGGAAAGATTTTCCTCTTGTGTCCGGTCATAATGTACCAAGGATTAACTAGTAGCCATTACCCCTCATCTTTTTCATGTTACTCCTTGTAAAAAGGGAGTCTCCATTTTCTTTGTACCTGCTCTTTGAATACTGGATCATGGTGATAAGGTCTCCGCCAAGCCTTCTTTTCTCAAGACTGCACAGACCCTGTTCTCCCAGCGTTTCCTCATATGGCAGGCTTCCCAGTCCTTTGATCATCTTTGTGGCCATTCTCTGGACCCTCTACAGGGTGTCCACATCTGTTTTGCAGAGTTGGGACCAAAACTGAACACAGTATTCCAAGTGTGACCTGACCAGGGCTGGGGAGAGTGGGATAAGGACTTCTGTATCTCTGCTGGTGATGGCCTTGTTGATTCAACCCAGCATCTTGTTGTCTTTCTTTGCCTCAGTAGCACACTATTCCCTCATATTGAGCTTGTTGTCCTCCAGGACCTCCGGGTCCCTTTCCACAGAGCTGCTCCCCAGCCAGGTAGATCCCAGTCTGTGCTGCACTCCTGGATTATGTTTTCCCAAGTGTAAGACCTTACATTTGTCTTTGTTGGGCTTTATAATGTTCTTGTTAGCCCACTTTTCCAGCTCTTCCTGCAGGGAAGTTAGTATGGCTTAGGAAACAAAAGAAAAAAAAACCACAAACCCCTACATATTTTTATAAACCTTTTATTATTCTCAGTCCTGATAACATTACTTTGAAGTCTTTTATTACTTGAAAAATAATATGTTAATGAATACTCCAGACTTTCATTTTCAGTAAAATCTTCAGGTATTAATTCAAAAGTTTAAATAACTAATGGGTAAAATAATTGATGTTTTTCACTACCTTGAATTTTTTACTTTTCATTTTAATTTGGGATTCTTAATCTCACTCATCTTAGTAAGGCCTGGTCTTCAGAAAATTATGATTATGCAGTCAGCCTTAAAGAAGTTCACACTGAAAAGCTCTGGAAATGTTGAAATGTCTCTCTTTGAGTCTAGTCTTATGTGACTAGACATGTTGATATTTGACCCTACTCATTCTAATTATATCTATGTATAAAATAAACTAGTTTTGCTAAAACCATGAACCTGTCATTACGTTCTTGCTCTATGAGAAAGCAACTGTTTCTTAATGAGTCTTGTTGTTCTGTCTGTTTTTGCACAGAATATTTCAGTTCAATTGCCTGTCTTGACCTTTGGCTAGGTCATTAGTTAAACTTTGTTAACAGCAGCTAATGAAAGAGTTTGTTGGGGGTAAAGACACACTTTTTTCTATCAGTGTATCTCATAATTTGCAACATATAGCAGATTAATTGATTGATTTCTTTATTTTTCCAAACGTGTAGAAGGAAAACAAGTAAGAATCTGGATACTCTTCCAAAAGTCATGCTCCAGACTCAGACCTAACAACTTCACTGCATTTCCTTACCTGGCGCAATGCAACAGGGTGCAGTTAGCATTTTCTCAATATTTCACTTACATGTAGGGGAATATATTAAAGCATGTAACCAAAGTTTGCCACACTTTTCCCACAAAAAAGATGCTATGTTCCTTATCAGAAATAGTGTCAGTAGTTTTCCAATATTTTAATCGTGGTAGACTTTCTATTAGTTCTTCTGCTTGAGTTTTAGATATTTTTGTCAAAAGTGTTTCAATATGCTCTTCTGAATGACACCAATTCTATTCTACTTAAGTTGTCTTAATTCATCTTTACACTTCAGTACTGTATTACTGTTCCGCAGTGGTAATTTCATAAGATATGTCTATCATTTCCTAAGAATTTTTACTCCAAAACATTAATAAAGCTTGCAATCAATAATATTGAATATTAATTATCAAATTACTTCAAATAAATTTCAAGAAATAGTGGTAGTCTTATGCTGAAGTTCCAAATGTTGGGGATTTTTTGACACAGAACTTTTAAATAAAAACCCCAAAATCCTGTGTGTATATGTAGATATATTTAAATATGTCCACATTTCTATGCAAACCACTGACCAATACCTTTGTTTTACTCTCTTGTGAAGCTTTTGTATTCTCAGATAAAAAGCTTTCTGAAGAATGTCTAACATTGCAGATGAACAGCTGTCAGCTTTATTGCTCTGTACTATTCTGGATCAAACAGTAGAAAACTGAGTTCAGGTGAGTGTAAAGCTTTATTTTATGAATTACATCAAACTCTTTTATAAATAGAAATCATCAGATGTGAAGCACTGTACAGCTGTATGGAATGTACTTTACAACAATAAACCTGTTCTTTCCAGAAGTGCTGACAGAATAAAATGGATTCAGGACTTACAAGAACAGCTGCAATAACTTGTACGTATTGAAGAATTTCATGCTTTTTAAGAAAATATTAAACTTTAACGTGGAAAGCTGGTTGCCAGTATACCATATCATACTTAAAGTCATATACTAAAACTACTGCAAAATTTTTCTGTGAACATCTGCAGCACTTTAGACAACTTACACTTCTTATACATTGTGAGAATTCCTGTAACTTTTGCATCAGATCCTCACTCAGACTAAACATCACTTACGTCTTGTTCTCTGCAATCTCTCAGAGCCAAATGTATTCTATTCCAACATCTTGATCCTTTCAAAAAAAAATTTTTTTCTCTGATTTATGTGACCATAACTCATACGATAATTTTAACTTAATGAAAATCATAATATTTTAAAGCAATTGAAACTATAAGCACTGAATTACTTTGCTTACGTCATTTAAGCCTTTTTTAATGCTTTTCTATAAAAACATCAAAAGTTCCCATCTGTCTTGTGACTCAGCAATAACACTAAATAATGTTTGTTTTATTTAAGATATAAGCTGTAGCTTGTTTACCTGACAAAATATCCTGATGCAGAAGAGTTTGCATACAGTATAAGAAAAAATCTTAGAAAAAAATATGAAAAGCATAGTTACACGTTACTCTGCATTGTCCTAAAAATCTATTAGAATTTTAGGCTTTGAATCAAATAAACTAGCCCAACCATCACTACGAGTTTCATTTCAATATTCTGTATAAACTTAAATGACCGTTCTCTTTTTAAAAGATGAGGTTCTCTTGCAATAAATTTAAATGTACGGTGTGAATTATTTGTGTATCAGGCAGCATAACTAGATAATTCTTTTTTTCTGTAAAATATTTTGTCACTTTAATGGAAATTTATAGGTAGATGAAATATCCTTCCATTCATATTTTTACGGATGTGGATTAGGTCATTAGTGCACTTTAGGTAATACCCAAAGTGCAGCATTTCCAAATGGACTAGAATCTATATTTCAACATCCCCCCCCCAAAAAGGAACCAAAACCAAACCACTAACAGTAAATGCATACATGGACAATCCAATGTTCCTTTCCATATTTCCACTTCTGGGAACTTGTGGAAGTACTGTTCCAAAAAATGACTTGGTACTGACCTTTCCCTCTGTTGGAATGTTTCTGTTTGCACAAGTTCTACCCAGAACCAAAGTTTGTGTGAAAGAAGAGATATGGGAAAAACTTTATAGCTATATTTCCTGTAGACCTGGGACAGGCATTTATTATGGCTTTTAGGGGTGTGTGGATACTAAAGACCAATCATCGGCTTTGCAAAAAGTCTATGAATGGGGAAAGTGGCTCATGGTTCTTAAAGCATTTCTCTGTCTTCTTCTAATACTTCTAACTACAAAAGAGAAATACGAGAGAAGATCAGGCAGATATACAGCTATTCTTATTCATCAATGACCTGGATGAAGAGTTAGAGTGTACCCTCAGCAAGTTTGCCGATGACACAAACTTGGGAGGAGTGGTAGATACAGCAGAAGGCTGTGCTGCCATTCAGCGTGACCTGAACAGGCTGGAGAGTTGGGTGCAGAGGAACCAAATGAAATTCAACAAGGGCAAGTGCGGGGTTCTGCACCTGGGGAGGAACAACCCCATGCAGCAGTGCAGGATCTGAGTGGACCTGCTGGAGAGCAGTTCTGTGGAGAGGGACCTGGGAGTGCTGGTGAACAACAGGTTGACCATGAGCCAGCAGTGTGCCCTGGCTGCCAAGAAGGCCAATGGTATTCTAGGGTGCATTAAGCAGTGTGTGGCCAGCAGGTCGAGGGGTTTTCTCCCCCCCCTCTACACTGCCCTAGTGACGTCCCATCTGGAGTACTGTGTCCAGTTCTGGGCTCCTCACTTCAAGAAAGATGAGGGGTTACTGGAGAGAGTCCAGTGGAGGGATACGAGGATGATTAGGGTACTGGAGCATCTCTCCTACAAGGAAAGGCTGAGGGAACTATGTTTGTTTAGCGTGGAGAAGGATGAGAGGGGACCTAATAAATGCCTATAAATATCTGAAGGGTGGGTGTCAGGAGGATGGGGCCAAGCTCTTTTCAGTGGTGCCCAGTGACAGGACAAGGGGCAATGGGCACAAACTGAAGCAGAGGAAGTTCCATCTGAATATGAGGAAGAAATTCTTTACTTTGAGGGTGATGGAGCACTGGAACAGGCTGCCCAGGGAGATTGTGGAGTCTCCTTCTCTGGAGATATTCCAGACCTGCCTGGACAAGGTCCTGTGCAGCCTGTTGTAGGTGACGCTGCTTCGGCAGGAGGGTTGGACTAGATGACCCACAGAGATCCCTTCCAACCTCTACCATTCTGTGATTCTGTAGAACTTACAAAACTTGTTTTACGTGGCACATATTGATCTGCAAGGCTGTTCTTTAATTACGCATACACCGGGAGTTTCCCACTCCTCCTCACAGTACTAACAATGATTAACATTCCTAATATCAAATTGTGCCTTTGGTATGTTATAGCAGTTATTAGTTATAAATGCAGTTAAAGCTGATTGCACACGGACTTCTTTCTAAAAATCATAGCTGTAGATATTATAACCTGAATTTATAATATTAAAATGTAGAACTAATAATGTTTCTGCAAGACAGTTGATACTTTAAAGACTAATCCATTTTCATCATCCATCAAAGCATAGTTGTTCTTTTTATTATCTCTTTTTTTCCCTTCTTTTTTGAATTTTTTGGTTTTACTAAATACATTATTGCTCTTTTTATTTGAATTTGGTAACTTATTTGCATATCATTCGTCTCAATTTGAAATCCAATCTTCTAGTATGGTGTGTTATAATGAATTTTGCATCTCTGTCTTATTACACATAAAATCAAATGACAGTGATCATTAAATAAGTTTAAAAGTATTAATTATATATTTAATATTGGTTCCTTAAGAAAACATGTTGTGTAACAAAATTCAGTTTTTTAAAATTCAGGAAACAGAAATGTAAATTTAAATCTCCATAAAAATCTATTTGATTATGACAATACTGTTCCTACTGGGTACTGCATCGAACTGTGGAAAACAATAACTTGACTAAAAAAGCAGCAGCACCTTTATAAACATTTGTTTAAACATCTGTTTCTGCATGCAATGGGTTGTATAACTCAGTGTATGCCCAAATAATACACTATTAATTCACAATCTTGTCCAATCCACACCTACTAGAAAAGATGTCTATTTCTTCTTGACTGAAGATAGGAAGTATTTTGTTTTCAAGTAAACTAGTGATATGTTTCACACTTAATGCTGAACAATTTTTAAAGGTTCCAATATTTCTCAAGTTTCAGACACAGTCCCCAAAACCCAGAAAACTGAGGACTTGTACTTCATGTTCATTAGAATAGAGAGATATGCTAAGTGCATTAGAGGAAATGGATTGCTTCTGGTTCACCGACCCTTTGTATGTGCTCTGACAAATATAGGAAAATAACAGTTTTTAACATCTGTGTCACCTAGGAATAATACAGCTGACAGTGGTGTACCTGACTTGATTAGGCTTTTGTCTACAGTCCATTGAAGATATGGGACGTCTTCATCTTAACTTGACAGCATGTGGTTTTTTCACAATCAGAAATAATACTCAGATTGTGTCTTTCACGGTTAGGCTCACTTTATTGTATAAAAACCTGTACAAATAATGATTGTAACATGGAACATCAGTAAGTTGTATTATTCTCCTATTACCTTATTTTTATTACCCTATAGGGTTTGGTACTATATGGTGACCATATTGCTTCTGCATTGCAACTTCTGCTGTAAGGGAAATACACTTGTGCTGGTTAATCTTGCTTGCATAGAGACAGCAATATATAAACAAAATGTAGGTTATTCAAATGTTGACAAATCTTTAATAATAAAACATGTAGACAGAATAAATTTAAATCAGCCTTTAATTTTGGCTAACTGCTCAATTTTGCATGCTTTTTACCCATTCTGTTGACTTCCAAATTAACTTAAAATTAACATAGTGCTTGAATTTACACAAGAAATTGAAATAGTTACTTCAGAAAAGGCTCTTGTTCACAGAAACTGAATAATTTCTATCTCTTTTTTCCATTTCAACATTTTATGCTGTGTTGATGGTAGACTGGAAGCTATAGTTGAATAAATAATGACTACGACAGAGAAAAACTTTCAATGATTTACTGTGTCATTTAATTTTTTTTTACATTATTAATTGACAGCCTAACTTTTTGATCTATGGTAGCTAAAAAATGGCCAGGGTTTAGAGTTCTTTTCACAGTTTTAAAATGCCACTTACTACTAAGAAAATAATTTACGTTGTCACCTTTCACCAGTCCCTTTTTAGGGTCATAATTTGCCAGAAATATTTAAAAAGTTTTATAATGCGTGTTTTTAATAGTGGTGGATTTGTACCCTCTATATTGCAGCTGAAAACTTTCCTTTCTACTTAGGAGGACAATACACTTTTTGTTCAGCAGCAGCGTCTCATATATTAACAAAATAAAGGATCAGTCAAGGTTTAATTTCCTATCAACAACAACTTTCATGGAAATTCATTGCTGATTCCAGCAATGATTGAAATACTGCTCATCAGCCAGGTTGTTCTATATGCAACAGAACGTGGTATTCCTCTTCTTTTGTCCTCAACTATCATCTGACTTTAGTTATCTTTTGGGCTCTAAAACTTGACTTTGAACTACAGAAATGTTACAAATTTATATTCTTGTTATGTCTTTTTTAAGTTAGAAGATCTTAAGTGGAAGCACTGCCAGAGCTGCGTATGCCGGTTTCTTAAGCATACCTCTAGCTTTGCTGTGCCTTGACCATTTCTGCAGTCTTTTCAAGTTAGTCTAAAGATAGGTCTTTTCTAATGTGCAATGTAAACAGTAGGAGAACAATGCAATTATCTGTACTTTGCCTATGATTATATAGAACTGAGTAAATAGTTCATTCCTAGCTTTATAAAATGCACAATGCTAATCATCACTGGAAAATTAATAAAACACAGATATGCAT
Organism: Opisthocomus hoazin; assembly: GCF_030867145.1. Lineage (NCBI taxonomy): Eukaryota > Metazoa > Chordata > Aves > Opisthocomiformes > Opisthocomidae > Opisthocomus > Opisthocomus hoazin. The sequence goes on along the minus strand of NC_134416.1, from coordinate 66,524,145 downwards.
TTGAGAGCTATGCAAAACATGCTGAGAAGTCAGTAACTGACTAGGATAAGAAACACCACAAACTAATTTCACAGATGTATTTATGAAATACTACATCAGTCCCCAATTGGCTTAATGTGTGAACACCTGTGGTAGAGACAAGCAAGGTAGTGTTTATGAAAACACTAAAGAATAACCATGCTGATGTCTTTATACTCATTGTGCTAGGATGAAAAAATATATTACATTGGTAAGTTTGTTCATCCTGAACTTGTTCCTGTGTTTTCAGAATCAACGGGTTGAATGACTTTAGACTTTAATAACCACTATCTTAGCAAGACTAAAAAAAAAATAAATTAGTTAAAGCTATAGACTACTACTCTGGATTTTGGGAGAGCAGACTTCAGGCTACTCAAGGAACTAGTGAGTAAGGTTCCCTGGGAACATACTTTTTGAGTGTAACAGGCTTCACAAGTGCTGTTTATTTTTTAAGAGCAATCTTTTAAGAGCTGAGGAGTAGGCAATTCTGATGTGTCAGAAGTCAAGCAACAGGGACAGAAGTTTGGCTTGGCTGAACAGCAGTCCCCTCCGTAACATAGACGGAAAAAAGAAAAGGTATGGATTGTGGAAGCAAGATCAGGCTATGCAGGAGGACTACAAAATTGCTGTTCGCCATTCTAGGGAGAGAATTTGAACAGCCCAAGCTCAGTTGGAGTCGAAGCTGACCGCTGTGGTGGTGGATAACAAAAAAGGAAGGGTATAACTATGTTGGCAGTAAAAGGAGGTCTAAAGAAACATTGGTCTGTTACTTGAGGAGGTTGACTGCCTCACAAATATAGAAGAAGATAAAGCAGAGACATTTAATGCCTCCTTCACTTTTGTCTTCAACTCCGGTGATGGGCCCAGGGACTCCCAGAGCCCTGGGTTTGAAGACCATAACTGCGAGAGTGCTAAGCTCCCAGTTGACTTTGAACCGGTACTGTATTTGCTGTTGTAACTGAATGCACATAAATCTATGGAGCCCAATGGGATCCATCCCAGGGTAGTGAAAGAGTACACTGCTGTTATTGCAAGACCTATCTTAGTTACTCTTCAACAGTCTTGGGAATCTAGAGAAGTCCCAGTCGACTGGAAGCTGGTGAATGTTATTCCAATATTCAACAAGGACAGGAAAGAAGACCCTACTAATTATAGGCCTGAATATTTCACTTTGGTGATTGGTAAAATTATGGAGAAGATTATTCTGGGAGTTACTGAAAAACACTTGAAAGACAATGCAGTCATCGGTCAAAGCCAACATGGGTTCACGAAGGGAAAGACATTCCTTACTAACTTGATACACATTTATGACAAAGTTACCTGCTGAGTGAATGAAGAGAAGGCAGTGGACATGGATTTTTTGGATTTTAGCAAAGTTTTTGATACTGTCTTTCACAGTATTCTTCTGGAAATAGTATCGAGCATCTAGTTAAACATACACACATTACGATAGGTGAAAAAATGTCTGAAGAATCAGGCTCAAAGCGTTATGGTAATTGGTCTAATGTCTTGCTGGTGGTCAGTCACTAGTGGTGTTCCCGAGAGCTCAATTTGAGAGCCAGTTCTCTTCAGTGTTTTTGTTAATGATCTGGGCACAGGAGTTAGGTCACACTAAGTTTGGTGAAGATAAGAATTTAAGAAGAGCCACTGATTCCCCTGAGAGCAAAGAGAACTTACAGAGAGCTCTTGGTAGATTAGAGTACTGGGTAATCACCAATCATGTGAAATTTAACAAGAACAAATGGTGGATTCTGCACATGGGACAGTGTAATCCTGGATGCCTGGATGTATGCATAGACTGGGAGAAAAGAGACTGGAGTGTAGCCATGCAGAAAGGGATCTTGGGGGTTATGGCTGATGGTAAGGTCGACATAAACCACCAATGTACCCTGGCAGTCAAAAGGGCCTTCGGTATCCTGGAGTGCATTAAGCATAGTATAGTTAATCGGTTGAAAGAAGTAATCGTCTGTAGAAGACCGCTACGAACTGGTTTTGTCTCGACATTGCCATTGTCATCTCTTCCTGGCCTCTGAAAAAAACACCACAATGACCTGCAGGAAAGCGCTTGCGCACAGAGTAGCTCATGGACGGGCAAGAACGGACTTGTCTAAGCGGGCAGCACGCATGGCAAGAACTACACACATGCGGACATGCTCTGCGCATGCGCAAATGCCCCTATAGATAGGCAGCACATGCTCCTCGGAGCTCTCTCTCTCCTGCTCTCCTCCTCTCCACCTCGCTGCTGGGCTCTGCCCTCGCCGGGGCCTCCACGCCTGCACAGAGACTGAGCCGAACGGACATCGCTGGACATTGTCGAATCCATGGTGGTGGTAACTGATCCCCTCCCCCCGCACTTCTTTTCCTAGTCAGCTGGGGTTTTTCCGACTTTACTCCTTTTTTTTTTCTGTCTCATCTTCTCCTCCCCCTGCTGCCATCCCTGCCCGACCTCCGATTCCCCGTTCACTGAAATAAAGTTTACAGGGTTGCACGGCATATGGCTGCATTTGCGTCTTAATCTCATCTCCTGGGATCACATCGAAACCTCCCCGATATCGGATCAAGACATCGTCCCACTATATCTCAGCTTTAGTGCTTCCTCACCTCAAGTTCTAGGTGCAGTGTTGGGCTCCACTTTATAAGAACGATACACAAATGTTATAATGCATTCAAAGGAGGGCAACACAGATGGTGACAGGACTAGAAAGCATGAGTTCTGAGGAGCAGCTGAGGATACTAGATTTGTTCAGATGAGCAAAGAGGAGATTGAGTGGTGACCTCATTGCTGTCTATAACTTATTGTGATTTAGCCTAGCTGGACACCTGGTACCCACCAAAGTTACTCTGTCACTCCCGCTCCTCAGCTGGGCAGGAGAGAAAAATAAGGCTCGTGGGTCAAGATAAGGACAGGAAGAGATCACTCACCAATTACCTTCACTGGCAAAACAGACAGAACTTGGGGAAATTAGTTTTATTTATTACCATTAAAATCAGAAAAGGATAATATAATATAAAATCTTAAAAACACTTCCCCCCACCCCTCCCTTCTTCCTGGGCTCAACTTTACTCCTAAATTCTCTACCTCCTCCCCCTAGGCGGCGCAGGGGCACAGGGAACGGGGGTTGCTGTCAGTTCATCTCCCATTGTCTCTGCTGCTCATTCCTCCTCACACTCTTCTCCTGCTCCAGTGTGGGGTCCCACCCACGGGAGACAGTTCTCCAAAAACTTCTTCAACGTAAGTCCTTCCCATGGGCTGCAGTTCTTCACTAACTGACCCAGTGTGGGTCCCTTCCATGGGATGAGGTCCTTGAGGAACAGGCTGCTCCAGTGTGGGTCCCCCATGGGGTCACAAGTCCTGCCAGCAAACCTGCTCTGGCGTGGGCTCCGCTCTCCACAGATCCACAGGTTCTGCCAGAAGCCTGCTCCAGTACTGGCTTCCCACTGAGTCACAGCTTCCTTCAGGCATCCACCTGCTCTGGCATGGTGTCCTCCATGGGCTTCAGGTGGATATCTGGTCCACCGTGGACCCCCATGAGTTGCAGGAGGACAGCCTGCCTCAACTTGGCCTACTCCGTGGTCTACAGGGGAATTTCTGCTCCGGTGCCTGGAACACCTCCTTCCCCTCCTTCTTCACTGGCCTTGGTGTCTGCAGAGTTGTTTCTCTCACATAGTCTCACTCTCTCTTGCTGCAAATTGCTGTTACGCAGGTTTTTTTCACTTGTTAAAACTATTGTCACAGAGGTGCTACCACATTTGCTGATTGTCTTGGCCTTGGGTAGCAGTGGGTCCATCTTGGAGCCAGCTGGCACTGGCTGTACCAGACATAAGGGAAGCTTCTGACAGCTTCTCACAGAAGCCACCTCTGTATGCCCCCCCAGTACCAAAACCTTCTGATTCAAACCCAGTACAAACTTCCTTATGACAGGGAATGGAGAGGGAGGTGCTGATCTCTTCTCTCTGGTGTCCAGTGACAGGATGCAAGAGGATGGCCTAAAGCTGCATCAGGGAAAGTTGAGATTAGCTATAAGGAAAGCGTCCTTCACTGAGAGGGTGGTCAGTCACTGAAACAAACTCCTCAGGGTCATGGCCCCAGACTTGTCAGTGTTAAAGAATTGTTTGGATAAGGCGCTTAGACATATGTTTTAATTTACAGGTTGTCCTGTGTGGAGTCAGGAGTTGGACTTGATGACTCTTGTGGGTCCATTCCAACTCATGATGTTCTAAGATTCTAGGATACAGTGTTCTACATACCTATTCCTTTTTATTTTTTTTTTCCATGCAGGGGTTTGTACTAAGATTTTTGAGTGACACAGCATTAAAACACCTCTTGGATAAGAACTTTAAATGTATAGTCACAGATTGTCTGGAAAATCAAACTGCTGAGAAACACAATCACAGAACAGCTGAAGTTTGAAGGCACTTCCAGAGGTCATCCTGTCCAAGCCCCAGTGTTCAAGGAGGGTCAGCTACGGCGTGTTGAAAAAAGCCATATTCGGTCAGGTTTTGAATATCTCCAAGGCCAGACACTCCACAGCCTCTCTGGGTAAGCTACTCCAGTGTTGAACCAATGTAAAAAAATGTTTCCCTACATTCAGGCGGACATGCATGTGTTTATATTTGTGCTGGATATCACCGAGAAGAGTCTGGCTCATTTGTCTTTAATGTCCCCACCAGGTATTTATATGCACAAATTTCTTTTCCGTGTGCCCCTTGAGCCTTCTTTTCTCCATGCTGAACAGTCCCGGCTCTCTCAGCATTGCTTCGTATGAGAGATGCTCTAGCACCTTCATCATCTTTACTTCCCTTCACTGGACTTGCATCTGTCTTTTGCACTGGAGAGTCCAAAATAGGACACAACACTGCAGGCATGGCCTCCTCAGAGTCTCATTAAAAAATAAAACTGAAGGACAATGAACTGAAGGAAAATGAACAAATGATGTAAGCATTTGTCCTATATGAGCTCAGTTTGGTTCCCACCTTCTGACATTTATCCATTAAATTGCCTATGAGACAATACAAGCTGTCTACCTCTGACAGACATTTTGAAATAGTTGTAAAAGAAAGTAAATGCTGTCTTTTGAGGGAATCAATACGTAAACTTCATGCCGTACTGCTCTGCTTTGAGCTGTATCAGTGGTTTGTGGTGTATCAGCATGAAAAGAAAAGAAACACATCTAAAGGAAAACCAGGGTCATAGTTTCCCCAACTCATTATATTAATCAGTCTGGCTTATAGGAAGAGCAAACTGTAAGATATCAGACAGATAAGACCTTTAAAACAGTCATAGTGGCAAAAGCTTAATTCTATTTTCAAGACTTTCTCCAACAGTAGTTTCCATTCTCTGATTTTCTTTTTTGTTTTCTTCCCATCACGTTTGCTTTCAGCACAGGACTACAGGCTGTCTTGCAATTGAGTATATGTTCATATACATTTTTAACCATCAGCAGTACAGATTTTAAAATCAGTATTAATTGTCAATTTTGTTGATGATGCACAAGGCAGAATAGAGCACAGCTTGTGGTTTTACAGCTTTTTGTCAGCATTATTGACAGCAGTAAAACCCTGAAGCAGAACCTACACAGGAAACAGATATGTGCACAAATAAGATGTTATTTTTAGAGTTTCTTTTCTAGCTCATAGCTTTTCACTGGCCATATTTTAATTGGTCCACTGCCAACATAAAAAAATAATATTTTATAGCTGTAATCAAACATTTGGGAACTATCTGACCCAGTAATATAATTCCCTTCGGTCTCAATACAAGTACACCTAATTAAAAACACTCCAGTGTTGTCCCCATAACAGACATGTTCCAGTTTTGACCAGTCCATAGGCTTTACATTAAGCACAGCCTTTTGATTATGCAACAAGAAAAGTAATGAGAGAAAGACAAGTGGGAGAAAGGTTACATTTTAGTGGATTTGAAACCTACTCTTCTCAAATTATATTTAAAAAAAGAAACATAGTTATAGAAGTAAAAAGCCCAACATGTTGAACAGATATTTTTTCTCTCTTATAAAATAGTAACTCCAGCTTTCTAAACTTTTAACAAAAAAACTGACTGCGGTAATACTGTGATATTTTCATTACTGGCAATAGTAAGTTTTAACAATGAATGGTGATGGTATTAGTTTTCACATACTTTATAACTAAAAAGCAAAGCTTTAATGAGAAGCTCTTTTGTGAATCATTAATAAATCTAATCTCCTAGAAATTTCACGTTATTACTTATATCTATTAAGCATTTGATCATACTTTGTTTAGCCAGCATGAGAATCCATATTTTATGATCATGTCTATAACTCTGCTTTTCTCAAAGAGAAGGAACACAACACTGAGGACAGTGTTGCACATTTTCACATGATAGCTTTAAGATTTATGTGGATGTGATGTGTTCTACAATTCTTTATTCAGCACTGGTGAGGCCACACCAGGAATGCTGTGTTCAGTTCTGATCTCTTCAGTGCAAGAGAGACATGGACATAGTGGAGGCATTGCAATGAAGGGCCCCAAAGATGATTAAGGACATCTCTCCCACGAGGAAAGGCTGAGAAAGCTGGGACTGTTTAGCCTAGAGAAGAGAATGCTTGGGGGTGGGGGGCGGGGAAGTCATGAATGTCTGTAAGTACCTGAAAGGGAGAGTGCAAAGAGAAGAGAGCCAGGCTTTTTTCAGTGGTGCCCAGTGACAGGACAAGAGGCAATGGGCACAAACTGAAATACAGAACGTTCCCTCTGAACATCAGGAAACACTGCTTTACTCTAAGGATGACTAACCATTGGCACAGGTTGCCCAGGGAAGTTGGGAAGTCTCCATTCTTCAAGATCTTCAGAAGCCATCTGTACACAGTCCTGAGGAGCTGGATCTAGGTGACTTTGAGCAAGAGACTTGGACAAGGTCCCTTGGATCCCAGAGGTCCCTTCATCTGGAGGTCCTTCCTCAACCATTCTGTGCTTGTGAAGTTATCATCAATATTTCCCAATATCTTCCACTATAATTTCAGTTTTTCTTCAAGCTTCAAGCATCAAGTGAATTTTTCCCTGTTTGGGTATCTGCTTCTAAGTAATGACATTATGATACAAATAAAAAATAAATTATAATAATAAAAAATAATAGAGCTCAGAATCTTAGTGCACAAGGTTAAATGAAAATGCATTGGTTTGCAGGGAGGGAGAGAAGGAGGGAGAGGAGAGGGAGTAAGGAAGGACACAATAATAATATTAAATTGAACAGAAGAAAAAATCTTTTGCCCAGGTTTGTTCCACTGCAGCCCCATAGGCCAAAGAGCAACGTGACTTAAGCCCCAAGGGTTACATGAATGCCATGGAGCAGAATGTCACCCTTCTTGATTTGTTAGGCACACAGATGGTGGCTGTCGAGAGCACATTCTGGAACAACTTGTACAGTACAGTAGCAAGGCAAGCCGCTAATCATATATTGCTCAGTTAATCAATCTTTCACCTAAATAAGAACAGATGGCACAATTCAGAAAGAGTCAATTACAAGTGTACAAAAGGGCTCATTGGTGTTTCTGGCCTATCCTTGCAATCTGTAAAATAGACTTGTCTGGTTTATGGATTGGATAGCTGTTCACGGTCAAATTGAATTCACTGTCATGCTTATCTCTTTAGAGATATAATTTAAAATCAATGTATCACTGATAAATTCATTACCCATAAGATCAGATAAGAATGTGAGTCAATAACAAACAAAGCCAAGCTAAATCAAAGGAACTTTGGGAGTCCCTGTAAGAAATGCGTAGAGTGATCAGTTCCAACAGTCCTTACAATGATAACACAAAGTTGAGTGATGGCCTTAACTTGGTGTTATTGCCAGAGAGACTGCAAGGTGTAGCTTGTTGTATGAAGTAGTCCATCAAAGCCCTAATATAAAATGAGACACTGGAATTTGATTTGGAGCCTTAGTCCTAAAAAACTCTTGTGAAAGTTACTCAGGCTCCTAAAACTCTGACTCCACACGTCCAGAATCAACTCAGTTTCACAGAGTATCCTATTACCCATCTTTCCCTCATTATCATCTGGATTCACACGTTGACTGCGGGTCTTGGTAAAGTAGCTGTTCCATAAAGTAAACTCCCCAATACAGTAGTGTATAAAATATGATGGGAAGAAATTGTTGCCTTCAGTGTGACAAAGTGGTTGCCACCTCCCCCAAAATGACATTTTACATGGAATAAACTTTGGTTGAAACTTCTGAAATGGACAGGGATTCTGTTCAACCACAATGAGCAGAAATCTCAAAATTAATAATGAAATCATGTTCCTTCTTGTTCTTCCTCTTTATCTGGGAGGAGGAAACCAAGAATTAGCTATCCTCCAAGGATTAAAGAGGTTTCACCATGCAAAGTGAAAGAACAATCTTAGATTTCTTCGGTAGAGGCACTGAATCTGTACATCCCATGTCTTACTACTCTGTTCTATTGACCTGTGAAGGAATATCAGTGGCTCCAGCTACAAGGTAGATCAAGCACATACGTTTAGAAAGAAATGTCCCAAGAACTTCACGAAAGAGTAAGTGGCTGTGAATCCTGCCTGGATGTCATACTATCACTAAACAGAGAAGGTAAAATCTGTCACAGATGGTCAAACTAAATTTAACCAACTCCACTGTCTCATCATAAATAGTGGCACAGTAGAAAAAGTTGGGGTTTTTGTTTGTTTGGTTTGGCTTTGTTGTTGTTTTTTTTTTAAAAGCAGAGGCAAGTCAGTTGTCATTCTTCTCTTAAGCTCAGTGACACATGAGATACTTTCAGTCCTGTGCTCTTATTAAGTCAATAAAAGTCTTTCTCTGGACATCAATGTATAACAGCCTGAAATCTTTGCAAGCAAGGTGGAAGGGGAGATTGAAACTTGAGTGTTATATGGTGTAATCCTTCTTCAGCTCATTTTACAACAACTGCTCAAAATCATATTGCACTCTTTCAGAAAAATGACTTGCAAGGGAATACATCTAAAACCTGTGTGAAGAAGAACACTGGTATCATATGGTTTGTGGCTAGTTCATTTTTCAATGTATCTGCTCTGATAAAAAGGGTTGATTCAGTATTGCTGGAACCTGGATGTACCGGTATTGGGGACCCTAGCTATTCCGAAAGCTGTATGGAGACTACCAAGCTGTGACCTCCAGCTGTATATATCAAGGCCAAAAGAGAGCCAAATATGTTAATACAATTTTTAAATCCATAAATTGAAATGTATTTTCTTAATTGATTAATATGTTCCTCCAAACAATGACCTCTATTTTAGAGATGGAAATAGAAATTTAGAGTACAAAAGTTGTTACCATTAACTCTGTAATGAAATTACTTTAGCTGTTAATTCACAGTTAGCTCAGGTATCATTTGGTAAGTCATAGCCTGACGTCCAAAAATAGGTTTTTCCAGGACATAACTTTGCTTGCAAAAAGATACTGTTTTTCACCCTCAATCATCTTGACACCCGGAAAATAAGAAAAATTTTAAAACAGCAGAAATAATAATACTGAGGATCTTCAGAAAAAAAGTTCAAGTTCTTGAAATCATAGTAATCACCACAATCATCAGAGTAAGAGATAACTTCTTTGTTGAGTGTTTATTTCATGAAAAGCTAGTATGAGCTTACAGCATTGTTATTTGTGATTAATTATTCAGCCAGGTAAAATTTAGATTGTAAAAATAATTCATTTTGCAACATGTTGCTATTTCATGCAGCTCATTAACCTTAATAATCATTGCTTTTAGTGCTACTGAAATTTGCATAGTTAAAAAAAACTGATACTGTTTGCATATCTTTGAGGGCATTTTAGCTGCTTACAAATGAAAATGGAGAATGAACTTTTAGAGTCTTTTCCTTTCTCTTTTTTTTACACTTCTTTCTTCATCTAGGTGTACGTACACGTACACCCAATTAGAGATTTCTTCTAATTGCCTAACTGCTTTTTGCAAATCACTCTCAATGGAAGCACATTTTTCATGGGCTTTATTCCCAACAAAACTACCTATATTACTGTTCTAGTCTGAGATCTATTCTGACTAGGGTAGAATAAATGGGCAATCATCTTTGTAAGAGAGTAACACAGATTTCTCATTGATTTTTAAAGACTTGAACCGTGGCCTGATTTTTTGGAGTTTGGCTTTTGGATTTAGGAACACCAGTTTCTGTTACAATGACTTCTCACCAAGGGATTTCCTAGGGCTTAGTCTGAACTACGTAGACTGAACAGCTACTGTCCTTCTAAATATTTGAATACTTTTTATTAAATGAGTGCATATTGCTATCACTAAGTGTGCTGCAATAAAGTCATTTAAATACTTTGTTAACATAAAAAATAAAGAGCTTATCAGAAAAATAAATCCATATAATTTTTACGCTAAAATAAGTTACTGATGGAATCCTGCTTGCCTAACACTGATGTGTAATTCAGGTTTTGACTTACTGAAATTTAGCCACCTTGCTAGCTGCATTCTCCTTCTTCTGCACAGAGACAGCAAGAGCCACAGAAGTTTTGTAGCGAGTTCACTTAACCTTGCTTAAGACGAGTGTCTCTCTTTTACATTAAGGATGACAAAAACATTAGCTCCTCTGTTTCCAGCTGTGCTATGATTTAAAACACACTTCAGAAGAATGCTCTGGCCATGTTGCCACTTTTCAGCCCTCCTTCTCTAGGATGAGCAGCTGTATAGGCAGGAATAGAAGACTACTTTTTATAAACCATTTCAGGAACGCACTCTAGCAACCATGCAATAGCTGCTAAGTTCTATTTCATTTCACATCTCTCTCTCTTTCTGTATCCTCTTACCCCTCTCCTTCATCTGCCCAACTCAATTCTAAGATCAATTCAATTCATGGCATGCATTTTGACACAGTCATGAAATGTATTGTATTTCTGTCTTTATTACTAGTATTTAGTACTTGTACTAAATCCAAGCATACAGCCTGGAAAACGTGAAAAAAGAGCAGGCTGAATTAACCATCTGCGATGTGAAGAGTGTTAGGCACATAAGTACAGGCAAGGTTTGGGCAGACTGGATCTTACTCTAAGAAAGTTCATGAAGACATATACATTTACTATAGGAAGTTACATGAGAAAGATGCAGTGCATCATTCTGTTTATTTATGGTAACTATTAATCACTGTCACTTCTATATGAGATAAGAGACAACCTATTTACTTGACACTTCCACAATCCTTCTCTGGCTCCACAGTATTACATTAACGCGCTCTGGAAATCATAGTGTAACTCCTAAGTGCCTTTTCAAGTCACACCTTTCTTTCTTTCCATCTGCATTACACAATACAAAGATCAGTTCAACTCATGGCAGACACCTTTCATAAGAATGCAGAAGATACCACATCTCTGTCATGCAATGACATTCTGTATTAAAACTGGATACAGCATACATTTTAAAAACATGTGATAGTTCATACATATTATTTTTTTATGAAATGTTTTACTTTACATGTAAGATACTTTATATCTTAGTCAAATTTTTTATAGCTACATTTTTTTAAAAAAGTGCAGCCACAAATTCCCTGCTTTGTAGTCTCTCTGTTCCCTCTTTTATTTTACAACCTGATGAATGAGAGGAGTTTCTCTTGTACTAATCCAGACTTCATGCATTAGTTACCAAGCTGCCCTGAAGTAGAGGATTCAAGTTTCCTAGAATGTTTCCTGTTGTCTAGCACTTGCTTTATATATACAGGTATACTTCCTCAAAGTACCATTTTCTTTGTTAGTTCTGCTCTTTTCTGAATGAATTTTTCAGTATTTCCTCAGACTCTACAGTTAGAGCATCAGCATCTACCATTCAGTAGATGTAACATCTGCACTCAGCAAAACTGTTAATGATCAGAAATATCCTCTGTGTGAAGATCTTTCTCTCTAGGCTGCATTAAGAATCAATTATGTATTTTGACATTGTTAAATCTATTCTCTATTCCTCCTAATGCGTATCCGGAAGGACATGAACATTATTCCTGCAGCGGATCATAATAGCAGACACCTTTGTGTTTTTAGTACTGGTAGACGATACCTGGTTCTTGCTTAGAGGCTGCTTAGGTGAGGGGAAAAGTATCATGAATACTAAGATAATTTTCATTTTCTTTTCACTGACTATTTAATAGTGAATTTTTTTTCAGCATTTCTGTAACATAGTCACCATAGTCAGTACCAAATTTGTATAAATCATGTGAGGTTTTAATTTAAAGTTTTGGTATGGTGTAAGTCTCCGCTTTTCAAGTCATGTTTCGGTAAGCATATTTATAAGGAGTTAGGTCTTTGATGTCTGTAATGTCATGCATAAAGCAAAGTTCAAAATGAGCATGATTTTACCCACAAACACACTTTAATAAAGAATACTACTCGATTTCTAATCCATCTGAGATTTAATCAAATAACACACAGCATATAGTTATACATCATGTAGAAGACACAATCCTGTCATTATCTTTAATTGTTTTCTTTGGGCTTTAAGAATCAGTTTAAAAATAATTCCTGAACTGCAGGAGTTGGGATGTTTACTTCTACACAAACTTTTTTCCTACACAGATATGTTAGTTGAAAAATTATTTATTTTTTTCAATGTGATAGTTGCTTATTAGCATCATTTAACAAGTCTCAAATTTTGATGACCTGTTACATGATAGTCATACCATGTTTACAACTGAAGCTGTCCCTCAAGATACCCAACTTTCACACATGTTCTTGGTTCAAGGAAAATATATACCAAAGGTCGCCTTTCTAACCACTGAATTAATCTGTAACCATAGAAACAGTGGAACTGACCGCTGACTGGGATATTCATCCTAAAAGAGAGCTCACCATTTCTGCAGAGGCCTGGCTTTTTGAGGTTCAGCATTTCATGTCCACAGGAAATGTGACTGGCTCTCACTCTGTTTAAAGTACAAGGGGAAAGTGGGTATATGTATCACCATGCATTCTCACTACGATACACTTCTCCAGTCACTGAGTTAGGTAAGGTTTCCTGCCTTTTCACCTTTCCTCAGTTGTCCATAAAGTACAACAAAGTAAGCTTTGATTCTGAGTATTTATATACGAGTTATATTCAGGACTACTAAAGATTGGGGTCAAAACTGTGTGCTTTTTAAAGAGTTTCTGTGATAATAAATATTTTTCTCTTCACATTCTACCAAGTTTCTACTGAGGACTTTTAAACATAGTATGTTTAAAATCTAACATTAAAAAACAATCTGTGTTCTCCCATTTCAATGAAAATTTGGGCTTGATTGTTTAGAAATCCCGATTTCTAGGGGATCAAAGCTCTATTCTTCTGGGGGCTAACATTCAGGTTTCTTCCTTTTTGAAAAAAATAATATCAAGTGGGTTTTTGTTGGGTTTTTTGTAGCTGGTTTCCTTTTTTTTAAAGACAGAACTGTCCATCTATTTAGGGGACACACTTCTTAAGGTTTATTTGTTGATTTTTTTGCTTCTTTTGCCTAATGTAGATGCTTAAGTTCTAGAGGTGTGCTGGCTGTTGGATGCAGACTTGTTGATAATACTTATGTCTTCTAAATACAGAATATCAGGATATACTCTTTTAGACTGATCTTCAGTGCAGTTCACTGCTAAATGTTACCCCACTTTGTGAGAGTTAGGCAGTCTGGATTGCTCTCCAAGTTTATAAATTTATCTTTGTGCTTCTATTTGACTCAGAAACTCAAAGAGGGCAAAAATAATTCAATAAGCAGCTGTGTTTCTGGGTTCGTACTAGGTCATCAAAAAAAAGTTACAGCTTGTCATGTGATTTTACCCAGGGTCTTTTATTTTTGCAATAAGGTAAAATTCATGCACCTGATTAAGAAGAAAAAAGTAGAGTTCATCTGAGCATGAAGAAAAACTCAGGAGAAAACATAAAGTCATTTCATGTGGTTGCCGAAAAGGATCATAAGGAACTCTGAAACACAGACTTGTGTATATGTGTTTGCCTGCACTGGTAAATGTATACAAAATGATAATTTATTACACTTAGAATTTTTAAAAAAATCATTTGCTAAACAGGCAGGTTTAGTAGGGCTGAATTCAAGCATACTAAGCTGGCTGTAGTACAGGGGAAACTAATCTCTAGTTTTTCCCTCTGTGTGTGTTTTTTAAGGTGGGTACTGTTACAAATTCTATTTTTTTGGTGAGGGAGGAAAAGTGTAGCACTGAAAAACTGTGGTATTTCAAGGAGAAGTACCATTAAATAATTGAACACAAAATAAATACCACAGATATTTGCCAGTAATCTTGTTTTTATCCTGAACTGTTGATCCCCCAAATCATCATAGTTACTACTATGAGATACCGCAATTATGAAAAAATTCACTCTTGACAAGAAGTTATAAAAAAATTTACTGGGAGGCATTTGTTTTATCCATGTGGGAGCTATAAACTCTGACTGAATGATGGACCTTAATTTAAGAGGAGTTTATCAATATTAAAGAATATTCTTAGAAAGTATCAGAATGAAACATCTCACTCCCTTTAGTACTTTTCAAAGCGATTTATGAGCAACAGAGCATGAGACTGGTTTTCTGTCTCTGATCTCTAATTTGATGCTTCCAGTTTTTCTTATTCTTGTGATTTATTGATGCGAATTGAAGCCTCTTTCAGGGCCTTTACAAAACTCCATGCCAGACATTGAAACATTGATCACCCTCTTTGGCAGTGATAGGATACAAGAATTCAAGATATCTTCTGTCTGGGTTTTTTGGGATTTGTTTTGGCTTGGTTCTTTGTTTTGTTTTGTTTTGTTTTGTTTTGTTTTGTTTTGTTTTGTTTTGTTTTGTTTTGTTTTGTTTCTTGAGTAGAACCAAGTGAAAAAATTGTCTGAAAAAATTGACCTAGAAAATATTTACTCAATGTTTTTATGACTGAAGTTATTAAACAAAGAAACAAACAAGGCTTTTTGGTTTTCATTCAGTTAACAGTTCTACAGTGTACAGAAAGGTAGAGCACAAGGTCAAAGACTAAATTCAGCTCACCAATTTCATACTGTATGACTTCAGGTCATGAAATCAATCAGGAGACTGCTAAAGTTAAAGCGAGCAAAAAAGTAAGAGAAATAAAATACATACAAGTGGGTTTGTTGTATAGATGCTTAACAACCATTTCACTCCAAATAAACTTTTCTGGCTTGCTATGGTTATTTGAACTTTCAGAATGAGAATCATGAAAAGAGCCCATTCTGGTAAAGTAATGGAAAACCAACAAAATCGATCCACACAATTAATAAATAGGAGAGTAGCCTACTCAGTCTCCCAAATTCCTGATTATCTTAAGAACTTTGTCATCAAGGTGAAGATATTTTATGTCATAGGTCATGTGAGACACATGGGAAGACTAAAATTTCAGAATGGAGACTGAGGGTTAGTTCCAGGTCTACTTCCAATAAGGAGTTTGTAAGAATGAAGAGTAAACCCAAAGAAGGAGCAAAATTTTATGTTAAATGTTATACATAGGGTGAAATCCTTCAAGCTTCACAAAACCAGGCATGATCAAAAATTAGCCACCAATATAGCAGTTTGTCTAAGGAATTGGAATTTCCAAGGAGGCACAGATAATTTATTGCATTTAAGGTCTGAGTTAAGACCTCAGTGCTCCAAGAAAAGTAACCTATTACCTGACCATTCTTTGAAATGCACTTAAATTTACCAATATTTCTCAGCAGATCTGAAATATTCCATACTTAATTTCTCCTGATTAGTAGTATTTCAGAGCTGTGTGAATGTGTCTGAAATGCCTCTATTACCCTATGATCATAGATGTATTATGGATTATCTGCATTCTCCTTCTTTTATCTTGCTAGTTCCCATGAGCATTTCAAGTTAGCTTATCTGTAGGAGTTCTCATAAAAGAAAAGATACCAAAGTGTTCTTGTATAGCCTCTGGTTGTAGTGCCATACTTAGTTTCTGAGCCCTTCTTCATTTGATACATTAGTTAATGGGGAACATGGTCACATAATCATAGAATATTCATTATCTCATTTCTCTCCTTGCTCAAGAGGTAAACCTAGAATTTATCTTTACAGAACTGTTTTATTTTGCTTTGGGTTGGTTTGATTTGGGTTTATCATAGCATATTGTTACCATAACAGTGTGTCATAGTTACTAACTTTTATTCAGAACAGCTTCATTCAGGATGAGAATTTTCCCCTTTTTGCAGATATGAAAATATAAGAGTAGAGAGTAACAGGGTAGCAGTCTTAATTTTTCAGAGAATTTTCTATTAGGAAATAAGGAATATAGATAGTCCTCCTGTATCAAGTACATCACCCAAAGAAGTAAAAAGTCTCTAAAAATCCACAGCATTATCTGCAAACTCTGTAATTGATAGAGTGGCCAGTTGCCCAGAAGATAATTTAGTGGCTTTAACTATGAAAATTGCTCATTTTTTCTTAGATGCATGTCTTCCAGCCTCTGAAAAAACAAAATTAGCTGGAGATTCTACAGAAAGCAGTAACCCTTGCTATACAACAATCCTCCTGCTTTAAGCATTTCATGAGACTCAGTTCCTTGAAGAAAAATAACATTGTTTGAACTTGATTGAACTTGCTAGAACTTCTCTTCACTACTCTAGATGCCATCTTTAAGACTGTTTCATATATGCAGCTCCTTCATCCTCTTTTGCCTATGACTGTATGGTTTAAGACCATGCATGTTATGAAGATTTTATTTCCACTCAAGCTTTACAGTATGAATAAAGTAGTTTGCCAGAAATCATTCTTTCTTTTGCAGCTTTTGGAAAAAAAAAGCAAACAGAAATCCTTGAAGAGATTACTTTCAAAATGTAGTGGAACTCTGTTGTACTTGTGGTAACTATTCACAGGCCTGTTAAATTCAGGTGTGTTTTTTTTAATCTAATGAGAAAGACTTCTAACTGTTAGTCTCTATTTCATGGCACAGGAAAACTAAAACTAAAGTCGCCTATATGAATGTTTCATAAATATGGCAGACATAACATCCTTTTTGTTTAATCTTGCTTTGCTCTTAATATGATTGAATTATTTCTATTGAAATATATGAAATTTTCTTGAAGTATAAATGTTTCACAGTTTCAAATGATTAAGGTTTAAAAAGGTTAAACATTGTGAAAAATGGAACAATATCTCTTAATACAGAAATATGCAATGAAAAGTATTTTGCTATTAACACGAGTCAGAGAATCCTCATTTTATTAGTTCAAATAATCTCTTTGATTTAAGCAAAAACCTACTCAAATTATGGTAGAGTGAGAAGTTCAAATCTGGTGCACTTGCATGTACACAAACATAACTGTTCATAGAGAAAAAATGATTATATCCCAACTTGTCATATAAAACTCTGGAGCAGAAAGATTTAATATGATCTCATATTATTCAGACTTTATGCCTTTTCTAAGACTTATCACCCTGAACTTTGAACTAACCTCAAAATTGCAGCTAAAATATCATTTGACAATATAATGAAGAAAGTAAATTGTAGATTTATTAACTTTCACCCTCATCTCCCCCCAAAATGTGATCTGATTTGCAAAGCTTGTTCGTTCTTGTTCATTTCTAACAAGATTCCCAAAGTCTCCTTGAATAAGAGCAGGAGACAATACAAAAAAAAAAAAAAGTTTTAAACATAACTCCTGTTGAAGCATTAGTATTTTTCTGGTACTTAATGGGAGCCTATAGGAAAGATGGGGACAATCTTTTTAGCAAGGCCTGTTGCAATAGGACAAGGAACAATGGCTTTAAACTAAGGGAGGGTAGATTTAGACTGGATATAAGGCAGAAATTTTTTAGTATGCAGGTGGTGAAGCACTGGAACAGGTTGCCCAGACAGATAGTGGAGGCCCCGTACCTGGAAACAGTCAGGACCCAAAGCATTCCATCATTCTATAATTCTCTAAATTTAAAATACGTCTTCCTTATGTAGAAATTGTTTAACTCTCCTATTTACATGACTCTGAATAGATTTTCCTTGTGTTTCTGCTGTAATTTTCTAGGAGGTCAATGGCAAAAATATGTAAATGACAGAAAACTTTGGTATTACCTCATTAAGCGTGAAAGACTGAACTTTATTTCAGTGACTTTCATATGTGATTACAGCTCAACTTTCTCAATAGGTTTATAGCATATTTAATTAAAAATAAAGTTCATAATAGCCCAAAACAACCCAGTTAATCAAATGAAAACTTCCCTGCCATGTAACCTTACTTTCTAAAATTACTGATTAAACATGAAAAAGAATTTTGACCTCTCAATTTTTGATTCTTCAAGCTAAGAAATTTGTTGTTTGTTCATCTCAGGAAGATTAGTTTCAGGCTTAAAAAGCAAACTTCTATATCATGCAAATCATACTTTACCAGTCTTGCTGTTGTTGTTGTCCTTTCTTTCCCCCAGGTCACCAAAGAAGACTTAGGAAGTGATCCATGGACCACCATCAGAGTAATTAGTATTCATTTAATGAATATACATTTAGTTATGTGTACATTGCCATTTGTAGGTGTTGTGGGTTAACCCTGGTAGGTAGCTAAGCACCACGCAGTTGCTCACTCACTCCCCACAGCAGGATGGGGAAGAGAATCAGAAGAGCAAAAGCAAGAAATTACCCATAGATCAAGATCAAGACAGTTCAATAAAAGAAGACAATCTGCACATGCAAGCAGAGCAAAATAAGGAGTTCATTAACAACTTCCCATCATCAGGCCGATGTTTAGCCACTTCCAGAAAAGCAGGGCTTCATCACACTAGCAGTTACTTGGGGAGACAGATGCCATAGCCACAAACTTCTTTCTTTTCCCATCTTTAATTGCTGAGCATGATTTCGTATGGTATATGATATCCTTTTGGTCAGTTGGAGTCAGCTGTCCCGGCTGTGTCCCCTCCCAGGCTCTGGCCCACCCCTAGCCTCCCCATGGGCAGGGCACAGTGAGTAACAAAAAAGGCTGTGACACTGTATGAGCACTGCTGGGCAGCAGCTAAAACACCGATGTGTTATATCAACACTGTCTTGGTCACCAATCTAAAAGACATCACTGTGCAGACTGCTATGAGGAAGAAAATTAACTGTGTCCCAGACAGACTCAGGACACAATGGTTCCATACTCTGACTATACAGCTGTGGAAAATGAAACCTATTGACTGTACTTTGTAGCATAAATTAATGTTATTAACTATACAAAGATTTGGGGGCTAAATACTGACTCTTCTTGAGAAGAGAAAATCCAAATATACGAGTCTGTGAAATGTCCCCTGCTGTAACTGTGACTTGCCTCTCCACTATTCAAAAGGTACCAAAACTAGAAAGAGAAATGCTACGGTTTAATTTCCAGAGTAAATTGGTCCAATAATCAGAGTGTGTTATCACTCTCCTACTGCAGCACTTAGTCTTCTTTATTCAGTACAAAATAAAAGCAATCCATGCAGACCCCCATGGCAAACAGGGAACAGTGTCTCTTCCCTCTGTTTAGACCCCACCACCTGTAGGTGGGGGTGGTATCTGCTGAAGTTTTCTGAACCATTTGTTAATCACTACTAATATTTGTGCCACAGACTCTGACAGCCATATTACCACCTGCCTTGTACACTACCAGGGTAGTGGTAAGGAAAAGCACAGGAATATCGTGCCAAATAAACGGTCTACAGATGAGTGGCTCACAGCCCTTTGGCACTCTGGGCAAGGCTCATCCTGCCATGTGTGTGGGGCTCCAAACAGCCTCAGAGATGTCACTGCACTTCTTCATAGCCCCACGTTTTGCTGCACCCATCTACCCCTTGGGCCAAAGTAGTGCTCGTACATGTGTTAAGTCTCGTATACATAAGCAGATTACAGTCAACTTCACTGATCTACAGAGGATGGAGGGTAGTTTGATTTTGCTTAGGTCTCATTCACTGAGAGTGAAACTGAAAGACCCATGGGGTAAACGGGAAAAGCTGTTGTTCGCCTGACACAGTGTGACTTGTGGAACTGTAGAGGCTGCTGTGCATAGCTTAGCTTTAAGATCTCAGGCACTCTACAAGACAAGAAAAAATTAGGGGGCAATTTAAGAAGCAAGACACAAGAGTATACCTGTGCAGTACAAAGCCCTAAATCTGCTACATATGAAATTGTCTTACACTGACATTTTAAAAAATCTTTTCATAATTATGTCTAACATGTTATAACATGAATACCTTCTTTGAATGTTTTACGATATTATCTGCTTCCATGGTCTCACAGGTAGTGTACTTGGTGTCATCTGTGGTTTAAATCTAAACAACAATGACAAATATTGCACATTTCCAGTCTGCAAAATGATAAATGTCAGCTGCTCTCAGACTGTAACTCAAGACAATTAACTGGAAGACAAAAAATTGCTTTTTCTTTCCTCTGCTGCCAGAGTTGTAAACTTTTTGCCAAACTGCCTTTGTAAGAATTTAACTTCCCTACTGATTTGTTTGACTCACATTAATTTAAAAAATATCTCCACTACAACTTACTAGGCTATAAAAACATCCCTTTTCCTAGCATGAAGACATTGTGGTTGTTTAGTTTAATTTGAAGCTGTAATAAATAACTGAATAAATAAATAAATAAATAATTCTGAAATCCCAATAGAAATAATGTTTCTATTTGATAATCTTCTCATCAAAATCTCCCTCTGGTGTCTTAAGGTAGACTTTAAAAGGGAGAATTTTTTTCCGCCCCCAAACCTGTTTTAGCTACAAAATTTATGCTTATAAAGGAAGTAAATGTTTCACTTTACTGATTCCATATTTGAGCTACACATTCTATTTAATTTTAAGACTATCTTTGCCCTTTCTGACCATATAGAAGAATACAAAATGTGCTTCCTAGCTGGTCATTTTTTTTGTCTGATGTTTGAAATTAGTTATTATCAAATTCAAACAGGCAATGGAATAATGTTTTGTGTGCATCTTTGTATAAAACTTATAATCAGTGCTTTGGAATAAAGAGAAGAAGGGCAGCACAGACAATTCAAGCTACAACCTCTGATAAGGTAGTACAAGACAGAGTTAGATGGTGTCATGAAGAAATAAGATTCAACCTTGTAATTCAAAAGAGGTGGTACAGGTACAGATGTACAGAAATGACGGTATCGGCTTGGCACGCTGAAATCTTTGGAAATCGAGTAGGGAGATCAGCTACACGGAATGGGCTAATTGGTTTGGACCATAGGCTTGGAGGTGGACTGGTGCCGTTGACAGCAACTGCACAACTAAGCAGAAGACTTAGGAGAGGAAAAAGCAGCTGAGTTGGGCAAAAAGTGGAGACCTGATCGGTTAGTTCAGTAGTGCACCATGTGATATCTTTCTGTACTGATATGCTAAACTGGGCAATTTCTTCTTTATACTAATGACGATGTGGTGTTAGCACAGCTGCTCACATTTTTTTAGGACTATTTTGCTTCTTCTAGAAATAATACCGTAACAGATTCAAGAGCTTCTCTTTCCTCTTCAGAGATAATGCAATTGTTTTGTAATATCAAGCGAGAGTCTATCTAGGAATAAAGCACAATGCATTTTACTGGCCTTTAAAGATAATTTGACCGGCTTCATTATCCTGCATTAACTACTTGTCAAACCTTACTTGTAAATAGCAGTGTGCTTCATCAACACCAGCAAAGCTTGCATAAGTAACAAAGTTCTGAGTCTAAAATGATAATTACCATAATCTAATGAATCACATAAATCATTGATAATGAAGGGAAATAAACAATAGCTCAGAAATGAACACATTAATAACTTAGGGTCGGGGTTTTTTCCAACTGCAATGAGTAGTTTAATTTATATGGTGTGTCCATAGACAGTGCAACTGGAATTCTATCAGTGAAATAATTAGTAGTTAATCTAAAGGGATAAACATATCTAGCAGAGTCCAAATTGAAAAATGACTGTTAAAATGATCATTAAACTAAGAGCATTGCTATAAAATTATAATAAATGACCAATATGTTTATAAAGTAAATTCAACATCTTGAAGGGATCATTTCCTAAATATGCCAGTCTTCTACGAAGCCCCTCAAAATGACTAAAAAAATGTTCCAAAATGGGAAATGAAATGTATTTAAACAAAAATTTGCATGTTAACAAGAAAGAATAAAAAAAATTAACTGGGATTCTCTTTGCCTCCAGTCATTTAGGTATGCTGTTGAGTATGACCTGGGTATGACTCCAACTGATGGAGGTTTTGGGTCGAGACTGCTATGTGGCATAATGACTGTGATTCAGAGCAGCATCTCTCTTCCTCAGTGGGGTAAAGAGATGGTAACGGAGCACCTACAACTACAGTAGTGATTGAATAGCTGGTGGGTTGCATTTCAAATATTCTTTTTAATATGTGTAGAGAAACCAGTTTCAATTTATATGAAAAGGTGACTGGATTTTCAAAATATTTATGGATATTCAGAAGGAAACACTGAACTAGTATAACGTTTTCAACTCAAGTATCTTGGAAGATTATAAAAAAAACACTATACTAGAGTCTCTAAACAATTAATAGTATAGGATTGTTATGTTACAAGCAATATTTTAGCATATTATTTAAATTTATAGTGTGTGATGAAATGTGTATTTAGAACAGTAAAAAAATCTATCTTATTAACTCTTGTTTATTATTATTTATGAATATTTATTACTAGAATTATTGTCTCCTTCTCTGTTTTAGCTGTAAACCTTACGAATTCTCTGTTATTTTGGCTTAGTAGACATTAGAAGATAAGATTTCTTGAAATGCTTCATGTTACGACTTACCTGAAATCGTAAATGGATTCATCATGTTCCATTTCAAATTAGATGGGCGATCATAATGTATAACTAAGACAATCTGTTAGAAAAAAACATTCAAATATTGTATACATATTTTTTCCTGCATGTATACGTTCCTGATTGTAGGGGATAGGTAGGAGATTGTAGGCAACACTCAGAAGCCTGCGAAGTGTGGAAATCTGGAGTAACTGAGTAAATCCCATAGAAATGTGTTACCCTGTCACCAGTCCAGTTGAAACAAGGCGGATTTGTGAGCTTCCGCTGCAATAATGACCATCCCATCATCTCTGCTTTCCGGCTCCAGCCACCCAGCCACCACCTAGTAGACTCTCTCTTGCTCAGGACAGAGTTAATCAACATTTTCACTGGGTATAGGATGGTGTTGGCGCTTTATTTTGCTTTTTCTTCACCCAGTTCAGCTCTTTTGTCAGACACAAAAAAAATACTCTTAGATATTATTTAAAGTAAGCGTAAGAAGCGTACAAAGTATCTAATTGTTTTCCTTTTTGCCCTTTTTCTTTTTTTTAAGGCATTTATATGATAGTTTGATGGTGTTAATATAAAAATATGAAATAGAGGATGGTTTTCTTTTTCCTTTTTTTTTTTTTCTCCAGCACTGGAGGGAAATCCTTTGCAATAAACAGGAATACAGAAAGCTAGAATAAAGACCTCAATTTACAGGGTAACTGAGCCACTACGTTTCACCACCCACTAAGTGTAAACAGATAAATTAAAATTGGCAGAGAATAACAATTGGCAACGTATCCAAACAATTCACAAAAGACAATGGGGCATACCGTTGTCTGTAAAAGCCTAATGACTGCCAGATATCATTAGGTTTGTACTTGATAACTCGTAGAATCCACTATGTTTTTTCAGTTCAGTAAGGTAATATGAATTTACAACTCTACACTCACAATTATCAGCATTAAAAGTAATTATGATCTTTGAATTCTATGTAAGTTATTTTTGATATCAAGTGGGCTAAAGAAAACTGACTGTCATTTCTAATACACAGTATTTCTGATAATAAATGTAACCATACTGTTGAAAATGTGCTTAAGATAAACACCCATCATGTAATCAGTTATCTCAGTATAAAAATATAAAAGACTTAACTGGGTACAAATAGTCTTTCTGTGAAGCTTCCAAGGACAAAGCTTATTTTCACCCTGATGAGTAAGTCATTTTTTATTTTAATACTACCTCTACAGTTCATTCTAAAGGTCTGTCCTTATTTGTTCTAAAAGAACTGCTTTTTGGAGAGAATAGTACTGCATCTAAATCCTGGGACGTGATCAAACACCACATTTTTTTGGTTCTTTCTTGTTATTCAGATTGGTGGTCAGTGCACAATGATTCAGTTGTACTTTCTCTTATGAAGTTCTATTACAGCATCCAATGGATGAAATGGATGAAATTCCTTAAAAACAAATTCTTTCCTAAATTCACAACATGCCATTTTAAGATCTATATAAACTGTTCAGTAGCAAAAATGCTGGTGACTGATGTAGCCATCTATCTGTCATGTCACTGTAAATACTACATCTTTATTGTTATATTAATCACTTGTAAAGGTTTCTGTGCTTTAAAGAACAGATGTTAGTTTTGTACCATACATTGTGGGAATAGACAATGTCACAAAATAACCTGTTCATAGGAATAAAAGGTATGATGTTAGCTTATTTTTGCAGTTTTGATGTTTCAGTTAAGTGCAGGCCAGATGGCTCTGCTTTGGGATAGTAAGAAATACAATCCCAAGACAGCATTCAGCAGATGCTGGGGCAGCAGCTCCAGCTGACCAGACAGGTTTGCTATTTCTCTACTCCACACACAGCCAAAGCCAAGAATGGTGAAAGGACAAGAGAATAAGCCACAAGAAGTACAGCTACTGAGCACAGAGAAAATTATTTAAAGAGTAATAGCAAATTAAAAAAAAACAAAAAATTCCAAACCTAAAATCCATCCTACTCATGAATTTATCTTTTTTGGGAAGAAAGGAAAAGACAGGAAAATGGCATAGGGAAAGAAGTAATTGGATTTTCTTTCTTCTTAAGAGAGAAAACTATCTTTTTTTTTTAATGCAGGTGCTTATTTCCTGGTCACCGACAGCAACTGAATTTGAAAACTACAGCTGTGGCTTTAATTAAAAGTATATTGTGTACGTCTATATAATATTATGACTAGGTCTCAGCAGCCCTAAATCAGCTCGATTGAGCCAAATAGCATTTTTGGGTTTTAAACTATTTGGGGATCTGCTGACACCACTTATATTTAACTTCAGATATTTTGTTATTTTATAATCAAAGAAAAAAGAGACAGATTGCACTTTTATTTCTGTGATTGACATTATAAAAGAAGTCAGAACTGAAGTACATAACAGCTGGAATACTGTAGAGGCATTAAAGAAAAAAAAAGGGGGGGATTTTGCAGTTAAGACTAAAACACAAGAGATGTGTTTTACTCTTATCTTCTTACATATTCTCTTTGTAACTGAACAAGTTGTTGCTATCCTCTCTTTTTCAGTTCCCTTTACTGCCGGATATTTAACAGATAGCATGAGGGCAGAATTAAGTTTAATAGGGTCTATCTCTCCTTCCCCCTTCCCAAGTCGAGTAATGTCTCATAAAAGCCTTGGATACTCACCAAGATCATGTTGCTCTATGCTTCATATAATGAATTTCATGGAAAGACAACAAGAGTACATCTTGCAGGGGCGACTCATGCAGTACTGGTCTAAATGAGCAGAGGAACTGCAGCCTTGAAATGGTGTAGATGCAGGTGAAAATGCTTTGAGAATTTTGTTTGGAAATATGAAAAGGAGAATATTTTAAGTGTGCCCCACTCATTCAAAATGAAAACTGATTTTTCTGACATGGAGTTTAATATTGTTCTTCCTGTTCTCCATGCGAAAATAGCATCACAAAGTATCTCTGTGGCAGACCTTATTTTGCTGGAAATCCTATAGATAAATCCCGTGGTGAAAGAATCATGGATAATAAATAGTTTTCTTATTGTTGGTCCTTTCAGAATAGTCTAAAGTATTTTTGGCAATGCCTCTACAAAATGATGCAACTTCCACTTGCTGTTTTTGAACTCAAATTTTCTTTGTAAAAGTTTGACATCCTTTGTTAGTAGTAAACTCTTATTTGTACATTTTTTTTGGAAAAAAAATTAAATCACCCTTGAGCTCTGGATTTTATTGCTAAATTGCCTTATGAGGAGGGATCATTCCAGTCAGACTGTTTTCAACCTCCTAAGCCACCTGTGGTTACTGGTATTACACACGCAGGATTTGAGCCTCATCTCTCATGCATAGACACATATTACATCAGCATGATTGATTCCTAAATTTGAAGTGATATCGCACCCTGATAGTTTACATCACTGTTAGGACACGTTTAGATACTCTTATTGGAGTGACTGAACCATGGATGTAAATCCAAAAAAAAGTGACATCTTTCTGAATAGACGACAACCTTACCAAATATATTTGTAAAACATATCGAACATAGAATTGATTTTTTATTAATAATTGTACTGTGTTTGATATTTAATATTCACAAGAACCTGTAAATTTATGCATCTGTGTATACGCTTTGTGATGCAGCTATCATCTTCTGATTTTATCTGTTTAAAGGCTCCCATTTACTTCAGTGAAATTTCGAGCGATACATAAATATTAAGGACTGAGATGACAAATGTCACACAGGATTGTAAGCAAATCACCACAAAAATACTGTTTATGCATACAAAACATTGCACCAGCAGTCTTTCTAACTTCTTTTCAAGGCCTGTGGAATCAAATTTGCATGGGTAGGGGTCAAGCATCGTAGATTTGCTTACACTCTGTGTGCAGTTGGACATTTTGCTTTTCTGGTAGATAGATAACTGTACCGTCTCTGTCTTTAGATCACATTTTCATTGCTGTGATCCCACCATTCCTTCCCTTCTTTCTTTCTTTCTCACACTGTTCCTGGCCAACAGAAAATTAGATGAGCAGTCATCCCATTTGCTACAGTACCAGCATCCCCCAAAGTAGAACCTTGGAAATACTCTAAAAGAAAACGGCAGATCTTGGATCGTTTCAAAGATTGGGCATGCTTGGTACGGGAAGAAAAGAAATAATCAAGGCAGTGGTTTATTTAAGAAAAATTAGGTTCTGACTTTCACAGGAGAAGGTGTGATAAAGAGATGGTTGCTCAATAGTGCTTCCTATTTTTTCCTGACAGCAAAACTGAGGCAAAAATAACCACATAAAGAAATCAGCATTGATTTAGCCTAGTGTTGCCTGAAGGAGCTTAAGACTGGGAAACAGATAAACAGTAAAAGAGAACAAAAGCATATCTCAAACCATCACTTGCTTTCCAAACAATGTTTCTCCTTATTTGCTCACTTTTATAATCAATTTTATCTTTATTATCCCTGTATTCTCATAATTTGTATGAACTGGGAAAATCACCAGTGAATTAATACAAGTGGAAAAAAAATTTCCAAGCAGGAAACAATCATGCAATTTGAATCCTAAGGTGGTGGGTTGCAGAATCACTGGTAATCATAGATTTTGTTAGAACAATTTATTCTACATGAGTTCCCATAAAAAGGTAGGACAAAGTACCTGAACTGTCTTTCAGGTTTATATGTAATATTGAGAATATATTACATCCTTAACCTACACTTTTCAATAATAAAAAGGTTCTGATGAGTTTAATTAAGTTTCCTCCACTGTGTAGGGGATCCCTATAGCAAATAAAGGGCAATTTAGACGTCACTGGATTTTGATCTTCTCTCTGGAAAATTTGTACGTTACTATACAGTACTTTCTTCTGTGTGGCTGAAATCGTCTGCAGAAGAAGAGGCAAGGTCAAGTGCTGGATTCACCACCATGAGCAGACACCCACATTCATACAGCACAATGGCTTCAGCACCTGCAGAGCTCTTATGGGGCAGGTGGTGCGTGGTGACAAGAATAGGAAAGAGCTGTTATGAAAGGTTGGGTTACCTAGATGTTTCAGATGTATCTAGGACCAGAAGTAGAGGCTGCAGTGAGACACTGAGACATGGTGAAACAGCAATGAGAGAGGTCTGATGGAGTTACTGGCATCCCCACCATTTAGAGTTATGTGGCTTCTGTTTTAATAACTTGAAGTTAAACAGAAGGAAATAAGATGAACATGATAGCTACTAACAATTAAACATGTTTAAATGTATGTGCCGCTCAGTTCAAGAGTTCTGTTCTGGCAAAGGATGGCTTAGAAGCAGTTGAGAAGGACTAGATTAAACCTGGGTTGTTGCCAGGCTATTTTGCTAATCTTAATTAAGCAATCAATATATTAACTGCATGTACATAAACAGTGAATATTAAGTAATTTCTTTTCTTAACAAATACCTTTTCAGACTTGTTCTTCTTCCAGTCACTAGGACCTTTTATATGCCATTATTTTTTCTTCTTTATTAGGGCATGATTTGACAGATCTTTACAATTAACTGAAGTCCCATGTTGCTTACAAAGTTCAGAGATGCAATTTAATAATAATTTTTAAAAGTACATCACCTTTTCAGAGCCCTATAGTAAGATTACTCTGGATGCAGACAGGATATTTTTATTTTTTTTAAATGCAATCCTGATGGGGGAAGATCTGTAAAGGGAGCAAAGACTTTTTTGTTTCAGCTGCAAGGCCAGGCTTAGCAGAATTTTTCTGTTTGACTAAGAACTGTTTGCAGTTCAGCAAGAAGCACTAGATCATTTCAGCAAGATTCACCCGGATATAAATCGTGGCTAATTGCCATCTTTCAGCATTTTGTGACCCTCAGGTATAAGTGATGTGAGATGTCAATAAACTGTATGCATCATTTCCCTTCTGCCAAATAAAGCCTCAAGAGTAATACATACTGTAGTAGAATGGGAAACATTTCTACAGCCCTAACGAGCAGGTTTTTTGGTTTGTTTTTTTTTTTTTTTTTTTTCTGGGTAGAGTGATATGATTCAAAAAAACAGTTCCTGGAAGGCTCAGCAAAGATAGGTTTAGATGCCAACTGTTAGCATACATTTTATAACTTTATTGTTCTCTGGAGCATGAAAGATCTGTCAGGATGCAAAAGATCATCCCTGTAGATAGGAATTGATTAGAAAATTCACAACTTGAGGCCTGCTGGTGGGAAATTACTGTACAATGTCATTCACTTGAAACCAAGTGACTTTTGCTATAAATGAGCAAGGGAAGAAATTTTGGGCTTTGTGAGAGCTAAATTGCATTGCATGGTGGTAGTCAGCCTGTCAGTAAAAGAGATTAAAGCAATTCCTATTGTATAGAACTGCTCAGAAACATAATCTAGGAGAAAATGCTTAGATGAAAACTATAAAAATTGCAGTTAAACTGTAAATTTAATCAGCATTGATTGGATGAAGCTTTAGGCTTTACACACTAAATTTCTTTTTCTTTTTTTACTGGATTTTATTAGTACGATTTAGAGGGAGTAAAAACACAATCATCATTGATTTTTTTCTTTCTAATGTAGAGACCACAAATATTTAGAGAATTATGATTCCTTTCTTTTTTTCTCTCTTTCTAATTATTTCCTTTCAAGACCTTTTTCAGTGTCGGCATCCACACATACTAAGCTTTTATAGTCTTCACAACAGCAATATTGTCAGATTTTTGTTTTAATTGCACTAATAAAAGGTCAACATTTTTTTCATGAAGTAATTTTTTTCTAGAATTGTTAGTCACAACATTGAAATTTGACATTATTAAGTATAAACATCGGTTTAACTCTAGGATTTATTCTCATCTATGAAGAGGGTTTGTCTCTGCAAAATAACACTGAGGTTCTAGAAGGTTTTCTGTAGTAGACGATTACTGTGCTTTATGGAACAAATCACTGTTCTGAGTTTGTCTATGTGGATATATTAGATAGTTGATTCCTTATTCCGGTATTATATGTGCAATTTGCAAATTCAGTATACAAAAATCAGAAAGTACCTAGAGTTAACAATGACCCTTCAACATTAAATTGCTCTCCTGTGGCTGAGCCAAATAAGATGACATATTACATTATTTTACTTTCATATTATAAAGAATAATGATAAATTTCTTCTTCCTTTATTCATTCTTTCTCCTGCATGTGAAGATGCATGTAAGTGTAAATTAAGTTTAGAATAAAATATAGATTTGACTACTGGGAAATACTGAGCTGTGTTCTTGGCTTTGGAGGAAAACACAGCATTCTGATCATCACAGCATAGCAGAATACAGACATTCGACATATTTGCTCCAAAAAGCAATGTGACTGCAATAAAGAGATGTGCATCTGCCAAATCAGGGAGCTAGGTTTAGGTTGTATCCTCCAGTGTCGGCTTGGGAATAGTCTGAAGTGGTGGACTAGCACCGAGACAGAAATACAGAGTTCTGCATGGTGCTATGAGATGGGCTGACAGGGAATTAATCACCTTAATATGAGCCAGAAATGGGATGACAGTGTTTTATGTGCCAGAAAAGCTGGAGAAGGAGGGACCAATGTCTGCCACAAATTACAGCTCCTTCAGGAACAATTTGTCAAAGAAAATATCCAGAAGGAGCTGGGCCTTCCCAATGCTGAGAACCTAATTGCCACTTTCCTACTCTTTACAGGCATTTCTTTTGGGTACTGCCTAGCTTGACCCTTCTGAAAGTCATAAAGCAGTATTTGGGCCCTAGGTTTTATTATTTTATTCCAAGCATCATTAGATCTTGCAGGCAATTTTTGTGATGCCTGTTATTTTTGATAGGTGGCAGATCTCTTGTAAAGATTATTGAAAGTTAAGGGGAAATCCAAATTATAATGATAACTTGTGACAGAGGAATAATCTGGCATGGAGGGCAAGAAGGCCCAACTGCAGAAGGGGTTAAACTGTCTGCAAGCAAGAAAACCAGAGACAGAATGACTCCATGTAAAGAAAAAAGGGTTCCCTTGCTGAGGAGATAAGAAACAGCTGCAGGACTGTCTTGTAAGGATTATGAAGGACAAGTGCTGAGGGACTACTTTTAGTCATCAGAACTGTCTCTGGGTGATAAATCCAACACCAAACATTGATTAAGGTGCCCAATGTCTATGCTTGTATAATTGGTGTTGGTGTAAGTGTAGATAAGGAATTGGCTTGTGCTGCATCTTTACAGACTCCTTGTGGAACCTTTTAAGGCAGTAATAGTCTATTCAAAGCATTGTTCATTAAATCTCTTTACATTTAAGCACAAAATTGTTAGTCTGCCTCAAGGGGTAATATTAAAGTTCCCCAGCAAAAGTCAGTAATACAGACTTTTCATTGACTTCAAAGGTTTTAGAGGTCAGGCTTTAGCAACAAAACCAACCAAGTCTTTGGGCATGGCAATAGGCTATTTGGCTTTACAGTAGCCTGTCATATGCTTAAATACAAATAAATACGTACATGCTCTCTTGTGTTAAGAACAATAAGTGTACAGAGATTTGAACAAATACTGCCCTATTCTCCTTCACTGAAGAAGATGATTGCCATAATGTCATTGCAATTGGTGAGAATTCAGAGGAGTTCCTCTCTACAAGGAGAGGACCAATGCTTAGCTTCAATCTGATGTGCATCTTACCAATTCAGCATCTGACATTTGATAATGTTTAAAAAGTCCTTAAAACGTGAAAGGCTTTTCTTATTTAATTCAAAGTATTAATTTCATCAGGCCATCCACATGCAATAAAATAGGTGGGATGATAAAGAATAGTAGTTATTGAAGTACACTGTACTTTGTTTCTCAATTCCTTCAGTCCAATTAAACATATAACAGAAAATGCTCACTCTGAATTTTTTTAAGAATAAATTATGAAGTAATCTGCTTGAAGTAGGGAAATAAATTTGTGCCAATATTATCTCTTTTCTATATTCATTTGCCAATTTACTGTATTCCTGTTGTTTCAGCACTGAGCCACATAGGGAGAGATTGAAAGATCTGAAGGAGCTTGAATTTTCATACACATATAGTTATCAATATGGATCACTATTAAACTGTAGTTTTAAAATTTATAAGAAATTTACTAATGGCTATTTTATTTATGCCCTAAGTTAACACAGGAATCTTAGTTAGCATTTCTGGAATGCTACATTTCTTTCAAATTATCATAGAAACACTAAAATGTAACAGACATAATAATGAAGATAAGAAATTCTCAGAAACATTTTTCTGATCTGATGTTCTACCCTAAGTTTGAGCATCCCTGAAGTAGTCTTACAACTGAGAAGAAATGTTCAAAACAATTTGTAATCATCAGCAAGTAGAAAAGAATCTGAATAACAGTCAAAACAGGCAAAATGTCTCCTGCTACTAGAGAACAGGCTTTTCAACTATAATAATAGTTGGATGTTAACTGAATATTCACTTTATTTAAATCCTTTCTGATTGAATATGAGCAAGAGTAGATCAAGACTAATGTCCAGGACAACTTGACATTTTTTAATGTATTTTTGTAAATCCAATTAATATAAGACTTTTCCACCAGTGATGAAAACATGTTCTGCAAGTAATAGCTGTAGATGCCCAAACACAATGAAGTTGTATACCTCTTTTACCTTTTACCTCTTACCTCCATGTTATATTCCCTAGAAGTTTATCAGGACAAATATCCTTCAGAGGAAACAAGAATGGAGAGGAAAGCAAAACCATGTTGGGATTACTTTTTTTTTTTTTTGTAGTTGTCACAACCAAAATGTGGATAAAGCTGAATTCTACTGATATACTCATTGTGAGCTGTTCTTCAGTACCACAATACCATGGAGGGCTTCAGTGCTGATAAAACATTGAACCCCCCAACTGTCTTGCTGTAGTTACTGCAAGCTTCTCAGCTCAGTTCTGCCCATGCATACCTAGCATGTCACACAACTGGCATTGCTAGGGTGGTGTCAGACCCCACAACTTTCTCTCTCATGACTTCTGTCACCAGAGGACTTTTAAGAGCAGACTGACTGCTGAAATGGTCTTGAGAACAATTTAATTCAGTTTCAGTTATAGGCAGAAATCTTCATCATCCTTTTCTCAATGTTTGTAGGTGAACATAAAAACATGCTTCAAACACTGTGTACTCCAGGCCAGTTGTCATGACAAATAGACCAAAGGTATCTTTAAATATGATGTACTTATCTCCATTTTGCTTGGAAAACAGACGATGAGCCCACAAAAGGAAAAGAACATATGCTTCTCTGACCCTTCTAATTTCTGTCTCAGTCTTCAAACACCCATACATGGCAAAATAGTGTTTGGATTTTTGTCAGTTGGAAGAGGCTACATGAAATTTCATAAAGCACATAAAAGCAACATTTTGTATTCAGGAAAGCATAGTATTTAAGAATTTATTCAGATTCCATTTTGATTTAGATACAAACACACAGAAATAATGAATTATATTAAGAGAATAGTCTATTGATTTAATTTTCCTTTTACATCAAACACAAATCACGGTGCTACTTAGTAATTTTTATTTGGTAGACTTCTACAAGGACTACGAAATAGACAACACGAGGCAGAGGTCAGTACTTCTTCTTTAGCACAACTGTAATGTACTTAGAAATACACTTTCATTGACATTACATTAGATTTGGACTTAATGGTGCAAAGATACTGCCAGAGTAGACTAAGCAACAGCATGCTCTGTTGATGAGATACGCCAATTATGGAATCAATTTTTCTGTCATTATGACTCCACTGGTAAGCATTGGTGTGCTGGTTTTGGTGTTTAAGTATTCCACAGGATGGTTAATCAAAATAAGAAATAACTGACCTGTGATTAAAAAATAATTAAATTCAGACTATTAATTACACTTCCTCTAAAAGAAGAGCTACTAACGTGAAATAATAAACAGTACTGAATACATTCTTGACTTAGAATTGGTCTTTCCATGCTTCTGAATATTGACCTATTTAGACACCCTGAAAAAAACAAACTCAGTGCAGTGCTGTGAGGGAGCACGAGGTACTATTAAAAAAAGTGGTCATGGATGGCAAAAGTATAAAATTATTCTGCAAATGCAGCATAAAGACGAAAACATCAAAAATAGGCAAGAGACAAATGCTAGTCTAAACAGAAAAACGTAATGGGGTAAAGGAAATATGTCTCGCAGAGAATGATTTCTGAAGGAAAGAAAAGGCAAAGAATCATTCTACTGAGATTTGACTACATCAGAGAACTGTGTGAGATATTAGATTATTAGGTTCAAAGACAGTAGAAAGGACAAACAACAGTAGGAGGAATGATAATCTCTCTAAAGAAATAAATGACTTATTCACCGAGCAGACTGAAACCTAGCTGTTGATATTCCTCAGAGCCCTATTGAGGAAAAATAGTGTTTGCTGTTCACAATAATTTTTCAGCCAAAACTTGATTTCAATGCTTTGCTTAAGCATTTTTCATGATTTATTTAACATCTCCCAGTCTCAGCTGCCTTTTCTTTGAATAACTAGTCAACGTGATCCAAACATTAGATTGGAAACCTGAAAGCATTTTATGTACACAGTGAAATATGTATTAAATTGGAATAATGTGAAAGAAATTAAGACTGGCTAAACAACAGGAAAATATACTTGACTTTGATTGTAATGTCTTCTAAAGAAATACTTGCATTAAAGCAACTTAAATCTGTGACTATTCCAAGATTGTGTTAGTACCAATTTAAGACTGAAAATGCAGAAAAATTGTGAGTCAAGACAACTTGTGAAAAATATTCAAACATTAAATCCTGTTCTCTCAAAGTTCAGTAGTAAAAAATGCATAAATACCAATGTGTCATTTTCTAAGTGTAGTGGGTAGTTCTCTGTAAAGCTCAAAGCCTTTCAAAGTTCAAGGAGTTCAACAGTCTTAAGCCCTAGTTACCTACTAGAGCACATGCTCTGGGCACAGTAACCAAACCTCAGGCAGTAAGGATCTTCTTACAAGAGGGACAAGATCCCTACTGTGAGAGATGGAGATTTCTTGAGGGCTCATCTGAAACCAAGGAATAGTTTCTCCTAGACAGCAAGTCTATCACAAAACATGAAGTACAAAGTGCTGTCCTTTGGTCTGTCTTCTCCACAGCGAACACAGACTGGTGTGAGTATTTTGCTTGTTCTCTCACACCCCCCCTCCTTGTCCTCCTCTGAATATCAGAAAAATTAATAAGTAAATTTTTTCTGGTGTGAAAGCATGGAAGAATAAGAATGCATGTATGGAGAAGCCTTCAGTGTTTTAATCTTTCAAAAATCCTGAAAAACTAAGAATACTAGTGGGGTGTGTGTGAGTAGGGAAGATACCTACACAAGCTCTAAAATGTACCTCTTTCAAACATGATTTTTGTGAGTTCATTAGCATCTGCAGCTTGGGTGCTGTATGTTATTGGTACCTCTGAGCATCAGTGACAGAGATTTGGACTTCTAAATACAGAATAACTATAAGCTCCAACTCTGAATGTTGCATCAGGTATCATATTAAGATATATGACAGTTTCTGGGCTACAGATAAAAAAATGTTGGTGAAGAACCAGTAATGTTTTACTATAGATTCTCCAAGAAATGAATTTTTCTTACTGCTGTTAAACTTAGAGCTGTAAGCCTTTTGTTAAAGGCTAAACAGACATCCATAGATAGCTCTGGCAGAAATAAAGCTGACCGCAGTCTGCATGTGTCACACTTAGTGCTTTTTAGAGTGAAATCACAAAATATCTGGTGGATCTAGTAAACTTACAGAAAAGCCATGGTGTAAGAGATGTTCACATATCAACATAACATCTAATGAGTATTTACTTATGCTAGGATGAGAAAGTTCCTAACCAGCTGGTGTGACCAGGCCTCAGGAGCCATCAGTGACGTGGCTGGAAACTGGTGAGGCTTTGGCTAGCTGGAAATAGAAAACCTAATCAAACAGAAATAAAACAATCCTTCAAAATCAGTGGAATGGAACATATCCCTCAATTCTCTCTTACAAGTGAAACAAAAATACAGAGCCCTTCAAATAAACGTAGCATAACTTCAACTTTTAAATAGAAGAGTTAAAAAACCAAAATATTTATTTTTGGAGACATTTGAAAGCGAAAAAAAAATCTTTATTTACATGTATGTATGTATTATAGCTCTACTTTCTATGTTGTCCATACTGTTTTCTAACCACAAGGGAAGTTGCAGCTATATTCAAAAAAGAGTTGGAGAGCAGTCAGAATTTCATGTGGGTTTTTTTAGAACTTGTGGATAATTTTTGTTTGCTATGAATTATTTTTGGTTTTACTTTTGTTCAGAAGCAAAATGAAAATATGCAGAGATTGTACTTTAGTTACTCTGGCACTCAATTTAAGCATAATCTTTTTCTGCCTTCATAGCTCACATAATTAATATAACAGTCCACTTGTTGCCCTCTCCGTTCCTATATTTGAGAATAAATACAGAGGGGCCTACTACTCCTTTTCTGTCCCCACATTTTAAAGTATTTAAAAGCTACTCTAACTCATTTGCTACAATGGATTAAATTCTACTGGCAGTCATTAGCAAAAATAACTATCCCATATATGCGTACATCTTTCAACCGTCCTGAGACTGTTCCTTCCTAAGCCACAGAAACACAGAATCACAGAATCACAGAATAGTAGGGGTTGGAAGGGACCTCTGTGGGTCATCTAGTCCAACCCCCCTGCCGAAGCAGGGTCACCTACAGCAGGCTGCACAGGACCTTGTCCAGGCGGGTCTTGAATATCTCCAGAGAAGGAGACTCCACAACCTCCCTGGGCAGCCTGTTCCAGTGCTCCGTCACCCTCAGAGGGAAGAAGTTCTTCCTCATGTTCAGACGGAACTTCCTGTGCCTCAGTTTGTGCCCATTGCCCCTTGTCCTGTCACTGGGCACCACTGAAAAGAGCTTGGCCCCATCCTCCTGACACCCACCCTTCAGATATTTATAAGCCATTTAGACACATGATGTGGTGCTGACATGTAAGTCTTATTTAACCTCCATCTCATCTAAAAAGCTGTCAGGCTGGCATGACTGCACATCATTTAGCCTAACCACAAATAAAACCTTATGGCTTTGTTGCTGACGAAAACATAGATAATGTCTCTCTTATGACTGTTATCAACCATAGACATTACACTCATTTATCTGTAGCTTTGCTGTGTAGAGCTTAAGCGAAAGAAGTGACTTCGTCCTGAGGGGCTTACAGAGTGATATGAGAAAGGCAGACTGCACTTTTAATTAGCCCTATCACTGACTCCCGACAAAGGCAACACTAGCGCTTGTTTTGTTTTGTTAGTGTTCAAAAGGGAGTGGAGCTAGTCCCTGGAGTCCAGGTAACCTGAAGCAACTTAGTCTAAAGAATTTTTTGCTTGTTAATAACAGTTAGACTCTAGTCTAAAGAGTGTACTGAGTTACAGCAGGCCTCTTAGAAAGATCTGAACTGGAAGAGACAAGGTGTGGAAACACATGGAGAAAGGAAATCCATAGCAAGGATACATATAGCACAAGTTGGAAGTCAATTTAGCAAAAGAAGAGGGCCCAATGCATCCCACATTTTATGTAGGACAGAGATAGAGGTGGGATGATAGAAATGGCAAAGAAAAGGCTGAGCTACTTACCTTCAAAGAAAAAAAAAAACAGTACTACATGGCTGTTTATTTTACTTCTTTTTTCTTCTTTTGTTTTTTTTTCTTCTTTTTTGTTTTTTCTTCTTTTTTTTCTTTCCTTGTACAAATACTCTGGTAGAATGACCTATTCTGTGATAGTAAAAGGCTGACAGGCAATTACTCTCAAATCCAAGTCTTTCATCTCTGAAGAAAGCACATTTTAATATGCACGGTTGGGTATTAGCTGTTTCATGGCTTATGTACATAGTCATTGAACACTTACAATTGAATAATTTTATTCAGCAGGAGCAGAACTGCACCCTGACTTTATGAACTGCTTTGTATTGCTTTTCATATGGAAGCTTTTGTGTGAAACCAAAGTTTACGCTATAATATTTTTGGTTTTGTTTTTCTATTTCTTTTTCTTTTTTTTTCTTTTTCTTTTTTCATTGTTCAGGAACCTTCTTTTCTTGAAAGAGAAGAATTAGTAACACAGTCCAGGCACATGCATAACACATGCAAGAGCTGTACAGGTTACAGCTCTGGTAAAGTATCTCAGTCCCGGTGTTTAGCATCCTTACTGTCCTTGATGTGGTTGTGCAGGGAAGGATTTCCATCTGTATGATATTGTCTGAGCATGTGTCTTTTGAGGAAAAAAAAAAGCAGCAACAAAGACATCAAAATTATTTTTAACTTCAGTGCAAGTTTAAATGTTCTGAGCTGATGGTTCTGGAGGCTGAGATCTTTTGTCTGTAGAACATTACCATAATTATCTCAATTGCCTAATCTTCATATGTCAGTATATGCACAGGTGTACGTGCAACAAAAATGCTGGATAAATGGGGAATAACATTTTGGTGAAACAACTTATGCAACACTCACAAAGCTTGTCTTTTTCTGTGAGACAGATAAAACACACAATTGTACACACAAACACACACAACTCTTGGAGTTAACAGCCATTTTTAGTGTACATCTGGGGAGAGAACGTGATCTAACTTCCGAAGCTTTCTGTCTTTTGACTTCGTTGTTGCCAGCTTTTCCCTCAGGAGCTAAACATTCACTCTCAAAAGAAGGAAAAGATATGAAACTCTATATCTTCTGAAATAGCAATGCCTCAATTCCTTTTTCTTTAAGTATAGATTTTTTAAAAGAACAGAATCGCAGCACTGAAAGATTTTTAAAAAGCTGCAATGATCTCAGTAGGAGAGAGTAAATATATTCTAGTGGTATTCTGTGTGTCCTCATCTTTTTACAGTGTTTTCAAATTTATTGTAAAAATTAATCTGAAGATGCATTTAGTGACTCCCATTATCATAACGTAACAGCACATGTACATTTTGTAGATTTTTTCTGGTGCCTGTTGCTTTACTTCAGCCATTGGGTTTTGATATGTGAAGACTAAAATAGGTAGCGGGGGTCTTGCATGGAGAGGTCATATCTCTGCTACTCTGTGACTCTCTCTAAGATTGCAGTAGACCATTTTTATTTCTTAAGGAGCAATATTCTATTGCTTGCACATCATTTTCACACAAATCTTGCTTTTCTGCACTAATAAGGCAATTGTCAAGAAAATGCAATTGCAAGTATGTACTATGTAGTTTATGCAATAAGTAGGTAGAACACACCTTACTGCATTTATATGTAAGAATGTTCAGACAATCATGCATCTTGTCTTCAGTCATTTTCAAACTCAGATGTCAGAGGTTAAGCACATGGTTTTTCTCCTTATCGAAAGATCTCACATCACAGAGACACTACCGTTGTCAATGACTGAAATGGTCTTGGCCATCAATGGGTCCATCTTCGAGCCTGTTGGAATTGGCTCCGTCAGACATAAGCGAAGCTTCTGGCAGCTTCTCACAGAAATCACTGCTGCAGCCCCCTGCCCTCCCCCCCCCCCAGCCTTGCCATACAAACTCGTAGTTCTTGTAGAGTCTTTTGAAATGTTTTTTCAGTGTCTCTGACAGTAAAGTATTGAAAAATCCCAAAACTAACATACCATTTCTTACTCTCAAGTACAAATACAAAAGTCAGGTTAAGCGGTTAGTTTATACTTTAACATGTTTCTTGTTCCTGTAAGATGAAATGTGCAGTCACTAAGTAGAAAACTGCCTTAGTTTGTCATGATTTTATATTACACAGAAGTAAACTCTTGGAGATGGTAGCTACTGAAGGTGAAGGGCTCTGGAGCAGAGGCTCGCGCCGAGGGACCCTTTCTCCAGTGGCAAAACCGCAGCGGCAAGGCGACAAAAAGCGCCGAGAGAGAGAGGAGACCCCAGCGCCCCCCCCCCCCCCCCCCTTCCCCCCCTCCCCGAACGGGAAAGCGGGAGGTGCAAACGAGCGGCAGCTCTGACTCAGTGGGGGCGGAGTCGAGTGTGACAGCGGCCAAAGACCGTCACGGATATGAGCAGCCCCCAGGGAGCGCGAGCGACCAGGAGCGCGGGCAAACAGGTCCGGCAAACAGAGCCGCAAACAGAGCCGGCAAACAAACAGAGCCGGCACAGCAGCCCGGGAGCGGCGCAGCAGTTTGCGCGGCAGTTCGCGCAGGCAGGGCGAGCGGGGAAGACGGCTGGGCAAGGGTGCAGCCGCCCCTCCTGGCAATTCAAGTAGTGGGCATTGCCTATCCAGGAGATATTCTAGCCGTGGTTACCACCCGTGGTAAACCTCTTGCTAGAAGGAGTGTAGGGACCAAGACGGAGCCCCCACGCAAGGACACTTCTGTCCAGGTCTCTGGCTGCAGGGAGTGCCTGAGCCTGGCGCTCGTACTGGCGGACAGCAGACAACTGCTGTGTTCGGTGCGAGCAGGTGAACAATCTGCTCAGCCTGGTGGCAGAGCTGAAGGAGGAAGTGGAGAGGTTGAGGAGCATCTGGGAGTGTGAGAGGGAGATCGACTGGTGGAGCAGCACACTGCCCTCCCTGAGGCAGAGGCAGCAGGAGGCGCCTCCACAGAAAGCAGAGAACTCCCTACCCTCTTGCCACCGAGCAGAAAGAGGGGACCTAAGAGATGGGGGGGAATGGAAACGGGTCCCTGCTCGGGAGGGCAAGCGAATCTCCCCCCGGCCTCCCTCACCTGCCCAGTTGCCCTTAAGCAACAGATATGGGGCTCTGGAATGTGAGCGACTGGCCACAGAGGATGTGGGAGAAGGTGAAGCTCCATCCGGGGGGTTGCCTAGAACGAGTCAGACAGCCCCACGTATTACAACTGCCTCAACTAAGAAAAAAAGGAGGGTCATTGTCATAGGTGATTCCCTTCTGAGGGGAACAGAGGGCCCGATCTGCCGACCGAACCCATCCCACAGGGAAGTCTGCTGCCTTGCTGGCGCCCGGGTTAGGGATGTTACTAAGAAACACCCTGGTCTGGTGCGGCCTTCTGATTACTGCCCCCTCTTGGTAATGCAGGTTGGCGGGGACGCGATCACAGAGAGAAGTCCCAAGGCCATCAAAAGGGACTTCAGGGCACTGGGGCGACAGGTTCAGGGATCAGGGGCGCAGGTGGTGTTTTCCTCCATCCCATCAGTGGCAGGGAACAGCACTGAAAGGGGCAGGAAAACTCACCTGGTTAACAGATGGCTCAGGGACTGGTGCCATCGGTCAAATTTTGGCTTCTTTGATCATGGGGAGGTGTACACAGCACCGGGCCTGCTGACGACAGGTGGAACTCAGCTATCTCAAAGGGGAAAAAGGATTCTTGACCACGAGCTAGCGGGGCTCATTGAGAGGGCTTTGAATTAGGTTCGAAGGGGGAAGGGGATATTGCCCAGCTCACTAGGGACGAGCCTAGGCTTGGGGTGCCAAGGCCAGGGGTGAGATTGACAGTCCAGCTCAAGTGTGTCTATACCTACGCACATAGGATGGGCAATAAACAGGAGGAGCTGGAAGCCATTATACAGCAGGATGGCTACGACTTGGTCGCCATCACAGAAACGTGGTGGGACAACTCGCATGACTGGCATGCTGTCATGGATGGCTACAGATTCTTTAGGAAAGGCAGGCCAACAAGGAGAGGTGGGGGAGTTGCTCTGTATGTGAGGGAGCAGCTGGAATGCATTGAGCTTGGCCTGGGGGCACATGAGGAACAAGTTGAGAGCTTGTGGGTTAGAATTAAGGGACAGGCTCATAAGGGTGACATTACGGTGGGTGTGTACTACAGGCCACCTGACCAGGAGGAGGAGGTTGATGAGGCCTTCTACAGGCAGCTGCAAGCAGCCTCACAGTCACAGGCCCTGGTTCTCATGGGGGACTTCAACCACCCTGACATCAGCTGGGAAGACCACACAGCTAGGCAGGCGCAATCCAGGAGGTTCCTACAGAGCATCGATGACAACTTTCTGAGGCAAGTGGTGGAGGAACCAACAAGGAAAGGCATTCTGCTGGACCTTGTATTAACAAACAAGGAGGGACTGGTGGAGGATGTGAAGGTCGGAGGTAGACTCATCTGCAGTGACCATGAAATAGTCGAACTCAGGATCCTGCGTGGAGGAAGCAGGGCGATAAGCAGGATCAAAACCTTGGACCTCAGGAGGGCTGACTTTGTCCTCTTCAGGGAGCTACTGGGAGGAATCCCGTGCGACAGGGCTCTCGAAGGCAGGGGTGTCCGAGAGTGCTGGTCGCTCTTTAAACGTCACTTCTTCCATGCACAGGAGCAATGCATCACCCTGAGAAAGAAATCGAGCAAAGGAGGCAGGAGACCTGCATGGGTGAACAAGGAGCTTCTAGCGGAGATCAGGTGGAAGAGAAAGGTCCATGGAATGTGGAAAGAGGGACAGGTCACTTGGGAAGAGTACAGGAATGTGGTCAGAGCGTGCAGGGATGCTACGAGGAAGGCCAAAACCCACCTGAAATTGAAGATGGCAGGGATGTCAAAAACAACAAGAAGGGGTTCTTCAACTACATCAGTAGTAAAAGGAAGGCTAGGGACAATGTGGGGCCGCTGCTGAATGAGGCGGGTGTCCTGGTGACGGAGAATGCGGAGAAGGCAGAGCTACTGAATGCCTTCTTTGCTTCAGGCTTCAGTGCTAAGACTGGCCCTCAGGAATCCCAGGCTCCGGAGGTGAGAGAAGAAGCCTACAGAGAGTATGACTTTCCCTTGGTCGAGGAGGACTGTGTGAGGGATCGCTTAAGCGATCTGGAAGTCCACAAATCCATGGGCCTCGATGGAATGCACCCACGAGTGCTGAGAGAGCTGGCGGATGCCATTGCTGAGCCACTCTCCATCATCTTTGAGAGGTCCTGGAGGACAGGAGAGGTGCCCGAGGACTGGAGAAAGGCCAATGTCACTCCAATCTTCAAAAAGGGCAAGAAGGAGGACCCAGGGAACTACAGGCCGGTCAGCCTCACCTCCATCCCGTGAAAGGTGATGGAGCAGCTTATCCTGGAGGCCATCATCAAGCAAGTGGAAGAAAAGAAGGTTATCAGGAGTAGTCAGCATGGATTCACCAAGGGGAAATCATGCCTGACCAATCTAATAGCTTTCTACGATGACATGACTGGCTGGGTAGATGAAGGGAGAGCCGTGGATGTTGTCTACCTCAACTTCAGCAAGGCTTTCGACACAGTCTCCCATGATATCCTCCTAGGGAAGCTGAGGAAGTGTGGGCTGGATGAGTGGTCGGTGAAGTGGATAGAGAACTGGCTGAATGGCAGAACTCAGAGGGTTGTCATCAGCGGCGCTGAGTCTAGTTGGAGGCTGGTAAGTAGTGGTGTCCCTCAGGGGTCAGTACTGGGCCCAGTCTTGTTTAACTTCTTCATCAACGACCTGGATGAAGAGTTAGAATGTACCCTCAGCAAGTTTGCTGATGACACCAAACTGGGAGGAGTGGTAGATACACCAGAAGGCTGTGCTGCCATTCAGCGTGACCTGGACAGACTGAAAAGCTGGGCAGAGAGGAACCTGATGAGGTTCAACAAAGGCAAATGCAGGGTCTTGCACCTGGGGAGGAACAACCCCATGCATCAGTAGAGGCTTGGGGTGGACCTCCTGCAGTGCAGCTCTGTGGAGAGGGACCTGTGTGTCCTGGTGGACAACAGGTTAACCACGAGCCAGCGGTGTGCCCTGGCTGCCAAGAAGGCCAGTGGGATCCTGGGATACATTAATAGGAGTGTGGCCAGCAGGTCGAGGGAGGTTCTCCTTCCCCTCTACACTGCCCTGGTGAGGCCTCATCTGGAGTATTGTGTCCAGTTCTGGGCTTCCCACTTCAAGAAAGATGACGAGCTACTGGAGAGAGTCCAGCAGAGGGCTACAAGGATAGTGAGGGGACTGGAACATCTCTGCTACGAGGAGAGGCTGAGGGAGCTTGGCTTGTTCAGCCTGAAGAAGAGAAGGCTGAGAGGGGACCTAATAAATGCTTATAAATATCTGAAGGGTGGGTGTCAGAAGGATGGGGCCAAGCTCTTTTCAGTAGTGCCCAATAGCAGGACAAGGGGAAATGGGCACAAACTGAGGCACAGGAAGTTCCGTCTGAACATGAGGAAGAACTTCTTCCCTCTGATGGTGACGCAGCACTGGAACAGGCTGCCCAGGGATGTTGTGAAGTCTTCTTCTCTGGAGATATTCAAGACCCGCCTGGACGAGATCCTCTACAACCTACAGTAGGTGACCCTTCTTTGGCAGGAGGGTTGTACTAAATGACCCACACAGGTCCCTTCCAACCCCTACCATTCTG
This sequence comes from Opisthocomus hoazin, assembly GCF_030867145.1. Lineage (NCBI taxonomy): Eukaryota > Metazoa > Chordata > Aves > Opisthocomiformes > Opisthocomidae > Opisthocomus > Opisthocomus hoazin. The sequence goes on along the minus strand of NC_134416.1, from coordinate 66,480,158 downwards.
TGATTCTGTGATTCTGTGATTCTGTATGTCGCTCGTTCACCAGTACTGTGTAACAACTTCTAATAATAAACCGTTTTGGTTTTCTTTCTTTAATATTATTAACTTAGAGACCTTCATTCTCCTATCTTACTTCCTTATTTTCAATATTGTTAAAAATTATTTCTTCTTTTGTTTAGTTTTGGATTATTATTCCACATTAAAATATTTCCAGTGCTTAATTTGCAATGTGGTGGCAATAGGTTTTCGTGCTAGTGATATTCCTACTTACTTCATTTTGAGTAGCTAAGCAACATAAGAGTAGAAGGAAGCATCTTGCTTTATAGGTTAATGGCCATACCATATGCTGCACTATGATTTTTGCTCCTGTTGACACTGATTTTACAGAAAATAAGATGGAACTAATTTTTAATTGTTACATACAAAAACACGCTTTATTTACTGAGAAATGGCATAGAATATTTTGCAACATCTGTCAACTTATCGTGCACTTAGTTGAAGTCCTCAATTTAATTTAAGCTCATGTTGCCATCTCTAACCAGTTGGTCCCTTCAGCTGGTGAACACTCATGTCCAGTCTTCTATTCAAAAATCATAAATAAGGAACAAGAAACCAACACTAGCATCTAGCCAGTTTCAGTAACAAGGCTACAAAGATATTAATGATAATGTCTTAGACCTTTTTACTACTCTTTGAATTAGAACCAAAACCATAGACTTTGATTAGCCAAGCTGTAAAGCCAGCAGGTGAATATCATTAAAATATATTTGTTCAAAAAAAATCTGTCCTCAGTAAAACCACTCTCAAACAAAAATCTAGGTTAGTTTCATATATCATAGCTTATAATGACCCAGTGATTTTTCTCTCCTTTCTTTGTTACAAACGTCACTAATAGCAGTTATTAAAATCAGCCTTAGATATTCAGAACCTTGAAATTAATTTTTGCTCTGCAAAGGCTGTTATCCTGTATCTGGCTAATTCTCAGAGCTGTGGAAAATTTGCAGCCCCAAGCCAATTTAGAACCGTAATGTTAGAACAACATAAAAAAAATCAGTCCCTCAATATCATTGTTAGAAAAATAGTTATTTGCTCACTTTCAGCAATTCAGCTGAATAGCTGTAATTATTACTCATTCCTAAAAGTATGACATCTAGAACACAGACTTTAAAAATCCCACCCATTTCACAAAGCAGTTATCTTTAGCACCTTATTTTCAGACTCCTATTACTTAAAGAGGAATAAAAAGATCATCATCTTTTGTAGACAGTTTTTTTTTTTTTAATGGATCATATTTTCACAGGGACATAATCAAGTTGCATCAATTGAAAGTATGTCCAGGTGAGTGAGTCATCTACCTATCTATCTGTCTATCTGTTTATCTATCTATCTATCTGTTTATCTATCTATCTATCTATCTATCTATCTATCTATCTATCTATCTATCTATCTATCTACCTGCCTACCTACCTACCTACCTACCTACTTACCTATCTACCTATCTACCTACCTGTCTGTCTATGTATGTACGTATCTATCTATCTACCTATCTATTTATCTCCTCATTTTAAAAAAATTCTTCTTTTTTCATTAGAATTTTTAATATTCTCATGGCAGTTTTGGGGAGGATGGTCAGTATTAGGTTTAGGTTCATATTTTGAATTCTTTAATTTATCTTAAAATAAAAAAAAAAAGGACAGGACAAAGAAAACTTTTTTCCCTGAAGTAAACAGTTGACCTCTCCATCTGAAAAACATAAAAAGTCTTAAAGAAGTGATGAAAATATTCTCAACAGAGCATTATGTCAAAAGTCCACCTTCATAGTTCCCCTCATTAAAAGACTGTTTAACACCATCAATTAGTTAATTGTTGAAAATAAGCTTATGAAATTATGATATGGAGACAAAGTTCCAGAGAAAATTAACAGAGACTATATAGAATTTTGAACAGTGGTGTTGTCCCAGAGAGAAAAAAAAAAATCTGCTTAAGATAGGCAGTGTCCTTTATACAGGCTTTTCATCCTAATGGTGATAGTTTTGAGGAGCTAGCTATGCAAAAGACAAAAAGATTTATTATCTAAACAAAATAGATCACTAGTAAGTAAAAATCCCATCTTTTCTTTTATGAAGATGAAACTGAAACTCTGCAGCCAAGTTCTACTGGGACGTACTACTGTCAGGGATCTGAAAGGAAAAGGCCATCACATCTCCAAGGCCATAAAGGCCTTTACAGTCTGATAATCTGATTTATCACATCTCAGGCTACAAAGATTTTTAATGCTTTATTTTCAGTGTTGATGGAGACAGTCTTTAAAAACATTATTCTGAGATATAAAGGAGATTTTGTCAAAGTTATTTGCACTTCAACATCCTTGATTCAATTGTAATTTTAAACCTATAAATCAACAAATACAGGCAGAACTTTGATTTGCTCCACTGAACTATAGCTCTTTTATTAAACCCGAACAGGCTTATAGTGAAGTCACACAAATTCCACATTTTCTCAGATTTCACCAAAAAAAATTTGGACACTGCTAATAACTTATAAGTTTTTACTTAATTTAGTATGCACTTGAACAGATCTTGGTCAGAGTAAAGAGCACTGTCTAAGAAGAGCAGGCTGGCCTTTTATTTGGGGAGCACTACTTTCTGAAATTGGGAAAGAAAGAACCTTTTATCTAAGAGTGGATTTTTATTCATAAAGCTCTTGCCTCTACAAATTTGTGTAGCTTTGTTTTGTGAACTAAAATCACAGCTTTTTCTTGTTTAAATAAGTTAAAAATGTTTTGACCTTTCGAGCTAAGTTTGAGTTGGATGCACATGTATCTTGTGGGGGTTTGAACTACTAAAAAGAAGAATTTTTAAAGGTGAAAACCACCAACTTAACCTTTAAATTGGCAGCTTCAGTGTTGATTTCAGGCTGAGAAAAATGAAAATAAAAATGTCTATTTTTTCAGGGTGGAATACCTTGCCATTGCCACTCATAATGTGCATGTTAATTTATTAAGCCTGAGTAATCCGTCTGTCCTTTGTATCTGTGTTCATTCTGTCCAACTCCTTTTGTTACTGGTAAAATAAATGACAGAGATCACTGTGATCTTTATAGCTTGTATTCATACTATGTCAATAGATCAAAACTCCTATTGGGCTTTTAATGAGGGTAGAGCTTAGATCAGACAAGAAGATCTTAAAGCTTATTTTCTGTTAATGTATTAGTGTTCCTCATGTGCTATAAGAAATGAGACAATCATCTCAGCACAACATTATTAGAGCATGTCAACTCATAATATTATTCTTCTGCTCATTAGCTGTTTCTGAAGACATTGGTGCATAATTCTGTTCTGTTTCATGCATCACATTTAAAGTAGAGTTATGTGCTTGAAAACAAAGATAGTCCTCTTACGTGTCATTCAGATGTGCATCTAGGCAGGTTAGATGTGTAAAATACAATGACCTCATTTATACTAGCACTTTGGGATGCTTCAGAAATCATTTTAATGTTATTTAATAAAATAAAAGTTGTTAGCTTTTAAGACACACGGTGGCTAAACTGGAACAGTTGATGGACTACAGTTGTATAATTGATACATATGTGATATTGCATGTATACAACTAGAGATAAGATCTTTTTTTTCAGTCAAAACCAAAAGTGATTTAGGTCAGTCAGAATGTTGTTCTTCAAAGTGAAATAAAGTAACCTGTGTCACATTTAGAGGTTTTGAGCCATTTTGATATAAGAAGTCTAAAGATTGAATTATTATTTTTTACATTTGAAAGTAATACTTTTAAAAATTCCTAAACAAAGTTTTCTTCTGAAAAACTTTACCATTAACATGAAAATTGCTTTTCGGTTGGTTTTGTTGTAGATGTGGGACACAAAAAATTTATTTAATTCAATTCATATTAGAGATTGCTTGTAATATCCTTATCCTTCATAAAAAACAAAAAAAAAGAAGGAAATGTTACACAGCTGTAGCACTCACATGGATCTTTAAGTACCAAAATAACTTTAATAATATGGCTCATGCCACACACACTCCAAAAGATTCATAATATAGGAATTTGTTCAGAGGGATTGCATCTTCAAGACAGAAAAGACTTTGAACGTTGAACTGTAGAATTCTACAGATATTGGTGCAGACAAGTGATAATAAATTGTATGCAATTTATTTTTTGAATGAAAACTAAATTTGGACAAATCGTTTATCTTTACAGTCAATTCAGTCAAACATCTGTATCAGACACTTTCAGTACTGTTGCCGAATGGCTGCAGAAGTAGCCTAACCGTTTGTTAACAAGAAATACCCCGGTACTGATCTCCTTGGTTAGATCTTGAAAATTAAGTACAGTGATATAAAATGGAGGACTTTTTTTAAGCTTCTATCTGTATAGTTCTACCTTTTCACCTGGAATTCAGTTTATAAGACTAAACAACTAAACTTCATAGAAAGTCCTATGGACCAGTGAACACTTCCTGGTGAGTAAACTCTGCTAAATGTCTAAATCACTGTAAATTTTAAGGGTACCAGAATTAATTCCACAGCCCTTGTTATTTCTATAATTATTTATGTATTATGATGCAGTTAGTTTTTTAATCAGTCCTCCCAGTCAAAGGCAAGGGGTTTGAAAGGGACAGTCGAATCTGCCGAATCAACACATGGTTACAGGACTGATGCCACAGCCAGGGGTTTGGTTAATTAAACCATGGGACTTGCTTTGAGAAACCTGGTCTACTGGAGACTAATGGGTTGCTTCTGACAGAGAAAGGGAAGAACATCTTCGGTCATAGGCTTGCCATGCTGGTGAAGAGGGCTTTAAACTGAAGTTACCAGGGGAGGGAAACCTCGATCCATCCCACTCCTACCAGTTTGATGCCAGTGCCAGCAAAAGGTGCTCAGAGCCTGGAGAAGGATCACAGGTCAGCAGGAGAACACCTGAAGGGAAGCACAACGAAACTCCAGCAAACAAGTCAGCTTCATTGGCAGCCCAACTTAAATGCCTCTATGCTAAGACGGATAGCGTGGGAAATAAACAAGAGGAGTCAAAGATGTGTGCACACCTGCAGGGCTATGATCTCATTGGCATCACAGAGACATGTGGGATGGCTTCTAAGACTGGAGGGTTGGAATGGAAGGGTACAGGCTCTTTAGGAAGAACAGGCAGGGGAATTGAGGAAGAGGTGTCGCCCTCTATGTCAATGACCAGGTGGGGTGCATGGAGCTTCACCTGGGGATGGATGAGGAGCAAACTGAGAACTTACAGGTCAGGACTAAATGAAGCCCTACCCACTGCAAGAAGCACTACCCACTGTAGGTGAAGATCAGGTTTGAGACCATCCAAGGAACATGAAGGTGCACAAGTCCGTGGGACCTGATGAGATGCATCTGTGGATCCTGAAGAAAGTGGTGGATGAGGTTGCTAAGCTGCTACTATCCATCATATGTGAGAAGTCGTGGCAGTCCAGTGAAGTTCCCACTGATTGGGAAAGGGGAAACATAACCTACATTTTTTAAAAGGATAAAAAGGAAGACCTGGGGAACTACAGGCCAGTCAATATCACCTCTGTTCCCAGCAAGATCCTGGAGCAGATCCTTCTGGAAAATATGCAAAGGCACATGGAAAATAAGGAGGTGATTGATGACAGCCAACATGGCTTCACTAAGAGCAAATCGTACTTGAGAAATTTGGTGGCCTTCTACGATGGTGTTACAATATTCGTTGATAAGGGAGCAACAACTGACTTCATCTATGTGGACTTGTGCAAAGAATTTTACAACTTTACTGCATGACATCCTTGTCTCTAAATTGGAGAGACATGGATTTCATGGATGGACCACTTGACAGATAAGGAATTGGCTGGATGGTCCCACTTAAAGAGCTGCAGTAAACGGTTTGATTTCCAAATGGAGACCAGTGACTAGTGGCAACACTCGGGGGCACTGGTACCAGCACAGTTCAACATCTTTGTCAGTGACATGAACAGTGGGACTGAGTGCACCCTCAGCGGATTTGCCGATGACACCAAGCTCTGTGGTGTAGTTGACACACTGGAGGGGAGGGATGCCACCACAAGAAGTGTGGCCAGTAGGTCAAGAGAGGTTATTCTGCCCCTCTACTCTGCTCTGGTGAGACCCCACCTAGAGTACTGCATCCAGCTTTAGAGCCCTCAGCATAGGAATGACATGGACCTGTTGGATTGGGTCCAGAGGAAGGCCACAAAAGTGATCAGAGAGCTGGAACACCTCTCTTATAAGGAAAAGCTGAGACATCTGGGGTTATTCAGCTTGCAGAAGAGAAGGCTGTAGGTAGACCTTCTTGCAGCCTTGCAGTACCTGAAGTTGCCGTACAAGAAGGCTGGAGAGGTATTTTTTACAAGGGCATGTGGTGACAAGACAAGCAGTAATCAGTTCAAGCTGAAAGAGAGCAGATTTAGATTAGATATAGGAAAGAAATTCTTTACTATGAGGGTGGTGAGGCACTGGAACAGGTTTCCCAGAGAAGTTATGTGTATCCCCTCCCTGGAAGCGTTCAGGGCCATGTTGGATGGGGCTTTGAGCAACCTGGTCTAGTGGAAGGTGTACATTCCCATGGCAGGTGGATTGGAACTAGATGTTCTTTAACGTCCTTTACAACCTAAACCATTGTATGATTCTGTGATTTTACAATTTGGCTAATTGCATTGTTCTTCTTAAAATACTAATGTGGGGTATGTTCTGTCATTAAATTTTTGATCTAGTGTAGAGTAAATATTCAGTAATTTTTAAATTTTTGTCATTATGAGCTATAATTCAAATCCTCCTTACTTGTCCCCAAAACTTTCTCATACTGAATACTCTGTTGAAAGAACAAGACTGTGAAGTGACGAAGGACATAACAAAGGTTAAAAAGAGTCACCATGAAGAATGTGTTTTATGTTTCCCTGACATTCTATTGGGTTGGCTTACAGGCTTACTTTGCACTTTATGTCTTCTTTAATTTCTCTTTTATTTTTGCAAGGTTTCAGAAATATAGTTTGATCAATAAGGAAGTGTGATGTACTTGAGAGGAGGGTAAAAAAGACATATTTCAGTACAAGACAGGAAAACAGAGAAAGATTAGGGAGGCCATTTTGTTCTCGGAAGACATCAGTTTTCCTCTGTGGGTAGAGTTGAATAAAGTTAGAATGGAAGCCACAGAAAAAAGAAAAACAAATAGATAGTTAAATGTCATTCAGGGAAAAAAACGACATGCAAACACATGCCTTTTTACAATCCACAGAAGCCTTGTTCATTCTGTAGTGTAAGTGTTGCAAGCCATGATGTTTTTGAGAAGAAGAAAACAAAAACCACAGAAATATGTTCCATGCTAAGATAAATTTGATCATAAATTCTTGAAGTGGGATTCCATTCAAGGTAATAATGATAAATCTTAATATTATCCATTTTTCAATGATTGTGTACACTGTGAAAACTAACTACTTTACTGTTCCTATGTACTAGCTGTTTGCAGTACTTTACTGTTCCTAAGTACTAATTGTTTGTATGCACTTTACTGTTCCTGTACTAGCCACTTCCACTGTTCCTGTTATCAGTGGAAGAATCTGAGTAGGTCATTGTGTTACCTGGAAGCAGAGGAAAGTCACCAAAACCAAGGCACTATGAATCAGATCGCACAGATTACATTGTCTGTTTAACCATCCATCTTACCTGAGGGAAGGGAGTATCAAACATGGGTGCTCTAAAAAGCCCACCTACCACTAAGGAGCTACACCCATCAAGAAATTGTGAAATTTGAAAAGGACAGGTAAAATTAAAACCAGAACAAACAGAAAAAAACCCAAAGAATACGGTTGTCAAGATGCTCTCTATCCTTCTGTTTCTGGAGAGAAAGGGACAATAAAGTTTACTTGTAAGCAGTGTTTTTTAGAAAACCTGACTTACACAGAATTTCTGAGACTTCATGGTAGTAGAGGAAGGGAAATTAAAGACTTAAAGGAAATTTTTTTTGCAAATATTATTCACTATGTTTAATAATGCAGAAGTTGTGAAATAAAAGCTAACAAAAAGCTGTCTATAATATGCAAGGGAAGGTGACTAGTCAATTTTTTTTCAGTGTTCTTCCGGAACACTGAATAAGAAAGCATTAATGATGAAAAACAATTCTGTTTTTATTTTGTATTATTGATTAGTTTTGATAATAAAATATGAGGAAAGGTTTTTAGTTTAGTTGTTAATTAAAAAATATTTTTAAATGCATAGAGCAGAACTACATATCTACTAAACATGATGACATATTCAAATTGTCTCTGTTTTTCACACTTCTTAGTTTCTAGTGTAAAAACATGGTCAATTTGGTTTCATGAAAAAAGGGCCACATTTTCCATCTCAGTTTGCCAGCTTGTTTGATATAAGCCAAAATATATCTACTGCAAATTCTGGAGCAGTAATACTGAATGCTTCTGGAAAAGATAGCCCCCTTTTAAGTGTGAGTCAAGCTGGAAATGAAGTGAGTCATTTATGTGGCTGCGTGTTTTGGGGGATAGGAATAGAGTCATGTAGAGCACACAGAATAATTTTGTATTAAAATTCTTTGAGTGGTCACAGTCTCATTTTTTATGTGGGAAAATCTCATGCTGCACCTCTCAGCAATATTTGGGGTATGTGGATGCCGTTTAGCCATTATTACCCTCTGCAAAGATGATTTCACATCTTCATATGGCAGCTTTTTCCGTTACGCAAGTGTCCTAACAGTATAGAGGCTCTCTCCCCTGTTATTTAACCTGTGTGTTCCTTAGTATAGCTGAAGTTTGTAACTGGTTTGTAGGGTTTCATAGACATAAGATTACTTTAGCCATTTTCAGTTCAGAACACTTTCTTTGATTCAAAGAAGACAACCGCTTTTCCTCAGTACAGTCCATTCTCTTACTCATATTTCACAACTTTTACCATTGAATTTCTCTGATTTCTTCATCTTCACCACAAAGCCCTCCAGAGGCTGAGGACTTGTTCCTTTTTCCCAATGGCCTTGTCAATGCCCCCATCCCTGGCCAGGGATCCCAGCTGCTTAGCTTCCTTGCCCTCTAATTCCAAGCTGCTGGCCCCATTATCCCAGCACCGCAGCAGCCAGGTGACAATGTGCTCGCCTGGGTGGCAGCTGAAATCTTTCCGCATGTCTCACAACTCGCCCAGGGACAGGGACCGGGTGATGATCTCAGTCTCTATCTCCCATGATGACCCTGTCTCATTGTCATCCCTCCCAGAGCGATCTGCTCTCTTTGCATCTTTCTTTGGTTTTACAGGGGCGACTGCTACCTGCACAGGTTGGTCATTGGGCTCAGTCGTGATGCCTGCTGCTGGAGCTGGGGCTGCAGTGGCTGCTGTGCTCGCCAGGGAAGCTGGGACAGTGCCAGTGGCAGCGGTAGCCGTGGTGCCGGTTGGGGGGGGCTGTGACTGCCTGCTGGGCTGGAGGGGCTGCAGGGCCGGCTGGGGGGGGCAGCGCCAAGTGCAGTGCCTGCCACTTCGTTTCCCCCCTTTTCCCCTTTAGGGCACTGAATCAGGTTGAACAGGGCTCGATAGGTGTGGGCCAGACCCCAGCACGTTGCTGTGATTTGTGTCTCTCTGGAGTTCCCAGGGTGGCAGCACACTTTTTTGCAGATACTTTACTAGTTTGTCGGGATCCTGCACCTGTTCAGGGGTGAGTTTAAAAAACATTGGGGGTGTCCACTGCCCTAGCTACTTGCCCATGCCATCCCACACACCCAGACACTCAGAGCTATCCAGCCCTGGGGCAGGTCTCTGCACGATGGTCTTAACTTGTTTAACCCTAAATAAAACCTGCAACCCATTCAGGAGGCAGAACAAAAGGAGAGTGCTGGCCTGAGCATCCCACAGGTGCTCGAAATTCTCAAAAGCCTGAAGGACCATCCTGAAGGAGAGGGGGGGGGGAAGAGTGGAGGAAGGTATCCCCTCCGGTTTTCCCCACAGGCTGGGTTCGATTATTAACAAATTCTAAGACATAGGATCCGAGGTACGGAAATGATCGCAGTGCCGCATGCAAATACAAGCCTAATTTCATGTATAGTGATGTTATCATATCATAAGTCGATATCATACTGTACAGCAAAATCGTCATCCTGATCTTTTTCCCCGAGCTAATGAACAGCACGGCAATGAACACATAAAGCAAATACGGTTTTAAATACCAGAGACATTTGATCAAAGCCAAACCTTTTTTTGCTGGCGACTGTTTAACTAACACAGTAAATGCGTACAATAAATTTTAACAAAATCTAAGAAAGCAGTTTTAACACCCGCTGCTCAGCCCTGCCATTATCCCCACCCCACGTTGGGCGCCAATTTAATGTTTTAGTTTCGGCTGCAGCCAGCAACAAAAGCGCCACATTACTGCCCCTCCCCAGCCGCGGTACGGAGGAGAATGGAAATAAAAAGGCAGACACCGGTGGGTCGGGATAAGGGCAGTTTAACAGAACAGCAAACAAAGGGAACAGAAACAACAACGATACAGATAAGGACAAAACACAGCACAAACAGCACAACCCAGAGAGCTGCTTTCCCAGACCGGACCGGACCGGCGCCCCGCGCTCCCAACCCACGAGAGAGATCCCACCACCCAGCTCCCCGCATGAGAACCCAGCATGATGGTACATGGTATGGAATACCCAGCTCTGTTTGGCCAGGTTGGGGTTGGGTCAGCCCCCCCGGCTGTGCTCCTTCTTGGATTCTGGTGAAAATTAACCCTGTCCTGGCCAAACCCAGGACAACTGGTCTGGAATTAAATGTCATAATACATTAATGTTGGTTATTTTTGATATATTGATCAAGTGTAAGGCTCTTATGGTTTGGCTGCGGCTGGCAACAAAAGCGCCACGCGGCCGCCTCTCCCCCTGCCGGCGTGCGGAGGAGAATGGAAAGAAACAGGCAGAAACTGGTGGATCGGGTTAAGGGCAGTTTAACAGAACAGCAAACAAAGGGAACAGGAACAACAATGATACAGATAAGGAGAATACACAACACAACCTGCACAACCCAGAGATCCATTCTTCCGAACCGGATCGGCACCCGCACTCCCGAGCCGCGAGTGAGTTCCCGCTGCCCAGCTACCCCCCCACTGGAACCCAGCATGACGGCACATGGTATGGAATACCCTGCTCTGTTTGGCCAGGTGGGGTCATCACCCCTCCTCCCCCACCCCCCCCCCTTGTCCCTTCCTGGATTCCGGTGAAAATTAACCCTGTCCTGCCTGAACCCAGGACAAAAGCCAATGAACAGATTAAACTCTTCAAGAGCATTGACAAATAGGAACTGATCAAGAAGTCTTTATTACTTGTTTTTTTCATATTTTTTCAATCTTTGTTTAAGTTAGCAGTTTTGTTTTATTTTGTTGCAACTCTTTAGAAAAAATCTTGGTTTTTTTGTTTAATCTGATGAGAAAGAAGACTGTTGTTCATGAAAAGTTAGGAAGGACTTAACTTAAACTCTGAGAAGCATTAAAAAAAAAATTGTTCAAAGTTTTACCAAAAATTGGAACACTGACAGAATCAAAACTTCTTAAAAAAAATAATACCATTGTTTGAAAACCCATTTTTTACACAGTGAATAAAAATAAGCACATGAACAAAAGAAATTTTAGTTGAAAAAAATCCCAGTTGACTAAATCCATCTTTCAGACTTTATTTTTCCTATTTGTTATGCACTAAATTCAGGTCAAGTTGAAAGGAAAATCAAATTACGTTTTATTCATTTTAAGAAAGCAGCGAAATCCATCATTCTATTTATTTGCATAACCCTGAAGCTTTTGTATTGCATTTGAGTTAAAAAACTAACAGATAAGTTCTGCCTGTACTTGTGTAACTGACTAATGTTGTTGTTTTGAACAAATTCTGTTAGAAATATTTGTAGTGAAATATTCCTTGAAAAGTTTCCTTTTTTATTTTAAGAGCAAAGGAACTCCTAGGAAGTGAATCTGTCTGCTGTTCTGTAATAAAGCAGGTAACTATTAAGATATTCATGGCACCAATAAGTATAAGTATCTTTCAGGTTTGTATGTAAAATGACAAGGTAATTTTACTTTGGGTCTCCTTAGTGTGTCGATGACAGCTAAGGGAAGGCTATCAGTTACTTAGGTGAATGTCAAATAAATTTTTGCTGCTATTACAATTGTTCATTAAAAACACTCTCCCTAAGATATTTTACTACTCGCTGAAGGGCAAGAATGATGTCTGAAGGATATCCCAATCACGTGCACACACACATTCACTCCGTGATTTTCCCAGAGACTAAAATGAGACTGATTATCAGCTTGTGTCCTGGATAATCCTGATGTCTCTTTTTGAAGATGTATGCAGCATTTGCCTTTCTCTATTTGTCGGTGGCCTCTCCAATCTCCACAACCCTTCAAAAATGATAGAGAGAGACATTGTAAGGACATTGGCCATCCTTCTTGGAGTCAACCATGGGTAGTTTTGTTAGAAATATTTCTATTTGCGTGGCAATAGTGAAATGTCTCCAGTAATCCCTGATTCAATTCGCACTCATGGTTGATTATTCCCCTCCTTGAATCCTGTCTCTAACAACAGACATGAGGCCACGAGACCTTGCCAGCAAAAGCTCAGTCAAGGAAGGCCTTGTCTGTGCCCGCTGTCACTAAATCACTGTCCTCACTGAGCAACAGGCCTTTATTTTCCTTACTCAGACTTTTTAGTGAATGAAGTAGCAGAAGGTCTTGTTGTCCTCAGTGTCCCTTGCAAATCTCAATGCCAGCTGAGCTTTGGCTTTCCTGACACCACAACTGCATAACCTGGATGATGCTTTTAAATTCCTCTTTTGTAGCCTGTCCCTACTTCCACCACCTATAGACTGCTTTTTGCATTGGAGCTGAGTCATGACATTCCTGTTTAGCCAAGATGATCTCCTGAAATATTTTGACTTTCTCAAATGTCTTGGAAGTATGTGTGGAAGTACGATGAACAATAACTCAATTATGAGGATTATAAATAAGTTATTTCAAGATAACAGAAAAATGTTATTCTTAGGATGCAGAGAAAGTATCTTTCAAAAGTGGGAGAAATTAGTAGTACTTAGCAAAAAGCCGTAACCTGTTCCTTCCCTTTTCAGCCTTATGCAATATGAGAGAAATAGGTGCTTAGTTACAGCTCTTCTACCTAGTGAGATGTAGGATGAAGGAGGCTATCTGGCAGCAAGACACCTGTCTGGGGTAAAGCTATAAAGGAGAAATGACCTACACTGACTTATTTACTGCCTGATATTTCCCAGGTGTTAAATACAATGAAGTCAAAGTACCTTAAAATCTCCTTCCCCATGTCTTGCATTTCTTTCTCCAGTTTCAAGGACAATTAATTATACAACTGGAATTAAATTCAAGTTTCATGTATTGGTTAAATGAAACTAAGAAAGTTATCATTGCGTGTTAAATTTTATAGCCCTATTCTGTAAGAAATTACTTTAAATGAAATAGCAATTAAATGTATGGTAAAATCATAAGATAAAATAGATTTTATAAGGGCATGCAGAATAGATACTTACCAACTGATGCTAGAGTCTCCAAATGAAACAGAAACATCGCCTCACGGAAACACTTCTGGAAACCTAAATCTGAATTGTTGTTGTCTTTCTAAACAAAGACAAAGAGCAATAATTGGAAGAAATTATATTGTTGTAGTTGAAAGGCTGACAGACAGACATAGAGACTAAATTTTCAAAGCAAATACTATAATCCTATAAATTTAATGTATACGCCATTAAGGACACATTGCCTACTGCTGATACTCTGCAGGACACTACATCATGTGCTGAAAGACCATTTCATTGCAATATTTTGAACTGTATGAAACTATTTACAGTATGCAAGTTAATGAAATATTTTTGAAATATTAGCATAGTATGTTTTAAAGTTTAAACACCTCATGCAGTTTTGTAGTAGCAATGCATAAATAAAATGTGCAAAAAAAAATAAAAACATTGGCAAGGAATGCCAAAGTAAATTTATTTACTATTTAGTTTGAATGGAGTGTCTTTAACCATGTGCCAGTATTTGCTAGCAAGCTGGCAGTACTGGAGCTGTGCTACCACACTGCATTGACATCCCAAATACGTGCGGCACCAAACAGAATCATATTTGTTGGTTTCCAAGGCTGTTGTAGTATCCAAAATCCCAAACTTTGTGTTTTCCATGTGTTAGGACAACTCTTGTACACGTGGACCAGCCTAGCCTGTCTCTTTCTAATTGATCTTTTCTTGCTCCTGTTTCAAAAGCTATGTATATTGTCCATAGTGTATATATATATTGCTATGAAAGTAATCTCTGCAGACCAACAGTGTGGAGACTAGCTGGCATGGAGACACTAGCAGTGTTGACAATAAGGCATTGGAGTTTGCCTGAGCTCTTCTGACCTTCCCTGTGACCAGCAGGACAGAGCTGCCAGGTGTATGAGCAGAGAAGGCAGCACATGAAGTCAGGGAGTGCGCGGAGACATGCCACCGAAGGAAAGGTAGCCACAGATCCCAGGTGGGTACAGAATAAGTCTTAAAGCCCCCATCTTACATAGCCCACCATGCAAGACTCAGGGATCACATCTCTCTTTTCCATTGGGACCACGCTCATGAGGACGGGGAGGGGAGAAACAATACCATTTCTTATTGCTGTTCTCACAGATCCTGTTCATTGTTCATCCGAATATGGCACAAGAAACATGTCAATATTGCGGTAAACTGGCAGTTTTTGTCAGCTCTGTGAAACTTTCCAGTGATATTTCCCATTACTCATTTACACTAGGCAGAGGGCATACCCGTGGACAGACACAGCGAAAGAAATATATCTGTGATAAATGTTTATGCCACGAACTATAATGAGTGACAGAAACCCATGACTTCTGAATAAATACCATGTTCACTTGTCAGATCGATTTTACTACCATTGCTTTCATTGTCAGTAGAGCGTAACAGACTCACCAGTGTACTTAGAATAACATTTTTTGGCTTTCCTTTGGAAGCAACTCATTCAAGTAGAAGTCAACTAATTTATGCCCATTGAAAAGCAATTTGCTATTTAAGAAGCTATGTGACATTGCTGAAGCCTTAAAAGCAAGTTATCTGCATTTGAACCTTTAAAATATCTGTAAAGTTTCTACTTCTTGAGGAAGTATGTAGTTATAGAAAAGAGATAATATTGTAAAAAATTATTAATTTACTTGATTAATTTGAATTTGCATGTAAATAAATGGTTCATATCATTGTATTATATCAGTGAACTGGAAAAGGATTTGTGCTTAGAGTGATCACCATCAACATACATGACCAAAAATGTTACATCTAGAAACAGTTGAAATTTTGATAGCAGTGTAGATGGAGGCATCATTGAGGATGGGGAAACCCTGCTCAGATTTAATAAAAGAGAGTCTTAGCTGTTTCCAGCAACTCCACCATGATCATTTGAATATCTTTAAGTCAACATTTGCATGAATAAGGCTTAAAATGATCAAGGAATAAGTGTCCTTATTAAGGAGAAAAAGGGAAGTGTGCAGAAATTCACTGGTTTGGAGCCTTTCCAAACTGGAATGAGCCAAAATTCATACAGAAATAACAAGCAAAGATGAATTATACAGACACAGTAAAGAGAAAAACAGTATACTTTTAAGGAAACATTTATTTTGTGGGAACCCATTTTTATCTTTATATACTCAGGTAGGGTTTTCTAAATTAGGGTTTTCAATGGGTGGCCCTATGGTAAATACATAGCCACATGACAACTTGAACCAAACGAACCAACCACTAGGCTCTTGATACATTCACTCCAACAAATTCTTACCATGTCAAAATTACACTTTCTGTATGATAGAAGAAGCATCTGGCCACAACAGAGCAGAGGGTTTTAAAGCTGGATGGCATATAATTGTAATACCTCATGCACCTAAGGATCACCATAGAATCAGGCAGTGATTGAGATCTGACCTCAGAAAGAGCCCCTACCCTTAAATAAATTATTTTCTCAATTTGGTCTCTTCTTTTGACAGAAAGGATTGCTACTTTTTCCTCAAGGAAAATTATTTTTAAGACATGAATAGATAATAATAATGGATAAAAAAAGACGAAACATTCTTTCTCCAACACAGATCTCACTTGTTTTTTGAAGGGTAAACTAGAATGTCAAAAATAGGGGGTAAAAAACTAGAGATGAGTTTTGGTCTGGATTTTCGTAGCTGTCGCTGTTCTTCAATGACAGACTTCACACTGTTACAGACTCAGAGGAATAATATCAAAAGTGAAGTTTCAGTCAACTGCCTCTGTAGTTGGGAGCCTGATTTCAGTTTGAAAGAAATAATTCAAGTTCATTTCTAAACTGCACCCAAAAATTTTGCGGTACAACTATACATAACAGATTAAGCTGCTGACACAGAACAGAATGATTCCAGCTACTAAGTTCTTTTTTAAATGCCCTTGTGGTCCCTGATCTTCTGTAGTTTTAGGTTTTTTTTATTTTTCGCTCAAGAAATTCTGAAGTACTTTTCTGTATAAATCCACTTTACTGCTGACAGAGAACATTATAACCTCAGTATTCAAGAGGGCAAAGGACTGAAAACAACAGAACTTGGACCTGGATGGTAAGTTAGGCAGTATAGATGAAGGAGTATTAGGGTCAGGAGAGTGAATCAGAGCAGTATTTGTTCTACACTTTTAGTTACTATGATTATGTATACTTTTTCTAAGAGTATACGAAGTTACTGTGTGATGTAGTATTGACACAGTAGTTTCCAAAACCATTGTATTCTTCACGTATAGAACTGGGTTTCACATGGAGCCCAGAATCACAGAATCACAGAGTGTTCGGGGTTGGAAGGGACCTGTGTGGGTAATCTAGTCCAACCCCCCTGCCAAAACAGGGTCACCTACAGCAGGCTGCACAGGACCTTGTCCAGGCAGGTCTGGAATATCTCCAGAGAAGGAGAATCCACAACCTCCCTGGGCAGCCTGTTCCAGTGCTCTGTCACCCTCAGAGGGAAGAAGTTCTTCCTCATGTTCAGACGGAACTTCCTGTGCCTCAGTATGTGCCCATTGCCCCTTGTCCTGTCACTGGGCACCACTGAAAAGAGTTTGGCCCCACCCTCCTGACATCCACCCTTCAGATATTTATAAGCATTTAGAAGGTCCCCTCGCAGCCTTCTCTTCTTCAGGCTGAACAAGCCCAGCGCTCTCAGCCTTTCTTCATAGGAGAGATGCTCCAGTCCCCTCATCATCCTCATAGCCCTCCGCTGGACTATCTCCAGTAGCCACTCATCTTTCTTGAAGTGTGGAGCCCAGAACTGGACAGAGTACTCCAGATGGGGCTTCACTAGGACAGTGTAGAGGGGAAGGAGAACCTCCCTCGACCTGCTGGCCACACTCCTCCTAATGCATCCCA
This sequence comes from Opisthocomus hoazin, assembly GCF_030867145.1. NCBI lineage: Eukaryota > Metazoa > Chordata > Aves > Opisthocomiformes > Opisthocomidae > Opisthocomus > Opisthocomus hoazin. The sequence goes on along the minus strand of NC_134416.1, from coordinate 66,462,753 downwards.
GGATCCCATTAGCTTTCTTGGCAGCCAGGGCACACTGCTGGCTCATGGTTAACTTGTCATCCACTAGGACTTCCACGTCCCTCTCCACAGAGCTGCACTGCAGGAGGTCCACCCGAAGCCTCTACTGATGCATGGGGTTGTTCCTCCCCAGGTGCAGGACCCTGCACTTGCTCTTGTTGGATTTCATCAGGTTCCTCTCTGCCCAACTTTCCAGCCTGTCCAGGTCACGCTGAATGGCATCACAGCCTGCTAGTGTATCCACCACTCCTCCCAGTTTGGTGTCATCAGCAAACTTGCTGAGGGTACATTCTAACTCTTCATCCAGGTCACTGATGATGAAGTTGAACAATACTGGGCCCAGTACTGACCCCTGGGGGAATACCACTAGTTACAGGCCTCCAACTAGACTCAGCGCCGCTGATGACAACCCTCTGAGCTCTGCCATTCAGCCAGTTCTCAATCCATCTCACCGACCTCTCATCCTGCCCACATTTCGTGAGCTTCCCTAGGAGGATGTTATGGGAGACAGTGCCGAAAGCCTGGCTGAAGTCGAGGTAGACAGCATCTACGGCTCTCCTCTCATCTACCCAGCCAATCACGTCATCGTAGAAAGCTATCAGATTGGTCAAGCATGATTTCCCCATGGTGAATCCATGCTGACTACTCCTGATAACCTTCTTAAAACCTTAAAAATAGGCATAACTTTGAATATTTGTTTTCTAGTTTGATTCTCCCCAGTTGTAGTTGGTTAGTTAGTTGCACATGTGGAAGTATACATGTGTGGGATTGGTTGTGGACTTTTGTTTTAATCATTCTGTGGGCCTTGTATAACAATTCTGGACCAGCACTGTTGGGGTTGATGTAGCTTGAGAGTTAGCATGACTAGGCCACTTAAGCAAAACAGTTAGCATAACTGAACAGGCCGCTGGAAAGGACAGCTAAGAATAGCCATTGAGAAAGTTCTGATAGTGCACATGATGTGGGTTAGCAAAAACAAGATGTGTTCAAGGATGTGGAGGTGGTCTGTTGCTATTAGCGTTAGTGCATAGTTACCAATCATAAGGGAATATGGGGTGCATGAACAGGGCGTGATTTATGTCTGTAGCCTACCAGAATAAGCGTGATCGCATGTGCAGGTATGAAAAATGTATATAACCATGCAAGCAGACCAATAAATCGAATCGACTGTGCATTGTATCAATGTGTGAGAGTCGTTCCTGTCCCTGCATGGATGCTGAAACTCGGCACAGCACTTTGGAAGCACTGGATGAAGCAAATTCTGAAGTGTTTGTTGTTTGTTTGTTTGTTTGTTTTTTCTCTCCATATTTTTAGTATATGCTTTAGAAGGAAGTACAGAAATTTGACCGGCTGTACAATTCTGAAGGTCATCTGAACCCAAGTGATACATCACCTCTTTTCCACTCTTAGAAATCCATAAAATCTGTATCTATGCACACTGTAGTATTTGCTTCTAGAATTTTAATGGAATATTATCCAAACACAAGATGAGAAAAGTGAAAATTTTAGAAGGTACTTTACTTTTCTGTTTTCCTAGTCTTTTTGAACCCAAAGTATTTCCCCTCTGTGAAAATATTTCTTCAAAAGAGAAATACTGACACCTGACACCCTTTTTCTGTTTCAGTGTTTTGAGTAACGCTCTTTCCACTCCATTGCGTTCAGTTCATCCTCTCATTTCCACGAAAAACAGAAAGAGCAATCTGTCTGTCATTTTGGCAGGAAACAGGCATTCTAGTGGCCTTAAAAACTAGTCTTTACTTAGGCAAATACTGCCTGCATGTCTCTGTCTCCAGTGATTTAGTTAGCTTACAGAAGCATCCAAATTCTGAACTGTTTGAATTTTACTCATTACTAATGAGACTATATCATCTATCCAAAATAAAATGTTTCTGAACTGGTTTTGACATAAGGTGAAGTTTAGACTAAGCTGAAAACTTTCTAGTAGAATGTTTCTTTTCTTTTAATCTTCATTTTTGATCATCCTTTACTTTCCTAATATTGTGCTTTTATCAAAACCATTTTATATGTTGTCATGCTCATTTTCAACACATAAAACCTGTTACAAAATATGGCAGAAAAATACTTTTTAATCACCTTTAGTGGAAATGGAAATTTAAAAAAAAAATTAATCCTTCTGTTAATCATTACACAGTTAGTAGGCAAAATGTCAAAATAAATGTATTACCTTGTGAAACAAATCTAACCAATGCACACAAACTGTTTTCAGTTCAGTTCAGTTTCACAAGGGTGTAACAAGTTGATGGTATAGCTAACCAAGTGAGAAATGCCCCATTACTTCATTACTATTTCTATGTTTACTGTGCTAAATTTTTCACTTTTTCTCTTCTTTTTTAGTAGTACTATTACAGCCTACAGATTTCGGCTTATTTATAGAACTGTAAAGTGCTGATGGTAGAGCATACTAATATATGTCAATATTGTTCTTCTTCATGCAAAATATTTTACATGAACTACAATTCCTTTATGTATAGGAATGTTTTCAATTGGTGCTTCCAACTACATTAAAGCTTAGTATAATTAATTTTCTGTAATTTTCCGTATCATCAGCATCTGGTTTTACAGAAGTCCAGACGCATGACATACATTGCTTTTCCCTTGTCCACTGATGCAGTCACTCCATCATAGAAAGCCACTAGGTTGGTGAGGCAGGACTTGCCCTTTGTGAAGCCATGCTGGCTGTCTCAAATCACCTCCCTGGCCTACATGTGCCTGAGCATAGCTGCTAGGAGGATCAGTTCTATGATCTTCCCAGGCACGGAGAAGAGGCTGACAGGTTGGTGGTTCCCAGGGTCCTCCTTTCTACCCTTTTCAAAAATGGGCACAATGTTTCCCTTTTTGTGGTCACCAGGGACTTCACCTGACTGCCATGACTTTTCAAATAGGATGGAGAGTGTCTTGGGAATTATATCATCCAATTCCCTCAGGACTCTGAGGTGCATCTCATCAGGTCCCATAGACTTATATATGTTCATGTTCCTCAGGTTGTCACGAACCTGATTTTCCCTTACAGTGGGAGGGTCTTTACCTGCCAAGTTAGCACTAGCTATAGAATATTTTTAATGTAAAAAACTTTGCGGTAATAAAGCTGTTTTAATGAAAGATGAACCAAAAATGAGCTAAAATCAAGTTGAATATATTCAGGAGTGTGACCAGCAGGTCAAGGAAGGTTCTCCTCTCCCTCTACTTTGCCCTAGTGAGGCCCTGTCTGGGCTATTGCATCCAGTTCTGGGCTCGCCAGTTATAGAAAGATGAGGAGCTACTGAGGAGAGTCCAGCAGAGGGCTACAAAGATGATGAGGGGACTGGAGCATCTTTCCTGTGAGGAAAGGCTGAGGGAGCTGGGCTTGTTTAGCACAAACAAGAGAAGACTGACAGGAGATTTTATAATTGCTTGTAAATATCTTAAGGCTAGGTGTTAAGGGGGCGAGGCCAGACTCTTATCCAGTGGTGCCCAGTGACAGGACAAGGGACAATGGGCCCAAACTGAAGCATACAATGTTCCATCTGAAAACAAGGAAGAATTTCTTCACTTTGAAGGTGAGAGAGCATGGGAACAGGCTGCCCAGAGGGGTTGTGGATTCTCCTTCTCTGGAGTTATTCAAAACCTGCCTGGATGCAGTCCTATGCAACCTGCTCTAGATGACCCTGCTTTGGCATGAGGGTTGGACTAGATAATCCCCAGAGGTCCCTTCCAACCCCTACCATTCTGTGATTTTGTGACTCTGTGATTATGGTATCAGCGTTAAATATGCTTTGCCACCAAGAAACCAGTAAGTAACATAAATATCTTCAAATAAAGGTTCAAGTAATGTTTATGAATTCTAGATAAAAATTTCAAAACTTTTGTGAAAAAATCACATTTTATAGGAGGGGAAATGTTTTCACGTTACACCACATTATCATGTGTGTTTGTGCTATTAGAACTACACACAAATAACGTAATTAAATATAACCCATGCAACCAGAAGTATTTAAAATATTTTTTCTTTTAGATCATGTAATATAGTTCTTTATTTTGCATTTATGTTCTTTTTAGTAAAGGAATCAAAAGGAATACAATTTCTGCTATTCCTACCAGCATTTGTATTGAATAAATGCTTAGAAATGTTAAAAATACTTCTGATGGTTTGAAAAGTAATTACAAATGACATTTCGAGCTTTTATTCTGTAGGGAATTTTACAGGATATGACCAAGGACACAAATTAATTTCAATGAAAAGCAGAAGAACTCTTTAGAAATGAGCTTTGCAGAGATAACAGTTGGAGAATGAAACATTGTCATTTGCTTTTAATAGTTTAATTTAAAGGTCAAAATCTACTTGCTCTGCTTCTTTAAGCAATATAAGTCATGGCTGCATTTTTTTTTCTACTTCAAAAGTAAGCATATATGCTGCTTTGCAGTGGCAAAAGTTGGAATTTTATTCTCTTCTCTTTTCAAGACTAAATCGGAAATAATCAAAGAAGTCCAAGAATGTACATGAACTCTTCTAAAATTGGTGTGATTCACAGGAGTATTGTTGCAAGGACAGTAGAAGATACATGGTGGCTTTTGCTAGTTTTTTCTTTGTTCAACAATGCTTCAGTTTTACTGTTTAGATGACATGAGTTCATTGCAGACGTTTGGAAACACATATTTTAATTAAGGTAAAATTTAAGCTTCTCAAAATTTTTTGACCTCTGTGAATTTTTGTTCATTTCTTTGAAGCAACTGATTTTTTAAAAAGTGACTGTTAGTGTCTTATGAAAGAAGAAAGAAACACCACAACCTAGATTAAACATTTAGAGCTAACAAGTATTACTTAACTGTAGAGAAATTTTTTTATTACACCGAGAAGACAAATCAAATCTACTGAAACCAAAATGAACTTTTTTTGCATGGTGTTTAGTATGCCATATTTCATCTTTATGTGGACTGTGGAGCACATTTTGAATGTTTATATATTGTAGATAAAATCCTGATTTTACTCTACTCTCTTTTAAGTCTCAGTAGATTGGCTTGAGATTTTAATTTCATATAAATTGTTCTTATCACATTCATATCAGAAGCTTTGCTTTAATTATGAAGGTAATTTAGTGAATTCAAGGACTTGATATCTTCTACTACTTCTTTTCTGCACACTTCACTCATGGCTCATCATATTTGCAGGTAATTATAATTTATCAGTCCTTTTGCTCTTTCTGCATTTAAAATTATTTTTGATCACACTTTTTGGAAAGTCAATATCAACATCGAACTGGATTTGATATATTATGATATTATGTGATTTTAGGAAACAAACAAATAAAGTCAAGAATTTTTCAGTTTGTTACTGACTCTAAACCTTTCTATGACAGACAGTGTCATATTTTTGTAGAAACAGATTGTCCTTCAAGAAAACAAAACAGAAAAAAACACTTTGGCGTTCCGTGTTTGTTGTCAAAACCCCTAGCAATTGTATTCTGTCATCACAAGTGGAAAGGAAAAACTGCAAGTTTATTAGCAAAGGAGTCAATTATAGGGTTTCATTAGTTTTCAAAGGTGGTTACGAAAAGTGTTGAAAATTTACCATTTGTAAATGGTATTTGGTTTTTGACAAGAAGCACCACATGAGCTGGAAATGTGGGCTCGCAGCCCAGAAGCCCAAGAGAATCCTGGGCTGCATCAAAAGAAGTGTGGTCAGCAGGTCAAGGGAGGCTATTCTGCCTCTCTACTCTGCTCTGGTGAGATCCCACTTGGACTACTGCATACAGCTCTGGGATGCCCAGCATAAGAAGTTCAAGGACCTGTTAGAGTGGGTCCAGTGGAGGGCCACTAAAGTGATCAAAGAGATGGAACACCTTTCTTATGAGGAATGGCTGAGAGAGATGGGGCTGTTCAGTCTGGAGAAGAGAAGGCTCTGGAGAGACCTTCTAGTAGCCTTCCAGTACCTGAAAGGGGCCTACAAGACAGCTGGAGAGGGGCTTTTTACAAGGGCGTGTAATGACAGGACAAGGGACAATTGCTTTAAACTGAAAGAAGGTAGACTTAGATTGCATTTACAGAAGATATTCTTTACTATGAGGGTGGTGAGGCACTGGAACAGGTTTCTGAGAGAAGTTGTGGATGCCCCCTCCCTGCAAGTGTGCAAGGCCAGGTTGGATGGGGCTTTGAGCAACCTGGTCTAGTGGAAGGTGTCCCTGCCCATGGCAGGGGGGTTGGAACTAGATGCTCTTTAAGGTGCCTTCCAACCCAAACCATTCTATGATTCTATGAACCAGATCTGAAGAATTTAATCCACTTTCCTTTTGCAGTACTTAAATAGAATTTCTGCTTCTATATGTGGTCCCTTGCAAGCAGATACAGAGATACAAATTACGTGGATTGATTTATCAGTAGAGTATTTCAGGATTAGGCAAAATCTTTTTAAAGAAGCTAGCAATGTAAATCACAGCCTATATTATTAAAAAGTTAATACTGTAAATTAGAACGTACATATTGACAAAGCAACATATATTCTTGGCTATCAATTAAATGCACACTGGCCCTTTTTGTCAGGTCCATTCATCTTCGTATGTAGAAATTTTTGTCTTAATTAATTTGTGGCCTCCTTTTAAATTTTGAGAATGGTATTTTTTGACATTTATGTAATAAATGCTGGCAATGAGACATGTATTTGCACCAGTGCCATTCCGACGACTTTTTTCCTGTGGGTGTTGTCGATTCTCAAAGCAGGCGTGTGAGACAGCAGTTGAGTATTCAAAGTCACTTAGTAGATTGAACTACTCATTCCTCGATGAAATCTTGTTAGAATTAAGATGTTTAGATACAGATTTTCCGTCAGTCTGTACACATTCAAGTCAGCCTTGAAAGGCAGGGTATCTAAATGTTGTCTTAGAAACCTAACAATGCTGAAGGGTCCTAGCAGGATTCTCATGTGCACCCAACTCCTGTCAGTTTCAGCCCTAGAGCTGTTTCTGTCTTAGCACATGGATTTGAAAGTTGGAAACCCGCCAAAGCTATAAGCAGGTGTCTGAATGCCATTTGAAGCAAATACCTGAGGAAAACACAGAGTATTAAAATGGAATGGATTTCTAACAAATGCCAGCAGTCATCAGAGAGGTTAACAACTCCATATCTCTAGAGTGAAGTTGAAAAGAGAATAACTATATCTGACGTTGTGGTAAAAGCAGAGCTCAAGTGTCTGCTGTGTCAGGAGGGCTACTAATCAACAGCCAGCAGGCTATACAGCATCTGTGGAAATGCACAGGTATGCCTGGCTGGAAGGGTTGCTCACAAGGAACCCATATGAGACCTTACAACATGGAAGATATACAAAGAAGAGGGAAAGACAAGAGCATAAAACCCTTCTCGTGCCCTTTTTTGGTTTCTTCTGACACCACAGGAAGGAGTCAGATTGCAACCTGCTACGGTTTGGCTGCAGCCGGCAACAAAAGAACCACGTGGCCGCCCCTCCCCCCTCTGGGGTGCAGAGGAGAATGGAAAGAAACAGGCAGAAACTGGTGGGTCGGGATAAGGGCAGTTTAACAGAACAGCGAACAAAGGGAAGAGGAACAACAACGATACAGAAAAAGGCGAATACACAAAACAAACCCACAGAACAGAGCCCGCAGAACAGAGCCGCTCTCCTGCACTGCCGCCGTGCGCTCCCGAGCTGCGAGCGAGTTCCCGCCCCCCTGCTCCCCCCCCACCGGAACCCAGCATGATGGCACATGGTATGGAATACCTGGATCTGTTTGGCCAGGTTGGGTCAGCCCGCCCGGCTGTGCCTCTTCCTGGATTCTGGTGAAAATTAACCCTGTCCTGCCCAAACCCAGGACACAACCCAAGGGGAGAAACAGTGGCTTTTCCTTGGCAAAGCGCAGCAGAGGCTATGCTGAGATCTTTACCATGGAAAGCTTAGTCAGTTCTTGTTCAGCACCTGGAATACGGCAAACTGTCTCTTGGGTGGTTTAGGACAGAGGAGATGCAAGTTAAACTGTGACATAGGTACATCACTTACAGTTATGTTAAATAGAGTACACATCTTCACCTCTCCAGACCTTTACATTAGAAGGCTACCAAAAATTCTGATAGTTTCACAAGTGTTGTTTACTACATTTTAGGCTTGTGATCTAAAACAGAAGAAGAAATCCAAAGGAAAAGAGAAACTAAACTGGAAATACAGCACAAATCTACAGGGGCTACTCCTTGCTAAATATCCCAAAGCATGAGGTGCAAACTGCGTAAAATCATCCTGAATCCATCAGGCCAAAATAGAGCTGGAACTTTTTGTATTACAATAGTCAAGCTGAATTCCACATTGTTTCAGCTTCAGTGAAATGGAATCAGAAGTTAGGTGAACACGACTTTTGGCCTACATGCAGTACCAGCCACTTACTATACTCCACTTATTAGTTTTCTTTATGAAGGAATTCAGAAAGCACTGTTGTGTTGAAAATCAAACCAAACCAAACAGTAATTTAATCTCCCTCAGCCAAATAAAAATATAGTTGTTCCTGAACATTTGTGCACCGCATAGACAGGTTCTGATGTGCCTTGTGATTTTTGCTGCTAGCTTTGGTTGAATAGATATCCCAAAATAAAAATTATCAACTTTGACAAAGTTATCTTCCAAATCTTGAATGTTATTCCTTGGATCTAACACAGTAAAGTTCCAATGTAAATGAGAAAGTATATGGGTGATCTTAGAATAGAGTGCCAACTAAGTTCACCAGAACTTAGAAACAAAAAATCATAAAAACTTAATTAAATTGTTATTCCTAGGGAAGACAGTTTACACAACATATTTTCTTTAAATGTTAATATTTTTTCTTCCTTTGTGGCTTTTTTTGTTTTAAAGAACACATTCAAAAATATTTTAGCCTGAATGGCTGTGAATGTGGTTTGCCTCTGATTATAGTTACTATAAAAAGTTATTGGTTAGAGATGGAAACAGTGGGACATGGTCATCCAGCAAGAAGAAAGGAAAACATCAGACCAGAAGAGAAAGGAGGATGGGAATATCCCTGGAAACATTCAACACCAGTTTGGACAGGACTCTGAGCAACCTGATCTAGTTAGCGGTGTCCCTGCTCGCTGCAGGGAAGTTGGACTAGATGACCTCTAAGGGTCCCTTCCGACCCAAAACTTTCTATGATTCTATGGTTCTATGAATATGGAGACAAACCTGACAGAAGCCTTGCAGCGGAACAGGGTGTTTGGAGCAGGTGGGCAAAAGTGACTGACCACTTATAGGAGACTAAGTCAAGACTGGAAAGCTGAACAACTGTTCTTCCTTTCAGACTGATTTTATTCCCAGTTACTCGGCCCTTTGCACATAGATAGGTTTCACACACACACACACAAAAAAAAGAAAAATAAAAAAGGATCTTGTTTGTTTTTTCACCCTGAATTACAGTGAGATCATTAGATGTGATGTACAATATCAGTGAAATGCTGTAGATCAAATTTCAAGGCAAGCAACATCCTACACATTGTACCGCCAAGCTCATTCACGTACTACTAAGCCATGGGAATTATTTAATGTCAAATTGTATTATAGATATTTTCTCGACAAATTGAAGAAATTAGGGGTAAGTCTGACTGAATTACAGCAATGCACATTTTTCCCCAAAATTTACCTTGTGCAGCTCATAGTGGAAACACAATATTGTGTTTAAAATATCTCTCCAAACCTCTAAAATTATCTCAGAAATATAACTGACATAATTTCTAGTAGGTTTTTAAAAAACATAGCTGAAACACAGCTGTGGTCTGTACTAAATGCTGGATTGAGTTAGGAACCTTTTAATTAAATACTTTTCTTGACGATATACATTTTGGATTATGGAGTGATTTGCAAAGTACTTCTAGGGAGGCAACAAACTGAAGATACATGTCACTGCTGTGCCCAGTTCAGGCCATTCCTTGGTCTCCAAGGTTTTTAAAAGTCTGTCTTAATGATCCTTGTTGGAAATATGCCACTTTTCGACATTACTTTTATTAGTTCACAGAACAATACTTTAGGATTGTATCTGGGAAGTAGAGGGTAAATGTTTAGTACCTTATGCTGTCTTATTCAGATGGCTGCAGAACAAACAAACTGAACTGGGGACTGCCACATGATGACTTAAGGCCCTGAATACCAACTTGCTAAGTAGCTTAATTGCCATTCCAGGGCTGAGAGGTTTTTACCTCTAAAAAGAAGTGACAGTCCATTATTTCACTCTAATATGGACAGGGAAAGACTGGGAAAACCATGAAAGCTGAGAACATTTCTGCAGGAATGCTAAACACTGTCTTTACTGTGATGTATATTTCATATATGCTGTCTTTTTCACTAGCATGGTAGGTAAGAAATTGATCTGAAAGATGGAGGAAAAGCAACTTCACAAACAGGTTGCAGGCTAAGTCGGAGGGCTCACATCAGCATGACAACATTCAAATGTCAAAATGACAACATTCTCACTTGTCAACATGTGCAATAACAATGAGAAATCCATCTGGCAGAAGATAACTGTGAAGTTAGTAGAAAATGGATTTCATGGTTTCTATGAAGACTGTGTTCCCTTCAGACTTAAAATAATTTTCAATGGGGAATAACTAAAGGAAGTGTATTAGTATGAAATATTTGCATTTGTAGTCGTCTGGAATAGTAACAATAGCATTTTACAATTTCTTAGGGGTTTCTGATATTCTTTTTTAGTTTAAATCACACTCACATTTCTATTCTATCTGAAAATCCCTTCACAACTCACTGGTCCAGCATCCCTACTGAAAACCAGTATCGCTTCTCACTTCCAGTGGAGACATCTCACTTCTTTATATGCCATCATCTGGTTGTTTTATCACACCCACTTCCAGATTTTTACACCTCTCTTCAAAACTGTCAACTCCTGTAACCTGAGCATTAGTGTCACTGGTTTGACACCTGTATCATATATATGCCCCCATAGTTTCTCCTCTATGGTGAAAATATGCATACAGTAACAAGTAACATGCAACAAGGCCTATTCTCTGTTCCTGGGTTGCATGTATGAGATGCAGTTGACTGTTCTATCATCTGCTGTCAACAGCAGTAGACAGTCCATGGAGCTTCTCTGTATTCAGAAACTCAGTCTTAATACAGAAACTCAGTTCTTCCTATGGAGACCTGTGCAGACAAGGGGAAGAAATATTATAGGAGTAAATAGTGAGTTCACTTTCACCACTAACGGTATATGCATCTGTGTCTCACTCATATGCACACCACAGAGTTCGCAGCCCAAGTCTCATTTGGTGGACCAGGACAGAGCTGACTGGTCCTCCTGTTACTACCATCAATGTTTCAGTAAACAATTCTTTTAAATTTATTTTACTAATAATTTTTTAATTCATTTCCCATCATATCAAGGCATTTAAGGCAGGTGCCTGCCTTCAAGCAAATGAATAATGGGCAAATTCCCAGAACAGGTACCCTGAGAAGAGTATAGGGATGCTGCCAGATTGTGTAGGGGTGGGGTGAGGAAGGCTGAGACACAGCTGGAGCTGAAATTGCCAAGGGATGCAAAGAATAAGAAGAAGGCCTTTTACACGTGTGTCAACTACAAAGGGAAGGTCAAAGAAAGTGTACCCCCCTTGGTGAGCAAGACTGGCAAACTGGTAACAGTGGATGAGGAGAAGGCTGAGGTACTCAAAAACTTTTATGCCTCAGCCTTGACTGGCAATCTGTCTTCCCACATTTCTCAAGTGGACGGAAAGCAAGATGGGGACTGGAGGACCAAAATCCCTCCCACTGTAAGAGAAGATCAAGTTCGTGACAACCTGAGGAATATGAACATACATAAATCTATATCGGACCTGATGAGATGCATCCCAGAGTCCTGAGGGAACTCGCTGATATAGTTGCCAAGCCATTCTCCATCATATCTGAAAAGTCATGGCAGTCAGGTGAAGTCCCTGGTGACCACAAAAAGGGAAACATTGCACCCATTTTTGAAAAGGGTAGAAAGGAGGACCCTGGGAACTACCAACCTGTCAGCCTCACCTCTGTGCCTGGGAAGATCATGGAACAGATCCTCCTATAAGCTGTGCTAAAGCACATGGAGGCCAGGGAGGTGATTTGAGACAGCCAGCATGGCTTCACAAAGGGCAAGTTCTGCCTGATCAACCTAGTGGCTTTCTATGATGGAGTGACTGCATCAGTGGATAAGGGAAAAGCAACATATATCGTCCATCTGGATTTCTGTAAGGCCTTTGACACTGTCTCCCACAGCAGTCTTCTCTCTAAATTGGGGAGATATGGATCTGATGGGTGGACTGTTTGGTGGATGAGGAGTTGGGTGGATGATTACATCCAGAGGGTAGCGGTCAACAGTTCAATGTCCAGATGGAGACTGGCGAAAAGTGGTGCCCCTCAGGAGTCTGTATTGGGACCAGTATTGTTAACATCTTCATCAGTGATCTAGACAGTGGGATCGAGTACATCCTCAACAGCTTTGCAGATTACACCAAGCTGAATGGTGAGGTCAACAGACCTCAGGGAGGACAGGATGTCATGCAGAGACACCTGGCCGATCTTTAGAAGGGATCTTGAGTGAACCTCATGAGGTTTTTGTGTGAACTTCATGAGGTTCAACAAGACCAAGTGCAGCGTCCTGCACCTGGGTGGGGGTAGCTCCTGGTATCAATACAGGCTGGGGAATGAAGGGTTTGAGAGAAAACCTGCCAAGAAGGACCTGGGGGTATTTGTTGACAAGAAGCTCAACGTGACCCAGCAATGTGCACTTGCAGACCAGAAGGCCAGCTGTATCCTGGGCTGCATCAAAAGAAGTGTGGCCAGCAGGTCAAGGGAGGTGATTCTGCCCCTCTACTCCACTCCGGTGAGATCCCACTTGGAGTAATACCTCCAAGCCCTCAGCACAGGAAAAACATGGACCTGTTGGAGCGTGTCTAGAGGAGGGTCACAAAAATGATCAAATGGGTGGAATACCGCTTGAATGAGGAAAGGTTGAGAGAACTGAAGTTGTTCAGCCTGGAGAACAGAAGGGTCCAGGGAGACCTTATGGCAGCCTTTCAGTACGTAAAGGGGGTTTATAGGAAAGATGGGAGCAGACTTTTTAATAGGGCCAGTTGCGATATGATGAGGGATAATGGTTTTAAACTAGAAAAAAGTATCTTTAGACTATATATAAGGAATATATTTTTTACAATCAGGATGGTGAGACACTGGAACAGGTTGCACAGAGAGGTGATAGATGCCCCACCCCTGGAAACATTCAAGACCTAGTTTGACAGGGCTCTGAGAAAAGCGGTCTAGTTGAAGATGTCCCTGGTCATTGTCAGGGAGTAGGACTAGATGACTTTTTAAGGTCCCTTCCAAACCAAACTTTTCTATGATTCTATGATTTACATTGTAAAATATTTTAAATACTCCTGACCGTAATACTTGCACTACTTTATCAACCAGAAGTGACTACTGTTCTCTTTACAGAAGCCTGGAAAAAACATTCTGCAAGAAAAGGCTTGAGGTTTTTAGTCTTCAGGTTTTTCTTCATGTTATCTGAGGGAACAAGGTTGTCCTTGCATCCTCCATCTACACAGAGTTCCTGTGACATGCAACTGCTTAGAGTCTAGAGTTTAACTGTTGGTCCCTGCTGCACTAGTATCAGTGGAGCTCTATAACCAACTAAACCAGGGTTGACTGCAGCTTTTCTTAAAATTCTCTTTAAAATGTTAGCACCACTATGGAGAAAAAATTCGCTTAAATCTACTGGAAAGCTAATACAGTTCCATGCCTAGTAATTAAGTATTTGTACAATATGAAACAACATCCTATATTTCATGTTCCAAGAAAAAGCATAAAATCGTTTAGCCATGCATATACAGACACACAAAGGTAGCTGCTTTGACAATACTGTATGTAAGGTTATTGCTTTCTGGCCACGATGGCAGGCAAATATTGTGATTTAATTTTTGTTACAGTTATCCAACAATTCCAGTAAGAGTACATACTCCATGTAAAGCAGATAACCCATCCATAACACTTGACTGCCTTTAAGTATTTGTAATGGATTATATTTTCAAAATCTGTTTCTTTAACCTTGCATAGACCCTACACTTCACAGTCATCCTTTTTTTCAGTGTTATATTTGTTTGGATCTTGTTGTGTTGACAAGGTTGCACAATCGCACCATCACAGGATGGTTTGGAAGAGAACACTTCTGTAGCCTCATTAAAAGGATTCTGACCATTTCACATCGAAGCCTGAGGTTATAGTCATGACACTAACAAAAATTCTTGTGTGAAGGACATAACACTGCTTTGTTGATTTCACCTTGCCCTTTAACTTGAAATCCTACCTATTTTTTTCTACCACAATGTATACTTAAGCACAATTTTATAAGATCCTCGGTAATTAGGTAAACCGTTCTCTTGCAGAAACAGTAAAGCACAATTTTCATATATTTTTTCATACTCTGCAAAGCTCTCAACCACACTTTGAAATTAAAATAACATCCTTTGCACCCCTAGCTTTCATTTTATATATCTTTGCAGCCCATAGGCGAAATGATCCTTCTTGCCTACATCACAGGGCATTCAAGGGCATTAGCCATATCTTCGCATTACACCCTTGCTTTAGCTGTTTGCTCAGCTGAGGCTGTCTGTGTACATACTTCTGCACATGCTTGAATGAACAGAGTCCAGTTCAAAGACATATTTAATAATAAACTCACTCAGTTCAAGACTGTGCACCTTTATTTAAAAAAGTATCTCTTAGTTTCTTCAGTGGTCCACCTGAGCATTGAAGATGGATTACAGTGCATGAGCATTAGACAACTGCCACATAAAGGGGGAGGCTATCATCAGAGACTCCTCACAGAAGAAAGAAGATTTTTTTCTACCCTTCCCACCGAAAACTAGTCCATCTGTAGCCCAATATCCAAGGCACATGGGATCAGAAGGAGGAAGCATAAGGATGTTAAAAGTTGTGTAAGTGCAACCCTGACCGATCCTCACTCTCAGACCAGCCCGCTGGGGGAAGGGAAGAGGAAGGAGTTGCACACTGACTTCCTTGCACTGCAAAAAAAGAAAATATTGTGACAGTCTGTTTATTGAAATCTTCATGGTCTATTGCAAATGTGGTATCTTTAACTAATTACCAGGTGTAGGATATGCTGGGGCTCTTGAATACATTCATTGCTTGATAGAAAATAAATAAATAAAATTCAAAAGTAAATATACAGCTTTTCACATTTGAAATGAGTTCACATGCTCTTCTGTCCTTTCACTTCTATTCACATTCATTTCAGCGGAAACATGATTGATCCCTTGAAAAAGATACTAGAGACCTTGGTCTTCCTGCTGTCCATTTCTTTAAAATGTAAATGACTAAAATAAGGCTATAACACCTTTCTCCTGCCTCTTTCCACCTCAGTACTGAGGCAGGTACTGACAGAAGGCACTAGTTAATGGTTCGTAAACAATTCTTCCTTAAATCTCAATATTCCTGGGTTTCTAAGTTTGGCATAAATTTTTCCTGTGGAGTGAAATTGGCCCAAAAAGTCATCCAGGAGCAGTTAATAATCGATTCAGTTAAAAGAAACTGAGGGAAAGCTGAGTGAGGTAAAAAGCATACCTGTGTTTATATAGGGCTACGTACACACACATACACCAGCACTAATGCACACAGCATAAATAGCAGGTATGTTCTGATTCAGAGTGTCAGAATGAAAATCTCTTTAAATTCTTTTAAATGCTTCATGGGAGCAGAACCTGCCCATTTAGATATTCAGTGGCATGAAAAGTGCTAGCTGTCGGACAGAAAAATAAGATTCTTGTTGACAGCTGCTTATAGCTCTTTTGGCTGCTATTTATAAAGGGGAGGGGGAGGGGAGGAATACAAATCTGTCTATGTCAGCCTAGATGTTTTGATTCCACTATTGCAGGTAATGGTTGTAACCTATCACATGTTGTAGATGCTCAATAAATTAAGCACAGTGTCATCACCAAGCGATACCTGCTCTGTTATCAGTGTAGACTGGCTGAAGTTGCCCTGAGGAGTGCAGTTCACAGATATTAGTATATTCTTCCATGTTTTTTTTGTTAGATCTTGACAGTTACACTGCAACTGTCAAGTTTCAGTCCATCTCCCACATTTTCTTGCACCAGCTTGGAAAGCATGTGTCAAAAGTAGATCTGAAAAATGTTAATTTCTTGTAGCCTGTTGTTTCTGTGATTTACAGAAAATAACCTAATAGATCTGCATGTTTAGGGAAGTGAAATTCAGTGATGGAAAGGACCTAATCTTTTCTTCCTGCAAACAACTTTTTCCTGCAGCAGTACATTTACCAAGATGTCTTTTCTTCTCTTATCTGTTTTTAAAATTTGTCAGGCAATATGGTTTCCAAAATTTACTGGAGGTGAGTATTCTATGCCAATACATTTTTGCTGATATACAGACTATGTTTCTAATATAGTTGTTATTCTTATTATTACTCTTTGAATTGTTATCTAGTACTATGCTAAAAACCTGCCCCTCCTTCTTTGTGTATGCACCCTTGTGACATTGCTAGCTCTAGTGAATTTAAAGAACTCAGCACACAAAGCACCTGTTTTCACTAACAAATTGGGTTAGTTGCAGTAGGTATATTCTGCACTCATGCAGCAAGAAATATCTTTCCTTTCCTGTGCTCACAGACATATAAAATGTGGATGTACCAGCATCAAATACTGTCAATATACACGGCTGCCACACAAGTTCACAAACTGATGTATGAAAATATCTGTGTTTCTAAAGGGGAAAAAACCATTTGCTTTTTCTCAGACTTCTGCAAATACTTTAGCTATATTTTTTTTCATCTTTTCTTGTTCTGTTATTCTATATGTGTATTTTGCACAATGCCTATTACCACAGCATATCAGTACATTGAGTATTGATATATAACTATTATTGACCAAATATGTGAATGGACTTACTGCTTAGATAACTTTCCTCACCAAGCGCTTCAAGTGGCCCTGGTTTTCGTTTTGGCTAGTGGTGTACTGAACCTGTGAAATAAAATCTCATGTACAAATAAGAGGACTCATTTTCATAAAGAAACAAACATAAGAGCAATCTAGGAAAAAAGCAATAAATGTGTAATCACAACAAGGAATCAGGCCAACCAGTCATTGTGAAGTGCTTCAAATTTGCCCTGGATCTAAGTCAGATTCCTACAATACCTTCATATAAAGTCATCTATCTGAAGTCATTCATTCTGGCTTTACACACAGGAATTTGCTGTTCAGTGTGATCACGGTGTTTGAGTTTGGTAGCAACCCATCTTGCTCAACAAAATTTATTAGGAATAGTAAATTCTAAAACAAGGGAGGGAAAAAATTATACATGATTTGGTGTAAATCTGACCATTTTGAGGAGGGAAATGATCCTGAAAGCAAAAAAAAAGAATAGATTCAGGCACATGGTTGCTTCTTTTAAAAAAAATAAATTGTAGACTTGTCTCTGCACTGTAGGTTAATAAATTGGTCATGTAGACTCCTCGTTTGGCAGTAATTGCACTAACTGATCAGCCTAGAACTGGTTAAAAGACATAAGTATGAGGAGCTGTCTGAAACTGTCCTCACTCCGGTATTGTGCCAAATTAATGCATTTATACTGCTTTTGAGACTCAAGATGCACAGTGCTACCTGGACTCATTAAACCATCTGATAAGCTCATTGCCCTTGACACCTGCTTGTCACAGGGCAATTAGAGCTCTGAAACCAAAAGATCAGTTTTGCACAGAAAGAGGTATTTGAATCAGCACAAGGAATATTGAGTTCTACTATCCCTTTTCCACATAAAAAGGTACTAGAACTATAATTTCTAATCTTAGTAGTAGTGCTTTAGTTGCATGCAGACAGTATTTAGCCTAACACTCACTATAACAGCTTTGAAACATGATGGAAAATGGCTCAGCAACAACATCTGCCAGCTGCCTCAACACTCGTGGGTGCATCCCATTAGGGCCCCTGGATTTGTGGGTGTCCAGTTTGTTTAAATGATCTCTAACCTGAACCTCCTCGAACAAGGGAAGGTCTTCCTTTCTTTAGGCTTCGTCTCTTACCTCCAGGGACTGCGATTCTTGAGGGCCAGCCTTAGCAGTAAAGACTGAAGCAAAGAAGGCATTCAGTAAATCTACCTTCTCTGTATCATCCATCACCAGGGCACCCACCTCATTTTGCAGCAAGCCCACATTTTCCCTAGTCTTCTGTTTGCTACTTATGTACTTGAAGAAGCCCTTCTTGTTTTTTGACATCCCTTGCCCCTTAATTCCAGGTGGACCTTAGCCTTCCTTTTTGCATCATTGCATACTCTGACAATGTTCTTGTATTCATCCCAAGAGGCCTGTCCCTCTTTCCACATTTTGCAAACCTTTCTCTTCCATGTGAGTTTTGCTAGAAGCTCCTTGCTCATCCATGCAGGCCTCCTGCCTCCTGTACTTGATTTCTTACTCATGGGGTTGCACCAGTCTTGAGCATGGAGGAAGCGATGATTGAGTAGTAACCAGCTCTCTTGCACTCCCCTACCTGCTAGAGCCCAAACCCACAGGATTCCTCTAAGTAGGTCCTTGAAGAGGCCGGTGTTAGCTCTCCTGAAGTCCAAAGCTGTGATCCTATTTATTGCCCCACTTCCTCCATGCAGGATCCTGAACTCCACCATCTCGTGGTCACTGCAGCCAAGGCTGTCCCCAGCCTTCACATCCTCAACCAGTCTTTCTTTGTCAGTACGAGGTCCAGCAGCACACCTCTCCTTGTTGGCTTCTCCACCACCTGTGTCAAAAAGTCAAAAATCCAGTCCTATAATAGGTGTCTAATTTATGAGGTTGGTCCTTTTGTCTAAGGATAGAGTCTTGCTTGGATCAGATGCCAAAAATCATCTGGTGAGACAGTAAAATTGGGTAGTTTAAACTTCACTCTTGCACAGTTATTGCTGGGACCTGTTAGAGTGGAAAACTTTCCAAGTATTAGAGTTTCAGAATAAAAGAAAATATTGTTTTGAAAAGTATTTTGTGAATACTGCATTTTGATTTAATGACGAGAACAAGAGAACTAATTAAATCTGAAGAGTTGCTGATGACTAGTTAGGAATTATAAACAGTGGGTTAAATAAAATCCAGTGACAGTCAGTTTGTTTACAGATAGTTTTAATCCTATGGAGAGGAAAGAATAAATAAGATTTCATGTCATTTATTCAAAATATGCCAATTACAAACAGTGGCTCTTTTCCCCCCTGTCAGGCTGTATCTCTGTTTAGCTGTTATTGTATAATATTATATAAGTTTGTAGAATAATTTGGGCTGGAAAGGACTTTGAGGGGTCAGGTGGTCAAAAAACTCCCTTGAAACAGGGCTAGTAAAAGGGCCTCATCCAGCTGAGTTTTGACTATCCCTAATGATTGAGGTTTCAGAGCTGCTCTGAGCACCTGTTCAG
Organism: Opisthocomus hoazin; assembly: GCF_030867145.1. Classification (NCBI taxonomy): domain Eukaryota; kingdom Metazoa; phylum Chordata; class Aves; order Opisthocomiformes; family Opisthocomidae; genus Opisthocomus; species Opisthocomus hoazin. Next base: position 66,443,304 of record NC_134416.1, on the reverse strand, counting down.
TGTTTGACCACCCTCATGACTAAAGAATTTTTTCCTTATGTGAGGTCAGAATTTCCCTTATTGCAAAAGGCAGCTGTTGCCTCTCATCCTTTCACTGTGAAGCTTGGGAATAATGTCTCTGTCCTCTCTGTAGCTGCCCATTAGCAAGTTGAAGATAACACAAAGCTCACCCTCAACCTGCTCCACCTCCAAACACATCAAATGCAAGTCCCTCACCCCCTCCATGTACGTTATTTTCTCCAGCTCTGAACATCTCAGTGGTCATGCACTAAGCTCTCTCCAGTTTCTGTCTGTTATGCTAGGTCGTGAGAGTAACAACTCAGGGCATGGAGCTCTAGATGTGGTCTCATGAGTGCCAAATAGAGGTGATATTAATTCCTTCACTCAGCCTGCTGGATGCACTTTTACCAATGTAGCCTGGTAAGTGGTTAACCCTCACTGCTACAAGGACACAGAGCTTCCTTGAGTTTTACTTGCTGCCTACCAGGACCCCCTCGTCTTTTACTGCCCAACTTCTGCTTAGCCAGGCAGTGCCCAGCCTGTGTTGCCACATGGGGTTATTCAGCCTCTGGTGCAGGACTTCACATTCGTCACTGGCTGAGATTCGTCTAATCTCTCCAACATGTTGATATTGATCTGAATGTTGGACCTACCCTGATGCATATCATTACTCCTCCCAGTTTGTTTTCACCCACAAATATGTTGAGGATGCATTTTGTCCCAAAATCCAAATCATTAATGAACATGTTCTACTGCACAAACTCCATTACCAACCCTGGAGGAACACCACTGGTAGACAGCTGTTCAGTAAAGAGTTCACTCACTTCCTCTTCTGTCTCAGGATCCACTAGAGGCATCCACTTTTACACTTCCCTCATTGGCCTTCCCTCTGATCCTGACTGTAAATTCTTGACCAGCTCTTCATCCATTTCATAGTAAAGCTCTGGGAAAATGAGCAGCTCACAGCTACCCACATATCTTCTCTCCTTTCAGAGACCATGTATCCATCCAAGTACTCCAGCTGTGCAGGCTGTCACCACTATATTATCATGTTCCCATCATATTATCATGTCTCCATTATCACGTCACTATGACTCTGCATAGACTCTTAACTCCTGTTATGGGTTGTTTTTTTTTCCTGTTGTGTGCGATTTTGCTTCTGTGCAGGCCCTAGATCTGAGGTGCCAGTTGTGCTTCTTTTCCAGAACAAGTGTGACAGACTTCTCCACCATGTTGTGCTCTGGGAAGCTCCTCCTTGCTTCCAATTCTTCAACTTCTCTGAAGCTTTGTTCTACACCTTTCAGCAACCTGGTATAAAACTCAGAACAGAGGGTTAGCAAACCTGTTGACAAAGATGTTCTCTTCCTCTTTTTTTTTCAGTTGGATTCAATTTCTCCTCAACAGTCCTCACTTCTTAGAAGTTCTTTAATCATAAAAGTCAAAGCCCTGAGTGCAACCTCAGCCATGCAAGCATATGGTAAACTGCAAGATGCAGCCACCTGATCCTCTACCGTTGACTAAGACAATAACTTTTTCTCTGTAAACTATACTGAAAAAACAAACCTATTATGAGATTTGATTTCTGCTAAAGAAAAAAAAAAAATCAGTTTTTTAATAATTACTTCATATAGATCAGTGGTTCTTGAGTATTTTTTAATTCAAAGAGTATTTAAAGTTTCTGATGGTCTGTTAATCACCATATCTCTTACCATTTAAGGCTGTGAAGGAAAGAACATGATAACTTTCTTAGCATTAGTAACACATTATAGTAGTATAAAATTATAATTTCATACCCATTATTAAAAGTCTTCTTAATCTGAAATACTGATAATAAAATCATAAATGTTTGGACTTGCATCTTTTGAACAAGTTTGTAACTACAATAAAGTCTATGAGTTTTAAATAGGATTTCATTGGTGCATCAAATATACATTCAGCAATTTGTGAGCTGCAGCTGATAGCAATACTTTTGACAAAGTCTTACTTGCTAAGAACATAGAAGTGTGGCTTTAGAATTAGTTTTCCAATTGCCTTGGTTTTGTGCAGATCAAAGAACATCTATATGATAAATATCTACATGGTCTTTTTTTGTAAGAATATGTGACTGAACTTTACCAGTGTTACTGACTGGCACAATGAACATTAGATAAGCTCCCAAACCCATAGACTGTGACTGAACTGCAGTGGTAGATATTTTCAGTAGCATGGTATATTTGCTCAGTGACAGGCTGACAATAACTGTGGCTATGTCAGCTTTTTATGTAGAGTCTTACTGTTAGCTTGCAAATTTTTGGCATAAGGACAGACACTTCAATAATCTGTCTGTCCAGATAAATGCATCTCTGAACAACACATTGGGAAAACAGGACGTTTCTGTTTCTTAGATTTACTTTACAATTTTCTTTATAACAATGTAATATGTTTGAAAAGGACATTAATTATCATATAGATGTCCTGTCATCTTTATGGTTACTAATGTTATCGTGTTTCATCATGATTGACTAGTCTTGAAAAACTGTCTTGTATTAGTATGAAAGGGGGGGGTTCTGAGTTTCTCATCTGTTTACAATTCCCCTCCTCTCCTTTTCCAAAATCCGACATATGAGTGCATGGAAATTTCATCTACTCCCCACTCCCCTAATTTCCACTCCCCAAGTCAAATACATCAGGGAATGACTGTTTCAGCAGCTTAAGTTGTGTATTGGTCTAAATGGCATCTGAGATTCTGGCATGGCACAGGTGAAGTGGACACTGTAGTTGCTGCTGCTGTATCATGCTGGTAGACAGGATGAGGAACTGCAGCAGCTGGAGTAAGGAGGTTAAAGACAGTAAGCAAACAACCCGTCTTGACATTTTCTGTCTGCTACTACTCTTGTCTTGCCATAGAGGTGGCATGGACTATTGTGACAGATGTAGGAAACCTTATCACCCTGAAGTGTAACGCTTTTGTGGTATATCTCCTGACCTTACCTATACTAAGAAAAGCAATTACATTTTGGTCAGACTCTGTGAGAAAAAGAGAGCAGAAATGTTGTTTGAAACTGGCCATTTTAAGAGAATTTGGATTCCTGGATATTTCCAAGGATGCGTCACAAGATTCTCTACTCCTCTGTTTCATAGGCACAACCTCACAGCAAGAGGATTATGGAAGCCTCATTGTATTCTTACTCTACGAGCAAATTATTCTTTCATCATGTCTGACTTTGAGCAGTATGAACAACTTTGCCAAAACTGTCAACAGTAATGCAAATTTTACAAAGTGCAAGTCATTCGTACTCAAAGCTATGTTATCAACATTTCTAGCTGGCAACAATCTCTTTTGCTAAAAAAAATATTATTATTACACAAAAAATAAAGAGATCCATTTTTTTCAAAAAAATAGAACTTGCTTTAGGGCTTGCTACAAACTCCACGGATACATCAGTTGTTCCTTTGTGTTGACCAGCCCTTGTCTCTTTGGATGCTGCCTGTAGTTGCGAGTGACTGCCTGGACAGAAGACGTACGGTACATTGTTCCCAGGCCCTCCTGTGAGCGGGTATTACCGCTCAGTAAGCAGAGCTTCTGGAATTAACCAAGATCATAGAGATGGTCTTTCATGCCTTCCTTCAAATCTCAAAACAAAAGGACAAAAACATACAAAGGAAAATAGATTTCATATTTAAAAATTTGAAGTATTGCACATTAATACACTTATCTTTTCCAAATAAAAAAGGAGGGCCTGGCTGAGAAATAACAACAAAAACCCCTCAGTGCTTGCTGTGCAAAAATGAGCATGTGAAAAACAGTAGTCAATAATAGGGAAATGGCTGCAGTAACACTAAATGAAATGATAATGAGATTTTACCTGGTTTTAGAACCAATTGTCCTGTATTAAGAAAATCATTACCATAGCAGAGGTGAGTAATAGAGGTTAGCTAGAAATTGATAAAACCCTAATATGAAAATGGAGACATAAGATTAGAGTCATTTAGTCAAGGAAATAGGTGCACAAGAAGGAAAATGATTCAAAAATATCTGAAGCTGTTGAAGGCAGACAGATTGTTTGCTCTCATTTGCAATGACATAAGAGCAATAGGACCACATGATAGACCTGAAAAGCAAAGAATAGCAAATTAATAAAACATACATCTCCAAAAAATGCAGAACCCATTGCCAGAGAAAGTGGGCAAAACAAAGAAACTGGAAACCAGAAATTTGTAAAAATAGTAAGAGTGGGGACTGTCTACAGAGTTAATGGTAATACAAGTAGCATTAATTGGCAAAGAGTGCTAAATTTTCTTACTTAAATTTCCTGTCTTCTGTTAATTTTCAGGCTTATGTCTCCTGCTTATCACTGGGATGAGACTAAAGGCAGGGGCAGGTTATCTTAAACTGTCTACTACAGACTTCTTTAGTCTTCCTCTGAAGCATCTTTTGCTAGTCCCCATTGGAAAAGGAAATTAGATCTGAATTTGAAATCTGATCTTTTTTTCTGGTGTTGTAATCCTGCCTTATATCTTTCCACTCTCAACTAAACTATTCAAAATTATCTGAGGATCTCTAGCAGAAGCATAAAGTTAAGGGAACAAAGGCAAAACAACCCATACACAAACTTTTCAAATATGATTGATTCTTCTATAAGTCAACTAAAATTCCTCTTATGAGTTTGCTTTTCATTGTAGAAAAAAAGATAGAATTTGAAGATTCTATTCTATAAAGCCCTCTGAAGAGCATCACAGTTCTGTGCAATAATCTATAACTGTATTTTCATTGTAGATATCTTTTATTTTATAGTAACATTTTATATTCCTTTGAGTCATGAATCGAGCACCATAGGCAAGATTCATCTGCAGAAGATGAAAAGAAGCTGACAACGCTCCCCTGGAGTCCATAGTTGATATTCTGCTTCAGACATAGCAATTGCATAGTTATCTTTCCAGAATTAAGACGACTTATTTAACACTATTATGTACTATTATTCTCTCTTTTAAACTAAAATTAACAAGACCAAAGTCTTTGTCAGTTCTTGTGAGAAGCAATTCTATATTCTTCTACGCCTGTGTGTGTTTTGAATCACTGTTTTTTCTAGAAGCAGGACAACATTTAGAGTGAAATATTTATATTTTCTTAAATAAAGAAGGTTTTACTTCTCCTTCCTCCTTATTTCATCAGATGCAGTTTAGATCAATACATTCAAATGAGAGGTTTCACAAATAGCTATCAGATGTAGACTCCGTCAGATTTATTGTCATTTCTAATTCTTGGTTGAAGAAATTAATGCTTCTGCTAATAGTCCAATGAATAGGCTTACCAGTCCACGAGCATGGTTATTGGAGCTGCCTTTGGACATTCAGTTCTCAGGCCAGCTGGAAAAGGGGCTATCATACAGAAAATATTTTGAGACTCTGGAAAAAGACATATAGAGTGCACTGTGTCTTTGTGTTCCCGTAGCAGCTGCTTGCAGAGCAGTAATGCAATCTCAGAGGAGTCTGCCTGCCATTTCACTTGTAGGGTGAATGCAACTATCACAGCTGCTTCAGTGAGATAAATAAAGAGGAAGGGGAGGGTACAGAATAAGTTAACCCTTCGGTGATATAGCTGGAAAAGGTGTAGAAGCAGACACAGAAAACGCAGAAGCAGAAAAATGCAAAAGGTTTCCGAGCAGATTAGTTTCAGTGGGAAAGCAACCTCTCTAGAAATATACATACTAAATGATGATGTTTTGTGAAACATGCTACATTTTCTGTGTTTATTTATTCAGAGACAACTTTTTTTCTGGACGTTTACTTACATTGTTGCTGGCGAGCTACATTTTGGTGTGGAAAGAAACCACACAACCTGAAGAATTCATCTCTGCTGTGTCCAGATTGTTCTTTTGTTAGTTGATTTTTTTTAAGATAGTGGGTTCTATACTTGGATATTGTTCTTGAGCAGTAATACATGGGAACACAGTTCTATTGAGTGATGTTCTTCAAACAAAAACACATGCAAACATTGGAAATTTGTTTGGAGTGACAAGTAATGACAGCAGTATACCACAGAGACATGAAATCCACAACCTTCTCATGTAGAAGGTATAAGCAATACACATCTCTCTCTCTCAGCTACATCTATTTATCCATCATCTATCAATCCGTCTGTCCATCCATCCGTCCAACCATCCATCCATCCATTCATTCATCCTTCCAAGATATGTTTATTGTATCAGATCATGGGTTTTGTATTTTGATTTTTCTTTCTGTCAGTAGACACCAGTCCACAAATAATTGCTATTAATAATTTATGTATTTAAGTTATTTAAGAAGTCATGTCCAAATAAAACAAAATGTTTTCTCTCCTTTTTGTAAGGTTTTACTTTGTTGTTGTTGTTGTTAAGGATTTGTCTTGTGGCTTATCCAGACTTCATGTGCTGTTTGGGGATACATGGCCTTTCGGCTGCATGACATATTTGACAATTCAGAGACCCTGTAACAGGCAGCGGTTTTGCAGCCAACACAAAGTTTTACTTATGAAATAGATGTTTTTCCAGTGTTTATGTGTGGGAATAAATATCCAAGCTATTATAGGCATTTTACTAATATTCTAGTATAATATAAAGTATTTCCTATGGCTTTGAAAATTTCTGTAATTTCATTCCATACTTTACAAAAGAAAAACTTCCATGAACCTCACTCTGCTGATATCTTTACAGACAGAACATGAGAAACAGATTTTTTAAATTGTCTGATAAAAATTCATGTACAACCAGATTATAACTATTTCTGTAACAGCCTGCCGGGGCCAAACTGAAGTCCTGGACAGGAGGTTTTTGCATTGACCTCTGGGAAGAAATTGTTAACTTTAAGTTACTTTTTTCAGATCAATTTTATGCAGAAGTCACAAAGTCCTGGGTTCTGCTGCCGTCCAAATCACTCTGAGGCAAGGAGACAAGTGGTCCCTGGATGTATTCTAGTTGAAGGCAATGCAAGTACAGCATGCTGCAATATATTATTGTCTCTGTTAGCAGAGCACAGCATTTCAGTCACTATTCCATGCTTCAGCTAATGTGGAGTGCTACTGAGACTACTTTTGATGAAGTGGGATGAAATACTAGTCGGTACAAAAATTGGCAGAATATCTTAATTATACTTTCAAAACATTGAACACATGCTTTGTGAGACACTGCTTTGTGACCAATGTATTCCCCCAAACTAGCAATGTGAGGCTTTACAAGAGCCTTCCTTAGAAAAATAATAATCCTAAACTAGGTCTGAAAATACACAGAAACAAAATTGTTATAGAAAATCTCTACCCAGGTCAGTGTCATGACAAAAAATTAAATGCACAATTAATAGCACTATTTTCATTAACGTCCTGCTTGTGAGACCTTAAAACTCTTGCTTCATGTTGTTGAGGCTTTTTTTGTGTTTAGTTAAGTGATCAAGTGAGTGACTTTTATTTGGTGCAGCTGCAGTAGAGTACATAGCCAAGACCTCTGAACAGTTAATACTGCCTTTTATCCTCTATCATTTTCTTTTATGAGCTAAGGGATTGTTCACTCAAATTCCTCTAATCCTCGTAATATCTTGGTCATTATTATAAATCCTAGCTTTTTAGATAGCATCTAATTTCTTACAAATCTCATGGGTACTGAAGGAGTCTTGTTAAATGAAAATGGAGGCATCACTTTTTGCCTACAATTTCATTTGTAATTCAGTACTTCAAGTACCAAAAGATAGAGACGATTAGCTGCAGATTCAGTCTGCATACTCTAGTTATAGGCTTTTTATTTTTGCAGATATGTGCAGTATGTTAATGCCTGCAGACACAATTCTTCACGACCAGAGAGTCATGTGTAGGAGTTCTTCCTAATACTGAGATGAAGCTTTCTCTTGAGTATTTGTTTTGCATTACATAAAGATAATGGAGATGCTGTGAATTAAAAATTTTGTTTGATTACATTTAATAGTACTTGTATTCTTTTTGTGTGTGCGTAGGGACTAATTTTCTGAAGACTATTAAGAAGAGAAGTATAATGAAGTAGCCAAAGCGTTAGCATAGGCCACAAGTCACTCAAATTTAATTTTCGATTTTGAAACTCTCTCTCTGTACCTCCATTGTCTCCGTCTAAAGTTAGTAACTGTAAGACTTTAGGATTTTGTCTATACCATCTTGGGAATTGAATCCCACGCCATCCCTCGTGTAAAAACCTCGGCCATGTGTGACGGCGCTTCTAAACTTGAAGTACTATCAAAGGCATCCAGTTAAACTGCTACGTAAAAGTAAAGGACTGCAGTATTTCAAATACCCTGAGGTTATATCCATATCACAGAATCACAGAACGGTAGGGGTTGGAAGGGACCTCTGTGGATTATCTAGTCCAACCCCCCTGCCAAAGCAGATTCACCTAATGCAGGTTGCGCACGACCACGTCCAGGCTGGTTTTGAATATCTCTAGAGAAGGACACTCCACAACATCTCTGGGCAGCCTGTTCCACTGCTCTGTCACCCTCAGAGTAAAGAAGTTCTTCCTCATGTTCAGACGGAACTTCCTGTGCTCAGTTTGTGCCCATTGCCCCTTGTCCTGTCACTGGGCACCACTGAAAAGAGTCTGGCCCCATCCTCCTGACACCCACCCTTAAGATATTTATAAGCATTTATAAAGATATGAAGCAGACAGTCCTATGGTCCCACACTCAGAGCTTGCCAATCTGTAAATGGCTATGCAAAACAGCCCCAATATTTGAATTAGACTTTCCTGCTGTAGAAGAGCCAGACATCCTGATGATCCCATCATCTATAATAGTGCCATCACAGCGAGTCAGTCCTCAGGCACTATCATTTGATGAAAGGGTAAAGGGGAAGTGGGGGCTGGAGGTGCAGGGTGGAGCTAATACCTGTGACTGGGCCATCATATTCGTGACAAGGAATCCAAGTGACCTGGGAGAAAACATAAAGCACCTAGGTGTTGAGAACAAGGTGCTGCTATTGACATGATTCATCTTCCTGCTTGCCTGTGAATCCCTTCTGTTCCTTCTAGCCATTTTCCAATCTCACAGGTCATTCCTAGTGGTCAGGTTTAAAAGTCCAAGTGCATCACTGGACAACAATCCAAATGGACAGCAAGCCAAAATGACAATGTCACAGGCCACCCACAGCACAGATATGACAGGCATGGAGAGCTGCTGGCAGTGTCATGGGACTGGATAAGTTAAATACATAAGGACATCACAGCATTATACAGGACTGTGATGAAACAAAGATTCCTATGTGCCTGCAGTGAGGAATGAGTGCTCCCATTTTGGGCATCTTCTCTGAGCTGTTTCTATTTTCAGCTAAGAGGTCTATTCAACAAAAAACGACCATGAGATGTGGAAAGATCCAGTACAGCAGGATAAATATGGCCTTAGCAACAGGATAAAGGTAAGGTAAAGTAAGGTAAGGCAAGGCAAGGCAAGGCAAGGTATAGTAAAGTAAGGTAACTATCTTCACTTATCCTTAGATAGTGTCAGTGTGGGAAATAAAAGATTGCTTTTTCTAGTTTATACATGAAAATAAAGGACCAGTGTTCCCTTTGAAGTATGATAACTTTTTTCCAAGTTGTAAGTAACAGCATTGTATTTACTTTATAATAAGCCTATAAAAAAATCCTTTTTGTTCAACATTTCTCTCATTTTTACAGAACATCTGTTACTGAAATTATTTCAACCTGATTAGAAAAGTCAATGTTTTATACACTTGAAGAACTAGAGAATGTCTCATCTTACATCTGGCAAAAGAGAGAACAGCACAACCTGTTTTACAGGAAGAGACTGGAGAAACTTGGCTTGCAGAGCAAAAATAAAAGTGAAACTAAACCAACCAATCAACAAAACAAACAAACAAACAAAGAAAAAATTCATTGACATATCAGGAAAAGGAAACATCAGAAAAAGAAGACAGTAGCTTAAGTTAAACACGATGTTGGCATAAGAACAAATGAGCACAAACTGGTCATTAATAATTTAGGCTGGACTTCAGACGAAAATTCACATCATGAGCACTGAGATTTCTGGAATAGACTTCATCAGAAACAGTGAGAATGACACAGTATAACAAACTAAAATTAAGCCTGGAATAAATTACAGGGCCACTTACTTCACCATGTGATGGAACTTGAAGAGCCAGCATGTCTGTTTATGCTACTATAAGATACAACCCTGAGAAGTGTAGATAATGCAATGAGCCTATTGGACGGAACGGCATCTTAATAGTGAGGGGTTTTGGTGCTGATACTAAGTCTTGGCTTACTCTATTTTTCTTCATTGTCCATGAGGTTCTAGAATTTCAGTTTTATTCAGATTGTATTTTACTCAGTCACTCTTAATAATACATAAATTAATAAATTTTAAATTTTTATCAAATCTTGTATTCTCCTCCATTGAAAAATTTTCAGAAGAGAAAGACAGCCTGAGGATTTTCTCCATGAATTATGTGGAAAGCAAGCTGCTCTTGAGGCTCATCCATATATAAAATTGTTAAGTCAGACACAGGAGAATACACTACATGTTTTAAGAACACTTCCTAAATAATAATTATGTAACTTACCAAAGAATAAGAGCACAAAAGAAAAATAAAGACATTTATTTTAAGAAATTCTTATACCATTTCAACAAATAAACTCCCCAGAGAATTCCACTTCAGTCCATACACAGCTACACGTATTCTTCAGTCCATACAAAGCTACATATATTTCAGTATGAATCAATCTTCATTGAACACACATAGCCAGAACTGTATACAATATGGTCAGTGAGAATTTCTTTGTTATAATTAGTTTACCTGATAAGCCCCTTAAAGTTATGTCTAATTACCACAGTGTGTAACAACCAACCCACGAAAAGGTAATAACATCCAGGAGTTCCCCTTCCTTTCTGATTTACACTTGAGACACATTTACATTTACTCTTTCTGTAAATGAGAAAAGCTGAGAAAAGTGATTTTAGGCTGTAATAACATAACCTTACACTACATCATAAACACTCTGCTAAACAGTAAATTATATTCCAGTTCATAGTATAAAGTCATGCAGTTCTTTGTACATAATAATGCCATCCTCTGCTGCAGTTCTATTGCCTATGTCATTACCTACATTTTTACTCAGCAAGCTTCTATTACTTCTATTCATCTCTTTGAATATTAAATACAACAAATCTCCATCCTTGATGATTTCATCAAAAACCTTCCTCCAACCCTATTGTTCTTTCAGCAGATCAAAGGTTTTTGTTCCCTAGAACCACTTTTTCACCTGCTTTGTATGTCGCTATATCTGGATTTACATGATCTTAATTTTTGTAAATACTTCCCCTGTGCAATATTAAGTCAAATATATACTGAAACAGAATTATCTCCCACATTTTTCTTCCATAAAAGAATTTATGAGGTTGCAGGATCCATTTTTGCACATGTTTCTTCAACAGTCCATTTGATTGCATGTTTTCTTGATCAGTCCATCAAACTTTATCCTAAAGCTTTGCACATCTTTGCTACCCAGGTTTTTATACAATTAAAAAATACAAAAGATGGAATCTACAGCTTAGAAAATGTGATTGCTACCTTTTCTGATTTAATAGACTTATTAAAAATCCTGGCCACTACACTTGCAATTTCTTATGACAACTGTCTTCCTGTTTAGAAATGGAGATTACCCTTCCTTTCTCCACCTCTGCAGTCCTCACCTCCTGACCTAAACATACTAATGTCCTTAAGTATTCTTTTTAAGTTAGATGTAATACTGCAATTTCTACAGACTATTTTAAATGCTGTCAATCCATTTTCCAATTTTTCAGGCATACTTTATATGTACAGGTAAATCTAAGAATACACAATTGCACAAATTGTATCATGTAGAAATCTATTTATGTAAGTTGCAGTCTTAATTGACTGCCAGTGCAAAGATGCACCTAAAATGATTCTTATAAAAATACGGATCTTAAGGACACCTGTGCAAGAGGTATAAAAAAATAAATCCATTATTTTAAAAGAATTATCATTTTTCCTACATACCTAATATTTCATTGACTTCTAACACATGACAATCATTTGTTTCTGTTGGCAAACAGGCAGGTGGTGAGTTGGTCACGTGAAGCAGTCACAAGCAGAAACCGACACAGGTTCACCTGTCAGAGCTGTCAGTTATTCTCTGATATAACTTCAAGAGCAAAGGTGCTTGTTAAACAATCCTACTTAAAGCGAGTACACTCAGTTTGCACTTAAATATTTTGATTAGTGCTCTTGAATTTGATTCCTGTTACCATAATAGAGACATCCCACCTGTCTAGAAAGGATGTTCTAGAGACTAGAAAATAACATTCGATGTTTTAGAGCAATCTATTACTAAACAAATTCGCTATAAGAGTGGAAAATATAGAAAAGAAGATTTAGCTTTTGCAGAGAATAAAAAATCCACTTTCTGCTGATGATTCTTGTGAAATACCTGTCAAAAATGATATAACATGTCAATAAGGATGAGCCTTCACCAGAACAGAAATTATGCCAAGTTTTCAAATCCTCAGAAATCCCTGCATCCCAATGTAAGTGACAGGCTGGAGTTTGTGATGAAGTTAATGTCTACAAAGATAACATAATAGCTGGCTTCTTAAGGGATATATTACTGAGTGGTCACTGTTTGTATAAGGACTTCTTTCACCGTTCTTTTATATATGCTTTTATGTGGTTCCAGGCCAACAAAAAAAAAAGGGAAAAAAAAAATGGAGAGTAAAAGAAGTAGAAAATGCTTGTAGGTTTTAAAATTAGTCCTTACTAACTAAAACTTCACTGTCATATTACTGATGTAGGAAGCAAAGTTTTGCCCCACAGAATAGATCACCAACACAGAGAATAAAATGGAGTAAAAGATGCTGGTGTGTTCACAACTGGATGATAATTTGCCTCGTGTACACACATTTCACCAGAAACCCTCTATACCCATGACTGCCAATGATTTTGGCAGAATGCTTTCTCAAAATGCTTAACAACTTTAAGTAAAATTCAGACTTAGTCTTGTTGCATGCATGCAAACGCTGAGTGTAATACACAAGAAAATATAAAATTTGAAGCCTGAAGTCAAACTTTATATATTCGTTGCCAGAGAAGTTCCTTAGAGACATTACTTTCAGTCAAAAAATCAAGCACCATTTAGAACAGTGAGTATGTCTACCATATCCAATGAAATCCCTCAATGCTGTGCCCTCCCTCTGAGGAGCATAATATAATCAGGCATTTAAAGATCTATGGCTGTACATTCAATCAAGCATACTCATGTAAGTATCATGTATGTTAAAAGATCAATAGATTCAGTGAGTAAGGCACTGGATTTGAACTATTAAGGTACAGTGATAGTCCCAAACTAAAGTTGTTTTAGCTTAAGTGCTTTGGTTTCTCTTCAATTCAAAAAAACGTTCAGGTTGCAAGCTCTTTTTAGATTCATTATTTCATTTATTTCTGCTGTCATACAAATAACAAATTGGTAAATAACAGATGTTAATCACTGTTTAAAACCCAGAAGAGACCAAGAGATGCTAGCAATAGCGAGTGTTTGAGGTAAGATGAACAACAAGCAAACTTCACAAAAGTAGAGGGCCTTACTACAAAAAATATTCCTTGTTCCAGCAGATAACTGAAAAATATAGACTAAAATATTACATTTCATGCAGGAACTTAGTGGGCTGTTGTACTTCACAGCTGAATGTTCCTACTTGTTGACATCTTAGTGATAGCAGCAGAAATTGGCTATTTGTCAGAATCACTCACTTTTTTCCCCCACAGTGAAGGAGAAGTTGAAAGCTTCCTACCAGAAAGAAAGAAGTTTCAAGAGCTACGTAGGCTACTTGCATGTCAGCCATCTCAGCATTAAGTGCCAGGTGGTATTCTCTAGAGAAGTTAACTGACATAAGTTATGTCAACACTATGTCAGGGAAGGCTGTGTAGCACTCCCCTTTGCCATTGCTAGGATACTCCTGAACTAGCTCAAATTTTGTTGTTCTACTTTTCTGTCACAAAATTCACGTAGGTGAGCACATGACACAGGAAGATAAGCTTTTTAAAAACCTAGGAAAGAATTTGAATGATATGTTTTTTCTTCAATAACAATGTAACTTAAGCTGTAAAGAGAAATATTACACTTTTTATAAATATTTTTCATAAATTTTATCCTATTTTCTTTCTTGACTGTGTCTAATAATTTGAGGAATAGGTTATGCAAAAGGTATGATATGTCAACACAATTTTCCTACCTATTCTTAGTGTTTCAGATTAAGCAGATGCAGGAGAATGTTTGCTTAATATATTCTAGGTGCATCACTCTAGAAATATACTTATGAGCTAACGAAAATTCATGACACATTTCTACTCACAAATATTTCCTTTTTTATGCTGCTTAATATTCTTAGACTAAAAAAAATCTTTAAAATTATACTTCATACATAATGAATAAATAAAATGACTGTCTTGTAATGGTAGTGTATTTTTTATAGTTACAATAACTGCTTTATTTGTAACTCTGCCATTCCTACTGTATATAGCCACTGTAACTTAGAGAATACAGTTAAATCTACAGCTATCAATCTTTTCTGGTGTTTTTTTTCTCTTCTTTCTCATTTTATAAGATGTTACTCTAGTAATGCTGTGACAGAATTTCAGAAGACACTTTTTTTTTTCTGAGATTCCATTTAAGGTCTTTTACTTTTCATTTGGACATGAAGTGAGTCTATCACATGGCAATTGTTTATGAATATCTAATAATATTTAGTGAGATGCCTTTGAGAGATTTTTATTATTTGTAACTTAAACTTCATAAAACATCACACTTCCAGACTTTCTTCACTACTCATCCATATTCCTATAGGTTGAATGATCTAGTGTGTAGATGAAAAAATAAATTCAAAATTCAAAATTTTTATAGGCTGAGAAATACTTCCTGAGAGAAAAATATAGCTTCTTGGATCACTTTTTGTACTATCCATTGTCACACTTCTCCCAGTCTGGTGACCACACCATGGAAAGAACAAGACACCTACTAGCTTTGTGCTAGCTTTGTGCATTAACAATATTTTTATTAAAATGCCTACTTTTTGGTATTTTGAAACCAAAAGGTTCTGATTTCAATGTTTTTGGCATATGAGTAGATGATACATAATTGTCTTTTATATATATCATAGCCAATCTGGTTCACAGCGACTTATACATATGCTGTGATCATATTAGTGTGCTTTAACAATGTGAAAGGAGTATCGTAGAATCATAGAATCATAAGCTGGAAAAGACCTGTAAGATCATCAAGTCCAACTGTCAACCCAACACCACCATGCCTGCTAAACCATGTCCTGGAGTGCCACATCTATACATTTTTTGAACACCTCCAGGGATGGGTATTTAATCACCTCTCTGGGCAGCCTGTTCCAATATCTGACCACTCTCCCAGTGAAGAAATTTTTCCTAATATCCAATCTAAATCTCCCCTGACACAACTTGAGGCCATTGCCTCTCGTCCTATCGGTAGTTACTCGGCAGCAGAGATCAACACTAGCCTCACTACAACCTCATTTCAGGTAGTCGTAGAGAGCAATGAGGTCCCCCCTCAGCCTCCTCTTGTCCACACTAAACAGCCCCAGATCCCTCAGCTGCTCCTCGTAAGACTTGTTCTCTAGACCCCCTCACCAGCCTCATTGCCCTTCTCTGGACATGCTCCAGCAACTCCATGTCTTTCTTGTAGTGAGGGGGGTATTTTAGAGTGAAAATACTTGATATTCACCATCTATTTAAGACCCTTTACATGCCAAGATCAATGTCAAGGATGGAAGCACGAATGAAGAAATACCTGTTCTAAGCCACGGTTATAACAGAAACCCACCATATTCTGTTGTAGCTATTCCTAGCTATTCCTTTTCAACAAATACAGAGATAAAACAAGAAAGGAAATTCAACAGAAATGTGAAGGCTAATTCAATGAGAGATCTTCTATTTGAATAATGAATGAAAAAAATAACTCTTCTATTTCAGTTAATAAGGTGCAAAAGAAACAAGATGACAAAGAGAATGATGGGTTTTTGTTTACCTTCAGAAATTTGATAAATTTGATAGGTAAGCAAGACATCGTCACAAATGTGAATCATCTGCAGTTAGCAAAAAATGACAAGAGATGAGGGAGACAACTTTGTGCCTTGGGATATAAGTGATAACAGCTGAATCACAGGAGGAAACATCCTTCCTAGCTACAGTTCTGAAGAAGTAGGTGTGATGTGGCTATCATTGCGAGCCACCTTTTATCAGCGGCTGGACATCTGTAAGAACACCATTCCATACACCTACTATTTAGAAAACTGAAAGAAAATAATATTTTTTGGTAGCCAGACCATAAATGGTTTGACAAATCTTTATTTTTGTTTTGTTTTGCACAGTTTTGACTATACAGGATATAATGATAACCTGTATAGTGATGACTTTTGATCAGAGGGACATCAGAATATTGAATGCCCTGGCTGCTGGTCTTTTACAGGCATTGAAGGGGAATACATCTGCTATGACCTAACAGAAGAAAAAACTCACCAGGTCTAAGTGTTGCCCAAAACATCTGCATTGTTCTGGTCTTCCTAACTTGGTATTACAAGAGATGTAGTCTCCAGATTGGAAAGTATCATCATTAGATCTTAGATCGTGGTCCGGACCTCAGATCTTAGTCGTCTTCTGTGAATATTCAAGGAACTGTCTCTAAAGATCTACTAAAAAAATGTGTAGAACTTTGCTTTTGTTATTTTATTTTCTCTTTTCCTGTCACCTCTGCAACATCGAGGGGGTATTGTTCAAACAAGCTACCACACACCCAGCGTCTCGTTTGCCTTGCTATCAGGGAGCCAGGGGCTGCTGCCCAAGGGAATCCAGGCTGCAGCCACGGCTCAGGCATGGCATTGCCCCACCAAATAGGGGACAGCCCCACAGAACCTGAGCAGAGCCAGGGTGGGGACAGTGCCAGGACCTGGGAACCACTGCACAAGGTGAGGTGGGGTCAGGTCCAGGGTCAGTCTGGGACATCCAGTCAGCAAGATGTGGTGGTTGGAGACAGGGCTACCTACCTCATGGCTCAGGCTCTATTTAAGCCCCTGCATCTGGGGGCAGGAAGCACCTGTTGGGAAGCCCTGGGTGAGGCTGGTCAGGGCTGTGGAGGTTTGTTGGTGCCTTCAGGGCCCTGACACTTGGATTTGTTGTCAAATCAATCAGGTATCATTGGTCATACATAAGTTTCTCTTTGATGATTTCACAGTAAACTGCATTGACATAATTCTGTGGTTTTGGCTGAGATAGTTTTAGATTCTATTACTGTGACATAGAATTCATTTTAATAAAGTTTATGGAAAGGGAGTCCAAATAGGTGAATCTGTGTTTTATCTTAGCTTAGGACTGCGCTTCACAGGCAGTGTCATGAAACAATAAGAGTTCTATAGATAATACTTGTGTACACATGCATGTGCATACACATAAACACACAGAGAACACACATGGAAATTATAAAAATATTTCTAAGACCATTTTCTTCTTGGGTTAGATACCTACTGTTTCAGCCTCATGTAACATTAAGAAATGCAAAACAGGACTCTTTCTCATCTGTTCTCCTTTCACAAAATCTAGTAGTTAGCCAACATTTACTTCAGTGAGACCAAAACTGCACAAACAAAAAGCATCTTTATTGTCAAGTTGCCAAGCAAATTAATTACAAACATTTCAGTGGATCAGTACAGAGAACGTCTACTGTTTATTCAGTCTATTGCAGATGAAAAGATGGTTATCTGGGAGGTTTGCCTTAGTTAAAACTCTTTTATTTTGTTTGATAACTAAACTGTATACTCATGCGTTTGTTATTAGTTTCATAATTAAGATATTCTGTCATGCGTTTTGTCTGAGTGATTTCTCACTGTGCTTCATTTACAACCACACAGCCTCTAGAGTTTGCAGAAATCAGATGTTCTTGCTTCTGTTTCATCACATATTGACTGTAATTAACTTTTGTTTTCAAAACCTGTCAGACTTGTGATCATCTCCTTAAACCAAAAATCATATATGACACCTGTAAACCAAAATTAATCCTTAAAGGGATTTGTATTAATCTGGCTTAGGGCCAAATCCCCACTAGGTTTAAGTCAGGGTAAACCTGTTGACTTCAGTGAAGAGATGGCAATTTACATCAGCCAAGAATCCAACCCAGATTGTCTCACAGCACTCTTTTGAAAATATTTGACTAGTTTGAAGCATCCAGACTCTTAAGATCTTTTATTTTGCAGCATACACGTTACATACACTCTGTAAATAAAACATACGCAGTTTCTTTACTACTGATAATACATTTTTTCACCAAGTAACTTTGAGTGTCTTGGACAAAAAGCAGACTTTGAATTCAGTCATTTATGTTAAAGTAGAAGTCAGTAGACTTGAGTCTGCTAGCTCCAGAATTTACTTATTTGTTAACTGCAGCTACTCATGCTTGTAGTGCCTGGTTAAACTCATTCATTGATCACAAAGTAGTTGTTACTGTTGAAAAACCTAATTGTCCTGAATTAAGAGCTATTTAATGGGGATCTCTGTGATGGAATAACAAATTATTTTGGATTAAACTACAAATCAATCAGCAAAATTTGATGGGTTCTTCTAATTTATTAATGAAACCCAGCTGAGTGAAGTCTAGTGTACTGCAGTGTTTGTTGCTTTTCTCTTAAGTGACAAGAAAGAACTGGTGAGCCAATGGAGAACCCTGGAAGAATGGCGTAATGTTAGTACTGTCTGGCAAACCAGGAAAAACTTATATGGGGGTCATTATTTCTTTCAGCATCACTACAGTAACTGTTGAAAACACAGCTAATATGTAGGTAGAACTTTGTCTTGGGTTAACCCTGGTAAGTAGCTCAACTTGACACAGCTGCTCACCCAGTCCCTCTGCAGTGGGATGGGGAAGAGAATTGAAAGTTTATAAGTGCACTTATGGTTTGAGATAAAGACAGTTGAATAGGTAAAGTAAAAGCTGCATGCAGAAACAAGGCAAAATAAGGAATTGACAGGCACATGTTTAGCCATTTCCAGGAAAGCAAGGCTTCACCATGCAGATACTTAGGAAGACTAATACCATAACACCAAACATCTTCCCTTCCACCTTCTTCCCCACAGTTTTTATTGCTGAGAACGATGTCATGTGCTATAAAATATCCCTTTGATCAGTTGGGATCAGCTGTCCCAGCTGTGTCCCCTCACTGCTTCTTGTACACACCCAGCCTGTTTGCTGGCGGGGCAGCATGAGAAGCAGAAAAGACCTTGACGCTGTGTAAGCACTTCTCAGCACTGACTAAAACGTCCCTGTGTATCAACACTGTTTTGGTCCCGTATCTAAAATATAGAACCATATGAGCTGCTATGAAGAAAATGAACTCTATCCCATCCAAAGCTGGTTCATAGTTGCGTAATGTCTATATACACAGGCAGAGAGAAGCAGTGAGAGTTATGCATGTGCTTTTTCTCCACATAAACCTTCCTTGAATTTGGGCTAGTCTAAGGTGGCAAGTGAGGCTGCATATTGAAAAGGCAAAGTACATATACATATAGTAAGTGATGTAATATTTCTATGGAATGATGTTTCATAGAAGAAAGTTTAGGAGGGAACAGAAAACAGTACAATGAGCTATTTCCATAACAGAAGACTAAAGTAGTCCTGTTTATATCAACTACCATAAACTTGAGAAGTCTGTTCTACCTTGTTGCTGCTGGGATACACAGCTTCAACAGACAGAACTGCACAGAGTATTTTTGGCAGTAACACCCTGATGTTTGATATACACTCCAACAGAAATCTATATGCATACACTGCTCATGCATACTCCTAAATACATACTTACAAATTACCCAAATGGATTTAGTAATAGAACATGAAATAGGCAAGTATTTGAAGATTTCATTTCTGAAATGTCATTAGTGGTAGCCACATTTGTCAGATTATGTTCAGCGCTGTACAGCTTGTACCTCTTTCATGTGAAGGCTCAGTGTGTTTAATGATTGGGGAATGTTTTTGAAGTGAGGTCACAGTTGGTAATATAGAACTCACTAATAAAAATCTCAAAATGGGCACAAAAGGAGGCACAAAACAGAGAGCCACTGCTAGAACAGCCCCTCCAAACTGTTGACAGCCTTCGTGATCTCAGACCACTACATCTGGAAGACTAGTTCACTGATTAAATGGTAAAATTTTGCAACAAAGTAGAAAAAAATCAACCTACTTTGATCCATCCTGTTCAAGAATGCTATGGGAAGATTTTTAAGAATATTTAATAAAAAAACTGAGAGAAAGATTTCCACTGAAGCTTAAGGTCAGTTTCAGCTCAGTAGAAATGAATAGAAATAACATGTGTGATTGCAAACATGGTAGCATTTAGGGAGTTTATATGAATAAAATAATTATCCAACATGTTTAAATAGTATTATACGTCGAGAAAAATATTCAGAATATTTTGCTGCATAATCTTTCATAGATATGTGCATCTTCAGTAATAGAAAGAGATCCTGACTTTTGGTGATAAACATTTTAAGAAAGTAAAATAGAACAAGTGTGCATAATTTATAGCACATACAAATGATATACAATAACCAGTAATAATTTAAAAGAAAATGTTAAGACAGGATAACAGGGGAAAAGTGAAAGGAGTAGAAATAGCCAGTGAAGGCAAGTAAGGAGGAAAGCAAAAATACATTTGTAGAATATACAGATCTTGACCCACAAGTCTCTGTTCAGCAGGCCAGAAATGTATTCTGAACTGCAGTTGTAAAATGAGTAAAATTTAGCTGGAAACCACCCAAAGAAATTTATTTTAAGAAAAATATTTTGTTGATTTTCGAAGCACTTTTTACCTACTTTATTTTACCTTTTTAAAAATATGTTTAAACTTAAAAATGCAAACCCTCTTTTGGTGAAAAGGTCATTGCATTTTGATTCTAAAATAAGAAAAAATACTTTGACTTTCCAGAAATGAGTAAACAAACAAATAAATAAATAAGCCCCATGTTTTTAGACAAAACATCTTTGCCAGTTCAACCCTTATTTGGGAACAAGTCTAGTTCTTTAAATCTGCCTTTTTCCTGAAAGCTGCCTGTTTTTCAATACAAGATTTACATGATGGAGTGTGGGCAGAAATGCTTGTCTGTATTCAGCTTTAACCCTGTTCCATATTACCTGCCTGGAGTCAGTCCACAAATTATTACAGCTGACTTCAATGTGCTTTTTGATCAGACCCTGAATTGGGAAAGATTCCTGAATCAAGGTCTCTAAGAGGAGTATTGTTCAAGGTAGAGAACAAATTGTGAAGGTGAAAAATAAAAGGGCAACTGAGAAAAAGGGCTTACACACTGGGAAAAAAATCAAATAAAGAGATCTAAGAAGCCCAAACATGAGAGAAATTAGACTGGAGATGGGAGATTTCCATCTAATAGTAAGATGAATTATTTACTTATTTGGTTTATTTCATGTTTATGCAACATAAGCATGGATTTAGTGATTCCTGTGTGCAAGATTTTTTTTTTAAATTAATGATGCTTATTTTTTTCATATTATGAAACAGAATGGTTTACATTACTAATATTCTGAGTCAGAGGCAGAGAGTGGTGTTTGCGAATTTCTTCTTTTGTCTAGACTCTGCTACTCAGATCCAGAAAAATGTCAATATACTATCTAAACCGTGAAGTGTCTTTGAAAGCAATTACAAGTATGTGAGCCAATAATACCTGAAACAGTAGGATTCTTCTAGGGCTGTTCCAAAACATATTACAGCCTATTCTGCTGAGCACACAGAATTTGGCTTGAGCTCCAGTAGCACTGAATAGAATGAAATAAGAGAGGATGATTAATTGCAAAGGTATCTCTCCATCTGTTACAGAATGCTATGCAGAACAGGAGAGACGCTTTGTTTAAAACAGTGCAATTAAGACGTAAAAAAAGAAAAATAGCACCTGAGCTACCATTAGTTTATCACTAGACACAATGCATGCAAGAAGCTACAAGTTGTGAACTGTGAAATGAATCAGAAATTTAAGCGAATACAGCCTTGTTTCAGAAAAAGTATAATTTTCAGTGAAGCCTGTGTTTCATGTACATCACATCATGGTAGTGTTATGCTATTTTACTATGAGAAATTATAGAAACTACCAGTGGAATTAAAAAATCTAAGATGTGAATAGTTTACCGTGATTACGAAGAATATAGAAGAAAATAATTACATAGAGAACCTCTTGATTTTCAGTACAGTAAAAGGTACTTTTGGATCAAGATGTTCCTTTTTGGTCCATTTAACTAGTTTTCTTGCTTTGGGGCTACAGCGTTGGTGGGTAACGGAAGAGCAAGTAACATCATCTATCTGGACTTGTGCAAAGCATTTGGTAACTGTCCCACACAACGTCCTTGTCTCTAAATTGGAGACACATGGATTTGATGGATGAACCACTTGATGTATAAGGAATTGGCTGGATGGTCGCACTCAAAGAATTGTGGTCAATGGCTTGATGTTCAAGTGGGGATCAGTGACGATCGGTGTTCTTCAGGGGTTGGTATTGGGACCAGCAATGTTTAACATCTTTGTCAGTGACATGGACAGTGGGATTGAATGCACCCACAGCAGGTACCTTGACAACACCAAACCGTGTGGTGTGGTTGACACACCAGAAGGAAGAAATGTCATCCAGAGGGACCTTGACAGGCTTCAGAAGTGGGCCTGTGTGAACCTCATGAAGTTCAACAAGACCAAGTGTAAGGCACTGCACATGGGTCAGGGCAATTCCAAGCTCAGATAAAGGCTGGGCAGAGAACAGATTGAAAGCATCCCTAAGAAGAATGATTTGTGATGCTGGTTGATGAGAAGCTCAACATGACCAGGCAGTGTCCACTCACAGCCCAGAAGGCCAACTGTATCCTGAGCTGCATCAAAAGAAGCATGACCAGCAGGTCAAGGGAGATGATGTTGCCCCTCTACTCTGTTCTGGTGAGACCTCACCTGGAGTTCCACGTCCAGCTCTGGATCCTTCAGCACAAGAATCACATAGACCTCTTGGAGTAGGTCTAGAGGAGGGCCACAAAAATAATCAGAGGGGTGGAACACTTCTTGAATGAAGAAAGGCTGACAGAGTTGGGGTCATTCAGCCTGTAGAAGAGAAGGCTGTGGGAACACCTCATATCAACCTCCAGTACCTGAAGGGGGCCTGTGAGAAAGCTGAAGATGGACTTTTTAAATCGGCATGTAGTGACAGGACAAGGGGTAGCAGCTTTAAACTGAAAAAGTGTAGATTTAGATCAGATGTAAGGAAGAAATTCTTTACTGTGAGCGTGGTGAGGCACTGGAACAGATTTCCCAGAGAAACTGTGGATGCCCGTGGAGTCTTGGCTGGACAAGAGGGGACATAACTTGGTGCCGTTGAGCAACCCAGGTTCCGATCCGGAGGTGAGCCTTGAGAGCGGTGAACACGGAACCCTGTTGGGAAGGTAGACCGACGAGCTCTGGACACTGGAGCAGGGGGTCCATCACGTCGCCGTTTCCTGCCACTCTGTCACTTCCTGCCACACTGTTGTTTCCTGCCACAGCACTGCTTCCGCATCGAGCTGCAGCTCTGCACCAATCACAGCGAGTTGCAGCAATTTTGCCTATATATGTTTAGGGGTCTAACCAATCAGATGTTGTAATTTCTTTGCTATATAAACCTTGTTTTGCTGGCTAATAAAGGTTGAATGATCAATACTCACATTGGGGTGACATCGTTACAACGGATCCGTAACCCATGTCAACAGATGTCCCCTCCCTGGAAGTGTTCAAGGCCATGTTGGATGGGGCTTTGAGCACAGTGGTCTAGTGGAAAGTATCCCTGCCCGTGGCAAGGGATTAGAACTAGATGATCTTTAGGGTCCCTTCCAACCCAAAAAATTCTGTGGTTCTAAGATTCTTAGCAACAACCTAAAAACTACACAGGTGAGAAGACAATATTTGAATTACTTTAAAGAGGGTCTGTAAACAAAAAAAATCTTTGTTTTGATTAAATTTCATTATCAGAAAAAAAGCATCCTGAAATTCTTCCTCTCTAGTAATAGTTTCCAACACTGAAGGGTGCAATCTTCAGAAGTAAAGCAAAGCCTATATCTTTTGAAATTGTTATTTATTGTTTTGCTTATTTATTTGCATTTTCTCATATCTCAACCAACCACTATGAAACAAGTTGGGAAGGCAGTAGATTTTCTGGTGTGAATTTGCTCTTAACTGCAACAAATAAAAAACAATATATAACTGGAACCCTGTGTTTTGATGTATTACGCCAAGATGTATTATGTTTATTTGCTTTTTCACTTTCTTTCCCAGATTCTTTATATGTAGTTCATAGGTTTCAGCTGGCCTGGATAATGCAGATTCATATATTTGGCTCTGATTTCAGATAACATTTAATCTTGACTCAAATCCCAAATCTCTTCAGTGAGGACTCAGGTACTTCCTGAAAGTTAAGTGCATTCTTCTGTCCCCTCCGTGAATAGATATGAACTTCAGTGCATTCCTGAATCAAGGCCAAGGGTGCTGAGTTTTCTTCTTTTGCCTCACTCTGGAAGATTTCATTGCACTAATTCTCAAAATCTGAAATGCGTGTGTGAGTGCCTACATAAGCATGTACACACACATACTGCTGACTTGAAGACCTTCAGATCAGGATCTTAAATACTTTGGGATATCTTTATATGCTTATAAATTTTTTAATTCAACAGATTAAACAGACAATGTAGGGACTATTTACAATGTTCTAGATTTTTTTCCCGGAGTTGCTCCATAGCAAGAGAAGAGACACTGGTGCTATTACTTTCACAGTGCAGAGAGAAGGATGTACTACTACATGCATTCAGTGTGGTTTCTGCTTCATTTAGCTAGTACATTTCCAAATCAACGCAAAACTGCTTTCATAAACACTTATCACACAATAAGAAAGCACAAACATGTATTTGGTATTCCAGCTAGGTGAGCTTTAGCAACCAGTGAATAGAATAGACAAAGGGTTCTGCTGAATATCGTTGCCTTGCATATTTATGCAATTCTCTATTTTTATGCTAAATGCATTCACAAAATATCCTCTGTCACAATGCAAATACATTTTTTCTATACTGTACTTGTCAGCTCAATATCACAAGTGTAGACAGGTATATGGAACAACTAAAATTGGTATTTTTAATGCCAGAAATGTGATTCAGCTGCGATATAATTTGTTATATTTCTGAGGGGAAAAAGATTGCGAATCTTATATACAGAATATAAGCATTACGTAATGTTAGAAAGAGTTTCTTAAAGAAGTGAAATGCAATTTTATTTATATGCCTAATCTCTGGATTTGACAGGTTTTTTTTAGAATGTTTTTGTATGTTTGTTTGTTTGTTTTTATTTGGAGCTTGGGGGATGGCAGGGGAGGGTCTGGTATCTCTCAAAGAAAACTTCCATGTCTTTAGTTTTACCCTAAAAGTTGCAGATTTTTTTTGCCAGCATACTTTCATCATTGTAACAATTCACAAGATTTGATGTAATTATTATCTACCTGGAAAACTGGAACCAGAGACTTAAAACATAACAGAAATTCATTTGGAGCCACCAAAAGGGCTGAGCTGTGAAGGACACAGAGAGTAGAGCTCTATACCACAGGGACCCTGGGACTTCAGCTTTACATATAGCTACAGTAAACCAAGCTAGTGGGTACAGAATACAAGTAGTGCCCATTTTACTTTGTATGAAGCTTCTTAGCAAACAAATTGAAAAGAGATAACAGTGCTATATGAACTTACGAACCTAGAAAGGAACACAAGTACTACTTTACGGTACCATTACTGTGAGGAAAGAAAACCTGTGTTGGGAGTTGGAGATAGAGGTTCGTCAGCACTATAAAATTATTTCCTTTTTTAATTGACAGTCAGTCAGCCATTATTCAACACCATGCAGAGGTAGTTGCTCTATCTGCCACACTGAATCTCATGCATTTTTAAAGTGATTGTTATTGCATTAACAGAAACTGAAATACATATCTGAATATTGTTCTGCATATTCTCAACATACCAGTCTAGTATTCATACTCTTGACAATATTCACACAAATTCTGTATATTACATACTGTCATGTCAGGCTAAATTACATAAATTTAATACAGGCAAGTTATAAGTTTAGGGTTTTGAACAAAAGCAATATGATTTGACAAAAATATCTTACCTGCACAAGCTTTAGTTGCACTATAAATTTCTGTCAACTGGCATGGGGAAAAAACCCCAAGAAAAACAACTAAGTGGATGAGGATAATCTGTGTCTCTCTGCAGACAAACGACGAACAATTTGAAATTCCACCTTTACAGAGTATTGTGATAATGGAAGCGATCTGTTAGTTTTGGTTGCCTGAATATAAATCTCAGTTATTTAATACAAGTTCATTTAACAAACACAAAGCATATGTAAAATTTAAAATAGGGTGTTTCTTTTTAGAATTAAGTCACAGGTCATGTAGAGATTTTTAATTAATCCAGCATGTCTTATCCATTGAATAATTAAAGAGGGAAAAAAACCTTCTTTTGTTCCTAATAGAGAGTAAAAGGAATTGGTCTTGATGAAGCAGACAAAAGAATAAACATTTAGAATTTGTCATGACTTTTTATGTATCTATATATGTATTAAAGCCCACTGTTCAGCAGAAAAATATGCTTTTTAACTCGCAGCATTGATTTATTAGGTACTATGAGATGTACTCCACCAGAACAAAGCCAAAAATAGCACATTCGTAATGTCATATACTCAAGTGTTTCTGCAGTCTCAGAGGACCTTTCTTATTGCATCTTGGTGAGCAAAAGATTTACAAGCACAACAGAAATGGCCTTTAAAAATCCCAGGTATTAATGACAGTTTTCTGATAATAGCTTTATTGCCTTCTACTAAGAACTTTATTGCATCAGTCTAATACAATACAGCTATATTCCTGCTATAATACAATATGATGAATGAGTGCTACCTCTCCCATATTGCATTAACACCATATTAAGTTAATCAAATGCAGTCATAGCTTAGTATGATGGATGAGAAGCACACTATTGTCAGCAATTATGTATGAAAAAGAAAACTCCATTATTCCTATACTTTCTCACATTTGTTCTATTCAAGATAGTTATATGTACTTCTCAAAAAAATTCTGCCACTGGTTGTTTTTCACAGTGATTTGCATTTATCAAACCACTCTACAAAAAGTAAATGTTAAAGTCTTCATTTAGAAATAAGTGACTGAGAGCTGATGGGATTTTCTTTGTGTTCTTGGACAGGTTACTTGCATCTTTGTGAGCATAAGTTATATGCCTGAACTCTAGCTACTGACGTAGGTATTGGTGTTATTGGCTCAAAGAGGAATTCCACTGGAGTTACTGAAGTAAAAAAATGCGAGATTTCTTTTCTTAGTGTCATCTTACTTCATGGTTTATTTTCCACCTCGTAAGGAGGTAGTGTCATACAGAGGTACTTTAACAAAGTAAGAGAGACTAGTTCATATCCAGAGAGCTCAGCAATGTGCTTTTCACAGGTTGTAAAGGCACTAAGTCATACACTATAACGTAGTATTGTGATTTGTAGGTTTATTTTTTCTCCGATACCTGAAAGTAATGAACGTTTGTAAAGCTTGGCATTTGCATAAAGGACATAGAGGGCACTTGTGCAGTATGTTAGTGATAAACATGTGACAGTTACAAACTTTAAGACTAAGGGCTAAGATATTACTGTGGAACAACGTATATTCAATTGGATGGAAGGTTTCTTTTCATGGCTCTCAGTAACACTGCAGTGAATGAGCTTCTGCATATTATGGTGACTAAAAAGCAATTTCAGAAACCGTTCTGAAAATTGTGAAGCTGTAGTAGAACAAGCATCTACTACTAATGTGTGTGCTTAATTTTAAACTCACATCTTCAATGCAAGCATTCATATATCTCAAGGTATAGCATCCCACTCACATAGTCTATTGAAATTCGGGCCACAGTGAAAAAAGTTAGGTAAACAATAGAAAATAATTTACATTAAGATAATAGTTATTGAATGTATTTGCTATAGATTGTTTGTTTTTACACTGAGATTAGGAACTTGATCAAAAAGGAGATTTCAAAATTACTCATGCAGCATTTGTAGAATCTAGAGCTGAACATGTTTACATCCTTTAAAATGTACATTTATATCATTCTGTGACAGTTATCTGATGAAGAAATCATCTTATCAATCAGCTGTTCAAGAGTAGCAGACACCAAATATTGAGAAATACCCATAGAAATTAATGTTTACACGTGGAAAAGACAGCAAGAATTTCAAACACATTAAGTGTTTTCAGTCAAGACTTTGGCATTAACTCAGAGTTCAGCATCGGGGTTAAATCCTCTCTAAATTGTAGAGATTTAAGACCAAACTTAATTACTTTGCTGAATCAATCCAAGTTTTCAACTATTTCATATTAAGCATTTTGCTATTCAGTTTGGAGTCATTAAAAAAAGAAAAGATATTCGACTGGTTATGTGTAATGAATAAATTCACAGAAGTTATGCATATTCTAAACAAGGAAAAACCTCCAAATGTATCAACTAAGTGACTCATTACAGAGTATACTTTCCATTGTTGTCTGAAGGAGGAAAAAATATTACGTAAGATTTCAGTATTTAAAAGAATGGAAAAAAGAACCTCTTTAAAACACACAGTATATTGGTTTTTACCATTAAAGATAGACTTTATCTGTTAGTTTTCTGTAATTTCTACAATTATATCAAACAGGACATAGCAAGGTCCACATTTTATGCAAACCAGCAGCTGTCAAGTGTTCAAAATGAGACCTCTTAGAGAATAATATTCATTTATTTTACAAAGTGTTACTTGGTTATCACTACACATTCCTCTATTAAGTATTCTCGCTCTGGTTTTCTGCAGTTAGTATTTAACCTCATATGACAGTGCGTTGATAATTATTACAAATGATATAGAAACATGATTGTTTATATGGTGGGAAAAACTAGCGGATAGCAAATACCAAAAGACAGCCATTATTTTTGTGAAAAGTAGACCTTTCCTGGGAGGAAGTATGAGTTGGAGACACAGTCCTGATCCCAGCACTGTATTCCATTTCAGGGTTACTTTTCAGAAAAGTACTTTGAAAAGCAGGTTAGAAAACAAAACCACAGCAAAGAAATTCCTACCAGAACAAGACACTTTGTATAACGCACAGTTTTTCCTTTGAAGAGGGATTCAGAGTAAGAATTCACTGAAAATATGAAAAACAGCAGCTATTTCAGTAAATGCCCTACTGACAGACACTTAGATATAAAATTTAAGAATATGCATAGTGAACAGGGTAGTAATGCAGCAAATGACATTATATTTCAGACATACTAGTTCACTGAAGCCTGTAGACCTCCGTCTCCAACTATACTTATCTTCATAAGAAATCTTGTGCTCTTTTTAATCTCAGATTGTCAATTTTCTGTCAGTGACAAGGTAAACATAGGCAAGCAAGCAGTACGGGAAGAAAATGTTCTCTGAATTTATGCTGTTAGAACATAAAGACTGACATCAGTACCACAAAAACTGCCAGAAGCAACCTGTGTCCAGCTCTCCTACTGATAAACTTATCCTTGAAGTAGTCCATGGTATTTCTAGGCACTCTTTTATTTTGACTGTATGTAAAAAGAGAATAAGTGTATTCTAGTCTGCTTTAAAAACTATAAGCAGATTTTTTTATATCATTGCTTTATGTAGAAATTTAAAAAAAAAGAGGTAGAATAGAATGTTGAGAGAAGGAAGAACAATTCCAGTCACACAAATGTAGTCACTAGCTTTTCTGAAACTGCAGCAAAATTGTTTCATGCCTGGATCTCCTGATCTGTGTATAATTATTAAGCTAACTCTCTGCAGTGTAGATTCTTGGTGCATGCGTAGGGAGTTAGCACCTTGAATATCAGTAATTGATGTGAGAATACTTCTCACACTTTACACATTTTCAGGTTAGCAGGAATGATATTGCTGTAAGATATTAGCAACTAGACCGTAGAACAATTTATTGTTATTTTGAAACCTACTCCTAATGTTAGCAGTTTTAATAGCTTTTCTGTTTTAGATCAAAAAATAATTCAAGTCTCAACATAGATCCTTCTCAATATTTCACCAAGAATCTTATTTCCCAATGTGAAATGGTTTAACAAAATTATCTGAGCAATGGCTCTAACTGACTGACCATGACATCACAGACAAGATCGAAGTCATTTTACCTTACAATGTATTTTTTACATCAAGTTACTAATTATTAACCAGCATGCTTCTTTTTTTTAACAGCCTGATTTATGAGACTGTAGACATTTAACAGATTTGAAAAAAAGGGATTCAACATTCTGTAGGAATCAGCCCTCTGACAATGTTAATAAGGGCTTCAAGAGCTAACTATTTGCTTTTAAAAATCTCTTTGTTCTTCTCTAGAAACAATCTCAGAAACATGCCAGCATTGGAGAATGTTGGGGTGTCCAGAGACAAACTTCAGAAAATTTGGTTTACATGTTCATTAACTATATTCATATTAGTGATGTACAGGACTATAAGAATCTTTCATAACTCTGATGTGTGGAACATGTAATAGCAGTGAAAATAACCCATTAAAGCTTCAGGATAAAATTAATTAGGGATTCGAGAGAGTGTGGATTTGACCTCCAACTCACTGACCTCATTCCCTTGACAGTTGTGTTGCAAGAAGCTGGAGTCTGTCCCTCAGTCAATCGTGTCAGGAAAGCGCAGGCTTTTTGCAATTTACTTCTAAGAAAACTTCCTTTTTCTCCTGGAAAACGCAGGGTAAGTGACTTGTCTCCCTGCAGGTGACTTCCACCACTTTATGAGATGCTCCTTCCCATATTTCATGTCTTCACTTCATGGAAGTGCTCGTGTTCTATTTTCTTACATGCACAGCAGCTCAGCAGGGGCAGTGCTCGTCTGCTAGCATAAGAGACAAGCAGCACTAAGGGAAAGGAAAGGACAGAGTCCTGTCCCTTTCCATCTCCTCCCCCTATTCCTGGATCACAAAATCTCTGGAGGAAGCTCTGGGAAAACAATGGAAGCAGTTCTGGAGTCAAAGCAGGGTTTGACAAGATAGAGTTGCACATTTGACTACTGCCAGTGCTTGAAAGCTATGGTAATTGTCAGTGTCATGTGTGTTTAGAATCATAGTAGCACTGTGGTAGAGTGGTGTTACACATCACAGATCTACACAGAGAAAATGAATGGATATACTATGGGAATATTCCCAGAGCTGAATCAGAAGTGTTCACTGTCCCAAGGATGCAGAAAACTAGTAGCCAGAAGAGAAGTGATGCCAGTCCACTCATCTGCTTTAGTCTTCTCCAGTTTCACAGGAACATGTGCTGACATAGTTAGCCTTATAAGAAAAGAATGGAGCTATCATCCATTTTGTGATGTCCCAGTGACATACTGAATTGTAAAACTGACTTAGAGGTAAATTGGTATATGTATTATCCTGTCCCTTCCATTAGTACATGGACACACGTTACATAAACATGTAGTTTGCTCACTCCAGCTGTGTTAAAATTCAGAGGGTGTTTCACTTGCTATCATGTAGATTTCATTGGCATCTTTGAGACATGGCAATGGCAGGGGACATGCAATGTTTTTCAAATCTGATGTGATTCTGTAGTTCATTCATGTAGTGAGGCCTTATCATAAAAACACTTTTAAGGACCAACACTATTTTTCAACATTATGGAGAGGCTATTGAAGAGAAAACAAGCTTTTCTTTGTTTCTCTACTTCTATTTATGAAAAAAAAGTGAGGAATTATATTCAAACTATCCAAAGCTTTTTTTAAGTGAATCTGCATTGAAGGTTTTATATCATTCTTTTCAAAGTTGAGTTCATTTTCCCGAAAAGCCCTTGCATCTATAAGTTTTTATATTTTCCTTTATTTGAAATAAAGAACATGAAGGCTAAGACCTACTTTGACAATCTATGAAGATACTTACATATTTAAAAAAATAGTAATAGCACATCCCTCAACCACACATCTTTCATAAGGATGGTATTCTAAAACATTATATTACAGTGTCTGAGCTGGGTTCATCTCGATTAAAATTTTAAGAATATTCGCTTGTTCTCACTAAGAAACATGCTGATTGTGATTTTGGCAGAGTACACCAAACTGAAGGAAGCTAATATAATGATGAATAAATTTTACCCCTTGCACCAGCTTTGCATATTGCATCCTTAAGTGTTGTTTACTCTGAAAATGGGGAAGTGACTTTACTGCTGCCTGTTCTCTCCAGATCTTTTTGCTGTGACGAGGCAGGTGTAATATTTGGTATTTTCCAAAAGCTGTATCTGTAGAGAGTGTGAAGGGATGGTGTAGATCTCTCGAATGTCACTGTACGAGCTCTTCTCCTGAGAACACCTCCTTCATTGAAGATTCTGTGAGTTACACTCCGAAAGCCAGTGCATCTTCTTTCTACTTAGAATATATCTGGGGCTGAATGTAGATAGCTTTCGCCATATTCAGTTCTCACGGAATTACCTAGTATAATTCAATTCCTGATCAAGCCGTGACAATTTGGTCTTGGAAATGCAGAATGTGTTTTTCACCTCTTTAGTTGAATGCGCAACTCTTCGGAAAATTGACAGTTTTAACATGTACTTGGAATTACTCTTTGGCATTTGAATTCATTTGGCTCATTCTCTTTTATTCTTCTCATGAAATTCTTTTCAATCTGACACATAGTCTATAAGGTCTTTTCAGTGAAATCCCATGTACAGAGTTTATTGTCAGTAACAGGCATTTTAAAGACCCACCAATGACACATGAAAAACTTCAAAAATAATTTGATTTAGAGATACTTTAGAACACATACATTTCATTTTATTCAGTTTTCTTCCTGAGTTTGTTATGAAGAACATTTGCAGGTAAAGAAAATGCTCATCTGCTTCTGTAGCTTATTTTCACTTTAAATATAATCTTCACTTTGAAGTCTTACGGTGATCATAGCTTCCATGGAAGTGTTTCTTGTGTCACAAAGGTAGGTTTATATCTTCAAGCTAAGAGCAAAGAAAAAAGAACAGATGAACCCTTAAACATCACAGATCCTGTTGACAGGCAGATATGCCTAACAATGGAAAAGGACAAGAGAGAAGACACACAGGAACTGACATAAAAAGAAAATACTTTCAGACAATATTTGTTTTCCAATATTTTCAATGGAAGGTCAACAAGTTGTCAAAAAACAGGGACACAGTATATATGATCTGTGGAAATGGTCAATGAATAGTACTCAACATTGATTTTATAATTATTTCCAAATTGTCCTGAAAATGTATTTGAATTCTGTGTGGAAAATGTTTTCTACATAACTTAAAGGCACTGTTTTAAGGGTACAATGCAGCAGGTAACTGACCCTCCAAGAGCACCGTCTGGAACCCTTCAGAAAAACAAGACAAACCAAACCAAACCAATCAACCAACCAAACAGACAAAAAACCCCACAGCAAAACTATCCCACAACATTTCAGAAGGAAAGATAAACAATACGTTTATTCAAACTGGCATTTCATCAAGGGGTATTGGCTGGCACCGTTCAATAAAAAAGACTAAACCATGATGCATGGGCTTATAAAAATGATCATACTGCTTCATTACAAAAAGCCACGTGCATGATAGTATTTAAAACATATTATACACATAATTGGTTATATGCTTTCTTCTGGTTTTGGAGAACAGTTATGACCTCATACTAAACTATGCCCCCTAGAAAATGACATTATATGGACTGTAATATTATATAGAACTTTACTTTCCCTTCATAACCTTATTTGTTTCATTCTGATTGTTGTATTGATTTTTCCTCCATTTCAAAGCAAGTCTTAATTAGCCACTGTTACTAGATAAAAGCAATTTTGTCATCCATCTGGAACCCTTACATTCTTCAAGAGGTTCTTGTAGGAAAATAACCAGAAGCATGTTCTTACTGCTATATACATTTGACATCTCTGGGAAAGAGAAGGTCCATTGTTTTTTCTTTTATCCTTGTAAGAAGGTGGATACAGGGACTTAGATGCTATGGGATGTCTCTATGCCATTTAGTGTGCTGAGAAAAAGGGACAAGTGACCTAGTGGTATTCTTATTTCCTCTACACAAGTTGCTGAGACACGCTTTTACTTAGAGGTAACTTTTGTAATTTGGTACATGATAGAAAAAGAGTTCTCTGAGCTTTCAGAAAATTATCACTAGGTTATACGGTATAGAGCAACAACTTTTTTTCGTTGGAGACATTCTATATATAAATGTAAGACTACTTACGTTTCAATTCATTCAAAGAAAGTAAATAAAAATACCTCCATAATCTAGGCATTATGCCTCATTCTTTTAACATTAAATATCTATTCATCTTTTAAAAGGTGATACATGTTTATCAGAAAACTATAGAAGGGACCCGCTGCGACACTGGATTTGATAACCACGTGGATATGTTACCCTTCTCCTGGGACAGCTAATGAGAAACACTCCTTTAATTCCTTCAAGTCACAACATTTGTTTTGATATTTCTAACATTTTTGTTTATTTTTTATTTAGAAAAGAATATATTATTGTGGTTATTAAGAACAAGTGATGTTAATAGTAGTAATTATCCAGTGTTACTAAAGCAATAATATGATTTAATGGGACTGAACTCAAATATCTTTGTATCAAAGGGAGTGAAAGGTTTATGATCTAATCCTTAATGAGTCTTTTGAAGTATATTTGTTGTAAAATGATTTAATTTCACAGTCTTGTACTTTAGAGAATCTAATGCAACAACTTATCAAAAACAATGCAAATGTTGTAGTCTTATCCATGAGCTGATCTGCACTGCTAAAATGTAACAGTGAGAAGGAGAAATATGTCTATATTATGCATTTTATATATGTATAAAGAAAACAAAATGTTCTTTTGGAACATTTTTCCATGCAATGTATTTTTATGAAAACTAATTGCAATTTTAATTAGCTTGTATCCCCTTGAGATCTTAAAGATCTAAAGAACAAAGAGTCAAATTCAGGAAAGGATGTTTTGGTTTTCATTAAAATATAATGATACCCTTAATTCTTTCTGATTATTTTCACAGGAAATGACTAACAACAACAAATTAGGAAAAAATAGATTTTTTTGTTCTGAGATGTCATATTAGAAACAGAAAACAGTTCTGACTACGAGAACAGTTATTTTGAATAAAGGAAAGTGCCATGCTTCATCGACAATGCAAGCATTTTGGACTATTCTGTTGAAAGATAGTTAAACATTCTGTCCATACAAAAAAAACAAAACCAACTACCTTCTCAGAAAAGAGGAAAATTTCAAAATTTAAGGCAGTGGATCTTAAAGATAGGTGCATGATTATATACTTTGTCAAAACAGTGTCTCTACTAGGGAAGGAACAATTTCACTGTTTTCTATGGATGGAGGGTGAAGCTCAGTGGGCCGAAGTTCAGACGCCGGAGCTTGTAGACACTGCTTCAGTGAAACAAACAAACAAATAAACAAACAAACACACACACACACCCCAGTAAATAAATCCTTGTCTTCAGCAATTCGACGTGTAGTGGTGTGTCAAATTTCATTTAATTTTGTTGAGTGAGTGTGTTTCAGACTGGAGTCCTGTATATCTTCATTGGATAAGGAACTGGCTGAATGGTTGAGCACAGAGAGTGGTGGTGAATGGAGTTAAATCCAGCTGGTGGCTGGTCACAAGTGGTGTTCCCCAGGGTTCAGTTTTGGGGCCAGTCTTGTTTAATATCTTTATCAATGATCTGGATGATAAGATAGAGTCCTCCCTCAGTAAGTTTGCAGATGGCACAAGTTGTGTGGGAGTGTTGATCTGCTTGAGGGTAGGAAGGCTCTGCAGAGGCATCTGGACAGACTGGATAGATGGGCCGAGGCCAACTGTATGAGGTTCAACAAGGCCAAGTGTTGGGCCCTCCACTTCGGTCACAACCACCCCACGCAATGTTATAGGCTTGGGGAAGAGTGGCTGGAAAGCTGTCCAGTGGAGAAGGATCTTGGGGTGTAGCTTGACAGCCAGCTGAACATGAACCAGCAGTGTGCTCAGGTGGCCAAGAAGGCCAAAGGCATCCTGGCTTGTATCAGGAATAGTGCGGTCAGCACGAGTAAGGAAGTGATCGTGCCATTGTCCTCGGCACTGGTGACACTGGTCTTCGAGTACTGTGTTTGGTTTTGGGCCCCTCACTAGAAGAAGGACATGGAGTTGCTAGAGCGCGTCCAGAGAAGGGCAACGAGGCTGGTGAGGGGTCTAGAGAACAAGTCCTATGAGGAGCAGCTGAGGGATCTGGGGCTGTTTAGTATGGAGAAGAGGAGGCTGAGGGGAGACCATATTGCTCTCTACAACTATCTGAAAGGAGGTTGTAGTGAGGCAAGTGTTGGTCTCTTCTCCCAGGTAACTAGCCATAGGACAAGAGGAAATGGCCTCAAGTTGCATTAAGGGAGATTTAGATTAGATATGAGGAAAAATTTCTTTACTGAAAGAGTGGTCAGACATTGGAACAGGCTGCCCAGGGAAGTGGTGGAGTCACCATCCCTGGAGGTGTTCAAAAAGCACGTAGATGTGACACTTCAAGACATGGTTTAGTAGACATAGTGGTGTTGGGTTGACAGTTGGACTTGATGATCTTACAGGTCTTTTCCAACCTTAATAATTCTATGATTCTATGATCTCTCTCTTTGGGTGAGAGTGTTTCACAGGTTGGTTTAGTCTCTGTAGTGAGCTTAGCAACCAAATGGCACCAACAAAGTAAATACAATGAAGGATTGCTCTGTTAAAATGATACACTTATTATACAATTCCAAACAGTGTGACAAGCCAAAGACCAGCATAAGATTAGGGCATGAAGAACAGAGATAGACCTATGTCTGTATTGCTAAACACCAGAAAAAAATAACAATGCTGGAGATTAATACTATTAAAAATAACAACACTTTGACATTATTTTGAAATTTACACAGTAATTTATTATTTTTCATATTTTGTACAATTGTATGATTTTTCTTTTCCTTTTTCATACAGTAGTATGTGTTTTTCAACTAAGGAAAAAAACTCAACACTTAAATGTTTGCCTTTGTTTATTGTATCTGAGTGCCATGTATGCATCTGTACATGCACATGCGCTCTTCTACGTCTCTCACTTTACAGTTCAACTGCATTTAATAAGAAAGCTTGTGAAAGATCAGCCTGGGATGATCTCCCATTTATATTAGGAAGTATGGAGTTTTATAAGGACTTCTAGAATAGTCTGCCGTATTGCAAAAATTAGCAAATCTCCACTTAAAGAAGCAGGGAGTGACCATTAAGGCAAACTATGAAGACCTAAAATAATGTGTCATTTCCAGGCAGAGTACAAAAAATTCCCTTAAAAAAACAGTGAAACCAAAGGAACAGTTATTCATTTGAGTTTTTTTTTCCTCTAGCATCATTAGGAGTTCTGGCATTTTGTGAAAGGGAGTCTGATATATGCAGCAATATGCTAGAGAGGGCAGACTCCTGGAGGGAGGGCAAATGTGTAGGTGAATTGCCCTCTTCTATCAGATTGTGTCCCTACATTAATTTATGGTCATAATTTTTGTGTGTCATCTATGACTCTGTTTCAGATTAATATTACCTTTTTTTTTTTTCTCTTGTTCTATTAAATAAGCATAATATGGCAGAAGATCATGTGCCATGTAGATATGAACGGTTACCTTTTCATTTCCATCTCAGGTTAAGATTTTGGTTCTAAATAGTAACATGCTATGAGGTCTTGAGTGTCTAAGACAAAGCTATTTTCCATGAATAACACCACAACAAACGCTATACTCACACCCAACGCTCCATGTAAACCTGAGATGCAGACCTCAACACAGACAGTTTTCAGCCAAGGGCTTGTAAATACAGAACATATTTCTCATGACTGAATTGAGTCTGACTGGGTCAGTATTTCCAGGTATTTGGTAATTCTTTTCGTTTCCATATAATGTTTCACTGTGGGTTTTTCTTTTAGATTCACACTGAAAAAAAGGTCAACTAAGTCTTGTGATTTTGTTTAGTACAGAGGAATTCCTTATACCTGACTATGGAACCTAGCTGTTATAATATGTAATTAATAATGATAATTGTTGTTTATTCCCAACTGACAGAAATTTTAGAGAAGACAAGATCTAGAATCCAGCTTTTGGCTGGTCCATGACACCTCCTATAAGACATATCAGCAGGTACTCTGACTTTCCCTTTTCTGAGAGATACAGTTTATGATGTATACTTCATAAAACTGTCTAGTTTTCAAAAGACTTCCTCTTTTTAATTGGCTTACTGAATACACAATATCAAAATCTTTATATAAAAACAAAACTAATTACTAACCATTTAAACTGAACAATGCTTTAACTTGCAAAGAACAGTGCTACCCATAATTACGTATTTTACCAAAATATTCCTGATAAACTTCTGAACTTTGCGGTGACATTTGTATGTGTATTTTGTCACACTGTTCCATACGAATGTATATGAATGCCAAATATATTTGTAGACCTGTAGTCCAGTAATAGAGCATTATAGATGGCCACAACATTCACTGAACACTGGAGTATATGTGCTCTCAATTATAGAAAATCAAATGAAAAAACAAGCAAAAAAAAAAAAAAAAACAAATGAAATCATACCGACAAGTAGCTATATATTGATTGCAAGCAGATATAAAAAAATAGTTTTTTTACTCTTTCAAAATATGAAATAGAAAATGCTCATCGTATTTAGAAAAGCTTTTCTTGTTTTCACTGGGAAATTCATATTATTCGTTTAATGTTTAAAAATCCCAGAATTTTTAAAAAGATATTTGGCAGGATATTTGGGCATAATGATTTCATATTAAAGCCATTTTGAAGTAACAATTAAAGCTTGGATGTTGAAAAATGTTTTGTTAAATGTTTGTGTATGTACTGCATGAAAACGTACTTATTTTCAGAGGAAACAATAAAGATTAATAAGATAAAATTAAGTTTTCCATTGAGGCATTTTGACAAAGAAATATAAATCTGAAAGTAAATAGGTATCATGACTAAAAAAGTACTGCTAAGAGCTGGGAAATTGGAAATTCAAAACTAAATAATGTTCTGTAATATTATTATCTATTTTAAGTATATATAGATAAGACAATTTGAAGGATTAAGAGTTTAGTCATAAGTTCCTAATGGTAAGTATTATATTCTTTATTCGGAGCTGAAAACACTTTGAATATTCTTGATACTGTATGGATTCCAGCCATAAATGAAATTAAAGTTTTCTTTATTACTGTATATAATAATAAAGAAAAATCAAAAGACTTGTTTTCCACACAGTTAAACTTAAAAGCAGGGTATTGTATTTTATTTAGCGTTATCTTCCACACTG
Organism: Opisthocomus hoazin; assembly: GCF_030867145.1. Classification (NCBI taxonomy): domain Eukaryota; kingdom Metazoa; phylum Chordata; class Aves; order Opisthocomiformes; family Opisthocomidae; genus Opisthocomus; species Opisthocomus hoazin. The sequence goes on along the minus strand of NC_134416.1, from coordinate 66,403,829 downwards.
GCTAATATGGTACTATTAAACAGATCATTTCATTCGGTATCTTAATTCATATAAAATGTCAGTGGGGGAGGGGAGGGGAGTTTTCAGTAACAAAGAGACAGGGTCTGCTGATGCATTAGGAATCAACAGAGAAACACATGCAAAACACCACAAAGGAATCAGGGCATGGTCCTCTAGTAATCTGTCATTGTTGATAGCCAAACTGAAGTGCCTCTATACCAATGCATGCAGCAAGGGGAACAAACAGGGGAAGCTGAAGGACACTGTGCAGGTGGAAAGCTATGATCTGATTGCCATCACTTGAATAACGGTGGGACAAATCTGTGCTGAGTTGACCTTGGCTGGCCACCAGGTGCCCACCAAGCTGTTTTATCACTCCCTCTTCATCAACAGGACAGGAGGAGAAAAGATTGTGGGCTAAGATAAGGATAGTAAAATCACTCAACAATTGCCATCATAGACAAAACAGACTTGACTTTCAGAAGTTAATTGAAATTATTGCCAGTTAAACAGAGCAGGATAATGAGAAATAAGAACTAATCAAAAACTACCTTCCCGTCACCCTTCCCTTCTTCCCAGGCTCAGCTTTACTCCCAAATCTTCTGCCTTTTATCCCCAAAGTGGTGCAGAGGGATGGCGAATGAGGAATGTGGTCAATTCACAACATTTAATCTCTTCTGTTCCAACTTCCTCATGTTCTTCCTCAAGAGTAGGGTCCTTCTCATCAGATATAGCCCTTCAAACACTTATCTGCCTTCTCCCATAGGCTGCAGTTCTTCAAGAACTGCTCCAGCATGGGTCCTCTCCATGGGGTATAGTCCTTCAGGAGCCGACTGCTCCGGTGCAGATCCCCTGCAGGGTCACAACTCCTGCCAGAAAACCTAGTCCTGTGTGGGACCTCCATGGACTGCATCCCCCTTTGGGGCACATCCACCTGCTCCAGCATGGGGTCCTCCACAGGCTGCAGGGTGGGTATCCACTCCACTGTGGACGTTTGTGGACTGCAAGGGAACAACCTGCTTTACCATGGTCCTCACTACAGGCTGCAGAGGGACCTCTGCTCCAGTGTCTGGACTTCCTCCTCCCCCGCCTTCTTCACTGATCTTGATGTCGGAAGAGCTGTTTCTCTCAGAAATTCTCAGTCCTCTCTCCCAGCTGCTGTTGTGCAGTGTTTTGTACCCCTGCTGTAATATCTTAAATCCTAACCTGGAAGACAGGGAGGTGATAAGAGGCAACCAATGTGTCGTCACTGGGGGAAAATAGTGCCTAGCTAATCTTAGTGGTGTTCTACGATGGAGTGACTCTATTAGTGGGCAAGTAAAGAGCTACGGATGTCATCTACTTGGACTTCTGTAAGGCCTTTGATAGGGTCCATCACAACATTCTCACCACTAAATTGGAGAGATAATATTTTGATGGACAAACTTTTAGATGGATAAGAAATTAACTGGACGGTGACATCCAAAGTTACAGTCAACAGTTCAATGTCCAAGTGGAAACTAGCGAGAAGCGGTGTTCCTCTACTTGGAACCACTACAAGGGACCACTACTGTTTACTACTTTCATTAATAACATAGATAATGGGATCGAGTGCAGCCTCAGCAATTTTGCAGACCACACCAAGCTGAGTGGTGCAGTTGACAGCAATTGAGGGAAGTGATGCCATCCAGAGGGACCTTGACAGGCTGGAGGAGTGGGCTCATGTGAACCTCATGAAGTTCAACAAGGCTAGGTGCAAGGTCCTGCACATGGGTCAGGGCAATCTCAAGTATCAGTATAGACTAGGGGGTGAAGGGATTGAGAGCAGCCCTGCAGAGAATGACTTGGGGATACTGATGGATGAAAAACTGTGCATGAGCTGGTAATGTGCTCTTGCAGCCCAGAAAGCCAACCATATCCTGTGATGCATATGAAGAATCATGGTCAGCAGATCAAGGGAAGTGACTCTCCCCATCTACTCTGCTCTGGTGAGACCCCATCTGGAGTTCTGCGTCCAGCTCTGGAGTCCCCAGTACAAGAAAGACATTGGCCTGATAGAGTGGGTCCAGAGGAGGATCACGAAAATGATGAGAGGACTGGAATGCCTCTCCTATGAGGAAAGGCTGAGATATGTGGTGTTGTTCAGCCTGGAGAAGAGAAGGCTTCGGGGAAACTGAATTGAGGCTTTTCAATATTTAAGGAGGGCTTATAAGAAAGACGGAGAAAGACTTTTTACTGAGGTCTGTAGTGACAGGACAAGGGGTAACGTTTTTAAACTGGAAGAGAGTAGATTTAGATTGGAGCTAAGGAAGAAATTTTTTATGATGAGACACTGGAACAGTTGCCCATAGAAGCTGTGGATGACCTGTCATTAGAAGTGTTCAAAGTCAGGTTGGATGATGCTTTCAGCAGTCTGAATTAGTGACAAATGTTCCTGCCCATGGCAGGGGGGTTGGAACTAGATAAAGACCTGTTTAAAGGTCTCTTCCAATACAAACCATTCTCCGATACAGCAGTTCTGTGTCATTTGGAACAAAAAAAGCCTAAGGTGGGTCACCCTTTCACTAGTAACAATGAGATACTCCCTGTCTCACAGGAATATCACAAAGAAAATCATTACCCTTATATAACAAACAAAAAGTACATTTCACACTTTGACAGTTAAAATGAATGTCCACATAACACTGGGATTTCTACTGCATAATGTTAGTGAAGTTTAAAACAATCTACCTGGTACTAGCTTTTCCAAGAAGTTTTAATCTTCTAATAATTAGATTAAAAACAGGCTGTGGATTCTTTTCTGCTAGTCTACTGTAGTTTAATTGAGTTCATATCAGTGCAATTATTTATGACATTTTGTCAATGAGTGAAAAGTAATTGATAATTTCCTGGTTGGAGTGTTTTCAGCTGTAAGTGATAAATCAGTCTTAAATGGCAGTAAAGGAGTAAGCTACTTTGAGAATTACAGATTTCTGATCAGATAGGTAAGGCTGCACTAGAAACACAAACTTTCTTTCAAAACTCACATTCTGAAAATCCACATGAACAAAAGACTTTCTTCTTTTCCATTCTTTACTTGTGAACAGCAAACACTAGAATTGATTACTAGTACAATTGACTGCTTTCAAGTTTTTTGCTAACGTTCAGTTATTTCCCTCTTGTATGTTTGGATGAGACTGCTGGGAAGTGAGTGAACAATGCTAACGTGAACACAATGATTTTCTTTTAGGGAATTGTCAGAGACCAATACATTCTGACCAACACTTTTAGGTATTCTGCATGTGCAAAGTTTAATGTTTATTACTAAATTTTCTTATTTTAATGTATTTGATGCTATACTGAATTTTAACTTAGTGAGGGATACAACTGCATACTTAAATCACAATACAGGTACAAATTACACTTACCAGATTATGGCAGTTATAATGTACAGTAGAATCACAATACAAAGATAATGCTCAGCATCAGTCTCTATAATATGCCCACTGTCATGATGCTAGGCAACCCCAGCCATGACGAATGAGTACATGAGCTGAAACCAGCCCAATCTCATTTCTCTTATCAGTGTTCTTTTGTGTTTTGTTTAGTTTTTGTACTCTGCCGAGCTGAGTCATACATGAACACACCCTCACACACTGCTGTTCAGGTAAAGTCAAGAAGACACAGTCTTTCAGTTAAGACAGGGATTAACAGTTACAATCAGCTGATATAACAAGTTAAAATAGATAAAGTCAGTTGATCCACTCAACTGTTACAGCTAGTTGGCTAACACACTCAGCTGGTGTGGCTGGCTCATCTACTCAGTTTATGTAGCTGTTTATCCAGATCAATGGGCACCCTTCAGTCCCCCTTGTGCTGAGATAAATTCAGGTTTCTATGTGGCAGTTATGGTCAGTCACTGCATACATTCTTCCATGACCCTCATGAATACACTTTCTGTGCCCATCTCCTCAGAGCCTTCTTCCTTAGGTGTTCAGTGATCGAGGAATAGGTATTCTGGGATTATCTGCTTGCCCTACAAGAATTTATAAAATCTTGGGACAAGATATCCAGGCTTCATATGCAAAATGGGATCAAAGGCTTGAGCCTAGTTCTGCATCATGTCATTAACACAGGAAAAGATTTAAAATGAGGTGACGTGACACTGTCAACAAAAAAAACGTACTGGTGCAGTGGAAAATTTAATGCTTGAGGAAACAACGATGATAGACCTCAATAGATACATGTAATCTCAGCAAATCATGAACTTGAGACGTGTAGAAAGATTTGCAACAGTTGTTTGCAAGCTAAATTCTTTAACATAGAGTGAAATCCATCAGAATAATGTAAATTTCTACTGAGAAGGTAAATTTGGGTTTATAGTTAGATTGAAACTAATCTGTGAAGCACATTCATATTTAAACTTATTCTATGCCAAACTATTAAACACTTGTTAATAAAACCAGTGCAAAATCCTTGTTACAACACTTCATTCCCAGTATATACGGATGAGAACATCATCAAAAGTAGTAATTCTGAATATATATTACATGAGACCACAGGAAAAGGTCTACAACTATTCAAAAGAGGCTAAGCATCTTAGGCAGTGTTCTCATCTATAAATTGGATGACAAGAATATTAAGTTATCGGCAGGAAATTGTAAGGACTGAGAGTAGATTGCTGGCTGAGAAAGATTGGATACCATTGATCTACATGATTATCATTCTATTGGGTTTCACATTCCCATTTAATTAAACCTATAAAGTAACAAGCATCACAAATAAAAATGAATGTTTAAAATGTCCAGAGAGACACCTGTTTGAAAAACTCATGTAGAAGAAATTAGGAGATATAATTTGAAAAGAAATGTTATTTTTGTCACTTTTCTGTTTAAAACACCTATTTGAAACAAAATCTGAATACATATTTAACAAAATAAACTCAAGACTACTCAGAATTATGTCAGTAGAGAAGCTAATGTTCTCACCTTATTTTAGCTATGAAGGTGGTTTGGATTAAATGAAAAGAGCTAACAATGAAATATTACTTTGACATTTCAAATGGTTAGATTGAATTTATATTCTGAGCACTGTTTTGAATCTCCAAGAATACTGTCACAAAATAATTACATGAATGGTATATGATGTAGTGTTGACACAAACTGCAAATCCATATGTTTTCTAAAAAATGAAATATTTTACTGCTATGTATTTTCATAAGAACAAAGCCCACACAAAAGAAAAAGAAAAATTATTTTTGATAATATTTTTGGCCTAAGGTTCATACAATAACAGTGAGCCTGTATTATCAGGGCTGTTCACTGGACGTAGGAAATAACCTGTTTCACACACAGAGCACAGTACGTGTCCAAAATTGCAGTGAAGTAGTTGTACATAATGGAATCCATTTTGGAAATAAAAGCAGGAAAGAAAAAGGTGAGGCTGTGGAAGAGGTCATGCCTCATCAGATTTAAGATATTGCAGCCAAACATCTTATCAAATGAGCGTATTAAATAAGATTAATAGGAAATTTGTTGTTAGCATCACAGGGACTAAATGACACTACTTGCAAAGAAAGTCACAATAAAACCCAGTTGCTGGAAGTTACTTGCTGAATAAACGAAATTAAAATTTCTGAAACAATTTTAGGATGGACTTGACAGAGAAGTCCAAGACTGACTTGTTTTATTCAAGCAAAAAACTTTGCAGAGATGTACCATATGTGCTAAAACTTCATTAAAAGGACTGGATATAGAAAGTCGTCTTATTGCTAGGCAACTACTTTAGCCATCAACTTGAACATAGCAAAATCAGAACAAAATGTTGGGATTCTCTAATTAAACTAGTTGCTTTTTGGAAGACATGTTAAAAATAAATATAAGTTATTAGCACCAATATGTTTCTGCATATTTGAAATTATCTGTTGTAAGTCATACTGAGACATTAAAGGTAGTCAAAAAAAGTGACCATGATTTCCAGTTGTCTTTACAAAATGCATTCTTTTAACGGTAAAACTGACTGAGGGGTCAAATCAAAGGTTCTTCTAGTCTTGCATGCTATTTAAGACAGCTGCCAATAACGGATATTTAGGACTGTGAATATGGAATACAAGATATAATTCCTCCCCAGCATAATTTCCTAAACTTCAGAAATTTGTTGCTGAAGCAATTCTGTATTTAGTAGCCCTGAGCATATTTTTCTTCAAGTCATTTGTGAGGTTAGATGACTTCTGTAGTAGAAAATAACCTGCATAATATAAAATCACTCATAGTGTCTAGACCAATATCATTGTTGCATAAGCTACATTTTGGACATAAATCTTTCAATAATTTGCTTTAAACGGAAACTATTGTTTTATCTTGACTATTAACTTCTAAGCTTCCATTTGCTTCAGGTTAAAAAGCTTGTACCTCCAACAGACAGAAATATAACTAATATTGATGCGTAATAGTATTAGAATAGCCCCTTCAAAAAGTCTTGACTTCTTTGTACACAACATTGACAAAGAAGTCCCCACTGGACTTCTGACTTTTGACACTTCCCTCTTTGCAGGACTCCTCATAAAAGATAATAGTGTTTTGTATTGCCCCTATATTTTATAATATCAATTTAAGAGTTTCTTACTTCCCCCCCCCCAAGAAACTGGTTCAGAATTGGCTGTTGTCATAGTTTAGTGATCTCATTACTGCATCATGAATTTCTAACACCCACTCTTCCCTGCATTATTGCCCTTGATACCACAGATGGCAACTTGAAGCCAAAGGAGATTTATTCTAGGTTTTGCAGGAAGGTTGAGGTAGCAAAGGAGACCAAAACACTGAATTACCACTCATATTCTTAAACAATTATCGAGCTATAGGTAAATTCTATCACTCTTCTATGTCTTTTTCCAAGATTAAAAAAGTTTTGCTCAGGGTTTCCTTCAGGCATTTGAACAATGTGTCTCTGTAAGACAATGCTTCCTGAAAGCAGTCGTAAATTTATTGCCTTAATACTAAACCAAAGTATAATAGCAATTGATTAAGCAAAAAAGGAAAAAAAAAACCCAAAAGGAATGTAATGTACCAGATATGTGAATATGATACCTCAACTCTGCATGAAAGATGTCCTACCATCTTTTGTTTGAGAATCAATAATCTGTTAAGTATGTACAGTACTCTGAACTACCCTTGTGACTTTAGATTCCTCAAAAGAGCTAAAAAAAGATTTAATGCATAGCTTCTTCAAATCTATATAGGTCACCTTCTTTTCTTCTGTGTTTTCAATTTTACTTGCCATTTGCTTTGTTTTATTGTACTTTGTTCTACCAAGATGAACGTTTTTCAATATTCCATGCATAGGTCATTATCCCTTATTGTTGCTCAGTGGATCCTTTGGCATCTCTAGTTTAAATTCAGTAATTAAAAGAGCTCGGAAAATCCTTAGCCTGAGCTATCCACAAAGCAGAAAAGTGAATTGTTCCCCCAGTGGCTGCTGTTGAAAGGAAAGAAGGAAGTTGAGAAAACAGGATGATTAAACTTTATACCACTACCTCATATTTTATTCAGTGTGATCAGAGAATACTTGGCTAGTTCACTGCCAAGGGGAAATTTTTCACATTGATTTATAGCAGTAGTTCCTTCTTTTAACATGAAGAATTAAGATTTAAAAATATATAATGATTTTAAAGTACTTAAATGTAAAAAAACTCTTCAAGTAACCAGCTCTCATCCCAGTTCAATCTATGATACTATTTAAATTCATGTGGTGAAGCAAAAAGTGACTGACCATTATTTGAACGAGTAGTGGCCCTCAACTTCAACTGTTCTTAGTTGTAACATGATTATTTAAGCCTTCACATACATGTAAGTGAATCATCCTATTTTCTTGTAAATCATTCCATTTAATGAAAAAAAAAATCAAAACAACCTAGACCAGACTCCAAGGGAAGAAGACACTGTGTTCATCTACCTTTTATTTTATTCCATTATAAGAACTAAGTAATAATAACATAGCAAATATTATTTTGTATTATTTTATGCTTTGAGTGGCAGACAGCATAGACATTTTCAGATCTCTTGGATATGAAATTGTGGTGTTAGAGGGTTAAAGGATTTCAAGGAGTCTGATAACAGGCAAAGGGGTAAAGCCCTCTTTCTGAGTCACGATGTTCAGAGTGGATCCCCTTGCTTTCTGAACTCCTTCTCAGAGACAGGAGCCAAGGTGCAGCTGAATCCACTCCTAGTCCCAGACTTGGTCAACGGTTTATGTCTAAGGGTTTAAATATCCAGGGACTTTCACTGAAATAGTCTCTCAAAGTTGAAACAATAGGAAATTTATTCAAGTGACAGGCATCACAGATTCGGGATTGCCGTTGACAAATTCACTGTCTAGTGTATTTGTCTTTTCGCTACAGAAACTGAGCTCAAGTTACTAATTCAGCGCTTTAGTTGATAATATTTTCTTGGGGATACATCTGACAAAGTCAGAGGCATGATTCTTACAAAAAATGTGTCTCTTCTTGGGGGGGGAAGACAGGTTCAGGCCCATCTACCTGTCTGTCAGGTAAGGTTTTCATTTGGCTTCTCCTCCAAAAGAGGGTTAACAAGTGCCAATTTTTATACTTCTGGTAAATCTTTGGCAGATCTTGGCAAGGTGGGACTAAGTCCATGATTATGTGTTAATTGGCTCTTGGCATAGCATGTTGTGTCTTCAGAAGTGGGACTCAGGGGTTTCGGCAAGCCCTTGGGGTGGGGAGCTTACAGGAAGCCTTTTGTTCTTTGAAGCAACATCTGGCTGTGTGCCCTTCCTTGCACCCCAGGTGTCACTCAATTGATAGCGTTGGGCCATCACCCAGTTACTTCTGTCTGATAAGATAAACAAAGCTCCTTGTTAAAGGACTGCTCCCTTTTGTTAACTGTTTGGTGCTTGACACACAAGTCTGAGCATGTGTTCCTCTAGCATGGACAAGTCCAACAAGGTGGCCGACACACAGATATTTATCTGTTTAAACAGTGAATTTGAAAACCAGTTTCATTCTGGACTCAGCTTAGTTGGACTGCACATATGCACAGTTATGCATGATCAGAAATATTCCGTGAACGTGATATTGGGCTGTCAGGTAGGGATTAAGGACTCATCATACGATCAATATGATCAGACAAAGTCAGTTTATTGCGCTACAAACCCCTGTTTATATAGTTCCTTGCCACACGATAGCTCTAACGTGATTGGATGCATGCACTGTCCACACGCCATTCACGCGTACTTCTCAGTCTGATTCGTGTGACGTTATCAGCCATGCGCATCAAACTCCTCCTCAAGATCTTGTTTGTCTTGGTAATCGCAGTTAATGCAGGCCCTTTAGTTCCTCATTGTGACCTTGATGCCTGCTCCTTTAGAGGCTATCAAGAGTCAGGCTCAGAGTATCTGGAGGGCTCACCACATGGCCGTGGTTCTCCTAATATCCCACATTGGGCAGAAAGATTTAGGGCATAGTAATGCTTAGGTCATAGTGACATTGTTTAATTTTAGGCCAGAGTACTTTGTATAATCAATTACTAACAATTATGCCCTTGAAGAAGAGCTAACAGACTGATAAATGGGGAACATCCAGCCCAGAAGGCCCTGAAAGCTGGATGACTGCTGAAGAAGCATGAAGCTGACAGAGACAACTAGGAAAGGTAACTAGGAAAAAAATAAAGGCGGCAGGGGGAGACCATGACCACCGACTCAATTCAGATCCAAAAAGACTGCACCCCCTCCAACATCCGAGCATGCGTAGTTGAGTAAGGAAGGAGTATACCTCTAAGATAAGCATGTAACACGATGACCCAGTCAGAATATAATGAGTAATTTCTTTGTTTTTGTAAGAGTGTATAGTCCTTGTGACTGCTAAGCAGTGTGCTAGCTTTGTGGAATTATCACCTAGCACTCATATCTGTGCAAATATGCAATAAGGACAATACCTCTGCTCTGTGTGTATGTTGGTGTACTCCACACAGGCTAAACGATCCCACTTGTGGCACAACAAATGCACCACAAATTTCACACTACAGCATATTTCATGGTGTAAAACATCCTAAATTAGATTGCTAAATAATCCACTGAGTTTTATTCAGGATTAATAAATTTATTCTTTATAAAACTTTTCATTTTGGTATACTAAATCCTGGTACATTTTGAATTAGATTATATGCACTGCTATACTAGCTAACTTGAACTATTGTGCAGTCTAGCTTTGTATTTAAAAAGCTTTGTACTCTGGTATTAACACATGTCCTTTCTCAGCAGTCCCAGGGAGTTATATCAGTAGGAAAACTTTTGGTTAAGCTTAATAAAATTTCAAGGTATATTAATTATTTTAACCTAAAAAACTTCTTTATTACATAAAAAATGATTTACTCTACAGGGTGGGATGTTGTGTCCATCTTGTAATGCACTGAAACAAACATTTTTGTCTTGATGGGTATCAATGACAAATTATAAAAGTCTGTGAATATATCACAATCAGTGAGATTTCTAAACGAGACTGAATACTTTCATTTTGTGCACACATTTTAACAGAGGATTTTTGTGTGAACACTGCTCGAAATTACTGTAAAACTCTAATGAAGAATTAAAATCTCCAGATATTTATAATACTTATAATAGATCATCTTGCTTTTGGACTGTGTTGAGTTACAAAAGGCTTAATACTCAAGCAAGAGGGGGAAATCCACCTCCCACTATCTTCTTTGGTTGCATTTGTGCCACTTCATACAGCTCAATCGCAGGCTACAACAGCTGGATATGGGCCAAATCTCACGACTCAGCTCCCCACCATAACAATATCCAAAAGTGGACCTGTTCTCTTCCTCCCTTTGCCCATCAGCACCCATGTCTTTGTTTCCAAGAAAATAGTCACTGTCATATGTTTTGAACAGGTACCAGTTTGGCTAATTGGAAGGAGGCATCTGAGAAGTACATTATGTACAAACAGACATGTCTAGACACAGACTGTGAAAATACAAGCCTCAAAGTTCATATTTCTTTTCCCCTTTTTCCATGAGAGGTAAACTGAAGCTGGGACATTTTGTGTATCCTAGTTAGGAAAACCAATTAATGGTGTGTCTAGTATAATTTATCAAATTCTGTTTATTTACAAAGATGTACATAGATTTTAATTTCTGGATGCAGATTGCCTACCTTAATTAAAGACAGCAACTTGTTTCAAAAACCCTCATCTCTCTTGCCCATGTAAGAAGGTTGATCAGGCTGTGTAAGTTGTTTTGTCTCTTTCTGTTCACTAACACATACCTCATTTCCAGTAATATCTAGTTAAATGCACCCTGGCCAGAGAATTTACGTTTCTGAACAGTCTTACACTTACTTTCATTTAGAATGGAAAAATAAATGCTACACACATCTTAAACAAGAAAAAAAAAAGTTTCAAAAAAATTCAGTCTAGTAGTGCATGGTAGAGTTACTTCTATATTGCTGTTGCATAGTCTAAAACACAGTGATATATACTGGAACTGAAATCAGCTGATAGAAATGTCGGTATCTGAACCCAGTCTCAAATAAACTTCTGTTCATGAGAAGATTTTTCTTCTATTGTTCAATTCCTTTTTTCACAGAATCACAGAATGGTAGGGCTTGGATGGGACCTCTGGAGATCATCTAGTCCACCCCTTCCACCAAAGCAGGTTCACCTAAAGCAGGCTGCACAGGACTGCATCCAGGCAGATTTTAAATATCTCCAGAGAAGGATAATCCACAACCCCTCTGGGCAGTGCCAGTGCTCCGTCACCTTCAAAGTAGAAAAGTTCTCCCTCATTTTCAGGTGGAACTTTCTATGCTTCAGTTTGTGCCCATTGTCCCTTGTCCTGTCACTCGTCACCACTGGAAAGAGTCTGGCCCCATCCTCCTGACACCCACCCTTCAGATATTTATAGGCATTTATAAGATCTCCTCTCAGCCTTCTCTTCTTCAGGCTAAACAAGCCCAGCTCCCTCAGCCTTTCCTCATCAGAGAGATGCTCTAGTCCCCTCACCATCCTTGTAGCCCTCCGCTGGACTCTCTCCAGTAGCTCCTCATCTTTGTTGAACTGGGGAGCCCAGAAACGGACACAGTACTCCAGATGCGGCCTCACTAGGGCAGAGTAGAGAGGAAGGTGAACCTCCCTCGACCTGCTGGCCACACTTCTTAATGCACCCCAGTATACCATTGGCCTTTTTTCTCCTTCTCTAAATGCACTAATAATCTATAATAAATTAATAATAAAGTAGTGTATGCCAGAATATATGATCTCATGACAACGCCTATTTACATGCACCAATCTGGTCTCTGCAGTACATAGCATGCATTATTAAGCCCTGAACAAGCACATATTAAATTAATGTCTGAAATTAGCTGCATCTGTTAAGGTAATGTTTTGCTATCTTTCACTCTCTCTGTAATTTATTGTACATATAGCACAAACTCTGGAGTGAGGAATGACAAAAACAGTAAGTATATTACATATCTATGTCATTGCACATGAAGCTAAACAGTATTTTAGTTTAATGCAACGTTCCTAAACAGTTTAATGCTGTGTGCTTCAAAACTTGGAATGGCAAACTCCTTGTCTTCTTATACTCTCTGTTAAACAAAAAACATAACAGAAATATTTTAAAAGGTAATTATATTGCATTTGAAACTGTTCAGTATGGAGTATGATGGGCGGAACACAATTATCCTGTAATCTGTGCACATGAAAGTCCCATTCTGAACCAAATTTCAATTTTGTAAATCAGGTTTTTGTGTCAGTTTTCCTTTCATTAGTTCAGGCACAAAGAGTAAATGTGCCTATGTCCAACAGGACTGACCATTTTTTCTGGTTAAAATTAAGTCATAATTTAGCTGTTCAGTATCTCACTTATCATGGTGGCAGAATTTTTGCAGTAGAAGGAGTAGCAGTATCAGACCAAAACTGCCATACCTTCAGGCAATGAGAGTTTTAAGTAGCTAGAGAAAATTCGTCTTCCCAAGTGAGAACTACAGAGTGATTTCTCATGTAGTGCCATCAGTATAGTTCTCTGTAATTTCTGGGGTGCGGGGAAAGAAGAAAAAAAGCAGAAATAATTTTCAGCACCATTTCCATTACATTTTGTTTGTATTTACAGGCCAGAATGAACAAAAGTGAACAAATACTAATGAAAATAAAAATCCTGATTCAGAGAATCCTGTCTGAAATTGTTGTATAAGTTGTATGGGTAAACTTAAATTCCTGACTGCTTGGTTCTTTACATTTCTTGAAGTGATAGTGCGAAGGATGTCACCAGGACAACAAAATATCTCGGAGGCTGTCTGAACTCAGGCACACTGATTCAGCAAGAACAGCCTGACACATGGGGATATAATAATTTCAGAAACTAAAACCGGCTGGCTTATTTAAAATAAAATCCAACCTGTTGAATTATTCAACAATAATTGATTACATTGGGTACAGAAACCCTCACTAGCACTCACTTCCATTAACGAATTTGAAGCATAAAACACTGTTAAAATAAAGATATAAATGCAGCTAAATTCACAGTCAACAGTACTTTTCACTAAACAGCAAAGACTGTGTAATTGGATAGTGCAGTCTGACAGCATGTGAAGTGTGGTGAATATGAAAGATCCATCTAGTGTTAATTGTGCCTAGGAAAGTAATTCTTATGAATAGCCTTTCAAGTCCAGGTATATTTATAAGGAAAATTGATCATGGCATTTACATTCTCATCTATTGGCATTGTGTCATAAAGAAACGAGTTGATTTGAAAGATGAATCATATGCAGTTTTTCTGTCATGATTATTGATTATCTTTCAACCTATAAAGACTGTGTAAGGTTATGAAGCACTTTAAGATTTATTACCTTTATAGATCTATCTTTTCTGTGGTGATGAAACTAAATATAAATCTCTGTTTTACCCAAAGATACAGTAAACATGATTGCTTGAAAGAATTAAAAACATATTAAGCATAAAGAACTAACACTCACTGCAATTTTTTTTAAGTTTGGCAAAGAATTGAACAAACATTTTTAATATGCTGTTCTGCTTTGAGGAGCATTAAAAGTATTTTTTATTTTGCACTTTGTCAGAACATATAGAAATGCTACTTAAAAATCAGTTGCATGCAGGAGCCTAAGTACTGTGTTTTCTTCTGCATTACAGATGAGGTTAGGGAAGATACGTGGGGAGGAAGTGGAACAACAACAACAACAAAGTAATGACAAAGAAGCAAACAGAAATTGGCGTCAACTGAGTTGTATTTCATGGAGTCATGTCAGCAAAACTTTTAGTTTTTAAAACTGTTGAAGATGATTAAGATAATGTTGACTAAAATGAAGTAGGTTTTGATGATGGCTGTTCATAGGTTGTTGGGAATGACAGACAGACAGACTGTGGTGAACACATGGGTTTACAGCAGTGGTTCAGCACCCTCAGGGACATCCAGAAAGCTATGGCTGCCCACACACTCTAAAGGCATTCTTAAAATGCAAACCTAATCCCAGGCTTTTTGCTCAACAAATCTTTTTTTATACTCCACAGAGCACAATCAGCCAAATGACATCACTCTATTTCAAATCCTAATTTAACCCTCATGATAAAACTAGCAAGTGATCCAATTGGTACTTTATTGTGTATCCTGTTAGTATATGCACATGTGTTTTTTGCAGAGGATTAAGAGCTGTTCATGAATGATGTTGTTTATAGGTACAAAGGAGACAACTGAAATGCTACACAAATGTTCGTCATTGATCTGGACAAAGACAAAGCTCTATTCCTCAAGACATGTTTTATTTTGAAAGCATCAGAGACCTTTATAATCTTATGAGTCTTTAGCCTCCTGATCATTTACAAGAATCTGATTTTATTGAGTAGAGAATGAATGTATCTAAGATCCAATGGATAGTAGTGACTCCTAACTTAGATTATGTGGGCTACAATTCCAGTTGTTGTAAGAGCTCAACACCACACTTTGTACTGATTGCCAGAATGTGCCAGAGTGCCAAGAACTACAAAGGGCATGGACAATGAAGTGACAATAGATTAAGCTTGAAATATGCAGAAAGACACCATACACAGGAAATTTGACATGCAGAAAATAGGGAAATCGAATCATAGAATCAAAGAATCATAGAATCATAGAATCATAGAATCATAGAATCATAGAATCATAGAATCATAGAATCATAGAATGCTTTGGGTTGGAAGGGGTCTTTAGAGGTCACCCAGCCTAACCCCTCTGCAGTGAGCAGAGTTCAACTAGATCAGGTTGCTCAGAGCCCCGTCCAACCTGACCTTGCAGGTTTCCAGGGATGGGGCCTTCACTGCCTTTCTGGGCAACCTGTTCCTGTGTTTCACTACCCTCAAGGCAAAAAAATTTCTTCCTTCTATCCAGTCTAAATCTACCCTCTCTTAGTTGAAAACCATTACCCCTTCTCCTATTGCAACAGACCTTGTTAAAAAGATTGACCCCAGCTTTCCTATAAGACCCCTTTAAGTACTGAAAGGCTGCAATAAGGTCTGCCTGGTGCCTTCTCTTGTCCATGCTGAACAACCCCAACTCTCTCAGCCTTTCCTCACAGGGGACGTGTTCCAGCCCTCGGATCATTTTTGTGGCCCTCCTCTGGACCCACTCCTACAGGTCCATGTCATTCTTATGCTGGGGGCTCCAGAGCTGGACACAGTACTCCAGTTGGGGTCTCAAGCGAGCACAGTAGAGGGGCAGAATTACCTCCCTCAACCTGCTGGCCACACTTCTTTTGATGCAGCCCAGGATATGGTTGGCCTTCTAGGCTGAAAGTACACTTTGGTGGCTTATGTGCAGATTTTATACCACCAGCACCCCTAGGTCATTCTCGGCAGAGCTGCTCTCAACCCCTGCATCCCTCAGCCTGTGCTGACACCAGGGGTTGCCCCGACCTGGGTGCAGGACCTTGCACCTGGCCTTGTTGAACCTCTTGAGTTTCACACAGGTCCACCTCTCCAGCTTGTCAAAGTCCCTCTGGATGGCATTCCATCCTTCCGGTATGTCAGCTGCACCACTCAACTTGGTGTCATCTGCAAATTTGCTGAGGGTGCACTCGATCTCGCTGTCTAAGTCATTGATGAAAACGTTAACCATCACTGGTCCCACTATAGTGTTCTGGTACAGACCCTTGAGGGACACCATTTGTCACCGGCTTCCATTTGGACATCGAGCCATCAACCACTACCCTCTCACTGCAACCATCCAACAAATTCCTTATCCACCAAACAGTCCACACCTCAAATCCGTATGGCCCCAATTTAGAGAGAAGGATGTTGTGGGGGACTGTGTCGAAGGCTTTACAGAAGTCCAGGTAGACAACATTTCCTTTTTCAAAAATGGGTGCAATATTTCCCTGTTCTAGTCACCAGGGACTTCACTGGACTGCCACGACTTTTCAAACATCACAGAGTCTCTTGGCAACTACATCAGCCAATTCCCTCAGGACTATGGGATGCATCTCATCAGGTCCTATAGACTTATGTATGTTCAGGTTCCTCAGGTGGTCACGAACCCGATCTTCCCTTACAGTGGGACGGGCTTTTCTCCCCTGTTCCCAGTCTTGTGGTCCTTCGACTTCGGAGGGGTGAGGAGAGAGGTAGCCAGTGAAGACTGAGGTGAAAAGTTGTTGAGTACTCCAGCCTTCTCCTCGTCTGTTTATACTAGGTTTCTATTCCT
The DNA here is from genome assembly GCF_030867145.1 of Opisthocomus hoazin. Lineage (NCBI taxonomy): Eukaryota > Metazoa > Chordata > Aves > Opisthocomiformes > Opisthocomidae > Opisthocomus > Opisthocomus hoazin. The sequence continues at coordinate 66,387,171 of NC_134416.1, read as the reverse complement.
GTTAATTGAGGGGGTACACTTTCTTTAACCTTCCTTTTCTGGTTGACATACCTGCAGAAACCCTTCTTGTTATTCTTTGCAACCCTTTCAAAATTCAGCTCCAGCTGTGCCTTGGCCCTCCTGGCCCCCTCCATCACAACCAGTCAGCATTCTTATACTCTTCCCAGGTTACCTGTCCCTGCTTCCATTGCCTGTGCCGTTCCCTCTTGCTCTTTAGCTTGACCAGCAGGTTTCCACTCAACCATGCTGGTCTCTTCCCCTCCTTGCCTGATTTCTTCCACCTGGGGACTGAGAGTTCTTGTGCTCTATGGAACGCATTCTTAAAGATCTGCCAGCCCTGGTCTGCTCCTCTGTCCCTGAGGACCATTTCCCAGTGGTCCTACTGCCTAACTCCTTGAAGAGCTGGAATCTGGCTTTCCTAAAATTAAGGGTCCTGACTATACTCCTTGCCTTTCCTGTATTCCTCAGGACTATGAACTCCACCAGTGCACGATCACTGAAGCCCAGGCTGCCTCTAATCTTGATGTCACTGATGAGCTCACTTGCATTGGTGACCATCGGGTCCAGTATTGCATCCCCTTGGGTAGGGTTTTGTTTGGTAGTAGTCTGTATAATGATATGTGAATATTGTTCCACTAGAAGTTAATAAGGATATCTATTACATGCATCAAGGTCTTTCATCTGCTGTAAAACCCTTTTTTTCATGGAAACTCTCAGATCAGCACTGGGGTGTGAAGTCAACATGAAAGTTGTGAGTGACACTTTTTTTGCTAGCAGCTACAACGAAAATGAATCATGTTTTTCTTCTGAAGAGAAATGTTGTAAGCATGCTGCTTTTAATTCGTCTAAGATCCATCTGTCTGTCTGTCTGTCTATGTATGTACTTACCTACCTGCCTACCTACCTACCTTTGTATTTTCATGTATATATTGCAGAAAACTAAGAAGCTCTTCTTTAGTGGAATCACATAGAAATAGAGCAGGTTAACAAAAACACATGGCATACCTTTTATTACTGTTACAATTATTATTATTATAGAGATTAAATAGATTACTTAAATGATCCCTTAAAATTATGTTTATAACTTTTGTTAAGTGTGTCAGAGATGTTTAATATTTCTGTTAAACCTTTTCATTAGAAATTTAGTTATAATCAATATTTCATCTCCATTTATTTCTGTTACATTCCTCAGCTCTCTAAATCATGCCAACCAATTTACTGCTACCTTCTGGTAAAACTTCATTTTAAACCTGATACTGATACAGTTTTGACCTTTTCTGTAACCTTTCAATTTCACATAAAAGTACTTGAGAGAGTAGCTTTGCTCTAGCCTTCAACCACCTGCTATACACCATTATCATTCATCTTTTTCAATCAGGATTTGGTCTTAGCACAGCAAGAAAACAACCGCTCCTCATGTAAGTGACTATCAGCCCGTGATTGCTATGTAGTAGCCAATGACTCTATTGTCTTCCCCCCCATATCTTACCCGTCTATCTATCCATCAGCAGCCTCTGGTAAACTTCTCTTTTTTATCTTTTTCTAATACATACACAAATACTGGCTTTGCAAGTAATCCCAGCTGTTTAGAAGGCAAACAGCAAAAAAATTGGATGTCTTCATAATACTCCCAGTATTCCTGTCCTATCCCAAACTCTTGTCCACCCCCAGGCCACTTGCTGTCAGGGCAGCAGAACGGGTCTTGATCCAAACTATTATGAATAAAATTAACTCTATCTCAGCCAAAACCAGTACACAAGAAATGTCTTCTCCATTTCTCACTGGTACAAATGTGCTCTGTATGGGGATATTCCTTTTTGAAACCCCAGTGTAGTTAGACTAAATGGCCCATTAGTCTCTGCAGTTTGATACCAAATAGGCAAGAAAATCAATAGCTCCTGCAGTAGCTATGAATGGGTTAAAATGAATGCCTAACATAAGCAAACAATTCTGGTTTCCCCTGCAATGACTGGAGAGACAGAGGCATAGCAGGTATTGAGTCCCAAGCAAAAGGAGAGAATTCCTTTGCAGATGCCTATCCCTTCCACCTTCGATGGTGGAAGAGATTCAAATAATCAGCTTAGACAATTAGACAGATGAAGTTAATCTTATCCTTCTCACTGTGAAATTATTGATATTTCTATTAATCTTATCGTTAAAGTATGAATGCAACATGCAGTAACAACTTAGTACCTTAGGGAGGATCATCCCATCCAGTTGCTTTCAGATTTCACCTCAGTGGACTTTTCTTGTTAATTTTTATCTTTCTCTTTTTAAATCATATTATCGACTTTCTATGTCGAAGAGTGAAATCATTGTTTCTGAAAAAGTTTCACTCTGAAGTATTTTTGCAACATTCAGCAGCTCTGGTGTCAGATTACTTCGATAGGTATCAGAGAGCAACAAGTGTTGCTAAAAAGTAAATATTTATTAATTTAAAATATGCAGAATGCAATAAACAGAGAATTACATATTAGGATTGATATGCTTAGTGATTTTCCTTCTCTGATTATAGGTTTTTTATGACTGTCCTCATTGCTTATTTTATAGGCTTCATTTTAGATCTTATAAGTGGAACAAGTTATTTTCAGTTTCAAATTGAACTGTCTTTGTCCAACTAACTTTGAGATTGCATGACTTAACATTAGAAAACCATTTTAGAATATAGTTTTTGTGATGGAATCAATAAAAAAAAAATACAAGTATATCCTTGTCATGCCCAACGCATGCAGTGGGAGAGACGTTAGAAACTTTAGATGTTGACATAGAAATACAGGACCCTACACTGCCTCATAGGACATTGGAGTAAGTTCAGTACAGGTGATGAGGCATCTTACATTATTCACAACGGCTGTGTGGTGGTGTGCCATTTATAAAAATTTACAGTCTCAGTTCAATTGTTACTAGATGCAGTTTTAGCATAAAAGCCAAGGAATTATTATGTATTAAGACTATGTTATTCTCTCTACAATAGGAAGGGTTCCTAAAGGTCACAGAGGAAGAATGCTGATTGTATGATGTTGAAAAACTTGCCTTGTGCCTATTACTGTGTGGTTTCTCCTACAGAGAGTTTCATTCTGGGACTTCAGCTTTCATAAGCTGCCTGTCTGGCACCTTTCACTTTACACATGGAATCTGATTACATTCCGTGAAACATGTTTATTTAATGTTAAGCATTCCATTATTTTTGCTGTAAGCAACATAAGCTATGCAAAAAGGTTACATATAGTGGAGGAAAAAGGATTTATATGTAATATCTCTGCCAAATATTTATATCTGGCTGAAAGATCACTTATTATATTTCCTAAACTCATTGAATTTGTATGGAATAACTTTGCTAAAATACAGATTAGTGTGTAGGGGAAGAAATAAACAATACACTTCTATACAAATTTTTCACCTAACAACTTCATCAACTATCTATCAGTATTCAAATGTCTGATCTGCTAAGCAATGTGCAGAAAAAAAAAAATTTAAAAGATGCTGCTTTTGTCAAGACTTTTAAGTCAGTGATATTCACAAAAGTGACTTCTTTGTAGTTATGGTAAGAACAGAAGCTCCTGTTGGAGCGTGTCCAAAGAAGAGCACCAAAATTGGTGAAGGATCTAGAGCACAAGTCTTATGAGAAGAGGCTGAGGTAACAGCCTGGAGAAAAGGAGGCTCAGAGGAGACCATATCACTCTACAACTACCTGAAAGGAGGTTGTGGCAAGATGGGTGTCAGTCTCTTCTCTCAAGTAACAAGTGACAGGACGAGAGGAAATGGCCTCGAGTTGCGCCAAGGGAGGTTTGGACTGGATATTAGGAAAAATTTCTTCACTGAAGGGGTGATCAAGTACTGGAACAGGCTGCTCAGGGAAGTGGCTGAGTCACCATCCCTAGAGGTACTTGAAAATGCATAGATGTGGCACTTAGGAACATGGTTTAGTGATGGAATTGGCAGTGTTAGGTTTACAGTTGGACTTGAGTATCTTAAAGGTCTTTTCCAACCTAAAAGATTCAATGATTCTATTCTAAAAATCAAAAAGGAATTTAATTATATCTTCCGTATTGTTAGGTTCTTTAAAAATCTTATATACATTCAGTTGCATCATCCTGTAGATAGCAATATTTATCTTTTTTTTTTTTTTTTGCCCCAAATTTGTTGGGGCAGTTTAACAGTTAATCTTCGAAGTTACATAAAAATCTGTCTACTCAGAAAAATCTTTGACTTGACGCTATGTGTTCAGGTGATCTTGCCTATAAGCAAACACACACAGCCATGACAATGTATATGTTTACAAAATGACTACCAGGATTTATATTAACACATGCTGGATGTGTTGTCTTTTCATTATTCATCACATCTTACAGAACATGGTATATAGAAAAATATTTCAGTTCAATGATGGCTCATATATTGAAGATAATCGACCAAAATTGAAAGCTGAAGTACCATTTCATCTTTAGTGGATTTAGTATAAAGAAACATACTAGTCATTCTGTTACAAATTGTTACATCTGGGTTAAACAGTTGCTTTTATATGAGTACATCTGTTTGAATATTACAGTTAATAAAGCACTGAGCTCAGCTTCAGTCCTACTTCATTAGAAGGTATATTTTCCTCATAATACACGTACATGAACAGAGAAACCACTAAGAATTTTGAATTACTGCAACAAATAAATAGACAAAAAAAACCCCTACCAGGTATTAGTAATCATACAGGTTTGTATTATGTATGAAGTACAGATTTATTGAGAGAAAAGAATCACCATGCATATTATTTCTTCTTTTTAAGAATATTTAATTGAAAGTGACAAAAAAACTGACCATATTGAGATCTTTAAAATTTGCTTGCCAGATATGTTCCAATTCAGTGTACAATACTTGACGACTTAAATGACTTTCCTGTACAGTCATACAGTGACCACTCTTTATCTTTGTACTCCTAATTTTTTTCAGTTTCATACAATGAAAATTAAAGTGAAAATTTCTTGATTTTTTTTTTGTTTTTCCTAAATTCTTACCTACTTAGAAGAGCAGACAGAAAATGTTACAATAGAACAAACTGTTGTTTTCCTACTAATTCCAGATTCTTCTGGTTAGTATCAATTAGTTGTGCATGAAAGGAGAGATTTTTGTGAAAGCCTCTTATGGTACATCCACACTTTTTTAAATTTAAAAAAAAACCCAAAACTCAACAGACTCTCTGAGTTTTACTGCATGAAAAATAATTTTTACCTACCCCAGCGAGAATTTTATCAAGGGGTGAATTTCATGCCTCCTCAGCTACCGAGATCTCTCTGCAACAGCTGATACATGAGACTGATACAGAGTTTTGTTTCTCCAACCTTAAGCAGACTGACTGCTCAGGCCCTGTTAATGGGATTTTCACAGCACCATTTTTTGTCTGGCCATCTCCTTTTTGGCCTCTCATCTTTCCTTTCTGAGTATCCAAAATGTCTTTTCCAAAGATATTTTCTTCTTTTATACTTCTGGCTGTGTCAGCTGCTTTTGTATTTTGTTATTTCTACATCTATCTGACCCAGAACAAAAACTCAGTCTTGTTCTTGTAACAGGAAGTCATATTTAATAAATTTAGTAGAGTTCTTTGACAGAGTGAAAGGTTATGTGGGAGGCACAATTCGGTTAACTTCTTTTACTTTTCCATGTCATATTACAAAGTTTGAACTGCCAAGGAGAAGACAGAAGATATTTCAACTGATTAATAGCCAAACAAGAGGTAGGAATTGAAGGAGAGAAGTCAGTGTTGATGATCTGACTTCAATCATAGGATGTTCAACACACTTATATAAATGTAAAAAACATTAATTTTTAGAAAACTGACTTTTTAAATGGATCAATGTTTTTAGAATAATCCAAATAGAAGCTAATGAAGGAGTTTTAGAAAGTTCTCATTATATAAATTGATCATGAGATATAGAGACAGATCTTTTAGATAAATTCTCTTTCCCTGTTCTCTTCTCTGTACACCTGATATTTTTGTTCTCCCAAATTAATTTTCATGCCTCCTCTCATGATGTAGTTTGGAAAGTCTGATTCTTTTCCTTGCCAAAGTTGTCACTGTTTTCACTTCAAAACATTCATTTTGAAATAAAGTTCTATCCTTTTCTTCCTTTCCTTTCGTCATTGTCTTTCACTTCTTTCATTGCTGAAATAACATCCCATATCCTGTTTTGTCCTTTACAATCTCATGACCAAAGGCGGGGGGGGACAGTATTGTATTCTCTATTTGTAAAGCATGACATAAATTCACAGTGCTACATGCTCAATATTTAATAAACGTGATACCACAAAATTAACAACTCATACCCTTGCCAAGGTGCCAATTTGGCAGAAAAACTAGACTCAGGTCCAGATGGGCTCTGCATTATGAAATCACTCTGTTATTTAAATTTTTATAGAAATGCCCAGGCTCTGTATTTTGACATTCTCTACAGTAACTGGTTTCGGCTTGTGCCTCTGTTCCCAGTACAACATCTCATGAAGAAATGGCAGATTAAGTTCTTTCTCTCCATGTTCTTCCATACCAGCAAGTCAGAAATTCTTCATCAGGTACATGTGATAAAAAAATTTGGGGTGAGGAATAAAAGTCTTAACATGTTATGTACTTTGGCTTTTTTTTACACACATTTATTCCACTGAACTTTGACATAGTGCAAAGGTAACTAAAGTAGGAGTGCTGTCACTTGAGGTTCCTTCTTTATTATTTTATATAATTAAGGCAGAGAGAAGGGTGCCATGAGAAGGATGGTTCAAATCTTAGGTAGGCTGGACTGTCCCCTAGGTCTGGCTAGAGGTCTAGCTGTCTCCTTTACCTAAGGAAGAAACCTAGTCACCAAATTTCTATCTCAGGTGATTGCTTATAATTTGAGTGGGTTGAAAGTGTTTATTCCTATCTGAATGACTTCCTGCTAGTATAACACTACAAAGATAGCTTTTCACTAAAGAAAAGTCTTGATTTTTAATCATCTTATATTTCCATATTTATGCAGTTTTTCCAAAATGCAAAACAAACCAACAGTTTCCATGTTTCAGTGTAGAATTCTTTTTTCCTCACATCAATAAAATGCATTCAAATCTGCGTTCCACTAGAAAATATAATTCTTGTATGAATAAAATCAAGAACAACTTGCAGAGCTTCATCAATCATGAGTTTAGATGATTTACAGAATCAGAATTATTTACTCAGTTCCTTTGTAATTCTATCTGTAGAACTCAATGCAAGACATTATGACAGAACAAAGATGAGATAAGGAATAAAAAAGAGAATTGCTCAAAATGGTGTGTAGCTAATTTCAGGAAATAATTGAAGATGGAACATAAAAACTGGATTATACTGGAGAGATCCAGAGTTTAAAGAAATTTGCTTTCTTGTTTAACACATTCTGCATGATATCTTTATACCACACATGTATGGTGCTGAATTGAATGCCTTGGTTAAATTTTAACTTATGTATATGTGCAACTGACTACCTTTTCTTTGAGTCTCTCTATTGGCATAGGAATATGAGGAGCTAAAGTACCTCTGCAGTGCCCTGTAGATTTACACCTTCCTATCAAAATGAAGGACATATCTATATTGCAGCCAAAGATATGGCTTTAAGATTGGTCAGCTTTTATCTGTCTACTGACAATGACAATAGCAGTGAGAATGGAACTAAGCAAAGCCAACGTGAGGCAGCGGCTTAGCATCAGGTACGGTTATACTACGAATCCTAAGTACTCACCTGCAGTAAAGTTGTGTGCCACCACGTTCATTCGTGCTGTTAGCCATGACAGCTGCAAAATGCTATGGTGTTGGAGGCATCTACTTACAGTCATACTGTCTAATGGCAATGGGAATATGTGCAAGTGTTCTATCTGGTGTAAAATTTAAAAAAAAATTACATAGTTATTGGATATCCATTGCTAGCAAATAAATAACTTGATAGAATTTTTATTTTATTTTATTGATTTATTTATTTAGTAATTTAAAATACCATTAAAACCTGAAAAGTTACCAAAAAGTAGGAAAAAGCAGCAGTTTACACAAAAGGAAAACCCAGTAACTAAGGGAAGTGGAAGAACGTCTGAATATCACCAACTTAAAATTTAACTTTTGACTACTAAAAATGTAAAAATATGACAGAACTTACAAAACATTTGAGGGCAACAGAAATTTAAAGAACATCTTTTAGGAAACTATAAACTAAAAATTGACTCTTATTGTTTTGGAATGCTTCATTCATTCTGTAAGATGGAAACACTGATGTCATGGAAGGTGAGCTTTGGGACATGATATTACATCATTAATATACTGTTTCTGAAAGACTTAAGAGTATTTGTATTGTTAAAGCCAAATTTTCATAAATATTATCTTTTTTCTTCAGAACTTGCTGTTCCATTAGGGAGAAAGATGAAACCTCACAAAAGAGATGATGACGTACTTATTTGTATGTTTAGTGAGCTTCTTTGGAAATCCCAATTTCATATTTAAATACTTTAGAACTAAACATTCATATCTTATACTAATTACTACTTAAATCATCCTATATCAATATCTTTTGTTAATTACTTTCCAGTTACTTATCTGATGCCATAGTATTTCATAGAGTGCAAAAATTGAAATACTTAAATATAGAGAATCCAAAAACCTCTATGTATTTAGTGTGGTATTTAGTGTTATAGAAACCTCTGTGTATTTAGTGTGGTATTTAGTGTTATGGAAAATACTTTTAAAATATTTTACTTTCATATATAGGTGTACATATATACACATACATATGTGGATATGGATATGGATGGAGAAAAATAACAAGTCAACTAAATTATTGGCGTCACAAGTTAGGGAGAGTTTTTTCTGCCACTAATTGTTTCATCAGAATTAAGAAGGCAGAGGGGAAATGAAGAGAAAAAGGTCCAATTCTTGCATAAATCAACAAAGCTCCTGTCAAGGGAGGCCACAGGTCTCTAGTAAATTTCTGGTTCTAAGTGTTTACCAGAAGGAATGTTTCTAAGGCATACAATAGATATGCTATATATGTCTGCATAGTATTTCTCTGTGAGAGACAAAAGGGTTCAAAAGAAACAATCAATTTAAATAATAAAAAAGATTAGATATGTGTGCAACACAAAAGTAGAAATAATAATGATGAATTCTATATGGTTATCTCTAAAAGAAATAATAATCTTGTGTAGCAACTGCAGAAAATGTAAGTCCTATAGAGTTATGTCCAGTCCATAAAAGTATTTTTGCACAGTTTTATTCACAATTCTTGGAAGTGAATTAGATGCTTCATTAGGGTTTTTCTATGAAGTTTGTTCTCCTCCTTTCCCTACATCATTTTCTTGTAGCTTCCTTGTCTATTTCTAAAAAGCGGTTGGAAAATTCAGTCTGTGCTAGTTTTCATAGTACTTCCACTGATTAAATGGTCATTATACTGCTCTCAAGAATAACTCCAGTGATGTAATGCTGTTACAGGGAACCACACTTTGACTGGAGTGATTCATATCCTGTGTGTATTTTCTTACAGATTTTCATGAGAGGTAGCCAGAACATTAGCAAATAAGAATGAATGAATGTGATTTTACAAAAGATGAGGAGCTGATAGGAATGCTCTGGTCTGAGTAGCACAGGCCGATGTTGGGATAATAGTAGGGCTTTCAGGTACAGCGAAACAAATTGGGAACACAGGTTGCATTCAGTAAGTAGACTTGTGAGTTCAAGTGCCCTTGCATTTTCTGAAACTGTTTTCCAAATGCATCTCTGAAAAAATGTTCTGGTCTTTGGCAAGCTGTGGAAACAGACACGTGCTGTCAGAATACAGAGAACCATGAGTTCTAATACTACACCAAGCCAGGCAACTATAGGAAAACACTATCTCAGTGTAATTTCAGTGGAAAAAAAAGCCCTCCAGACTTGATTATTTCTCCTTCTCAGGTGAGTTACCAACTGGAAAGATTCTGCAGGGAAAATCAATGACCTCCTGAAAAAAATGGTATTGGAAGCCAGCCTGATAGGACATAACAAATAATAATTTTTATGGCTTATTTTATATGAAGAACTGGAACAAGTTTTACCTTATATACCACACCTTATAAGGAAACTTGGTCAAAAATATCTGGGTGTTTGGGCTCTTTCCTTTAAATTTATCTACTGAAAATCAATTGTTTTAATTCCTCTTCTGGTTACCTGGGTGATTTGGAAATTTAAAAGCAATTATCTGATGATCTAGAAAAATCCTTTTTGAAGTGGAGTTCTGAAGTCAGATGGTAGCATTCATAAGAGTATGTGGTAAGAGAATGAAAAGTTGGTTTTGCTTGGGTCTTTCAAGGAATATGAGTTTCATGTAGCCTAGCTCTTAAATTAGTACAGCATGGAAGACCTCACCCAATACGAGTAGGCAAACACCTGCTGTAACTAGATTGCCAGTCTACTGAAAGATTTTATAATATCATCTGGGGCGCACTTCTGCAGATGAGCCGGCTTTGTTACAAAGAATCCAACAATGGCTATTTATCATTTTGTTACTATGATTACTTCAAATCTCACCTTAATTATTATCATAATTTTTAATATTATTGCTACAAATGTCTTTCTTCCCCTTTCAGTTATTTAGCACTTTCAATTCATAGTGCATTACAGAAAGCAAAATTACATACTTTGTCATAAGATTTGTCCTAATATGGTCTTTTCTTTTATTCATTTTCTTGCCTCTGTCCTCCCTTGCAAAACAGTGAATTTTAGATGACCATCTGTCAAAATTGTTCTCCTCGTATAGGTAGAGCTGATTTATTTACAAGACACATCTTTGCAAGCATTCTTAGATTTCACCTAGGGTTTCAGGAAAACTGGGAGCTGTTTCATAATTCACAATCATCAAGTGAAAGTACTTTACATTGCTTAGTGTTGCCTGCACAGGGTGTATAAAATATTTAGATGCTACAGTGGGGTTTGAAGAGACAGATTTGTCACATCAGTTTTGGCACTTTCTGTTACACATGGTCACAGCAGACATTCTACACTAAATCCTCAAATCTGTATTTTGAGAAAAGAGACCTGGAGGCAGAGAAATCCAAAAGGAAGAAAAGAGTAAAGAAAAATATTGTAATTAAAAAGACCAGAGAAATTAATAATGGCTGATTTTTACAGGTATCAAACCAGGCAAGAAAAATGTGGTGTTTTTTTTTTCTTTTATCATTATGTCTACTGCTTTCTGTAGTAGTAGAGACAGAATGTCACAACATGCAAGTATAAGATGTGCATGGACTCAGCAATAATTGATGCAAGGCTAAACTCAGAGTAAAGACTAAGTTGTCATTGCCTGATAGAAAAATGAGCTCCATTATTTTAAGAGAGAGAAAATTATATTAGTAATTGTCCAGTGACATGGAGAGTTGATTTGCACAGATTGTTATGACATGATCTGTTAACCATAACCAGGGGATAACCATACAAAGTCCAAGGCTTATGGGAGATTACTGCAAAATACAGTTTGGAGAGTTACTGAGTACTAAGGTGTGAGTCACAGACTGAGGCTGTTGCTCCTATGGGAAAGGACATAAATTCAAATGAAAGAGATTACCCTGGGGAGCAGAAGATAAGCTGAGAACTCAAAAAAGACATCTTGCTTCTTTGGGAAGGACAGTAATAGCTAATGTCCCTTGGATGGGCTACTGCTACTGTCACTTTAAAGCACTCATTCTTGCCTGCCAGCATCGATCAGTCTAGTGTATACCCAGAGAAAGGAGCTGCCCCTGGTAGTTTGCTGCCCTGGGTACTATTTTGCCTAATCAATCTAACCAAGATACACAGCATGGCCCTGGGAATGGCCATTATATTGTACATTAAAGTTTAATATTTTGTGAGATGTCAGGAGGTTAAGAGTTTGACACGAGGGACAGGGAAGCTGAAAAGCTGAACATAAGTGGAACTTAAATGAACTCTGGAAAACGTAATGCAGTAAATAATCCCTTACAGCAGGAAGAAATTTAATCAGCACATACAAATAGGGAAAGTGTTGTCTGACAGTGCTAAGGGACATGACAATGGCAACATCCTTTATTTCAGGATCTCACTGGTAGACAGAAAGTAAAATACATTTTTTTTGTGTGTTTTAATAACTTGTGCTAGATCTACTGGTACAGAATAATTCAGGTAGTAACTGTGACGAATGGACCTTTATCATAATATTCAGTGATATATAAAACTGTGTCTGAAGCAGACTTGAAATGAATATCAGCTCCTTCAAGCAGTAATCAACCTTTCAGAAATAGGGGACGTCATCTCATATTTTATCTGTAGTGACAGAAATAACTAGTTATTAAAGAGTTCACTTTGTACGTACAGGTAGTAGTGAAGGTTGAAAAGGTAAACAACTTTTAGTTAAATTTCCCAGCAGATAAAAATAAGGTATTTTAAGCTAAAAGAGATTGAAGTCCAGACAGCCACTTCTAGCTAGAAAAAAAACTAAATTCAGGTTGGTGCATAAAGGTGAAGTAAACTAAAAAATGAAAGAATCCTGAACTTCATTGAATGCCTCTGAAGTACCTTCACACAGGAAAAAGTACATTTGCTTCTGGTTCTTGCTCCAGGCTAGTATTTCACCCTACTCTAGTATTAAAAGCCCTCAGTACAACTACCTTTAGAACCAACGTTTCTATTGTATCTCTGAAATAATAGTTTATTCAGAATAATAGGTACAACAAGAAACAAAGGAAAATATTTAGGTGTTTTTTTTTTTGTTTTTTTCCCTTTGAAAAGGAAAATGTGTATGGAAAGGGGAAAAAATAGAAGAGCAGGGAAAACATCCTTCAGAGTAGGATTTATAATCGTCCTTCTTCAAATTTAGTAGTGTCAAAAAAATATTACTGAGATATATATATATGCACAAATATATATATAATTCTTGGTTTCCAAAAGAGAGCTATTAATGCAGGTGTACATTGATCTGAGTTATATAATTGTATAAAATAAGAATAACATGTTTATATAGAAGGAAAATTTATTCTGGGATTTAAACTTTCTCAGTGTACAGCACCTCGATGTAGGGTATCAGTTTGTTTTTCTCTCTGATAAAGACCAAATAATTCTTGCTGTTTAGCATCAAGACACATGGCAATATTAAAGGTAAAAAAAAAAGGAAGAAAGAAAAGGACAGAAAAAGGCCCCAATATCAATAATGCCTCAACTGGGGTTTGGGTACTGAAGGGAAAAGGCTTGACAAATCTTGGTCTTTCCATGTGTACAGCTGTAAGATTGACTATAATTTTACTTGTGAACTGGATCCTGAGCTCTGAATCTCTAACACTGTCATGGTCACTTTGAGCAGACAGAGAAAAACTTGGAACTCACCAAAATAGAATACAGAAAGAGGTGTAATTTAAATTTTGTTTTTATAGGCTCATGTTTTACAAACCTTTTTGTATGAGTCCAGGAAAGTTTCAAGGCAAGTGGCCAGCATTCAGTGGGTCACTATAAAGTAAGCTTTTTTTAAGTATGTAGTCATCCATCTCTATAGGATGACTATCTTAAAACTGTATAGCTGTAACAGTCTTGCAGTTGAAGTGTCCCAACATATCTTCTAAACAAGTTCTCCAGAAAATCAAGGGGTACACTCCACAGAACCGTGAGAGGAGGATTAGATACTTGTAACACAGTAGCCTAAGCAGAAAAGAAATATCCTGGTAACGAGCATTAGTCAGGTAAACTCCCTTGGTGATGGGTAGAGCAGTAAGAAGAGACTGAACCTGAGTACTAATAGGGATGACTGGTCACTCAGAAACAGATAATTTGGAGAAGTAGCTTCACATGTCTGCATATATACTGGAGATTCAGAATACACTTTTTTGTCTGAAACAGCAACATTCTTAACTCTATTTTTTCTAAAGAAATATCTCAGCACCCCAAACTAACATACCATTATGTAGATCTCATAAATGAAGTAATTTTTAAAAGAGAGTATATTATAAGTTTTTAACTTTTTTTCATGAGAATTGGTAAAGAGTACACATAATCCACTCTGGTTTATTTCACTATAGATTTTAAATGGCTTTGCGTCTTCCTAACTAAAACAGAGTAAAATTCCAGCACTTCATGCAGTCATCTTCTGTGTTTTGCACATGTTCATTTGATTTCAACCTGATATTCAGCTAACTAATGGCAAACTAATGTAAATCCACTAACATTCCAGTAGCAACAATGGAGTCATGTCACACCTGATAAAGTTCTTTGAAATATATTAATTAAATTCTCTGTTGGTTGGTGGAGGACAAGTACTCACACTTGACGCTTAGATTTTTTTTTTCTTTTCATTTTGCATGCCATTTAAGGAGGGAAAAAAGGCTTAAATCCAGGTTCTCATTAGCCTATTTTAAGAGGAAGAAGGATTCCAGCATAGTATACAGATGCTTTCAAACTGCTGGTACCAGGAGTCAAAGCATTCAGGAGACAGCAGTGACTGAAAATGACATTCCTAATCATATATTCCATTTTCATTTTCCCTGTTCCTTTGTGTCATGAATTGTAAAATATCAGCACTTATTTTGAGGTCGCACAAGTCAAGGCTAGCAGAAGAGTAGAGGCTTCCAGCAGGGATGATGGGTCAATCAGACACCTCTAGTCTCAGCATGAAGTTTCTACTGCAGCAAAGGTAAAGCAGCCTTGGCCTGGGATTTTCCCAATTAAAAAATGATTTTTATTGGAGTCATAGTCTATTTTTTTTTTATCTTTTACAAGAAAAAGCATAAGTAATTTTGTCTAATAAGAAAATGTTTAAGGTGCTACACTGCTAAAATGTCAGTACCATCTAAGCAAAAATACATATTACTTTTTTGTAATGAATGACATTTTTAATGAAGATTCATTTTTTCTGTTTCTTGGGCACTGTGTTGGTATATTATATTTGCCCTTGAAAAGTCTGTTTAGGTGTATGTAAGCTATTTTCTGTTGTATACAATTTAATGAGACAAATCAGAAGATGAAAACACTGGTTTCTGCATTTGCCATAACATTAATAATAAAGTAGACCAGGTTAATCACAATCTATGAGAAGCAAATCCTTTACCTGTAGGCGTTTTTCCAGAGGCATACAGATTTTTGAGTCCTCTGTAAAAGTGCTGCTCCAGCACCATTCCCCCTCAAAACTTACTTTGCTGTAAAGCAGAATGACAGAATCATAGAACAGTTGAGGATGAAAGAGATCTCTGGAGGTCCAGCCCCCCCTACTCAAGCAGGGTCACCTAGAGCCACTTACCCAGGACCATGTCCAAACCATTCCTGAGCATCTCCAGTGATGGGCAACTTGTGCCTGTGCTCAGTCACCCTTAAAGTTTTCAGATGTTCAGAGGGAATCTTCTGTATTTCAGTTTGTGTCCATTGTCTTTTGTCCCATCACTGGGTACCACTGAAAAGACACTGGGTCCATCCTCTTTGCACCTTCCCTTTAGGTATCTGTGCACATTGTTAGAGCTCCCATGAACCTTCTCTTCTCCAGGCTAAACAGTCCCAGCTCTCTCAGCCTTTCCTCACAGAAGAAACACTTCAGTCCCTTTGTTGTTTTTGTGGCATTTCATTGGACCCTATCCAGTATGTTCGCGCCTCTTGTATTGAGGAGCCACACAGTACTCCGGTTATTGAGGTCTCCCTGGGTGGCAGCAAAACTCTCTGGCTTATCAGCAAGTCCTCACAGTTTTGTGTCATATGCTGAGGGTACACTCTGCCCCATTGTCCAGACCGTAAATGAAGAAGTTGAACAGGACTGGACCCAGTATTGAAAGCTAGTTACCAGCCTCCAAAAAGATTTTTTGCCACTGCTCCCCACCTTTGGGGCTCACCCATTCAGTAGGTTTTCTGCCCACCTCACTGTCTGCACATCCAGCACTTTAAGGAGACAGTGTCAAAGGCCTTTCTGAAATCCAGGTAGGCAACATCCTCTTGTCCTGTCACTGGGCACCAGTAAAAAGAGCCTGGCTTCATTCTCATTATACTATACTGTCAGAAGTTTGTACACATTCATCAGATTCCCATGCTGAACCTTCTCTTCTCTAGAATCTCAGTTCTCCTAGCCTTTCCTGATACAAGAGATGCTCCAGTCCTTTAACTTTCAAAATCACCCTTCTCTGGATCTCCTCAAGTTCTCTCTGAGGATCTTAGGGGAGACAGTATTGAAAGCATTGCTGAAGTCCAGGTAGACAACATTCACTGCTCTTCCCTCATTTGCCATCCCAGTCTTTTCATTGTAGAAGGTTCTCAGGTTGGTCAAGCACGACTTTCCCTTGGACAAGGCATGCTGACTACTCCTGATGACCTTCTTGTCCTTCATGTGCCTGGAAACGGATTCCAGGATTATCTGCTTCATCACCTTGCCAGGGACTGAAGTTAGCTGACTGGCCTGTGCTGCATGGGTCCTCCTCCTCTCCCTTCTTAAAGACAGGAGTGACATTTGCTCTCTTCCAGTGCCCAGAAGCCTCTTCCAGTCATCGTGACTGTTCAAAGATGACTGAGAGTGACATCACAATGACATCAGCCAGCTCCCTTAGCGCTTGTGGTTGTATCCTATTTGACCCATAGACTTCTATATGTCCATTTCTTTTAAGTATTCTCTAACCTGATCCTCTTCCACTAAGGGTTAACTTCTCTTTGCTCCAGACTTTCCTCCTGGTCTCCACAGCCTGAGATTCCTGCAGGCAGTTCTTAATAGTAAAGTCTGAGGCAAAGAAGGTATTTAGGACCTCAGCTTTTTCCATGTCCTGTGTCACTGGGGCTCCTGCTCTATTCAGCAGCATTCCAGCTTCCCCTTGTCGCCTTTATATTTATAGAAGCCCTTTTATACACATTTGCCTCTGACCCTCCTTGCAAACTCAATTCCATTTGGCCTTTAGATTTCTCCTAACTTTGCCTCTGGGTGCTTGAAAATTGATTCTATGTTCCTCCCAGGTTTTGTGTCCTTGCTTCTACCCTATGTATGTTTCTTTTTTGTCTTTGAGTTTGACTTAGATCTCCTTCTTCATTCAAGCAGGCCTGATTGCACTTTTGCCTGAGTTTGTTGGAATGGAACTCTCTTGAGCTTGGTGGAGGTGATCTTTAACATTAATTAACTTTCTTAGGCCCCTTTTTCCTCCAGGGGCTTATTCCATGAGCCTCTTCTAAGTAGATCTTAGAAGAAGATAAAGTCTACTCTTCTGAAGTCCAGGGTTTTCAGTTTGCTTCTCACTCTGCTCTCAAGATCCTGAACTCTACCATCTTACGGTCTCCGCAGCCAAGGCTGCCTTTGATCTTCACTTCCCCAATGATCATCTCCTTGTTGGTGAGCATGAGGTCTGAGACATAAATGGATGTATGGATTAAATTACCTTTTTCTCTTTCGGGAACCCTTTTTCTTCTAGGGCATATTATGTGCTTGTTCAGATGCTGATAAAAACCTACCTAAAATCTTTCACAAACACTCAATATGTGTCTGCAGACATCTGAAGAAGAGTATATACAAGAGAACGGTGCAACAGTGTGATTATCTGCTTTTTTAAAATTTACACTGCTTGTATGAATGTTATAAATGCATGCTGTGTATTAGTCATGTATTTTTAAAATATACTTTTTCACATGATCATCATAAAAAGACTAAAGAACAATAGTAACTTGCATTTCATACAGCAATGTAATTTTGCAGAAATATTGTCCAAAACCAACTTTATAAAAAGGTATAGGAGGAAATTTTTCTTACAATATCACAACATCACATTAACTGCTAGTTATTAAATACACATCTTTTTGTACTATTTTGTTCTGAAACAAATTGAAAATTATATTTTAAAACATTCTTCTTATCTGTCTGCAAGCTACATTTTTACTGCATTTTAGTGTCAGAAAACCTAGCTTCATTCTTAAGAGAAACTGAATACTATGACAGCCTAATGCTTCTTTTATTAAAGTCTATAACTACACCATAGTTGTAAATACTTTCAATCAACTATTGGTTACAATGACAGCTGAATTCCTAGCTCAACTTTAAAAGCAATGAAATCAAACCACAAAAAACAACAAAACTTCAGAGAGAAACAAAGAAAGGATTAAAAATAGTTATCTGAAAGTCTATAGACTGGACTAGAAAATTATTTTTCTTCCCTTATTTAAATAAATAAAATAAAATAAAAAGGTCTTTCTCATGTCCGCCTCTTAGGAAGCCTGGAAAAAAGCCCAATCCAGTACCCAACACTGATAGATCAGAGTTTTCTCTTTGGCTGTGAAAGAAGACAGATAATAAGACTTTTTCCCTAAATGCATAGCCCATATGTAGCTTATATTGCTGTATGATTCATCTACATACTGACAGCGTAGCTTGCTTGAAGAACTCAAGTAGGCAAATGATGATGTTTTAGATAGAAGAGGATGGATGGCAAAACAGGCTTTGAGATAAAGTCCTTCCTTCTTCATATCCCATCCTTTCTTTCCTCCTAGAAGAATATCCATTCTTGAGTAGAGCACAGTCTGAACAGGCAATTCTTCGTTTAGTACTTCTTTAAATAACTTGACATATTTATCAATATTTTTTAGACCAGCTGGATGATGCATGGAGGCATACGTAACCCCGTCTTTATGAAATACTATGAAGAGTTTGTGACATGTGAGAGGGGGCACTAATATAGGAAAATCAAGGATGGTGGGACATAGTAGATGATCTGTCTTGTTTTCCTGACAGAGCATACGCTGACAACTAAAACACTGATGAAGTTAGTGATGCTTCTGCAATTTATTTACTTGACAGCTTTCCTGAGACATCATAAAAGCCTCTATAAAACAGTTATTGCTGGAAATATTTGTTACACTTGACAAATAGGGAAACAAAGTGGCCTTTTGTCAACTGCAGTTAAAGAAAGTCTACCTACTGTCCTACTCCCTATGTATTTTCCTCAGTCATTTAGCTGTCATTTGTATGACTGAAGTTTCCCTGTCATGTGATGGTTTTGAGCAAGGGGCAGGATGGAGTCCTGGAGGGAAGAAAAAATTTACAAAGTGCCCACATGAAGTTTGTGGACAATAGTTCAAATCCTCATTAAACAAAACGAACAAAAAAAATCGGCTAGTCTAATCAGGTATATTGGTTAGAAGATTCAATGCTTTCCTTCAAGCAGCAAAACAAGAGTCTGGGGAAAGAAGTAAGTTGTATAAGGGGATTTGTCAAATTAACATTGCATAAAGCACTGATATTCTTTATGGTATTTTACAGGGAAAAGCTGGGGAAAACTGGGAAAATACAGTGGTTGTCTGAGCTGTGGGAGAGAAAGCTCTTTCCTTTCTCCATGCCATGGCAAAGTCTCTCTCCACAAGGCCTACTTATTAAAGTAATGAAAAATGTACTCTGAAATGTACTCTTGCATTTTTAAAGAACACTTACACATTTTTACCTAAATGTGTAAACAGAAACAAGTGCATCTTTCCCACTGGAAGCTCCTGTGCTTTAGTGTTTGCCTAATGATAGACACCCATGACGACCGTTTTATCCCAGTAACACCTCCTTAGGAAGACCAACTCTGAAAATTGAATACTATGATGATGTAGTAATACAGGTGACAAAATAAAATTTAATAACTTTTTCAATCTACATTTTCAATTCCTTCATTTTGTTTATTCAACTTCTAATTAAAAAACCTTAACTAAATAGTGTTATGTTAAAAGCCCTATAATTTCTCCATGGAATTTTATACTCCTACATATTCTCTTCAACATTTCTCTGTGGCAATAGAAGTTATTTCCTTTAAAGGGAATGTAAGCACATTTCCTTAAAGGGCTCATTACAATCTGCATGTATGTTAGGTCATATAACAGTATGGCTTTGATTAATTATTCAGGGCCAGAAGTATCTGTTTCAGATGACAATCTATTTCATGCTTGTTTAGTGCAACTAAGGCCTTTGAATTTTTTCCATATACTCAGGAAGACCTGAGTTTTCTGCATGTTTTTGTGTTTACTCATGCATCAGAAAGCCTTTGTTGATGAGTGTGTGGGATATTTAATTTTAGACTCATAGGATTGCTTTTTGTATTTTCTCCAGATTAGAACGAGAAGTAGTGGGGCAGGTTTCTTCTAAATGGCTGAGATATGATAAATGGTATCGAGATGGTTATTGCGCTTTTGGCTCTTCAAATGTTTTGTGCAGTGCTTTTTTTCTTTTCTCTAACTCTATCCTCCTTCAGTATCTACTTGCATTCTAGTGGAAATTATATTCTTTCTGAATAACTGCCTCCTGTGTATCTATTACGATTTCATTTTCTGTCCCAGTCATGTGTCTACCAGCTTCGGATTATTTCATCTGTTTGCAGTTTGCCACTGAATTTTATGACACACAAATTAAAATAGTGCTGTATTTAGACATGTTGATTCCTTATACGTCAAATTAAATTCTGTGTTTCCTCAAAAGAAGGAAAAGAATGAGAGGCAGATGTAGGGGATGTAGGGACCATAAAGATTAAATTTTAAAGATACTTGAAATAATTCTATATATGGAAAGAGAGAGATTTGTCACAGTGTTCTGCTGTCTGCCTTTCAAAGAGGCCACTGAATCAAGGCAACCTGAAATATCCTATCCAGCATGTTACCTGCCTAATTCACCTAAATTGTTTGCCCATATTTTGCTATTTGTGGAAATAATAAAAAGATCAGAATTGCTCTATTTCTTTTAAATATCCTCATATGTACCTTTTACTTATATATATACAAAATAAAAATATTCTAACAGTAATATATTAAAAAAATCCCAACAACAAAACAAGAATAGAGGTAAAAAAATCCAAGCAGCTAGCAAGCATATGTAAGAAAAGAAGTAGTAAAATAAACTCTGGATGTTCTTGAATTCATGACTCATGTATATGCTGACTATTCTTTTTGGGAGCATCACCTTCAGTCTTTTCTGGATGCAAAGTTGCATTAATTTCTGGCTTTGTAGGGACAGTTTTACAAGTCTGCAAACTTTATAACAATCGTGAAAACACAAGACAAGAATAACCACAGTTTGTGAGCTTGCTGTTGTTCAAAAAAAGTAGCTTATATAGCTTTACTCTAGTAAAGTGGTTTTCTTCCTTGTTGAAGAAAATTTTCTACTGGTGTCAATACACCTAGCTGCAGTGAGGATGTATTTCACTGTAAGTGCAAAGCTCATGTGACCTAGTTCCGTACCTCCCACTGACTGCTGTGAGTATTTCTGTGTTTGTTACTGCTTCATAACTGTAACTTCACATTGTTGGTGAAAATTAGCTATTGCTATTTTATGACTGGGAGCTGGCCCACAGTCACAGTCACTTCAGGCTTATAGTATACAGCTTTGGCCCTGAACATTAGAGAACCTGAATATACCAGTTTTCCAAGCAGATTTTCAAAGCAGACACATTAAGTAGTCCAAGTCAACACAGAGTCTTCTTACACTTATTACAAGAAAGAAAGTCATCAAGAAGTTGGTTTCACTAATACTGCTTTCTTATTTATAGAGGGGGTTTGTCCAGTCAAAGATAGGGAATATGCTTTACACATTCAGTTTCTACAGGTGAACAAGCCACGAACTTTGAGACATTCCAGTTGGGTGTTTGCAACCATTAAAACAAAATGTCCAGGAGACAGGATTTCTCTCCTTATGAGAGGGCAGGTCTTAAGAAGAGTGTGAAAGGAAGATGATTATTCTCTTCAAAATTTTGAGGGAGTTTCAAGAGGCAGCTATCAGAGAAAAAAATTTCTGCTCGGTGGGGACAAATTCTTACAGGTAAGGATTTTCTGGAGCAGTTTTGGAGTGCTATATCAATGCATTAGGACAGATCAAACAATCATATTTCCAAGATCAGAAGACTGAGAAGAATGCACACTGGTCACAGGATAACTTTTAGAGACTAATCAGACACCATTTCTAATTCTATTGCATGGAATATTAAAAATCTTAGAAAGGCATTGATGGCCAGAGTGATATCATTTCAACTACCTCTGCTTGCTACTTCTCTATCAAACCATCAGATGCAAACTATGGGGTCTACTACATGTAAGTCTAAAAGGAAATAATTACACAAAAAAATGTAGTCTTTTCTCAAAATGTGCTTTTTCTGTGTTCTCAACTGTAAATGAAATATACTGAGAACCATAGAAGTATAGATTCATAGAATAGTTTGGGTTGGAAGGAAACTTTAAAGATCACCTAGTCCAAACCCCTGCTATGAACAGGGACATCTTCAACTAGACCAGGTTGCTCAGAACCCTGTCCAACCTGACCTTGAATGTTTCCAGATATGGGGCCTTCACTACCTTTCTGGGAAACCTGTTCCTGTGTTTCACCACCCTCATGGCAAAAAAATTCATCCTTCTATCCAGTCTAAATCTACCCTCCCTTAGTTGAAAACCATTACCCCTTCTCCTATTGCAACAGGGTCAGTTAAAAGCCTGTCCCCATCTTTTTCATAAGCCTCCTTTAAGTGCTAAAAGGCTGCTATAAGGACTATCCACAGCCTTCTCTTGTCCATGCTGAACAACCCCAACTCTCTCAGCCTTTTCTCCTAGGAGAGGTGCTCCAGCCCTCGGATCATTTTTGTGGCCCTCCTCTGCACCATGTCATTCTTATGCTGGGGGCTCCAGAGCTGGACACAGTACTCCAGTTGGGGTCTCAAGCGAGCACAGTAGAGGGGCAGAATTACCTCCCTCAACCTGCTGGCCACACTTCTTTTGATGCAGCCCAGGATATGGTTGGCCTTCTAGGCTGAAAGTACACTTTGGTGGCTTATGTGCAGATTTTATACCACCAGCACCCCTAGGTCATTCTCGGCAGAGCTGCTCTCAACCCCTGCATCCCTCAGCCTGTGCTGACACCAGGGGTTGCCCCGACCTGGGTGCAGGACCTTGCACATGGCCTTGTTGAACCTCTTGAGTTTCACACAGGCCCACTTATCCAGTTTGTCAAGGTACGTCTGGATGGCATTCCATCCTTCCGGCATGTCAACTGCACCACTCGACTTGGTGTCATCTGCAAATTTCATGAGGGTGCATTCGACCCCACTGTCTATGTGTCCTGGGTTTGGCCAGGACAGGGTTAATTTTCACTGGAATCCAGGAAGGGACACAGCTGACCCCACCCGACCAAACAGAGCAGGGTATTCCATACCATGTGACATCATGCTGTGTTCTGGTGGGGGGAGCTGGACGGCGGGAGCTCTCTCGCAGCTCGGGAGCGCGCAGCCCCTGTTCGGTCCGGGAGAGCGGCTCTCTGGGTTGTGCGGTTTGTGTTGTGTTTTCTCCTTACCTGTATCGTTGTTCTTTCTGTTCCCTTTGTTTGCTGTTCTGTTAAACTGCCCTTATCCCAACCCGCCAGTTTCTGCCTGTTTCTTTCCATTCTCCTCCCCACCCCAGTGGGAGGAGGGCAGCCGCGTGGTGCTTCTGTTGCCGGCCGCAGCCAAACCATAACATTAATTTGGCACCCAAGCATGGGGTGGGGATAACGGCAGGGCTGAGCAGCGGGTGTTAAAACCACTTTCTTAGATTTTATTAAATTTTATTATACGCATTTACTGTGTTAGTTAAACAGTCGCCAGTAAAAAATGTTTCTGATTTTGATCAAGTTGCTCTGCTATGTAAATCCGTACATACATTATGTATTCATTGCCGTGCTGTTCATCATCACTGGAAAAAGGATCAGGATGATGATTTTGCTCTATGGTACGATATCGACTTATGACATGATAACATCACTGTGCATGAAATTAGGCTTGTATTTGCATGCAGCACTGTGGTCATTTTTCCATACCTCGGATCCTATGTCTTAGAATTTGTTAATAATCAAATCCAGTCTGTGGGGAAAACCGAAGGGGATACCTTCCCCCACTCTTTCGCCCCCCCTCTTTCCCTCAGGATAGTCCTAACGGCTTTTGAGAATTTCGAGTACCTGTGGGATGCTCAGGGCAGCATGCTCCTTTTGTTCTGCCTACTGAAAGGGTTTTGGGTCTTGTTTAGGGTTAAACAAGTAGTTAAGAACATCGTGCAGAGACCTCCCCCAGGGCTGGATAGCTCTGAGTGTCTGGGTGTGTGAGATGGCATGGGCAAGTACCTAGGGCAGTGGGCACCCCCGGTGTTTTTTAAACTCACCCCTGAACAAATACCGAATACGGACAATCTAGTAAAATATCTGCAAAAAGTGTGCTGCCACCCTGGGAACTCCAGAGAGACACAAATCACAGCAATGTGCGGGGGTCCGGCCCACACCTACCGAGCCCTGTTCAACCTGATTCAGTGCCCTAAAGGGAAAGGGGGGGAGACTAAGCAGCAGGCACTGCGGTTGGCACTGCCCCCCCAGCCGGCCCTACAGCCCCTCCATCCCAGCAGGCAGTCACATCCCCCCCGACTGGCACCACCGCTGCCACTGCAAGGATGTCAGGGGGGGCCCCGGTTTCCCCAGTAGGCACGGCAGCTGCTCCAGCCCCAGCTCCAGCAGCAGGCATCGCGGCTGAGCCCAATGACCAACCTGTGCCAGTAGCAGTTTCCCCTGTAAAACCAAAGAAAGATGTAAAGAAAGCAGATCACTACGGGAGGGATGACAATGAGCCAGGGTCATCGCGGGAGATAGAGGCAGAGGTCATCACCCGGTCTCTGTCCCTGAGCGAGCTGCGAGACATGCGGAAAGATTTCAGCCACTACCCAGGCGAGCACATAGTCACCTGGCTGCTCGGTGCTGGGATAATGGGGCCAGCAGCTTGGAATTAGAGGGCAAGGAAGCCAAGCAGCCGGGGTCCCTGGCCAGGGATGGAGGCATTGACAAGGCCATTGAGAAAAAGGAATAAGTCCTCAACCTCTGGAGGAGACTTCTGTCAGGCGTGAGGGAGAGGTACCCATTCAGTGACGATTTTGTATGCTATCCAGGCTAGTGGACCAATATGGAAAGTGGGATTCAGTACTTGAGAGTATTAGCTGTGCGGGAGCTGGTTTACTATGACACAGACGATGACCAGGTACCCACAGACCCAGATGAAGTCTAGTGCACAAGGCACATGTGGAGGAAGTTTATGCGGAGCGCACCCTCCTCATATGCCAAATCACTGGCAGTAGTAAACTGGAAAGGTGAGGAGGCACCAACAGTAGATGAGGTGGCTGTCCGACTCCGGCAATATGAAGAAAGTGTCTCTTCCTCCCTTGTCTCAATTGTGGAGGAACTGGCCAGGGAGGTCCGGCAAATCAAAGAGAATGGGTTCTACTCCCCACCTGTACGGGCCAGTGTCTCAGCTATTAGGGGCAAGCGTCTCTCTGCTCAGGAGAGAGAATACAGAGGTTACACACCACGGGGCACCCTGTGGATTTACCTGCAAGACCACAGAGAGGACATAAGGAAGTGGGATGGAAAACCCACCTCAAGTCTAGAGGTACGAGTGCGTGAGTTGCGAGGTAAAACAATCACCAAAGGGAATACTGTTAGGAAAAATGCCGCTCCAGTTTCCAGCAGTCAGCTCTCCAGACCAGGTAGGCAGTTTGATCTTGATTCCAATCCTCTGGAAGAGACCTCCGAGTCAGTTTTACAGCAGGTGAGCGGCAGATTTTCTGACCAGGATTAGAGGGGCCCTGCCTCCAGCCAGGTGGAGGAAAGGGTCAACTGTGTTTATTCGACAGTGTGGATTCGGTGGCCTGGCACGTCAGATCCACAAGATTATAAAGCTCTAGTGGACACTGGTGCACAGTGTAATTTAATGCCATCAGATTTCAAAGGGTCAGAGTCCTTCAGGAGTGACAGGGGGGTCCCAAGAGCTGAGTGTATTGGAACCTGAAGTGAGCCTCACTGGGCAGGAGTGGCAGAAGCACCCCATTGTAACTGGCCCCGAGGCTCCGTGCATCCTTTGTATAGACTGTCTTAGGAGAGGGTATTTCAAGGAACAAAGGGGTATCGGTGGGCTTTTGGCATAGCTGCTGCGGAGATGGAAGAAATTAAACAGCTGTCCATTTTGCCTGGTCTCTCGGAGGATCCTTCCGTTGTGGGGTTGCTGAGGGTGGAAGAAAAACAGGTGCCAATTGCGACCACAACAGTGCACCGGCAACAGTATCTTACCAACCAAGACTCCCTTCTCCCCATTCATCAGCTGATCTGCCAGCTGGAGAGTCAAAGAGTGATCACCAAAACTCACTCACCCTTTAATAGTCCCATATGATCACTGAGAAAATCTACTGGAGAGTGGAGACTGACAATAGACTACCATGGCCTGAATGAAGTCACACCACCGCTGAGTGCTGTCGTGCCAGACATGCTAGAACTTCAATATCAGCTGGAGTCAAAGGCACCCAAGTGGTATGCGACAATTGACATCGCTACTGCATTCTTCTCCATCCCTTTGGCAGCAGAGTGCAGGCCACACTTTGCTTTCACCTGGAGGGGCATCCAGTACACCTGGAATCAACTGCCCCAGGGGTGGAAACACAGTCCACCATTTGCCATGGACTAATCCAGACTGCACTGGAAAAGGGTGAAGCTCCAGAACATCTGCAGTATATCGATGACATCATTGTATGGGGTGACACAGCGGAGGAAGTTTTTCAGAAAAGGGAGAAAATAGTTCAGATCCTTCTGAAAGCCGGTTTCGCCATTAAGAGAAGTAAAGTCAAGGGACCTGCGCAAGAGATCCAGTTTTGGGGAATAAAATGGCAGGATGGGCGCCATCAAATCTTAATGGATGTCATCAACAAAATAGCAGCTATGTCCCCACCAACCAGCAAAAAGGAAGCACAGGCCTTCTTAGGTGTTGTGGGATTTTGGAGGATGCACATCCCAAATTACAGCCAAATTGTGAGTCCTCTGTACCATGTGACCTGGAAGAAGAATGATTTTGAATGAGGCCCTGAGCAATGACAGGCATTTGAACAAATTAAACGGGAGATAGTTCATGCCGTAGCCCTTGGTCCAGTCCGGTCAGGGCAAGACGTTAAAAACGTGTTCTACACCGCAGCCGGGGAGAATGGCCCAACCTGGAGTCTCTGGCAGAAAGCACCAGGGGAGACTCGAGGTCGACCCGTGGGGTTTTGGAGCCAGGGCTACAAAAGGATCCGAGGTCCGCTATACTCCCACTGAAAAAGAGATTCTGGCAGCATATGAAGGCGTTCGAGCTGCTTCAGAAGTGGTCGGCACTGAAGCACAGCTCCTCCTAGCACCACGATTGCCGGTCCTGGGCTGGATGTTCAAAGAGAGGGTCCCCTCTACGCATCATGCCACCGATGCTATGTGGAGTAAGTGGGTCACGCTGATCACACAGCAGACCTGAATGGGAAACCCCAGTCGCCCAGGAATTCTGGAGGTAATCATGGACTGGCCAGAAGGCAAAGATTTTGGAGCATCGCCAGAGGAGGAGGTGACACGTGCTGAAGAGGCTCCACTGTATAACCAGCTGCCAGAAGATAAGAAACAGTATGCCCTGTTCACGGATGGGTCCTGTCGCATTGTGGGGAAGCAGCGGAGGTGGAAGGCTGCTGTATGGAGCCCTACATGGCAAGTCGTGGAAGCTGCTGAGGGAGAAGGTGAGTCCAGCCAGTTTGCAGAGGTGAAAGCCATCCAGCTGGCTTTAGACATTGCCAGTCGAGAGAAGCGGCCAGTGTTTTAGCTTTACACCGACCCCTGGATGGTGGCCAATGCCTTGTGGGGGTGGCTGCAACAATGGAAGAAGAACAACTGGCAGCGCAGAGGCAAACCCATCTGGGTTGCCCCATTGTTGCAAGATAGTGCTGCCCGTCTGGAGCAGTTGGCTGTAAAAGTCCGTCACGTGAACGCCCGTGTCCCTAAGAGTTGGGCCACTGAAGAACATCAAAACAACCACCAGGTGGATCAGGCTGCTAAGATTGAAGTGGCTCAGGTGGATCTGGACTGGCAACATAAGGGTGAAATCTTTATAGCTCGATGGGCCCATGACACCTAGGGCCACCAAGGAAGAGACGCGACATACCGATGGGCTCGTGACCGAGGGGTGGACTTGACCATGGACACCATCGCACAGGTTATCCATGAATGTGAAACATGCGCTGCAATCAAGCAAGCCAAGCGGGTAAAGCCTCAGTGATCTGCAGGACGATGGCTAAAATATAAATATGGGGAGGCTTGGTAGATTGACTACATCACACTGCCACAAACCCACCAAGACAAGCGCTATGTGCTCACAATGGTGGAGGCCACCACCGGATGGCTGGAAACCTACCCTGTGCCCCATGCAAAAGTGGTTGTATCACATCCCCTACCATGCACCAGCCTCGGGAAAGATTGAACATTACAATAGGCTGCTAAAATCCACTTTGAGGGCAATGGGGGGTGAGACTGTCAAAAATTGGGATACTCATTTAGCAAAGGCCACCTGGTTGGTTAACACCAGAGGGTCCACAAAGCCGGGCTGGTCCTGCCCAGTCAAAACGTCAGCGCCCCGTAGAAGGGGATAAAGTCCCTGTAGTGCACATGTGGAACATGTTAGGGAAGACAGTTTGGGTTAGACCTGCCTCAGGCAAAGGCAAGCCCATCCGCGGGATTGCTTTTGCTCAAGGACCTGAGTGTACCTGGTGGGTAATACAGAAGTATGGAGAATTCCGATGTGTACTTCATGGGGATTTGATTTTGGATGAGAATAGTCCATAAATATATTGTATAATGTTCATTCTTAAATAGCCCTGTCACTGTCTGTTATCACTGTTATAATTGTTATATTTTAGGCCAGTAGTATCATAGTAAGAATCGTCCACATTAATGAAGGATGGACTTTTTGATGAAAACCTAGTAGAGCACAGCGATGATGGAACTGAACCTGGTTTTTAAACAACTGCCACTCAGCAACTTCATCAAGATCGACATCTCCAACCTGCAGACTGTGGGCACAGGCCGCACCAGATCATCAGCCGTGAGCTCCGGATGCAGCAAGTGACTGCCCATCACCACACATCACCTCTCCTGCCATGGAAGACCGTTACAACAGATGGAGCCCGAAGTCATTGATTAAATGAACTCAACAGACACTTCAGAGTGATGATCCATAGACTAAGGGAATGATATCGGGAAACAGGAGAAGTGGTGGTAATCAACTGGACAATGGGGGACCTGGGCATGACGTAGATAGTATGGAATAAGGGGTGGTTAATGTCCTGGGTTTGGCCAGGACAGGGTTAATTTTCACTGGAATCCAGGAAGGGGCACAGCCGGGCGGGCTGACCCCACCCTGCCAAACAGAGCCGGGTATTCCATACCATGTGACATCATGCTGGGTTCCGGTGGGGGGAGCTGGGTGGTGGGATCTCTCTCCTGTCTTGGGAGCGCGCGGCACCAGTCCGGTCTGGGAGAGCGGCTCTCTGGGTTGTGCTGTTTGTGTTGTGTTTTCTCCTTATCTGTATCATTGTTGTTCCTGTTCCCTTTGTTTGCTGTTCTGTTAAACTGCCCTTATCCCAACCCACCAGTTTCTGCCTGTTTCTTTCCATTCTCCTCTGCACCCTGGTGGGGGAAGGGGGGGCCGCATGGCACTTTTGTTGCCGGCCGCAGCCAAACCATAACACTATGTAATAGAACAAGTTCTTCCCTTGGTTTCTGTTTAATAGGGTCCCTTTGATCAAGCAGTGCATGACCTGAATTATGTCAACATTTAACCTAAGCTTAGAGACAGAATATCTTGGGCATCTAGACTATCCATTTAGTCAAAGACATATTCTCCTTCTTGAAGGAGCAAAGGAAATTTGGCAAAAGATAGTAGCCTTATGTTGTCCTTAGGTGACATGTGACCATATATGGACAAAAGTAGTT
Organism: Opisthocomus hoazin; assembly: GCF_030867145.1. Classification (NCBI taxonomy): domain Eukaryota; kingdom Metazoa; phylum Chordata; class Aves; order Opisthocomiformes; family Opisthocomidae; genus Opisthocomus; species Opisthocomus hoazin. The sequence continues at coordinate 66,357,433 of NC_134416.1, read as the reverse complement.
AGGGTACTTCATCCTTGAGACAACCGAGGACCACCAGAGACCCCCAAAAATAAGGCAGACACATGCAGAAGGGACTGAAAAGGAGCCAAGAAGAATGACATCACGTGGCTGCACAATGCATGTAGATTAGAAAGATTATGTATTACATAGACAGAATATTCATGAATTTAAAGCATAAATGTAATAAAGAAGCCGGTATTGGGTGTGCTTGATTTGTGGAAAACCCACTGTGTACCCAGGCCTGAATAAATCAGTATCTCTCCTGAGTGTGTGAGGATTGGCTTAATACACACTGCGTAAAGAATTGGCTTTTTGGACTACATCTATGTCATTGATTAAGATATTAAACACCATTAGTCCCAGTACGGACCCCTGAGGGAACCACTCATCACCGGTGTTCATTTGGACATCGAGCCATCGACCACTACCCTCTGGATGTGATCATCCAACCAATTCCTTATCCACTGGACGGTCCACCCATCAAATCCATATCTCCTCAGAGAGAAGGATGTTGTGTGGGACTGTGTCAAAGGCTTTACAGAAGTCCAGATAGCTGACACATGTTTCTTTTCTCTTGTCCACTGGTGTAGTCACTCCATCATAGAACGCCACTAGGTTGGTCAGGCAGAACTTGCCCTTGGTGAAGCCATGCTGGCTGTCTCGAATCACCTCCCTGTCCTCTGTGTGCCTTAGCATAGTTTCTATGAGGATCTGTTCCATGATCTTCCCAGGCACAGAGAAGAGGCTGACAGGTCGGTAGTTCCCAGGGTCCTCCTTTCTATCCTTTTCAAAAATGGGGGCAACGTTTCCCTTTTTGTGGTCACCAGGGACTTCACCTGACTGCCATGACATTTCAAATAGGATGGAGAGTGGCTTTGCAACTGCATCAGCCAGTTCCCTCATATATGTGAATATGCCCAAACAATCATATAAACTGCAAAGTGAATAGTGTGCCTATTAACTGATTACTCATTTCTCTCTCAGGTCATGAATGCTGGTGAAATAAATTTTTCAGTGTAGCCGGGTTTGCAGAATGTTTTATAATGAATATAATCACTATGTCAGAGGAGCTCTATTTTTTGCTGTAACACAAGACATGCAGGACCCAAGGCATAATTCTGTGTAAGTATATTACATGAGTATCCAAATGCCTGAAATGATAAGGTATCACTTTCATCTCTTCAAATCCAGTGGTGGAGTGGTTGGGAAGGGAAATTTGGCAGCCTTACTTCCTTACAGGGAAGAACACGACAATGAGTTAATCTCCTAATTTTATGATTAAGACTTGATCCTTTAAAGGACTGATTCTTCTTTAGCCACATTAGTGAGTTCTTATTTTATTTTTTATGGTTGTGTTTCATATTTTCTTCCTTATTCCTTTATTTTGGTTTTTACTTGGTGTATACTTTAATTCACTGTGTTTACTGCGTACATGCAAAATGTAATTAGGATAACACAGAAAATGAAGTAAAGCAAAGCAAATACAAACAGAAGGTGCCTAAGTACATTGACAAAGAATGCTGTACCTTAACTCTTCTTCCTCTTTATAATATGCAATTTAAAGCCCAAGATCACGAGTAATATAAATTTAAGTACTATACAGGAATATGAAGTCATTCTATGACCACAAAAATATCTTAGACTCAGTAACACTTCTGCTGGTAAAGTTGAGAAATGAAGGTATTGCAAAGACACTTGTTATAAATGCAAAAAACCCCAACCTCAAAGCTATAAAGTAAAAGACTAGATACTGTCTCCGGAATTTCCTATGAAAGATCAGAATTTTTCAGTAAAAGTATTTTTAAGGTCCTGCACCTTTCCCATAAGTTTCTCTTCCCACACCCTATCCCCCATCATAACATATGCCCCCTTCCCCCCCCAAAAAAATCATTTTCCTGGCTAAGTGACTGCACACAATGATATACTTGAAAGATTTGATTTCATTTTTTTCTGAACAGCACTGTTTATAGCTTGAAAAAAATAGTTTTATGACCCATGTCTAATTTGCACCAGGAGGCTGATGTCCTCATTAGATGACTGGGGAAACTCTTTGATTTGGCTATTAACTTCTTCTGGCATGAAGAGATTGACAAGAGTTTAAGGTCAAAAAGAAGGGTGATATAGAAAGGTTTCTGATAGCTGTGGAAAACCATGGAAGAAATCCAGCAGTAAACCTGTTTGACACAGTAAGAGGGGTTTTTGAAGTAGTCTCTAAACCTACTTTTGGTTACTATAAAATACAGTAGCAGATTTCTTCAGCCACAGGAACTTTTGCCTTCATAGGAAACTTCTCTCCCCTTTCTCCACAGCGCCTTTATGTAAAGTACATGATAAAGGCGTGGGCATTGACCCTTACTAGTTAAGTTGGTCATTGGCCTGCTGCACTTCATCTGAATTCTCGGGGTTGTGGCATTGGCAAGGCAACTGATACAGTTCCAAAGACCATTACAAATTCATATCTCCACTCTCTACATTAATATTTTAGGTCTTAGGCTTTGCCTTTTCTATTGCAGAATTTTTTGCATAAGTTTATCTAAGAAATGAAAATTAATCATGGGACATACTATTAATTAATGGCAGTTACATACACTGAAATCACACGCTTTGTCTATATTCACCAATAGGATGGATCAAAGCTTTATTTTCTGGCCATGAGGTGAAATATTTTGGGAGAACTAAGCTTTCTTGTGCTTCAAAATGGGATGGCCATACCCAAACTGAACACCAAGAATGGTTCCTTACCCAAAGCTAGCGACCAGGAAGTACTGAAACAGGGCTAGTTAGTGTGGCCAAAACTACACCACGAACTGTGCTAATATTTTAACAGTGTGGATGACAGCAGAATAACATGCAAGCTGACATCTGAAACCTAACACATAAATAGACAAATAAGCATTTTGTGTTGCTTTAGAGGTACAAGGCAGAATTTATGTCCTTTTGTTTAGGAGTACACAAGTAAATATACTTTTGGCAAAAAGACCATGAAGATTTATGCATGTGGAAAATAGGACGAAGGATAGGATTGTGTTCAGTACAATCATCATTATGAAACTTCATGGAAATTTAAGCTTTTTGAAGAAATTTATGTACCTTTTTGATTCCTTGGAATATCATAACTGCATTTGTGAAAATCAGCACTTGTGTGTATTGCTACACACTTAATCCACCAAACAACACTATTCACTCACAGACATCAATTCCTATGCGTAAAGTACGGATACATTTTAAAACACATTTTTTAAAAATCTTATGTGTTCTTTGGCAATGTTCAAGAAGTTCATTGATTCACAACCCTAGCTCAGACAAAAATAATATTTAGCTGAAGCAGATATTTATTTGCACTTTTCCAGTTCTCTTAGTCCTCTGTTGTAGGATCTTGTGTAGATTTATTCTGCACAGCTTATTTGTCCTGAAACTTCCTCAGGAACAGAGTGGAGAAATTGAAAGGTACAGATTACAAACGTTGTTTTTGTCAAAGTCCAGCTCCTACCCATGAAGCTGCTCACTGTGTTTCAAACAGGTCCTTACTTAACAGAGGTAAAAATGCCTTGTGAAGAAGAGAGAAAATGTAAAATGAATCTGCACAAAGCTATCAGCTGAGGAGAGATGAACTGGATCTACATGGTTAAGCGTAATCTAATTCATGGTTTATTTTCAATTGCTAAATTTGTGTCATGATACTTACTCAGTAAAGCAGGTTCACACAAAATGAACCAGCGAGAATAATCATAATTCTGCATAATTTCAGACATTTTTCTTTAACTGATATCTTTGATAACACCTTAACCATGCAAGTCAAAATTAAACAACCCCATTTCAGACATTACTCAGCTGCTGTAGCTGTACAACATTCTTCCTCCCATTTCAGTAGATTATTAAATTAACCAGTATCTGACCTCTTGTCTTTGGGTGTTAGAGATTGGTTATAAAGATTGATTATAGAATAGAATAAAATCATAGAACTAGAACGTAGATTCAGCTGTGTAAACACAGCAATGTTAAGAAACCATACAATGTGTATGTGTGTAATTGGGATAGAAATTAATTGTATAGATTGTATCAAACAGAATTCACAAAAGAAGCCAAGACGACCCTGAAACCAAGCAAGGCCTGAAACCAGTGAGGGAGAATTCTACGAAGACAGAAGAATAGAAAGAACTTAAGAAATGATGTACTTAAAGGAACAGAACGGTTGCTTAGAAACTTACGAAGATTCTGGACTTGATGTAATCGGTTTAATAAATGTACATAAACTGGTCTAGCGAGTTAAGCTTTGCCACTCATTGAGGTGATGGCCCAACTCTGAGTTGTGAATAAAGCAATACCTAGTGTAACCCACTCGTGTGAGGATAAAATTTTTAACATTGGGTTTTAGCTTATCCTCATAAAAGACGAAATATGATTGTCTCCTCTGCTGTTTCTTGTATAATCTGCTTTGCTGGTTTGAGAGCCCAGTAACAAAGACTAATAGATAATGTTGAAGATGAGATTGTTAGGAAATTCTTTGATACACAAGTCATCCGCTTTGAAATCAGGAGAATTTTACAGCAGCATATGGGCACCTGCTAAAGTGATAACTCTGTCTTCAGTCAGCCATCTTATGATTAATTTATTTATTGGTCTTGCCCAACTGCCACACCTTGTAAGGACAGTTATGCAACTACTTCTATATAGAAAGCCAGGATTTTTAAGTGATATTTGGAGTAACAAAGGGCTAGATAGAAGAAAACACTCATGTGAAAGCACTCCACATATGTCTACTCAAGCCTATAAGGATTACAGTTCAGGATAATGAGTGGGTTCGATGATTTATTAGGTCCCTTCCAACCCAAACCATTCTATGATTCTATGATTCTAGATGAAAAATCTTGAGTCCATTTTAAGAAACTACTGAAATAGTTTTAGGTTTTGTTGATATATCATCTTAAGTCAAATTCTTGAGTAAGGTGCAGAAAGGTTTTCTGAGGAATGAACACAGTCTTGCTCTGTCTCATCAGAAAAAAAAAAAGAAAAGGTTTAAATAGCCTTTATTCTAGATTTTATTGTGCATCTTAAAACACATAAACAAATTCAGAGAGGAGGTGTGCTGGTACTGAGAGCTAATCTGTAAAGAAATACATTTTTTTCAGATGACAAAAGCAGTTCTAAGCAATTATGAAGTAAGTGTTCAAGTTGTAATAATGCTCATTAGTGCTGCTGGTTTGACTCAAAGTCTGCTGAAGGAGTCTGAAAGACTCCAATGCACTGCAACAAGTTTTAGTTCAAATAAGAGTACTTCGAAGAACTGGCTCATGGTCAAACATTCCAGAGGGGTGAAAAGGCATGTTCTACATTACTGGTGACATGACACTTGCTGCTTCCTCTGTCCAAGTGTTTCCAGAAAGGCATATCAAGAAAAACCTACTCATTACTTCTTCCCTCTCTCCTTGACAGACGTCAGTAGCAGATGCCTGCGAAAAGCGGAGTATATGAACAGGGTGAATACTGAATGATAGCTTCTGGCACTGCATTGTGGAAATATTTTCTGAGTCATTAAGAGTATCATCTCTCTTTTTTTTCGTAGTCTTTGATGGACCTCCTTTCATATTTCTAATCACTTTTTGAATCCATTTATATCTTCTTCCTCCACAACATCCTGTACAATGAATTGTACAATTTAATTATGCACTGTGTGAAAAAGCACTTCCCTTTGTTTGTTGAAAATTTTCTGGATGATAATTTCATTTAGTGCCGCTTGTTCTTGTTTTACAAACATAGTGTCTAATTGCTCCCTAGCCTCCTTATTCATGGCTTTTATAATTTTATACATCAAAACGTATCACTTCAGGTGCTTTTTCTCTAAGCTAAAGATTCCTAATCTAATATCCCCTTCTAAAGAAGTACTTCTACTTTGATCATTCCCCTGCCTTTCTGTCTCTTTTTAGTTTCACCATACTCTTCAGTGGATGGGGACCACCAGAGTTGCAAGTAATCGTAGGCACATGGTCAGCTTTCGGTACACCGACCACCAAAAATGAGTTAAACAGCTAACTTGTACATCTGCAGTATGAATTCAGTAAAATGTTTAGCTGTGGCTTTGGAGCTATTCTGCAAGTTTTCTATTTCAGATCTTTTGAAGCTCATTTCAACATGAATACAAAGCTTCTCAACCCAGAAATCTCTACTACCTATATGAGTCCTTACTCTGAAGTGTTTTTGTGGTATTAATTGCTATGAGGGAAGGAAAGAAAACTGTGAGATAAATAGAAACGTGTTTTACTCTGATATCTGCCTTGTTTTAGGGTAGTTCCCCAGGAAATTCACTGGTAAAATCTTACCTTCATTGATAGGAAAAGACAGAGAAATACTAAAATAGTGCATCAGCTTTATGGAAGATGATGATTTTAGAGTCTGCAGTTGCCATGGCAGTCATTGATTTACATTTTAGCTTAAATTTGGTCTTCGAAGCAGTCCGTCAAATTTTGGGTAAGTTTTAAAGAAAAGATTTGGACTTCTCTCCTGGAAGAGTTTTCTGTTTACATGAACTTCTGTTATTAATTCCAGTCTGTACCCTCCGCTTCATATTTTTGTTCGGTTGTCCCCTCATGGTGGCTGATAAAGTATTTTTCCCGAAAGTCAGAAGAAAACCCATGTGAGTGTCATAAATACAAATGACAACATAGTAATTGAGCATCTCCATGGTCTGTGAGTTCACATACATTTGTCAGCATTAGTCATTTCTGAGTGAAATTTGAGTGACTCCAAGTGGAGTGTATTGAAGTGCCCAAAGGAAAAATTCTTTCCTAAGGTCAGGAATCCTTACCCGTGATTCAAGACAGACATTTGAAAGAAACAGAAGAACAAATAGCTTCAGTAAAATTTTAGAGAATAGGAAACTTGTATTCACCTGGTTATTATCTGGAAAGAATATTAGTAGGTTAGCCTTAATCTAGTTGCTGTCTTAGATAATATACCTGTAAAACCAAGAGACACTTGGATCTGAGGAAGTCAGGATATTGAACTCCATTATCTCCTAAATGAAAGCCCAAAGTTATACCAGTATTTTCATCAGAATCCTTGCATATTTGTACAGGAACAGTGGAAAAACTGCAACTCTGTGAAATGGTTGAAATCCTTTTGAACAAATGGACTGTATTCCTAGATCTTCTCTAATTCTCTTCTAAAGGGATTCCGTTAAAAACCTGTGAAACAGATTAAGAAATATCTCACAACTTGTGAGGCTGCAGCCATTACAGAGACTCTGAGTAACTTTTTTGAAATCTTTAGATGGATTAAAAATGTCTGTTATTATAGCTGTGAGATTCAAAGCCTCTTTCAGATTTTTTGACTATTTTTCTTGTAAATACCATTAGAACAGTCAGGCACAATGGGGCGAGGCACTAAAAGCATAATATTTACCAGAAGACTCTTGTAATTTAATTACAGGAAAAGACATCATACATCTGACTATAGTCAGTGGACTTCTGCTACGAATTATAATGCCAATTGCACTGTGTTTAAGTACCATCCTTGTATCATGGTCTTGTTTTTTAACGACTCCCTTTGTGGGAGTTCAAGTCATTTCTTTAAATAAAACTATTTCACATTTTGTCCTTGCCAATGTCAGTTTAAAAGAAATGAATACTTCCTATCTGTCTTGTTAAGGGAGATGACCTGTTCAACCTCTCAGTAGAAGGTTTGGATTCCCATTAAAAGTTTTCAGTTCTCTCCTTTCCTTTCAACTACTGTGTGTACTGTATCTTTTGTAGATACTTTTTAAAAAAATAAATGACCCAGTCACAAGTAAAGAAGATTTTGCCCCAAAACTTTAAATTTGTTACTGAGTGATAGTGCTAGATCAATATTTGCATTAGATAAGGTGAACTGTTTGGACAAAAGCAGATCAAAATGAAGGACAGTTACTACCCCTTGAACAAAAGTCAACCTTTAGGTCCCAGAACTGTTAGTTAATGTGTAGAAACAGGTAGAAAAACAGTGTGTTTGGTGGTAATTAATCTTTCAAGATGAGAGCTGACATCAGTTTTTGCTGGTTAAATAGAAAGATAAGGCATGGTATTTTTGTTAAGCGAATGTTTTAACTCTTTAACAGAACTGCTATTGGTTAGCAGTAGAGTTCTGGGTTAAGTGTTAATAATAATAAAAGTGTGATAATGTAATAAATGTTATTTAAATTTGTCAAAATTGATTTGTCTGGTCAATGAGAATTACAGTCTAGTGTAATAGCAAATATTACTAACACTTTAGGTAAATACAGATTAGAAGAAATAGACTAAAATGCATGTTGGAGATGGCTTTTTGCCTGGAAAATATTGTTTCTGTTCTTCACCTTTATTAACACAGGTAAGATGAGCAAGTCACGTGACGTTAGTAATTGTGAATGTTAATTCTTCTTCTTACTTTCTGCTTAAGAAAACTTGTTTTTTCAATAGCTTTAGCATAACTATTCAAATATTGAAAAAAATCACAGTAATAACAGTTAAGCAAGATATGCTAAGAGTGTCTAGTTTAATGTGGTGGAAGAAGACAGTCCACACTTTCTTTTATGAAAATAGCATCTCTGGCCAGAGACAGATCACCGAGTACAATCAAATCTCTAGGTTCTGAGTACAGGGAGCAGATGACAAACTGACATCCAAAGAATAGAAAATTGTTATTGTAAAAATAATTTAAAAATAATTTAATACAAGTAATTATACTTTAAACTTAAAATATAATAATAATGATGTCAAAAGAACACAAAAGTATAATTGGGTAACAGCAGAAATTAAAAAATAACATCTAACCTTTCATTCATGTATCATAACAGGAGAATAAATTAATATTTTTCTAGAAGTAATCACATGGGGCTGTATCACAGTCTCACAATGGATCTGGAAAAGATACTTTTAGACCAATGTAACATTTTAACCTTACTAAAGGAATCAGCATACTTCAGTATATCATGTTGGATGGACATTCTGAGGCCTAGAGGGGTGAGAAAAATACTGAATTTTCATAAGCAGTAGTGTCAGTGGCAGTAGACAATTTTTTCCAGTGTGTTGTGGGATACCTGCATTACTTTTGCATCAGAATTCCATATTTTTGATGTCTACATTTGTTCTTTCCCAAGAGACACAGTTTCATATCACTCTGCCTGAAGCCAAAGAAACCTTCTTCCAAGAAGAATCAGATTTTCTGAAGTGAGCCTCCCTCAAACCTTTCTGTGAAAGTTCAGCTTTGTGTAAAACACAAAACTGTTCTCTGGGACATACATTAACAGAAAATCTTTTCTTCCTTTAGTAGTTAGGGTATTTTCACAGGACTTTCAGACTGTGCTTTCTAATCCCTCCTGCAGCCTTCATCTGCCATATCCTGTGTGAAAGGTCTAACTGAGAGGTACTTGATAAAACAGTATTTCCATTTGCCCTCCTTGTCTTCCATTTTCCTTCAGGTCTCTTAAATTTGTTTTTATTTTACTTTATTTTTCTCATTACAAAAATATGATTGTCAGATTGTGCAAACTCAAGCAACAGAGTAATGGTATTAAACAAGGTCAATCCCAGAAAAGCAGTTTACTCGCAATCAAAGAATGGCAATATCTTCTTGAAGCATGATTTTCCTCTTGTGAAGGAAAGAAAAACAGATATCAGAATAATGATTTTCCACATTTTCTTATAATATGACTTTTAACAAAGACAAGTTCATACAATTTCACCAGGTGTAGAAGGGTTTAATGACCTGTAGCTGGCAGCATCATGCTTAACAAAGTCTTCAAATAGAGTTACAGCACTTACTTCACTCCTTTAGGATGTTGACTGATTTTAAAATTAAATTGAATATTTTAGCAGCTGAACAACCTCTTGCCTCAGCTCATGCAGAAACTAAATGGCAAAAAAAATCCCACAAACAAAATACAACAAAATGTTACCAAGGTTTGATGATACATTCATCAACTTTTATCAACACCTTTTATTTTACTTCTTTGATAGTCTTCATCTTTATTATCAGAAAAGAAGTCCAGGGTAAGAAATTCCTTAAACATAGTATGTGATAAAGACTAACAAAGAAATTGATCTTCTTAGTAATATCATGTTCTTTCTTAATTGCTTGTTTTCTCCCAGTAGTTCTCTGGCAGACCTGCTACCTTTCTCTCAGTACTCCTCCTTCCCATACACATTAAGAATTGTGTTATCTGTTTGATCTTTGGTTTCATCTTACCCTGCTCGTCTTCCTTTCTGCATGTCAAGTGCCAAGGGTATGGCTTGACTGTTCTGTGCTTTAGCGTAATGGACCCCGGAGGACTATACAAACCAGCAGATTTTTGAGCATCCTTGAGTCTGTGCTAAACTTTGCCAGAGGCAAAAAAAAACCCTGATACTATCAAGAGATCATGAAGATTTCTGAAAGATATCTTTGTCTTCACCTCTTCTTTGTTATACTATGCAGATTTCTATTAAAGATGAAGAACTAGTAGCTAGTATTTTACATCATGCTGAAATGACATAATACAGATTTTTCTCGTATAAAATTCAAAACACTAAGCCAGAATGAATAGAAATATTTAAGCAATAGTTTAATAGTTCTTTAATGACGACTGAGTCTCTTTAAGGAGTCTTGCCTTTGTGTTTTTTGTTTTTCTTGTAGATCGTAAGTTAACAAGACATGGGCTGTCTTCATAAGCACCAAGGATTTACTTGGTACTTTACAGACCATGGGACCATGCAGTACATTTTAATAGTATCATGTTCTGAAGAGAAAGGTTATAAACAGATACGTACTGCAGGTGCACTCTACAAAGTGTCTGGAAACTCTGAGGTGTCACAGAATCACAGAATGGTTAAGGTTGGAAGGGACCTCTGGAAGTCAACTGGTCCACCCCTGTGGCTCAAGCACAGCCACCTAGAGCTGCTTGCACAAAACCATGTGCAGACAACTTTTGAATATCTCCAAGGAGGGAGATCCCACAAAAACTCTGGGCAACCTGTGTCAGTACTCAACCACCCTCACAGTGAAAAATTGTTTCCTGATATTCAGAGGGAACCTCCTGTGTTTCAGTTTCTGTCCATTGCCTCTTGTCCCATCACTGGGCACCAGTAAAAAGAGCCTGGCTTCATTCTCTTTGTACTATACTGTCAGAAGTTTGTACACATTCATCAGATTCCCATGCTGAACCTTCTCTTCTCTAGAATCTCAGTTCTCCTAGCCTTTCCTGATACAAGAGATGCTCCAGTCCTTTAACTTTCAAAATCACCCTTCTCTGGATCTCCTCAAGTTCTCTCTGAGGATCTTAGGGGAGACAGTATTGAAAGCATTGCTGAAGTCCAGGTAGACAACATTCACTGCTCTTCCCTCATTTGCCATCCCAGTCTTTTCATTGTAGAAGGTTCTCAGGTTGGTCAAGCACGACTTTCCCTTGGACAAGGCATGCTGACTACTCCTGATGACCTTCTTGTCCTTCATGTGCCTGGAAACGGATTCCAGGATTATCTGCTTCATCACCTTGCCAGGGACTGAAGTTAGCTGACTGGCCTGTGCTGCATGGGTCCTCCTCCTCTCCCTTCTTAAAGACAGGAGTGACATTTGCTCTCTTCCAGTGCCCAGAAGCCTCTTCCAGTCATCGTGACTGTTCAAAGATGACTGAGAGTGACATCACAATGACATCAGCCAGCTCCCTTAGTGCTTGTGGTTGTATCCTATTTGACCCATAGACTTCTATATGTCCATTTCTTTTAAGTATTCTCTAACCTGATCCTCTTCCACTAAGGGTTAACTTCTCTTTGCTCCAGACTTTCCTCCTGGTCTCCACAGCCTGAGATTCCTGCAGGTAGTTCTTAATAGTAAAGTCTGAGGCAAAGAAGGTATTTAGGACCTCAGATTTTTCCATGTCTTGTGTCACTGGGGCTCCTGATCTATTCAGCAGTAGGCCAGTTTCCACTTGTTTTGCTCTTATTACCTTTGTATTTATAGAAGCCCTTTTATACACATTTGCCTCTGACCCCCCTTGCAAACTCAATTCCATTTGGCCTTTAGCTTTTCTAACTTCATACGTGGATGTTCAGATGGTGTCTCTGTATTCATCCGAGGTTATCTGTCTCTTCTGTTAACCTTTCTACCTTCTGTAGGTGTCCTTTTTTGAGTTTGGCTAGGATTGCCTTGTTCATCCAAGCAGGCCTGCTGGCACTTTTGGCTGACTTCCTTCGTGTCGGGATACTCCAGTCTTGAGCTGGAAGAAAGTCGTGTTTGAATATTGACCAGATGTTAACATACCTTTTCCTGGTATCAACTGAGATTGAAGGGGGGAGTTTTTTCCTCTTTTTTCATCCTTACTTCCACAGAATAAATGTAGCAAAAAATAAAAATATCTGGTTTGCTATACTAGTTTTTTTTTCTACAATGTACAGAATCTTTTGCCTAGAAATCAGAATGTAATGGTAACAGAAAGATACAGAAAAGTCCCAAGACACAATTTCTTTAATGCACAATATTGTGGTAGAATACTTACATCAGTAAATACTAGAAGGAATGATCTCAGCCTGCATTTATTTCCCAGACTCATACATGTTGATCCACAATTTTACATTCAGAATCACTACCTTTCTTCTCAGAATTATTTTCAAACATGGTTTTCAACTTTAAATAAATTGTGAGTGTCTTCTAATGTTATCTGTATATCACCCTGGACATAAAAATATTTTTGGTATGTAACTGTAGAAATATGAATGTTACAAAGGATTACAGCTATAGAAGTTGTTAGATATTGAAGGCAAAGCTGATATTCTGAAACATTTTAACTGTTAGTTCTTCCTTTAAGATGGTGAGAAAAAAAAACCTTTGTAGAGGGAGGAAAAAATCTCTTGTTGTTTAGATCTCAGGTGTGAGAAGCAGTCTGAATATATAAAGGCTTATCATGAAAAACAGTGACAGAAAACTTCTGCTGAATTCCAGTGACTGCAGTTTTCAACTTTGTACTTTATAAATATTTATCCAACTCTTTAAGTTCCTGCAGTTTATGAAAATCTTGAGAATTTTCCTGTCATGATATTTCAGTATTCAGCCTTTGTTAGCATGTCCTCTGGATCTTCCAGATTTCAGACAAACAATATGAGTTTAATACTCCAATACTAACTACCTTCATATGCTTAGGAATGTAAAAATACCAACATTGTCACATATCTCTCCTTCTTCTTAACATTCAAGAAAATCAGTATTTGAATAATGTTCAGGCTGTGGCACAAAGTAGCTAAAGGAATCCCTAACAATTCCTGTATCATCTACTGCAGATAGCCATTATCACAGAAGAATATTTGAGTCTTGTGAAGTTATCCTAAAATGTTAAAAGAAATGTTACTTTTTTTTCACTCTTTTTAAAATATAACTTTGTAAAATAAAAAGATGCTATTTTCCCTTGGTAATGTCTTTTGCTCTGTTAGAAAAAAGAAAAGGTTGTATTATCAAAGGAATAAGCACTCCTCAGAATCATTGATAAAACTAAACAATTAAGCCATGCTATTTTGGAGAGATGCTAGTCTTCCATTAACTCTCTTAACTCAATTTCACTAAATATTATTCTTGAAAAAACAATTTCTAAACTCTGAGAACATAAAAACAATCCACATTACCATTTCTGTACTTATTTGTGTATATAATCTGTATCTAATTCAGAATATTTCACTTTTTAACAAACAGAACAATAAAAGAAAGCCTTCTTTGTACCAAGGGAGGACTTCAGTTTTCCTACCATCTTAGAATAAAATGACCACAGCATATGTGACTTGAACTAGAAGTTTCGGTGCAAGCTTAACTGTATGTTAAGGTTTCTGCTTTTCCTCTCATCATTAGATGTCAAATGGGCTATGGTACTTACGAATTAAAATTATGGTACTTATAAGTTAAAATACTCACTTTTTGAAAAACAGTAGAGTTTGCTAGACTACTGGGTTTTACCTAATTGCATCACAGTAATGCTCGTCTTAAAGTCACCCAATGAACATGCAGGATGAGGTATTTGCTATAACTTACTGTATTTTCACCATAGTCTCATTGCTGTTTTAGTGGGGCCAAGTTACTACACAGAGTGCCTGAGCCAAAGAATGAGACATACAAAAGTGCAGTGTAGCAATAGAAGATCACTAAACAGAGTGGACTGGCAATTAACAAACTAGACAATAAATATTAAAAGGTTAGACAGTCTTTCATTTACAGTAGAAAAAAAAAAGAGCTTCCGAATATTCCAGATAATGCCTTGTCTGTCACTAAATTATTCCTAGGTCTACTTAGCAGAATATATTTTAAAAATATAACTGACTTCAGAGATCTAAGACCTGGTTTCGCTCTAAAAATGTAACTTTGAAACCTATATTTATAAAACATTGTGTTAAATCATAAATATACTATTTTATATCTTTAAATATAAAAACACTTCCCCAGTCTTAGGTTTTCTTCAGGGATGCCTTGGGAACAACTTGAATGAGTTGTTCTTTTAGCACAGCTGAGCAAATACAGTATAAGATATGCAACCAACATTTGATTGAATTTGCTTTGAGAATACGTGCAACCCTTTGGTGATCTTTCTGCAGGAATGTTTGAAGGATTGAGTTTTACCTGCAAGAGCATTAGTGGAAAGTAAATTTCAGAGATGCAAGTGAATATTTGCAAAGCCAGAGTTTTAGACCAATAGTTGCAAAAGTTTTACCAGTCCATGAACATGCAAGCTGCAGAGAACCATAGAAACAAACTAAAAAAAATAACTAGAAAAGTCTAAAAATAGATAATTTGAATGTTTCTAAATATACTCAAGGATATCATGGTTTTCTGTTTTGTTTCTTTGTTGGAAGCTATTCCACATGCAGACAAAAGGCTAAATATGCTGAACAAATCCATTGTTGCAAATTATCCACTAATCCCTAATCAATAATACATTTTGTGGTGGATTCACTTTGACAGATGTCACTATTACTTAAAGTAATATCTTGTAATAAACTACTAGAATGTGAAACTTCATGAATAGTTGGCTGAACAAAGGTTTGCACTGGGAACATAGCTAATATTTGACACGACTAACTCCAAATCCCTTTTATCACATAGGAGTAAGAATACGATCCCATTGACTCAACACATCTCTAAACACTCTTGAAGTGTAGAGTGGAAAAAAGAAGATTAATAATGGCAAAAATACATTAAAAATTAATGGTCATGTATCAAAACATATTAGTGCACTTTTGTGGAGATCTAGAAGTAATCTCAACTACAACTCCATATTTAAACTGAAATATCTGGAAAAAAATATCTAAATACATTCTTTATTGCCAGTTGGCCTTATAGTTGAGAAAGACATCTTCTAAGCAGTATAATTTTGATGATATACTGTGTTAATACATCTTAAGGGCCATGTTGGTTTGATGATGTACACACAGTAATGAAAGCCAGTTGGTGGCAAGAGAAGCAAATTTTGCAGTTGTTGTTCTGTTGCTCTTGACAGATTATATAAAGATAAGTAGTTACAAAAATTTGAACTTTCATTCTGAAAATTATACCCATATTTTATGCATGTATGTTGAGAGAGAGAGAGATATATTTCTGAGAGGTTCTGAAAGAACTAAGAAATGTGCGGTATGTTTTGAAAAATCCTCTCTCAAGGTTTCTTGACTATCTGTTTAGGGCTAATTTCTATTCCATAATACTTACTCATTAGGCAAGATGTTTTGCCCTTCTGGGCATTTGGACTATAGATACATAAACACACATAGCTAAATTTTCAAAACTAAATTTACACCTTTAAAACTGATCATATCCGTGATGGAGAGAGAGAGTTAAGGAAGCTAGCTTTGGGGAAAGGTCCATGGAACGTGCTGTGTTATCAGTTTATCCAAATATTTCATGGATGGGCTTCACATCAAAACCTATAATTCACTGAAAAATGGTTAGAGGAAATAAGGGTGTAACATGAGGTACAATATGTAGTACAGTGCAAAGCTTATGAGCTTTAGATTGTAAGAAAGTGTATTTGCTGGTTGAGCAAGAGGATCTAGATGGATCTAAATCCTGCAAAGCTTTCTGCAGGGAGAGTGTAATTAAAGAGGAGTGGCTGTAACAGCGTCAATGGCACATCTCAGAGAATCCACCTACACTGGTGGCTACACTGGTTCTTAAACAGATCAAAGCAACAATCATAGTCAAAAAGGTGCAACGAAAGGGAATACAAAAGAATGACAATGAGGCAGACATCTAGGAAGAAGGTTGACCCTGATAGTCCTGGAACCCAAGCTTTTTCAGCTAGGACCTGCTGTAGAAATTCTATGTGACAACAAGCGCAGCAGGTAGGACTTCTTCCTAGATACAGACAGTGTTCTTGTGTATTTCACAGCATTAGTCTTGATGTTTTTATGAGGTGGCTTTGGTTGATTGGTTGAGTTTTTTGGTTTGTTGGTTTTGTGGGTATTTTTATCTCAAAGTCCTACAGATGTGGGGCAAGATGAGCTCAAGGAAAGATTTTATCTGGTGGTTTCTTTACAGAGACATACAGAAGCACCTCAGGTGTTTGTGAAGGGTATATTAGTTTCCCATTTTGCTTTTTACTGTTCCTTCACCTTTACCTTTATAGTGACTCCACAAGTATAATTCATTACAAAATTACCAAAAAAAACCCAAATTATATATTAGCAGAGCCTCTTCTTGTCTGCAGAAAGAGGAAGTATATCCCTTCATTCCTTTCCTAGATATCTCATGCCAGAGATACTAGAGAGCATTCCTAGCATATTGCAACATCTTTTGAAGGGACTGTTGCTGTCACGATGATACCACTTTCTACTTTTCACTCTGTCATTCAAGGGAATTGACTGTCTTCTTTGTGGCTGCTGCTAATACTGGATTGATTTGTCTGTACTTTTTGGGTTCTCTTTCACTTTGATCTCTTCAACAGATCTTTTGTTTTCAATTTTATCTTATGTCAAGATTCACCTTGTTGTAGCAAGAGTAGGTCTTTCTGACATTTTTCCATATATTTCTACTTCTGTCATACACACAGAAGCAGCCAAGGTAAAGGCAAAAATTCTATTTTTGCTCACTCTTACCTCATAAGTTGCCAGCCTAGTCTTACAGAAATCGAAAAAATGAAATATATGAGCAGGAGCCCCAAAACTTGAAACAAAATATCAACCCCAAAAGTCTGCTATTTATCTTGTTAATTAATGCTAAAACAGAAGGCAGGACATTTTTTACAACAGAGCATGATTTTCTGTCAGTGCTTTCATGTGTTTGATCTACCGAAAAGTTACTATTTCCCCTAGACAATTTTGCATCAAAATATCTATATTTATATGAAAAGCAATCTCTTCTTTATTAGGCCCTTTAATGTAACTTGGACAATTGAAAAAGAACAGAGAATTTGTGAAGAGAAATGTAAATGCAAAAAGCTTAAGACGTTTAACACAACAATATGGAAATGTTTTAATAACTCTGTTTATGTGATTGTATTGGGTAGATATTCTTCAGCTTCCAGTCTCTATGAGATTTGTCTCAGTCACTTGTCTTCCCTTATCTAGGCTTTCTCTCCAGTCTTGTGCTTTACTGATCTTGGGTTGGAATATAATCTTATTACTGATAAAATAATAATATCTATAAACATGAAAACATATATGATAAAATAGTAAAATTATGTCATCATTAATATAACATTAGCGATGTGTTAATTAAAATAGAATATTTATTACATTTGTGAGAAATAATGATAATAACAGCTTATGTCATAACTATCCTGAAGCTGCAGATCACAGTGAACTCAGTCTGGTTTTTGCCTTCAAGAGTCTATTACAAGTGGTCTAGAGTGACAAGAATATAGATATTTTATATTTTAACATTTTAATAATTAGGAAAAAAAGAACCTCAAAAAGAATGATCCATGACTGTCTCACCAACGTATTATTTACCCAATTACAATCTATAGAGATTTTCTACATCTCCGTATAATTTTTTAAAGATAATTTTAGAAAACTGCTCAAAATATTTGGCTTATCTGAATTCTTTAGGTATTTTTTTCATGCAGTTAACATTCTGAGGCATTTGCTAGGAAGAGAGATGGAGTCATTGTTTCTCATTCACTTTCGTTTACTGAGTAAATTCCTACTAATCATATGTAAATACATGGACTTGTGGAGATATACACACACACACATATATATGTATCATTCACCTCAATATCCGATTAATGCAGAAATTTCAAAATAACTGCAAATAAATCCCAAACAACATTGTCTATTAACTTCTTCTGGATAGGTCTTCTGATGGATTATCTCATCACAATAGCTCACAGGAAGGATTCATGAGTGGGAAAA
This sequence comes from Opisthocomus hoazin, assembly GCF_030867145.1. Taxonomy (NCBI): domain Eukaryota; kingdom Metazoa; phylum Chordata; class Aves; order Opisthocomiformes; family Opisthocomidae; genus Opisthocomus; species Opisthocomus hoazin. Next base: position 66,339,125 of record NC_134416.1, on the reverse strand, counting down.
ATGGCAGAAGCCAGAAGAAAATGGATGAACTGGATGAGGGAACCTCAGAAACCCCTGTTTTAGTGTCTCGCTGTTGCTAGACTGTCTTGTCCTGTCTCAAGGACACACAATCCAGAAGGGATGGTGGGAATGGCTCTGTGGTAAGACCTACATCCTAATCTCTCCAAAGAGAGTCTCGAGCTAGCTTTAGCTAGGCACACCACTTTCAGATTTCTAAACATGGATAAACTGAAACTTACTTTAACTGTCTCCAAATAACACAGAGCTAAAAATAAAAATCTTTCAGACTTCCTAATAAATACAATGGACTTGTATATAGACATTCTCTAAAACCTTGGTTACTAAGGCTTCTAATATTCTCATCTGAATTTTCCTTAAGATTTTATTTTCCTAAATTACATTTTGTTTTAATATATAACATCTTATTGTACTACATAACTTAAACCCCCAAAGTTAAAATGAGGAAAGCCAGTATCTCTTTAAAAGAATAAATTACAAGTGACAGATAACTGTGGTAAAAGGAAAGCATGATTTTGTAGATAAACTTCAAACCTATTGGGAAAGAGAGCAACATTTATTTGCCAGGTAACCTGCTGAGGTTTTGAAGATTCCTGGGTATCATTTCTGTAAAAGTCTACTGATTTTTAATAGCTGAGTTCAAACCTCAAGGGCTCTGTTGCTAAGAATATCTCCCTAGTGAAATCTGAAGGGCTTCTAGGAAAAGAACAATCTACCTGGTAACATCAACTATCCAATAAAATATAGACCTGTATATTCATTTTAGGGTCTTATTTCTGCATTTTTTCCCTTCAGTTGTTAGTGTTATGGAAACTAAATCCATGAAAGAAAGTGCAAAATCTAAGCTGAGCCTTTACTTCTAGGGTTGTGTAGTTGTAGTCTAGAACTAGGATATTTTTCAAAAGCTGTGTTCATCAAATAACATTAATCAGGTTAAATTATACTTCATGAATATGCAAGAAGTTTTTTTATCATCGTGGGTTACACTTCCACTTATAAACAATGATGCAGTTTTACTGCAACCACAGATAAATATTAGAGCTATAATTTAAATAGTTTTATTAGCAACAAAGTACCTACAATGCACTCAGAAGAACATACATTTTTATACCACCATTTTATCTCATGGATTTGTTTTCACTTTGTGCTTATATTGGGATATACGTCAAACATATTAGATATACATGTTAAACAATGTCTATGTCAGAGAAAAAAGAACATGCATTTGCATTTGGAAATAAGTATTTTTAAGCATATTAATGATTTTTATTCTAGCACTTCTGCAGCTGAAGACAAATGCTATAGTCAAAAAATGCTCCTTAGTATGACAATTTCTGCTGCTACCATTGCAGAAGATTTACTGTTTACCTCATCAGACAAAAACTTTGTTTCATTTCTTTGGATTCACTGTCTGTACTTTAATGAATTGGGCATTATTTTCTGGTCATTCATGTGAAAGGGTTCAAGCAATAGCTCAAATAATTAACCTCAAATGTTGTGTTAAAATGCTTTTCAGTTTAAGACTGCTGAAACCTAATAAACAGAAGATTAAATATGTCTTCAGCATTTTGAAGGCAGGAGTCAAAGTTGTGTGTAGTATATACTTTACCAGTAATTAAAGATTCAACAACTCCATCTAAAGAGCCAAAAATTTAAGCTTGTCTATGCTACATTTCAATTAAAAAACAGATAGGGTGACTGTCAATGTCTCGTAGACTGAGAACACTGACAAAGAAAAATCACTTTTGTTGTTACGTTTAACAATCATGTACAGATGAACTGTTCTTGGGAAACCTGCAGACCCAGAGGATGTGTAGATCTGCAGTCTTTCCCCAGCTGAGCTTCAAAGCTTGTGAAAACTGCCTGACAGCTACTGCTGGCATAGGAAGAAGAGTAGAGTCCAGAAACATTAAGCCCTACTGCAGACTGGCCTGCAGGACAGGAGATGTGGCAAGTGGGAGAGCAGGAATATCACACTCTTGTTACAGAGCTCCCAGCTGCTGGGGATCAAGCATATGGCAATGCTTTGTAATTATTTGTATTTCTTTAGTATTTAAAGACTCCAGCTGGGATCAAAGCACCACTGCGTAATCTCTTACTGTGCAAAAGATGGGCCCTACTCCAAAAAGTTTATGATCTGAAGAGACAAGGCAGAGAGATAAAAAGAATCGTTTTCAAGAAGAGAAAGAGAAGATATGGTTAGTATGAATTATGCCCATCTTAGGTTTAGAAAAAAATAGAGACTTTTAAAAAATAATTGATTTTTGGGATGAAAGACAGGGAGAAATATGCAGGCAGAAACGTCTAAATGGGAAGAACAAAAGAAAAGAAAAAAGAAATTGAAACAGCATAAAAAGGAAGTGAAGAGAGAGGATAAAAGGAAATAGAAGACAGAAGGAAATATGGCTAAAAGAGAGTTTATTTGCAGACCTTTAGAAAGTAGTGGAATTTGATAGTAGCCACTTTTTGGCTAAACTTTAATAAAGTAGCTAATCTTCATCACTGAATGTAGTTAATGTGTCTAGACATACCTAAAAGAAGTTTTTGGTTCCATTTAGTTTATCTTTTCTGATGACATTACTATTTAGCTCATTGCAACATAATTTTTTAACCCAGTGATGCCGATAGTGAAAAACTATTAGAACTAGTCATGTTTTCCTGTTTTTATACCTAGGTGTACCGGATATATGAAGTCACAGCCAACTAGCAAATTAACTGAGTACATCAGGGTATTACTTGCATTTAAAGTAGATTACACATTACAGAAAAAAAGAAAAGAAAAAAAAATATTATTCTGTCATGAGAACAAAATATATAAACTGCAGTAAAAACAGAAGGTTAAGTTAGGTGGTATAGACAGGAATAGAGTCCAGTGAATGCTGACAAAATGCAACAAATCATTTTGCAAAAAATGTGAAGAAACTTTGTCAAAACTAAAAGGTTCTGAAGGTTCCAATATGTAGTTTGCAACCCTGGTTGGCATTGAATTACCTAACTGCATTACTGTAGGTCCTCAAGAGCTGCGTATGTGAAACCAGTTGGCTAGGCTTTAGTGTTACATTTCCTCTTATGCGTTTTTTCCCCCTTTTCTTCTTATCTCAAACTATATCCACAAAAATGAAAACTATGACATTCCTACAATGACTTTAAGTCAGTAAACCAGAAACAATCGATGAAATAAAATTAGATTGCTGTTTTCAAGTAACTTCCTTTTGTCTCTTGCGGTGTAATCATTAAATTAGCTAACTCAGTAGCCTGCTCATCTTTTGTCTGCTATGTAAATGAATCATTTTGAATAAAAATTGTTATTATTTACTCTGTCATGAATAAAAAGGTCCTTGAATAAGTGTTTCATGCTCAAATGATTTTATTATCCTTTCTTCATCAATAACTTTTCTCTAATTCTGTTGGAAAACTCAATATATTCTTGCTTAGTTCTTCCTTAATGAAACTCCTGTGTGACGGAAGGTAAACTTACTGTCATAAGTATGAATGAAAAAAACCCCAGTGACTTCAGTGAAGTTACATTAAGATCAGAACTGATTATCAGGCAGGATCTGAAAGACAGGAGTTATCATGCTCAGTTACACCCATAAAGGGGGAACTGAATTCCTCAACACCTAAGAAGCAGTTTGTGATTCTCAGAAGTTTAGACATGCACACACACATAAGTAATATATTACCTCTGATTTAACAGTAACTCTATAAATTGTCTAAGATAGCTCATTCTCCATTCTCTCTCAATCACAAGTGATACTGATAAGAAGAACAAGTTAAAAATACAGTATGAAGAGATTTGTTTTTAAATGGGAACATACAAACCAAAATTTGGAGCGACCAACAATTACTTTGTAAAAGGCAACAAATAGACACCAATTATAGATACAATTCTTGAATTCTAAAAATTAGTTTCTTTCTGCCAGGCATGTAAGCATCCCTCCTATACCAGGCGTAGCAAATCCTTCAAGCCATTTACAGCCCTACAGAAGATGACTGAATCTGTCAGGGTTCTGAATGCTCATTAGAGAATGAATGGGACAGTTAGTGTCACACCAAAAATCCGAACAGCAGAAGGTTCCACATTACTTCATAGTGAAAATTTGTAGTACCGATATCGCACAACTGGAATGAACATCTGATAAATGGAAGCAACCACTAACCTAGGAAAAGGGACAGTAAGAGGGAGAACATATTGAAAAAAGACCCTTCTTATAACGGGTGAAACATTTGCATTTTGGATGAAGTATTATGAACAATTTCATCATTTGAAGGATGTATTTGTATGAATTCCTCAGAGAAGTTCTAATGTGTGTTACAATGCTATTTAAAAAAAAAAAAAACAACTGGTTACTACATGTTATGAAAAAGGTCAAAATCTGAAATGGTCTTCTTGGTGCGCTACTTATATGCGTTATAAAGACGGAATAATAGAAGTTTACCCTGGAAATCAGAAACTATATCATACCAGTTCTCTAGAGTAAAGAGCATCTATTTCGTGACTCTGCCATTTAGGCTTCATTTGAGTTTCGTGCTCCAATAGGAAAAAAAAGAAACTGTGATGGCTGATCTGTGAGAGCATTATACGTGACACTGTCCAAAGTCCCAAGGACTTAGAATTGATACAGGAGTTAACTGAACAGCTTATTCTCTGACTCTTCCTGCACCCTGGTCACCATTTTTACTATGGAAAAATACGTTTTTCTCAGCAATCATACAGAAGACAGTAGCACCACACTGTTGACCTAGCATTCTTTGTACACAACAGTGTTTACATAGAGGGTAGTATTTTGTGGTTTACAACAGTACTTACATAGAGGGTAGTATTTTGTGGTTTACACTAGTCTTACGTATCTGAATATTTTTTAAATGGTTACAAGGAGGAGACGGGATTGTAGAGAATGTAATTAAGGAGAAATCCTGGAATTGGTATGTTGAATGTTTACTCAAGGTTGTATCTTTCATATAATATCAGGTCAACATCAAAGGATAAATAGTAAGTAGGAATAAACCTGCTCTTAGGATAGAGACAGTGCTTCAAATAAGGTTGGAAATGAGTGTGTCTCCAGTTAACATTATTTTCTCACCAAGGTCACAGAAGAATGAAATCATTCTTTAACTGGCATGTTATGACCACTCCAAAACCATAGAAATAAAAATTAGAAAAAAAGAGTAATGGATGATAGTTTATTTAAGAGGTGATTACATGAAAAAGAGATGTTAAGTTTCTTACAAGAACAGAATAACAATTTCCTTGACTCTCAACATCTATTTTGAGTTAATGAATACTTTTTTTGGACTCTCCACACCATGGTTTTCTATCATAATGACAGAGGGTTTAATTCTCTTTGCTTAAAAGTAGAGAGAGGTTTGAGGAACTGGAATTTCAGCTCTATAGCCCCAAAAGAGCAAGACAGAAAATGCTGTACTGGTCCACTGTTTAAGTAATATCTTTCTCCTTGCATAAGTTCCTCTTCACATACAGAATGGCAATGGATGCATTCAGTAATATCCTCTAGAAAATTGACCTACTTGCTCCACTTCAGGCCAGAAGACTGAGTTATAGACTCTTTAGGAAGGCTCTTTAGGAAGGACAGGCAGGGAAGATGAGGACACTCGATGTCAGTGACCAGCCGGAGTGCTTGAAGCTCCACCTGGGGATGGATCAGGAGTCGACTGACAGCTTATGGGTCTGAATTTGAGACAGGGCAGAGGCAAGTGACGTTATGGTGGGGGTCAGTATCCTGGGCTGCATCAAAAGAAGTGTGTCCAGCAGATCGAGCGCGGCAATTCTGTCCCTCTACTCCACTCTAGTCAGACCCCACCTAGAGTACTGCATCCAGCTCTGGAGTCTTCAACACAAGAAAGACATGGACCTCTTGGAGAAGGTCCAGAGGAGGGCCACTGAAATGATCAGCGGGCTGGAACACCTCTGCTATGAGGACAGGCTGAGAAAATTGGGGCTGTTCAGCCTAGAAAAGAGAAGCCTTTGGGAAGACACTATCGCAGCCTTTCAGTACCAGAAGGGGACCTACAAAAAAAACGGAGAGGCAGTTTAAGGGCTTGTAGTGATAGGACAAGGGGTCATAGCTTGAATCTGAAAGATGGAAGGTTTAGATTAGATATAAGGAAGAAATTCTTTACTATGAGGGTGGTGAGACACTGGAATAAATTACCCAGAGAAGTTGTGGATGTCCCCTCCCTGGAAGTATCTGAGGCCAGGTTGTACGGGACTTTGAACAATGTGGTCTAGTGGAAGATGTCCCTTCCCATGGCAGGGAAGTTAGAACTAGATGTTCTTTAAGGTCCCTTTCCAACCCAAATCATTCCATGATTCTATAGTACAGTAATATACACATATGACAACTTCCTGATAAATTCAAGGGAACTTAACTATAAAATCTTAGAATCATAGGATCCTGTGCAGCCTGCTGTAGGTGACCCTACTTCGGCAGGGGGGTTGGACTAGATGACCCACAGAGGTCCCTTCCAACCCCGACCATTCTGTGATTCTGTGATTCTGTGATTCTGTGATTAAGGTTGGAACAGACCTGTAAGAACATCAAACCCAACCATCAAACCAACAACACCATGCCTGCTATACTGTGTCCCAAAGTGCATTATCTACACAGTTTTCAAACACCTCCAGGGATGATGAATCCACCACTTCCCTGGACAGCCTGTTCCAATGTCTGATCACTCTTTCAGTAAAGAAATTTTTCCTAATATCCAATCTAAACCTCCCCTGATGCAACTTGAGGCCATTGCCTCTCATCCTGTTGCTAGTTAGTTGGGAGAAGAGACCAACACCTGCCTTGCTACAACCACTTTTCAGGTAGTTGTAGAGAGCAATAAGGTCTCCCCTCAGCCTCCTCTTCTCCAGACTAAACAGCCCCAGCTCCCTCAACCGCTCCTCAGAAGGCTTGTTCTCTAGACCATTCACCAGCCTCGTTGCCCTTCTCTGGATATGCTCCAGTAACTCAGTGTCTTTCTTGTAGTGAGTAGCCCAAATCTGAACAAAGCATTTGAGATGCGGCCTCACCAGTGCCGAGTACAGGGGCACGATCACCTCCCTACTCCTGCTGGCCTCTCTGTTCCTGATACAAGCCAGGATGTCATTGGCCTGCTTGGCCACCTGGGCACACTGCTGGCTCATGTTCAGCAGGCTATCCGCCAACACTCCAAGGTCCTTTTCCTCCATGCAGCTTTCCAGCCACTCCTCCCAAAGCCTGTAGCGTTGCATGGGGTTGTTGTGACCCAAGTGCAGGACCCAGCATTTGGCCTTGTTGAACCTCATAAAGTTGGCCTCGGCCCATTAATCCATCCTGTCCAGATCCCTCTACAGAGCCTTCCTATCCTCCAGCAGATCAACACTCCCACACCACTTGGTGTCTTCTGCAAACTCGCTGAGGGAGCACTCAATCCCCTCATCCAGATCATTGATAAAGATGCTAAACAAGATCAGACCAAAAAATGAGCCCTTGGGGGACACCACTTGTGACCGGACACCACCTGGATTTAACTCCATTTACAACTCTCTGTGCTCGGCCATCCAGTCAGTTCTTTATCCAGCAGAGACTGCACCCATCCAAACCACGGGCAGCTAGTTTCTCCAGGAGGATGCTGTGGGGAACAGTGTCAAAGGCCTTACCAAAGTCCAGGTAGACAACATCCACAGCCTTTCCCTCACCCACTAGGCAGCTCACCTGGTCCTAGAAGGAGATCAGGGTGGTCAAGCAGGACCTGCCTTTCATGAACTCTTGCTGGCTGTGCTGGATCCCCTGGTTGTTATTCACATGCCCAGTGAGCGCACTCATGATGAATAGTTCCATAATCTCCCCCAGTACCAAGGTCAGGCTGACAGGCCTGTAGTTCCCGCGATCCTCCTCCTGGCCCTTCTTGTACATTGACGATCCTCCAGTCATCTGGGATCTCCCCTGTTAGTCAGGACTGCTAACAGAGGATGGAGACTGTCTTGGCCAGCTCCTCTGCCAGTTCACTCAACATTCTTGGGTGGATCCCATCTGGCCCCACAGACTTGTAAGTGTCCAGGTGGCATAGCAGGTTATTAACTGCTTCCTTCTGCATTATGGGAGGCTTATTCCTCTCTCCGCCCTTGTCTTCCAGCAGTGGGAGATGAGTACCCTGGGAATAACCAGTCTGACTATTAAAGACTGAGGCAAAAAAGGCATTAAATACCTCAGCCTTTTCTTCATCCTTGCTGGCAAAGTTCTGCCCCGCATCCACTAAGGGATGGAGATTCACCTTGGCTCTCTTTTTTTTGTTAACGTATTTGTAAATATATAATTTGTTGTTCCTTACAACAGTGGCCAACCTGAATTCTAGCTGGGCTTTTGCCTTTCTAATTTCCTCTCTGCATGACCTTGTAAAACCTCTGTACTCCTCTTGAGTCACCTGTCCTTCCTTCCAAAAGTGGTAGAACTTCCTTTTTTCCCTGAGTCCCAGCAAGGGCTCTCTGTTCAGCCAGGCCAGTCGTCTTCCCTGCTGGTTCATCTTGCGGCACATGGGGACAGCCTGCTCCTGTGCCTTTAAGACTTCCTTTTTGAAGAATGTCCAGCCTTCCTCTACCCCTTTGCCCTTCATGACTCTACCTGGGAACCCTCTCAACCAGCATCCTGAACAGGCCAAAGTCTGCCAAACGAATGTCTATGGTGCTGGTTTTGCTGGCCCCCCTCTTAACCTCCCCAAGAATCAAGAACTCTATCATTTCATGATTGCTAAGCCCAAGATAGCCTCTGACCACCACAACTCCCACTAGTTCTTCTCTGTTAGTCAACAGCAGGTCTAGTGAGGCACCTCCCCTGGTAGGCTCACTTACCAGCTTCCACACACTCCAGGAACCTCCTAGACTGTTTCCTTTCTGCTGTGTTTTATTTGCAGCAGATGTCAGGTAAATCAAAGTTAAATAATAAATTGCCCTCCTCTGTTAGTATCTTTATTAGTAGTTAGTATGTTTATTTTTTGTTGACCATTAATAGTTTAGGGACTATTTTACTTAGAAAGGGGACCACACTGTATACTTCTGCTCATGGTAATCAAGTAATTTCTGTCTTTCGTAGATGTTTTAATTTCTAGGTTTTTTTTTTCAAAATGAATCAGTCGATCTGTGGAGTCTAAGCAAATGTTTCCAGAGGGAAATATAATCTCATATCTTTTGTTCTCCCTGAGTTTTCAATTTTTTCCTGTTGTTCTCATGATTCACATTATTTTACCTATTCAAATTTCCCTTATATTAAGTTTCTAGAGCATTTATAAAATTAGGTATAAGAGGTTTTTTCAAATCACATTTGCTGCTGAAGAACTGAAGACTATTCAGTGGAAAGATACGCATTCTTAAGGGACTAAACATAATTGAAATATTCTAGCATACCATGAAGAAAGTTCATATTTGAAGAAAATTGTATGAACAACCAAGAAGAACTCAGCATGTCGAGATGTTCATATATATGCTTATATTAATTTTAATAATAGAAATGTCCTTTAATTATCTAGAGGTCTTTTAATTATACATACATATACGTATTAATGCTTTAATAATAGAGGTTTCAACATTGTTATCTCCTTTAAATAATCAAATTAAGCAGAAGCACATAAAGCAAACTTCACAAAATGACATTAGAGGTTAGCGAATGTGCAATTTCAGTCGATCTTATCCAGTAAAGTAATTTTCTACAACTGAAAGATTTCTTCTCACTCTTTCCCCTCACACTACCCAACTGTATGTGCCTTAACGAGTCATTGTTTTTTATGGCCTATTCATCTGACAACAATATAGAGGTATGATCTCAAACCTGACAACAGTAAAAGTTGATGATTTTAGTGATTAGTTATGAGGAGACAGAGAGTATTATTAGTTATCTGTATATTATACTGGAGGTTACAAGTCACTTGAGAAGTGTTCCTTTGCACTGAATTTTCTATGGATGCCTAAAGTAACAGATATTACACAGGTGAACTAGTATAAGGAATATTACATTTGGTGCAGTATTTCATGAAATTGATGCCACTTAGTGGCATCTTGAACAGTGACTCATGTGTGTTACAGATTTACATTACAGGCCTACGTTAAAGATGCGTGTAAGGATTTCATGTAATTTCTTAAGTTTATCCTGGTTCAGCTCAAAATTTCATTTCTGTATTTTTTCATTGACAATATTCTAAGATGTTGAAAACACGAAGTCTTTCTGTTGTCTATTATTTCTTCTGTTCCTACTATTTATTCCCACCTGAAGTCAGAATCGCAGATTGTGGCGTCAGTCATAGCACAACAATGAAGAGTGATGTCACAAAGGACAGATTATTATTTCAGGTGAGAGAAAGCAGCTAAAGTACATTAATTTTTCAGAAACAAAGACATCAGATTTTTATGCAAATATCCTTTGTAATACAGTATAATGGAAATGAAATGCAATCAATATGCAGTGTGACTACAAGCAGGTTATTTTCTGAAAGAGATGCTTTTCAAAACTGTACCACAAGAAGACAGAGATCTTAAAGATGACTGAAACAGAAACAGACAAATGAAGAGTGGAAATGAATCTCAATGGCATGAAAAACAAAGAAGCTCGAAAGTTCTATTTCTTTGCCCATTTCCACCTTAATTCTTTCATTATATTGTTTCTCCTTCTTTTGTATTTTCTTTTTTTTCTTTTTATCTTTAAATAATACATGGCTTCTATCAACGGGCAACTGAAGAAGTAACTGAATCATGACATTAACAGTTGACAAGAAAATGAAAATATAAAAGTTTAAAAGATTTTTTTAGTATTTGAGATTATCAGTATCTGGTTACTTTAATTGCCAGAATACAAAATAGTGAGTATGCATCTGAGACTTACAGGTACACCAGTGAAATCAGAAAGGGTGAAATACAGCTTTACTACTCATTCTTAGTAGAAGAAACAATAAATAGAAATACTTGCTTAAAATAACCAAAGCCAAAACAAAACCAGAAAGAGACTAACATTTTCCAAATATCCCCTACGTATCAAACTGTTGTACCAAAATGGTCATGAATCTTGTTTTCATTTTTCATTTGAGATAGCACCTTTAAAATCAGACACACATTTCTGCTGTGTTAGCTTTGCTAATATTTCAAATTTAATATCTTAAATACTTTATGTGTTTAGAAAAATCAGTAGCTGGATGTACATTCACAAATTGATACAAGAAATGTATTTATGGACCTTGATTTTATGAAATGAAAAGATATCCTCCAATAAAACCACTGGAATATATTTTCTTCTCACAAAAATCTATAGTTTTTATTTTTATACTTCCAGATTTGGATGCCATAAAAATTATAAAAGTGAAATCCTGAACCCACTAAAATTACTGACAAATCTTTCACCAATATCCATGGGGCAATTATTCCCTGTTTGATAGTACTCCATGTTTAGGTTTAATTACTCAAAGAAGTATCTACTCATGTTCCTTTTACAGGAAGGGTTGTATTAAAAATGGTGTAGAATTAATAACCATTTACTGAAAAAACCTTGCCCTGAAAGAAAAATATTTTAAAACAAAACTAAAAAAACTATTGCTACCTATTTTAAAGGGCGTGCAAATAATCTCAGCTGAATAAATTGATTATAGGCATACATTTAGTTTCCTGCCTTTACTGTCAGAACTGATTACGATGACAAGACTGACTCACAGAATATTTTCTTATAATAAAGGAAAGATTTTATGTATGAATCTAGTCTTCCATAGAAATCTAACCATGGGCTTAGATCTGATTCTGTTCCTACTTAAATTCATAAATTAATTCAGCAGATTTCAATTAATGGAAGACTCACAGAGATTTCAGATGAGGCCCTATTTTGTATGATTATGGCTTAATGAGCCTGATGGATTTTTTTTGCAGTGGAAGTTCCTAATAATTAAGAGAATGTTCATCTTCTGTAGCTTGTTTAACTGTAACCCTGACAGAAAGTTCTCACAGAATCACAGAATCACAGAATCACAGAATAGTAGGGGTTGGAAGGGACCTCTGTGGGTCATCTAGTCCAACCCCCCCGCCGAAGCAGGGTCACCTACAGCAGGCTGCACAGGACCTTGTCCAGGCGGGTCTTGAATATCTCCAGAGAAGGAGACTCCACAACCTCCCTGGGCAGCCTGTTCCAGTGCTCCGTCACCCTCAGAGGGAAGAAGTTCCTCCTCATGTTCAGACGGAACTTCCTGTGCCTCAGTTTGTGCCCATTGCCCCTTGTCCTGTCACTGGGCACCACTGAAAAGAGCTTGGCCCCATCCTCCTGACACCCACCCTTCAGATATTTGTAGGCATTTATAAGGTCCCCTCGCAGCCTTCTCTTCTTCAGGCTGAACAAGCCCAGTTCCCTCAACCTCTCCTCGTAGGGGAGATGCTCCAGTCCCCTCACCATCCTTGTAGCCCTCCGCTGGACTCTCTCCAGTAGCTCTTCATCCTTCTTGAACTGGGGAGCCCAGAACTGGACACAGTACTCCAGATGAGGCCTCACCAGGGCAGTGTAGAGGGGAAGGAGAACCTCCCTTGTCCTGCTGGCCACACTCTTCTTGATGCACCCCAGGATCCCATTGGCCTTCTTGGCAGCCAGGGCACACTGCTGGCTCATAGTTAACCTGTCGTCCACCAGGACACCCAGGTCCCTCTCCGCAGAGCTGCTCTCCAGCAGGTCCACCCCAAGCCTGTACTGGTGCATGAGGTTGTTCCTCCCCAGGTGCAGGACCCTGCACTTGCCCTTGTTGAACCTCATCAGGTTCCTCTCTGCCCAGCTCTCCAGCCTATCCAGGTCACGCTGAATGGCAGCACAGCCTTCCGGTGTGTCTACCACACCTCCCAGTTTGGTGTCGTCAGCAAACTTGCTGAGGGTACATTCTAACTCTTCATCCAGGTCGTTGATGAAGAAGTTAAACAAGACTGGGCCCAGTACTGACCCCTGAGGGACACCACTTGTCACCAGCCTCCAACTAGACTCAGCGCCGCTGATGACAACCCTCTGAGTTCTGCCATTCAGCCAGTTCTCTATCCACTTCACTGACCACTCATCCAGCCCACACTTCCTCAGCTTCCCCAGGAGGATATCATGGGAGACTGTGTCGAAAGCCTTGCTGAAGTCAAGGTAGATAACATCCACAGCTCTCCCTTCGTCTACCCAGCCAGTCATGTCATCGTAGAAAGCTATCAGATTGGTCAGGCATGATTTCCCCTTGGTGAATCCATGCTGACTACTCCTGATAACCTTCTTTTCTTCCACTTGCTTCATGATGGCCTCCAGGATAAGCTGCTCCATCACCTTTCCCGGGATGGAGGTGAGGGTGACCGGCCTGTAGTTCCCTGGGTCCTCCTTCTTGCCCTTTTTGAAGATTGGAGTGACATTGGCCTTTCTCCAGTCCTCGGGCACCTCTCCTGTCTTCCAGGACCTCTCAAAGATGATGGAGAGTGGCTCAGCAATGACATCCGCCAGCTCCCTCAGCACTCGTGGGTGCATTCCATCGGGGCCCATGGATTTGTGGACATCCAGATCGCTTAAGCGATCCCTCACACAGTCCTCCTCGACCAAGGGAAAGTCGTCCTCTCTGTAGGCTTCCTCTCTTACCTCCGGGGCCTGGGATTCCTGAGGGCCAGTCTTAGCACTGAAGACTGAAGCAAAGAAGGCATTCATTAGCTCTGCCTTCTCCGCATCCTCCGTCACCAGGACACCCGCCTCATTCAGCAGCGGCCCCACATTGTCCCTAGCCTTCCTTTTGCTGCTGATGTAGTTGAAGAAGCCCTTCTTGTTGTTTTCTCCAGGAAAGACTTTTTCAAACAGATTTTAAATAAACTGTATTTGCATATAGCAATGCTCAGAATATTAAAATCATCTAAGTATATTATTTTACCAAAGTTCTTGTAAATACCATAAAATCTGTGCAAATTCAAAGTTTTTCTGGAATCCCTTAATGCACAGGACTAGCTGTGTGACTCTGCAAAAAGCTGAAGAACAGTTTTGTGTGAACCAGAACTGTGAGTAATTATGGAGAAATATACTAAATATTTGTTTGAGATATACACTTAAAGTACTGCTTTGTAAGAGTATACACTTTCACTGTAATTAGGCTTTAAACCAGAACTAATATAAAACTACATTCCAACTACTTTATACTAAAATATCAATTTAAAACTTCATTCTAACTTTGTCTGTTTAGAATTTCTCTTTGAATTTGCTATAAATTCTGGGTTTTACAAGCCCTTTATTTTTTACCCTTCAAAGTGCTGGAAGAGACAGCTCAGTCTGGCATCAATATTACACATCAGGGCCTTAAATATTGTAAATAAGTTGCAATTAATAATACCTCACTTCAAGCTGAGGTCTGACTGAATTTCTTCCTGAAGTTATATGATTCCCACATACAGCAGCAGTAAGTTAGATGCAACGGTTATAAAAAGCTAATTACTCCTAAGAGTCTCATTCAGCATAAAACTCAGTACCACCACTATTTTGGACTAAACTGTGTCCTTGTTGCAGGAGGCTGGGGAAGAAATACGCGAAGATGAGTTGGCCTTTTAATTTTGTGCAAACTAGAAAGATATTGGACTCTGCAAGCAAGCTCTATTTCCTTTGTGTTACATGTATGAGAAGACTGAGAAAAAATAAAATATGAAGAAATCAGAATTTCCTCATGTCTCTTCTCACAGGTTAGTGTTACTGCCACTGATAAACTTCCAAGCAAGACAGACCCCCACAGGAATTCCAAAAAATCAACTCATAAAAAATCAAATGGAAATATAGTAACAGCAAAATTTTTACTTTCCTTTTTCTGTAGACTATTTGGGACCAAGCAATTGCATGCCATGGGAGTAGGTTGGTCTAAGGGCCTATCACGTTAAACGGAGTAAGTGACTGTGATAAGTGCCAAAAGGACACCCCTCCCATTGAGTCACAAGGTTCAGAGCAGATCCCTTTGCATTCTAAATTCTCTCTCAGAGAAGAGTCTAGGTGCGGCTGGATCTACTCCTAGTCCCAGACTTGGTCAATGGTTTAAGTCTAAAGGTTTAAGTGTGTAGCCACTTCTCAGATTCAGCTTGCCTGTCAGAGCCCTCCCAAGGGCTTTCACTGAAACAGTTTCGCAAAGTTGAAACAATAGGTAATTTATTCAAGCGACAGGTATCACAGATTCAGGATTGCCGTTGATAAAATGCATTGTCTAGAAAAGTTGAGTTCAAAGTAATAGTTTAGCGCTTTAGTTAATGATTTGTTCCCGGGGATACGTCTGACAAAGTCAGAGGCGCGACTCTCACCAAAAAGGCATCCCTTCTTGGGGGGGGAAGAGAGGTTCGGGCCTCTCGACCCGTCCGTCAGGTGAAGTTCTCGCTTGGCTCCTCCTCCCAAAGAGAGTTTTCAACTGTCAATTTTTATACGTTTGAAAATCTTTTTGCGAGGTGGGACTAAGTCAATTATTGTGTATCGATTTGCTCTTGGCATGGAATGTTGTGTCATCACAAGCGAGACTCAGTAGTTTGACACACTTATGGAGCAGGCATCTCGCTATGCACTTCCGGGGGCATGTGTGCTTTATCTGAAGCAATCTCTCACTGTGCGATCTCCGCTGTGCCCCACAGATCACTTAGTTTACAGTGATGGGCTATACCCCCTTACTTCTGTCTGATAAGTGCAAGTTAATTGTCCCTTTGCTAACTCTTCAGCTATTGACGCCTGAATCTGAGAATGTCTTTTGCCTTGCATTGACAAGTCCAGCAATGCCATCTCTTACACCCCGGAGCCTTCTCTTCTCCAGGCTGAACAGCCCCGACTCTCTTAGCCTGTCCTTGTTGCATTGACAAGACCAGCAAGGCCATCAATTATAGGGCCAGAAATCATTCTTAATTTCCAAAGAGGTTTGAGATGAAGGACTAGAACATAGGACCTAAAATAGGATAAGTCACCTTTCAGGGTTTTTTTCTTGTTGTTATATTATGAAAGATTTACCTATAAAGAAAGTGTTTTATCCAGAATGATAGCAATTAATTTTGAAATAAATCCCTACGTGTGCAGTATCATTCATTGCTGAATGCGTAAGCTCTGTTTTGTATTTAATGAGACATGAATAGTTTGTGACTTAGCCCTCTTTTAAGCACCTAGGAAGATAGTGATAGCAGGTTCAATGATAGAGCAAAATGGGATTTCAAGAAATGTGAGAAAAATGAAAAAATAGATGTCAAGATTTCATAATTTCACTTAGTCATTATCAGGAACCCAGCAGCGAGAAGAAGGAAGAAATCTTGAAACACCAAGAAGAGAAACGGAGAGTGACCTTATCAAGAAAGGATGCGTCTTAATGAATAATCAATACCATTATTATCTCCGGAACAATAAAGATCTCCCAATTTCCCTTTGTTTTCACAAATCTTCAAACCAACATAAAAGTGGATAATAAGAACAGGCAAGCTGAGAGAGCTTTTCTGCCCTTCTCATGTTTATTATCTAAATTTCAGTTTATGTATTATGCATTTTTTGGTTTGGTTTGTTCAGTCAAGCTACTTTGCTTAGGAATCGGCATCTTTTATTTCCTGTATTTTTTGTTGTACCCTGTCTTTTTTCGAAGTATATTTGCTTTGGATAATAGAAAGTCATGGCCTCCTCTGGTTTACTTAAGAGATGGTTTGTTGTTTTCTTTGAAAAGTGTGACATCTTGGGCCTCTGTATACAGTAAATAAAATAAGTAGTAGATGACATATTAATGGCTGATGCTAACGAATACAGAAATAGACTGCAGTGCCTATCCTTAAAGATGGTATAGCAGTGGACAGACTTCCCAGACAGCAGAAGTTGACTAACAAATCCGTTTAGGACCCTGTGAAACATGTTGAATGTAAAAGTAAAACCATGGAAATTCCCTGTGGCTCTACATAGAGCCACTAAAATGACTAGACTATTAGGAGCCTGTTTCAGCACAAGAAAGGGGTTAGGTGACGCAGCTTAGCTGACCTGTGTTTATGGGAGCTGCATACTTCCATTTACAACTCTGAAAGTCTTCCCATGTGTATCTATCTCAGTACAACCTCAACAGTCCATTGCAACAGAGCTGTGGAAGAGGTTTGGTTTCTTTGCAAGGGATGGCTTCACAATCTTTTGCTAGGGAAAAGAGATAGGTGGCTGGGAGCAGCAAGAGCAGATGGCTCCCTGGGGACCAGGGCACCAGGAGCAGCAGGAGTTCCCCATGGGTTTTTCAGGGCAGGGCCTGGCAGCCAGGGCCCGTCCAATGGCCCCAGCCAGGAGAAGGCAGCTAGGGGGAACCAGGGGCCGCCCCAGTCCTGGATGTCAGTCACCTTCCTGGTGATGGGAACAGGCCGAGGCCAGGCCTGGACATGGGCCTGCGGGCAGGCCCATGGCTGGGCAGGGCAGGGCTGAGGGGAGCTGGAGACAGGCCCAGTTGGGATGTCACTGGGGCAGTGGCTAACAATCCCAGGGGTCTGCAGTGGGGTCCTGGGCCATGAGCAGGGTTGTGGAGCCCTGGGGGGTGGGCAAGGACAGGCAGGGCTGTCAGTGCCTCAAGGCCGTGGCAGTGCGGAACATTTTGTTTATGTGACTTGATAAAATCATAAGAAATAAACAGCACATTACAGATACTAAAAGACCACCAAAAAAGGCAGTGCTAGAGAACAGAATAGATTCAATTTGCTAGGCATTTGAGATGAACCTTCATCAAAATCTTTGGTGGAAGGCATCTGACTTCACTTTTGCTTTGCCTGCAGCACTCTCCCTCATCCTTCATTGATGTTTGATTTTACACAAACATCAAGTCTTGCTCCTCAGGCTTTGTTTTCAGATTTGGACTAGAAGGAATCCAAGGTATAAAAAAAAAGAAAAAATAAAAAGCCTTATTAAAACCTACAAATCTTCTGGTACACAGTAGTAGAAACTGACATTGGATAGATTTTCTGTCTGAGGCCATAAGTATCTTTTAAGAATTACCTCCTGCTTTCTCATGGACTTCTTCCCCAAATCAGGCAAATCACAAAAGATCCTTTTTACTCTCCAATTACTGCAGCACACCTGAAGTGAATTATAGAACCCCCAGTTAACGTAGTAACTCATATCAATGGAGTTGCAGTTCCAGAGAGAGGAGGGTGCTTCAAAGATGGGTTAATAAGAGCTGAGTCAGTTGGAAAGCAGAAGTACACCACACACAGCCATTAATGGTAAATATTTATACTTATTGTTCACACATAAGACACACAGACAGTCTACCAAACAGACAGTCAAGGATATTAGGAGCACAAAAACTTTTTCATGTTTATTTCCTTCCTTACAGCATCGCACTTGTGTAGACAATGTAAAGAAAATGTCCAGGCACAATCATTGATGCAGGTATCAGCATTTACAGACAAAACTACATGCTGTGCAGCAAATACTGTCACCTTATATTTAGAACACAGAAGTTGTCTGAAGTTGACTGCAAGAACAATATCTGAGATGAGCTTAGAGTTATAATAACTATAAAGCATATGGCACACAATTTTATTCTGTCATAATATAGCTTCTAAATTCCCTAGTATAATTGCCACTATTTCAGTCTCAATAATTAAATCCTTAGTTTTCAGTGATGCCAGTAAACTATAACCAATATTTGACTGCTCTTACTGTCTTGGTCTGTTTACTTGAAAAGCTCAATATAACTTGCTCAAGATAGCAAAAATTCAAGTGTTCAGAATCTTCAAACCCTGTTCCCTGAAGATTAGTTTCTGTTTCTGACTAAAGAAAATGCATAACTAACAGATTAATGTAGTAATATTTGCTGGAATAATTCTGGAAATGTTGCTAAATAAGATTGCATTAGGTTTTGTGCATTTTAGAAAGAACATTAACATTTTAATCTGGGGTATTCGTTTTTTGTTTAGGCTATCTCTGACCTTCACTTTGAAACAGGTTTATTTGTAAATGGTCCTGTGTTTTAATCAACAATATGATAAGAGTTCCTGCATCTAGATACACACACTATTATCATTCCTAGCTTTTTTTTCCCTCTTCAAATAGCTATATTTCATTTGTTAAAAAAAAAAAAAAGTCAACTTCAATTCTGAGTTCAGTTGTAATTTGTTTATGTGTGTTGAATCTACTAGACAAAAATAAATAGAAATAGGCTGCAGCTTGGCAAAGCAGTTGCTTCAGTTGCAGTCTCCCTGAAAGATGTCATTTCAGATTTTTTCACTTAATGGAGTTCTGACCTCCCTGACTTTTTAATAGTATTTTCACTTTGCATTGTACCTTTTATGTGTTGCACTAAGATATCTTTCTGAAATTTCCCTTCTACAAGCAAAATACTTCATGACAATATGGAGAGTTTGGACTGACAGAGAAGCACGGAGCTGACCTATTTGTTGAGAATTTCTTATTAAAGGTAAATATATATCACTTCCTGCATGGACAGATAAACTGAGTCTGGAACATGTGGTGTTCTAGCTATGCAAGATGTTTCAGGTGGACTTATTCCTGACAGAGAACAGCTCTTCTATAGAACTTTAGTTTTCCATCTGGAAAGTTGAAACGAACATTTCATGTTTGCTTTCTGAAAA
Source organism: Opisthocomus hoazin (assembly GCF_030867145.1). Classification (NCBI taxonomy): domain Eukaryota; kingdom Metazoa; phylum Chordata; class Aves; order Opisthocomiformes; family Opisthocomidae; genus Opisthocomus; species Opisthocomus hoazin. The sequence goes on along the minus strand of NC_134416.1, from coordinate 66,319,555 downwards.
TCAATATCCATATAAGGCAACGCATGAAGATAAGGGCTACAGGTCAAGTCACATACTAGCCCCTTGGATCCTTCAGTACCTAGCTCCATCCTGTCCCTAAACCCAAAGAAATACAGGGAACTGAGGCATTCCTTTCTTTCACTTACTAGTCAGCACCAGGGCCAGTAGAAGAAGCGATGAATGGCTGAACACTTGTGGTGGTGCAGCCCACTCCCCTGACCTGGCAATCCCAGAACCAGTCAACATTGTATTCTTGCTTGCACTGCAATAATAGTTAGCTGGTGTGCATTAGATCGGGATGACTTGGCACTTTCCTTGTCTTTGTGCAAGAGCAGTGAGTTGGGCCGATCAGCCACTCTCTGATCGCACCTGAAACTCTTGATGCCCAGGGTCGCACCCGCCTGCAGAACTGTACGTTCTGGGTAGTACTAGAAATGTATAGTTTCTGTCTGCATCATGTGGATTGTGACCGGGATGGAAAATTACTGATGCCTAAAGTCAGTCATCTTGAGACCCTATAAACGGCGGTGCCAAGGCAGACCCTTTGAGATCTCGTGTGCAGCAGGCTGCGCGCAGTACCTCCCTCTGAGTGGGACTCTTCTTAGAGTAACTTGTGAGCTACCTGTGCTGATCTCCTTGAGACTCAACCTTCACCCATTGAGAAATCATTCAATTTGAAGTAAGTATTTCACTGAACACGAGGGGAATTTTTGTGTGAGTGTGTGTGTGTGAATAAATTCAGCATAATATTCTATTACTGTGGTTTAACAAAAAATCCTCCTTATTTGTTTAGTAAGTGTTAACTAGTGATTAATAATTGCCAACTTCCTGTAACTCTCTCTCTCTCTAAACTGCGAACACACAAACATATTGTTTAGACACAAACAGTAGTGGTCTAAGGTTGGTTCTGTATCCAACCGCACCTAGGCTCCTCTCTGAGAAGGCGTTTAGAAAGCAAGGGGGTTCAGTTCAAACCTGATGACTCAACGGGAGGGTCCCCCTATCCCCTTACACACTTTCTTATGCTCTGTATAAATGATTTTCTATATAAAACCCCTTTTGATTTTGTATTCCATTCATTTGCTAAGTAATAGACTGAGCCTTGCCAATAAACTCTGTAAAATCACATTTTCTAAATTTTCAGTAAAATCTTTTCTTGCAAAACCTTTGAGTGATCATTTAAGCGAGCTAACCACTCATTCGCGACCACACTTCAGCATTCATATCCTTGACACTTGTTTTTGCATGGTAAAGCCAAAAGGAAAGAAACCTTCCAGACAAGCAACCAACAGCTCAAAGAATTTTATTTCAGATTTTGAGGGGTTTTATACTCATTTTTCCCATGGAAGACTTCATAATGTTTCAGACATTCTTAAGTGGGAAGAAATTTCCATTATTCAGAAAGCTCTAACTTTGGTTTTATGAAAAGCAGGTAAGGTTAGAGAACTCAGCCTACCTTGAAAATGAAGTCACTTGCAGCAGCTACTGGAACTACTTCTTCACCTGTTACTTGAATGTTGTGTTTGTACAGCTCTTCATGAAGAAGGACTAACTGATATTTTTTTATAACACACAATTAGGACACTTTCTTCCACCAATATATACTCCCTTTTAGTCTCAGAAATTTATTCTATTGATTTTAAATGAGAAAGTTTTTTTCATAATTCAGAAGACTCAGTTTTGAAGTGTTGGCAGTTGATGCAATTTCTTCATTAAACAACTCTGCTGCCTTCAGTTGTTGTGCTGTTAACTATATCCTGTTCACCTCCAGAAATACAATATTTCTGTTCATTTTAACAGGAGTTTTGAATGAGGGAAAACCAGATATTATTCAAGGATACCTCAAATTTCTGTTTTAATTTGGAAATACGTTTTTAAGCTTTTCCCAGGCAACTAGGACACCATCGGCAGTTATGCTTACCTCACTATTGAGGCTTTCAGTACAATTTTACTTTTTTTTTTTTCCAACCCTACAAGGAAGATCTTACACCTGAAAAAAAGTTTCTCTTTCTTGTTGTGTTTTAAGTTTCTTTTCCCCATTCAGAACCTTTAGTAAGACATGAAAGTCAAAGTGCTTATAAATTTAAAACCATGCCTTTTTTTTACTATAGTATACCTATCTTTTTGGCAAACCAGTGTGGCTTGCCTTACAGCATTTTTGCCTGTATGAAATTCAGTTTCTTGAAAGAAAAAGAAAAATCACCTAAAGACAAAAATAGACACTGATCTTTCAGCTAAAAGCAAGATGACAATGTTACCATAATAGTACTTGGATAAAGTTAACATTCTTTCAGGCATGCCAGTACTTGACAGACAAAAATGTTGGTCAGAAAGCCACTTTGTGGTGTCTCAGAGAAAAGTATAAACACCATAAATGTGGTACTTATACTCACACTTCTTTATAGACCTATAGAAGAACCTTGACATTTTCTATGAATTCAGTATGAATAGCTGTATGTTTTTATTTTGATATCAAGGATCCTGCCACGGCTTTGGTGTTTTGCTTTGGTTTCAGAAGTTTTTTTATAGGAACTAACTTTTTTATTATAGGAATTAACACTCAGAATAATTAGACTGCATTAGAAAGTGTATGAAATTGGTTTTAAAGGTGTTGTACAATAATGTCTTATCAACTAGCTAGAAACTTTCATCTGATGCTATGGAGAGTAGCACAACTATGCCACTGGTTTAATTCAAGATTATCAACTCTTCTGAAGAATAACTATTACACTCTCTGAGGTAATCCTCTATTTCTGTTTTATCTTTTCAGCACATAGAGAAATCTCTCTATTTCATGCAAATTTCTTTCTTATCCATATTACATAGAATCAAATTATCATCAAGTCTTGTCTCATCTTTGCATATAAATTAAAATGTATTTTGACAACAAACTATGACAAAACAGTCTAAAACAGTCTCGTCTAGGAGGGGTGCTGTCTCAAAACTAAAGGTTCTGAAGAAAAAATAGCATGAAAAATATTCTTCATTTTATTCCTAATTCAGCAGAAGTTTTTGTTTCTCTGTTGATGGAAAAAGTCAACTCCTCTTTCTTGGTATTAAAACCAAAAGAAGTAGCTCTGGGACCAGCTTTTCTTTCCTCAGCCTTGCTCAACAGCAACCACCTTGACAAGCTTTCTTGTGCTACTACACGAAGGCACTAAGGTGTGCACAGAGCAAGGTTATACATAGTGATGTTTCAAATATTTTAAAAATCACATTCTCTGGGTTATTAAAAGACTGAAATAAGTGGTGATTTAACAGAGATGTGAAAAATGTTGAAGCAGAGTCACATTCAGAAACAAATGGTTATTTAACTAAGGCTTCAAACCTTGAGTTACTCAGCAGGATGCCAAAGTGAGCCATTTGCCTGAGAGTGCTTCCTGTAATACATGAAGATATTGAATCTTTCAGTAAAAAAAAATCAAATCAGATACACACCAAAACTCAACTTTCATTAGTCCCAAGAACACTGGTATTATTCAGTCCTATGAAAGTTTTCAGTGACAATGAGAAAACACCAACAACCAGCAAGGGTTTACATTAGCAATTCTACCATTTTAGCAATACTCACTGCTGTTTTCTGTTCACTGTCATTTGACAATGAACTGTGAGGTTTATATTTCAAACAAAGGAAAAGAACATTTCAAAATCATAAGGAAATGTACAAGGGAAGCATTAAATACGGTAATGCTTGGGACAGCATATTGGCTTCCAGTTTCAAGAATATAGTTGAGAAAAGTTAAACACAATGCTATACACAGTTAATAGTGTTGCATCTATAAAGGAAATCTAGAATAATTCTGCCTGAGGTTGATATATTTCACAGAAGATGACAGAGCATGTCAAGCATTTCTTTGCTTTCTGTTTGAGGATGGAAGTACAGTTGCAATTTCTTCAAATTGGACAGATTTCCAGTAGTTTCAAAAAAGGATTACATAAAGTGTTGAACAGAGTTTGGACGGGTTTAAAGTTTCATAATATTATTGACCTAATTAGAGTGAAAGAGCTTGTAGTTTCTTTTTTTGCAATATCTTTCATGAATTGGAGACCAATGTCACCAAGCACTTTTAGCTATAAAAATAGCTTTTTACAACTTAGTCCCTTGTCAAAGTTTTGATCACAGGAGGAATATCGCACTTGTAACCTGGAGGCTTTAGAATATCCTTGAAGAATTCAGAGGCGGTTTCAATCCCCTTTCAGCAGAAATTATTTGAACCTCAGTTTCCCAACTCAGGATACTCAGAAAGAGAACAATATAGTCATAATATTATTCTACTCAGTAAATAAGCAACTTCAGAACTAAATAACAGTGCCAGGACTACATGGCTATACATTCAAAGGAGATAATGTTTCATAAATATGTCTAATGCTGCCCTTGGTGTGGTAACAGGAGAGTTATTAAAACTTTCTAGCAGGCAAAGCTCAGCCTCTGTAATATTGTCTCCTAGAGGCTTCATATCTCATGTCTTAGTCTCTTGTTCTAGGCCTACCCTGTCAAACAGCATTTTTTTTCCAATACACATGTAGGGGAGGAAAAAAGAATGCAAGTGTTCCTTGTTTTCTGAATACTGGAAACTCTCCCCTGGTTTGCAGTTCTGGGGGGTGACTGAGAGAAACAGAAATATACACCGAGTCATCAAACCTGAAACATGAAATCATTGGGGGACTCTGCAGAATTGCTGTATAATTTCCACTGTTTGAGTTACACTGGTTAAAGTAAAGGTAATAGGTTATCAATGTCATTTTCACATTTCTTTTAACATTTCATAACATTAAAAACAGCCTTCCCAAGCTGCAAGGAATCACTAATAAAAATGTGAAGTAATAAACATTTTGAAACCAAAACAGCGTTCAGTGGATAAGTAACAGCACATATTACAATTCAAAGTCTTACAAAACGGGTGCAGGTGGAAATCAAAGATATATTCTTAATTTGAAGTGTGGAAAGGGAGGATGGGAGAAGGGATTTTTGATGATTCAGAAAGATTTCAACTGCTGGAAACTCACTAACTGTAATTTAAGAACAGCTTGGCTCATTTTCTTCAAATATCAGGTTATCTGCTTTCTAAGGAAATTTTCAGATGGAATACATTTCTTAAGAAAGGCTAAGGAAAAGTTGAAACACGACTTCAGCATAAGGTTAGTAACAACTGTCACTACGCTCACACTGAATGTAGCTTTAAATGATGATCTCAAAATAGAAAAAGCTTCATGTTACTGTTGAAATATTATTCTCTTTTGTTTCTGAAGTGAGATATCTTAAAGCACTAAGCTATTTAGCATGATGAGAATTAAATAGCCATACTACGTGGATTTGTCGTTGCCAGCTGTGGCATCACTTACATTTCATATTAACATGTTAAAACTTACTGCTATATTTGAAACACTCAATCAAGTTGTAGCCAGAAGGAAAAGCTGTTTTAAGGTAGGTAAAGTTGCAAACAAAATCTCTTTATGCTTTTGAAATAAACATGTTAAATATTCTGAAAGATAGAAACTGCAGTTCTCACTGGCCTGTATCAATCAATTTGTCTGGTATTTTGGTAATTTGAAACTGCCCTTCTAGGTCATCTCCTACAAATGGCAATAAAGGAAAGGGTTTATGTTTGCAGCATGTACTGAAGTCCTACAGAAACACTGTAGTTTGTGATTCTGTTGTAAAAGCTGAACGAAATTATTTTTACTGCAGTTGTTGAGTAGGTGCAGGAATCCTTACAAAAAACTTTTTGGTTTTTTTTTAAATAATCTGAAGAGGTTACTGGAAAGTGCAAGATGAAAAGCAGGTAGACCATTCTACAAAGTGAAATGGTGCAATAGTTAAAAGATTTGCTGAAAAGAAAAAAAAAATAAGATAAATAAACCATTATGTGTAAATAATCAAGGAATACACTATTACTGGAAGTTCACATTATGTACGTTTGGAGCTTTAGTGCCTTTAATTTTCACCTGTATCACTAATGCATGTGTAGCTAGGCACCTGAATTTCCATTGCATACTTTTAAAGACGTATTAGCAAGTATTTGCTAGTGCAATGAAGAACTAACGGGATATAATAATGAAGACTCCAGTACTGCTATGAAGACTCTATAGTAACACTACAGTCAGAGTAGACGTGATCTTTTGTGTGAACCTGTAACCAAATGCTGCAAAGGACAACAAAGGAAAGTATGTTTCTAGACCATTATTTTACTGTCTTTGGAAACCATGGGCAAAAGAAGCTAAAGTTTTCTCCTGCCGTATATGGATTTCTTATGAGATGGCAAGTTCTCTCATCATTATTATCCGTGCAGTTTCTGAGCACTTTTTGAGACATCATTCAGAAAAAGCAATTGCAACTAGTCTGCAAACAGCAAGCAAGACACAGAAGTGGCAATGAGAACAGATCCTGTAAAAATATCAGAAGAGAAACACAAAGGAATGCGTAGGTTCATTATCCAATGGAAAATGAGATTTGCCAAAAATAAATATAGCCTCCAGTCTTTAGATCCTGGGATTCTTTCTTTGCATCAAGACAAAATTGTTATGTCTTCAGCACAAAGGAGATGACTGACCTTTTTCATGATTTCTGTCTCAGAACTAGGGTCAGAACACTAAACAATGTACACACTGAGATATATCAACAAAGAGTTATACTTTACCGACTACTGTTTTCCTTTTCGTTTTGTAGTGCAGATTAGTCATGAAAGACAATGATCTCTATGGAATAAACAAACACAAAGATTTAAAGTTGATAATTTGATGGATGTATCAGTCTATCCATAATAGCAAACCTCTGTATTACAGATGGAATTTTTTTTTGCTGTTAATTCATTGTGGACATTTGCTGAAAAGAGGTAAGAGCATTACAATATGGATGGGTGTAATCCAAGTTTAATGAGACCCACCAGCTTATCAGCCGCTGAGAAACAAACCTTGTGATGAAAAGAACTGAACTCCAGTGTCCTGATCATAGACATAATGTAAAAAATGCAATTTATTGCATGTCAGAGAAGTATACATAATTTGCTGCTGTAGACAAGTTACTGAAGAACTTCCATTGCAGACATTAATACCTACGTATGTGGAACAAAAGGCTACTACACATTTCAGAATTTTACACACCATTTCCTGCATTTATCGCTCCTGGACAACAGCAAATGATTTTCAGATGCAATTGAAACTAGCAGCTTGAAAATGATAGTGCCAATCTAAACTAAGTTTAAAATAACCTCCTGACCAAAAAGTAAGTGAATATCTAAGCCCATACTGGTAAGAAATTTAGACCTATGTTTTAGGTTTAAAATCAGTTCCTCCCTTTGTAGTTACTTACAATAAAAGTTGAATTTAATAGTGCAGAGTAATTTTTTCTTCCTTTAGTGGAAATCTGAATGTGGTATTTATTATTTAAGTTTCACTCATAATTCACAGAAACTAAAAGTTACTATATCTAAGTATTTCTTCTCTATACATGACAACTACACTGGAAGAGAAACCTTCGTTAAATTTTGCTTATGTGGGAAAGCCATTAATACATAATCTTGTCACTTAAATGTTGTGTCCTTCAGAGTGCAGAATAAAGACACATTGCCTTTGCAAATGCTGGGACTCAGAAGAATGAAAATATTTCTGTAAAGCACACATACACACAAATATAACCATGTGGTTGAGTGAAATGTAGATTACCAACAAAAAGAGTATGGATAAGATGCGCCAACTATTCAAAGCAAGTAAAAGAAAGGAAAGAGCAAAAAGGCATCTGGTGATACTGGGTGGCTCATGAGACAACTGAAGGCTTTGAGTTTTTCAGCTCTTAAGTAGTGTAATTTTAAACTTGAATCTGATTACTATTAATAAAAAATTTTTTTGCAATTTCATGACTTCCTCAAAAAGACTAAATGGGTTTACTTCCAGTAAATATACCAGCCTCCTAATAAACAGTCTTCAGAATCAGCATTCTTCTTGGCAGGTTTAATAGATAGATTTATGTATGCATAAATCTAGGTACCACAGTTAATCCCTCAATTAGTTCTTCTTGAAAAACAGTCAGGAATATTGGTGAAACAAAGTGAAAAAAACTCAAATGAAAAATATTTGTAGAACACTGTTTTCTTGGATTGTCAGTCTGAAACATTTAATTACCAGTAGATTCATCCAAACAAATCCCGTAAAAGAAAATCGTTACAAAACTCAAAACTTCACTAAAACCTGGGATCTGGATAAAACTAATGCATCCTTTTTCAACACATAGAAGTACAAAGCCACAGGAAAATCAACCCTGAGAAAAATTTGTGGCCCACAGAGAAGGAAATGTTCGTGAATTTATTTAACCCAGCTTCAAATTTTGTATGTCCCTTACCATAGTAAGAGAACAGTATTGTAAGCTACATTAAGATGCACATCAGTTACCCTTCTGCAAAATGGCCTGGATGTTTTTGTCCCTGACTTCAATGTTCATTTTCAGTCTGAGCACCTTTATTTTCTTGCCACAGAACAGAGGGTGGGTGAAGGAGAAAAAGTTATTATATGCCAACTTAAGCTAAGGGTATACCAACATGTTCAAGACATCTAGACTTAGGATCTAGCAATTACTTCTAAATCACAACACTATCTCAGGAAAGAGCCTCAGAAATGTTTAAGAAAGCAAGAACAGACCTGAGTCTATAAAACAAAACAGAAAAAGTTCAGGGGTTCAGACTCAGAATTCTAGAAAATCCATGTTAAGTGGCACTAACAACAGCACCCATCTGGAATGCCATACTAGAAGGACAAAAAGGAAGGTCAGAGAATGTGTAAATTAAGATATCACATGAACATATTTGTAGAGTTCGTCCACCAATAAATATGGCTCAATTACAGTAGTTATTAGGGGCTGAGTAGGTAATTCAAGAATTTCAACTCAGACTGGGGTTAATTTGAATGCAGGAAGAATAACATCACTAAAAATATCTGTATGAGGTTTGATTCGAAGTTTTCATATATGACCTCAAAGAAGCAGTTAATATTCAAAGCAGTGAATGGACGTTCATAAGTAAACTCTTACAAGTTCTAGTGATGTATTGGAAAACCAAGGCAGAGTGGTGACAAGTTTCTGCATACTTTTACCTTTTTCGTTATACCAAATTCTGAAAAAAATCAACAACACCTAACGTATTTGCAATGTACTTTCTTTAATATGACAATAAACTGACCTTGCTGCTTTGGAATCCTTTGCATTGTTGAGCAGGAGGAGTTAAAATTCTTCCTCCTTTACCTGGGTTGCATGGTATCTGTAGCAGTGTACTTCCAAATTTCATCAATTATTTGCTGGTTTGTCCCTGATTTAGTTAAATTGGAATATAATAAGGGTTAGCAAAGCCTTTATTAATTGTAACATAATTGCTCAAGATTATTCATTTATTGGACTGTAGCTGATTCTGACCATTCTATGATTCTGTGATTCTATGATTATGCCTGTGTGCATAGTACACACATGGTGAAAGCAAGTAGCCACTTCAAAACATGTTAATAGAGTTCTTTATCTATTCTTTTTTTTTTTAGGTTAGTGTTTATTAAACTTGAGTTATAAGAGAGCAATCCCACATATAATCTAAAATTCACAGGCTTTTTCTCATCTTAAGGAGGAAAGTTTTGTGAGAGGATGCATGCAGTACGAAAGGTCATTTTCCTGCACCTCTGTAGTGTAAAACTAAATTCTGACTTCGTGGTAAAAAGACTGATGTAGAAATCCTTGACTATTCTAGCCAAAGACTGACTTTGTGAATTCTCACTAAATCAGTTCTAAGATGTAGGTCTTCCTATCCCCTTTATTAATGTCACTATCTGAAATCCAGCATTTGAGACACATTCATGGAAAAACAAAATTTGACTTTTTGTGACAAAACAGAATTGTGACAGTTGATTGTCTTCTTATTGGCTTCAACATTCTTAACTTGTGAGGATATGGATAGGATCGTTATATAATGAATTGTCCATCCATGACTACAGCACGTATGTATTAATAGAAGTCAACATACAGAATCATAGAATCATAGAAAGTTTTGGGTCGGAAGGGACCCCTAGAGGTCATCTAGTCCAATCCCCCCGCAGCGAGCAGGGACACCGCTAACTAGATCAGGTTGCTTTGAGCCCTGTCCAACCTGGTCTTGAATGTTTCCAGGGATGGGGCCTCCACTACCTCTCTGGGCAACCCGTTCCAGTGTTTCACCACCCTCATTGTAAAGAATTTCTTCCTTATATCTAGCCTAAACCTACCCTGTTTCAGTTTAAAACCATTATCCCTTGTCCTGTCACTGTTGTCTCTACTAAAAAGATTGTCCCCATCTTTCCTATAGGCTCCCTTTGAGTACTGAAAGGCTGCAATCAGGTCTCCCCGCAGCCTTCTCTTCTCCAGGCTGAACAAGCCCAACTCTCTCAGCCTGTCCTCATAGGACAGGTGCTCCAGCCCTCGGATCATTTTTGTAGCCCTCCTTTGGATCCGCTCCAACAGTTCCATGTCCTTCTTGTGCTGAGGGCTCCAGAGCTGAACGCAGTACTCCAGGTGAGGTCTCACCAGAGCAGAGTAGACGGGCAGAATCACCTCTCTCGACCTGCTGGCCACGCTTCTCTTGATGCAGCCCAGGACACGGTTGGCCCTCTGGGCTGCCAGCGCACATTGCCGGCTCACGTCCAGCCTTTCGTCTACGAGTACGCCCAAGTCCCTCTCAGCAGGGCTGCTCTCGATCCTTTCATCCCCCAGCCTGTATTGATAGCAGGGATTACCCCAACCCAGGTGTAGGACCTTGTACTTGGCCTTGTTGAACCTCATGAGTTTCACACAGGCTCACCTCTCCAGTTTGTCAAGGTCCCTCTGGATGGCATCCCGTCCTTCTGGTGTCTCGACTGTACCACTCAGCTTGGTGTCATTTGCAAACTTGCTAAGGGTACACTCGATGTTGCTGTCCATGTCATTGATAAATATATTTAACAGCACCGGTCCCAGTACGCACCCCTGAGGGACTCCACTCATCACTGGTAACCATCCGGACATTGAGCCGTTGATCACTACCCTTTGGCTGTGACCATCCAACCAATTCCTTATCCACAAAACAGTCCACCCATCAAATCCATGGCTCTCCAATTTGGAGAGAAGGATGTTGTGGGGGGACCGTGTCAAAGGCTTTACAAAAATCCAGATAGATGACATCCATTGTTTTTCCCTTGTCCACTCTTGTTGTTACACCATCATAGAAAGCCACTAGGTTGGTGAGGCAGTGCAACATTCTGTATGAAAAAGTTCAAAATACTTTAGCTTAAAAGAATGAAATTAAAACACTAATAGTAATATCTTCCACTTTTTTAGTAACACTATCACTATTCTGCAGACTGGGAAAATGAAGGGGCAAGGATCTGGCCACACTTACCTAGAAGCTAATGACAGAAGTAGCAATAAAACACAGTTTGGAAGTCCTTAGACAGCTAATCCATGGAGAACCGCAGAAGAGAAGGGGCAAGAATGTGAATGATACCATTATTATATCCATTTCAGTGAAGGAACACAATTAGTAATAGTTCACAGCTTTTTTTCTGTCACCACTTAGTACACAGAATCATTATTTATTTTCCTCTTCCTTTTTTGTTGTTATTTTTTGACCTGTTTTGTTTCTCAGTCTTCCCAGTAAGGGCACATTATAAATTTATAAGAATATTTTTAGATCAAAATCATATGTTTATATTTACATTTTTATTTTAATCCTTTCTTTATTTACAATTACCAAGAAAGTTACACTGGCAATAAACAAGGCTTTATGTGTTAATTTATTGATGTGAAACAAGAGTAAGAGCTGTGTAAGCTGAAATATAGAAGATATGAAAATTCCATTCTAATTCAGGAACAAAATCACAGTCATAATTACAAAAAAATCTTCATTACCTTGAAATAGACTTCTAAAGTGTAAATTCAGTGACCACTCAGAAAGGGAAGTGCTGAATTCTACTGAAATCAATAATAATTTTCTAATCTTCTGGTCAATGTATGTATGACAAAGTGAACATCAAAATGTTTCAGGCTTGTGACCAAAATCTGCAATACCCACACTTCAAAATTATATCAAAACTAATGGAGAAGTTTCATTGAAGCTATAGTTGGAGGATACATTACTGAACATTTGAGAAAAGATAGTGAACCATTCCTGCTATCTGAATTAGTGATATATCGTCAACTGTATTTATTATTGTAGACTTTATAAAGAAAAGCTGTTGGTAGTTTCTTATGTTTTCTCCATAAAATATTGAGAAACCAGAAGTTTGGACGTTCCTTCATATTCTTTTTCTGACCATTTTGTCCTATTTTTACTGCTTCTCAATTATCTACTAAGAAATTAAGCAAGCAAGGCATACCCTTTCGTATTCTCAGAATAACCTTTTCTGCTTGAAAGTCTCCCGAAAGATACAGCCTCCTCTGCAGCAGGTGTAGTTTTAATGATGCTTTGATGCCATATGTCAAATTTCATCACTTGCTGTGAGGAGTGACATTTCTTTTGATAGCTCCTAGCAACAGCAATACCAGTTGTCGGTGGTCAGCTCACACTAGACAAATAATTCCTGTAGCAAGAACATTTAATTTCAGCTTCATGCCAGGCTGCAAACAATCTCTCTTGCTCTCTCCTGTAATTCTTTATAAAGTAAAAGAAATCTGTGTTATTAATTTGATGCACACTATATTTGTTTTCACATACACACTCACAAGAATGCAACTAGATTCTGCACAGGGGTGTTCCAAAGCTGCCTTCAGAACTGGATTTGCTGTCAGCATAGACAGTGAATATGTAAGCACAGTCCAAGGTGCAGGTGTGGATGACTTTAAGAACATGTTTGCCCACAGGTGCCAGGCAGTGGAAGTGCATGATTGCTATAACATTAAACTTACTGGTACATCAGCAGACATTCAGGTATGGATGATCTGCAGGTTTTCTGAGAAACCTCTACATGCACAGGGTGTTGGGGAATATGACTTTCCCCTTTGCTACTGTCATAATCATTCTTTGAGAAGTTATATAGGTATTCTGACACCATTGGCATCTACAGGTAAAGGAATCACTTGACAAGTGATTTTCAAACAGCACTTTACATTTCTTTTAATTCTAATGTTATTTTCATATCAGAAGCATATAATAAATTGCACTGCAGCTTTTCAAATCCGACACTATGAGTTATTGCTAATCAGTGACACCTTTAACATTTACGAATAAATAAACAAAGCAGTAACTTCAAACCTCGTTATAAGAGGAAAACCAAGAAATCAAATGTCTCCTGCTGGGCAGAGAAGAAAGGGAAGTATAAAGTATTAACTGATGACTTTGTGAAGGGAAGAAATTTAATACCCTTTCCAAATCAATCTTCACTGAAAAAAGTCACTGACATCTTTAATAGAGGAATATGAACTCAGGTTACAACAGGGACTGGAAACATTAGACACCTTATTTACATATGTTACTTCCTCTTTAAATTAGTGGGAGCTGATGAGGTATTTATCCTGAGATACATTGTTAATGAAATCTCAAAACTGTCAACTACTGTCTTCAGGTACTGAAGTAATTCTAGAGGACAGGCAAAACACAAAGACAATTTACCTTTCAAAATAAGAAAAAGAACGAGTCAGATAAGTATAGGCCTATCACGTTAACTTCAGTCCTGGAGAAATAGTAGAACACACAGTCTAAAATAAATTTGTAAATTTATCTGTCTGGTAGATAAGAAGAATAGTAACAGTTAACATGAATTTGTCAAGAACAGAGCATATCAAACCAAATTAATTTCCTTCTATGACAGCGTAGTAGACTTTGTGAATAAAAAGGAAGTGTTAGATATCATGTATCTTCAGTGCAGCAAGCTTTTGCCACTCTTACATGGGATTCTCATAAGAAAGCTAGCTAAATGAGATTGTTATCAGGTGAACACCTAAGTGGCAAGAGTGTTTTCCAGAGAGTAGAGCTCTGTTAAAGTAGAATATATCAAACAGAGTTCTGTGCGTCTGGTACACCTGGATAACTGGAGTGAAAGAATAAGGACCCTGATAATTAAAGTCGCAAATGAAACTCAATTCTGACAAATTGCAAAAATTTTGGAGGGCAGAAGTACATATCTAAATAATCTTGGCAAGTATGAGAAATTGTGTGGAAAAATAGGATGTAATCTAGTATGGAAAAATACAAAGTTTTACGCACAATTAGATGTAAGTGGCTGCACAGCCACAGAGTGTGGAAAACCTGTCTAGGCAGCAGCATTGCAGAGATTGCTGAAAGGGTGGTGAACAGAGTTACAGTCACAGCATATATTAATCAATGATATCACAATAATGATAAAAACACTTTTAACTTAATGGGATAGGAGCTGGACTATTACTTGCAAAAAAAACCCTGAAGTTCCAAGTTTCTCTTTTAAGTGTTAGCAATGTCTCAGTGGGAATACTATCTCCAGCTTTAAGCATCTTTGTTTGATTTAATTGGTGATAGCCCATGAAATAGTAACAAGTGTGAAAATAGATCCTGGAAACACAACTATGGATAAAGCTGAAGAAAATATGTGTATTACGTTCAGAAACATGATGGTAGTCTTTGCGTACATAAAAGGTGGTGCGAAGGAGAAGGAATAATGACATTAAAAGACAACAAAGGAGAGTTGGATAAACTTCAAGAAAAAATGTCAAACAATAAGAAAGGTTAAATATATCACTGGAAGTGTTATCATTTGAAATATTTTGAAACCTGGATAGCCTCATAAATGCCAGAGTTCCAGGAGTGACATAGATGTAATTGATACAACTTTCAGTGTGTATATATATACATATATATGTATATTTGTTTATGAGACAATTACTATTACACCCTGTCCTTTAGCCCTGGAGACAGACTGCAGAGAGATGTAACTTGCAATAATTCCTTTTGGAATCTTTTATCTGCTTAACTGTGTGAAATTCTTACATATTAAAGTTTAAGATTACAAATCAAATGAAACCAGAGTCTCTCTCTGTTGATCTATCAGGTTTTTCATTTACCTGTATGATTATGCACAAAGTTGATTCCTAGGATGATCTCTGCTTGTACAAATATCAGAATCTCAGTTCTCTTCCTGAAGTGTGTTATAGTCTTTGTTTCTGTTTTATACGCATTTAATATTTTCTTGTCACAGGATATAGGGGAATATTTACTGCTTTACTGAATACATAAAATACTGACTTCCAGACTGTGTGTTACAAAGCTGTATCTCATCATGGACTGAACTTGATGACCATAATGACCCCTTTTATACCTGAATGTGTCTGCATTTCCAAATTCTTTCAAGTGTTTTAACATTCATTATCCAATTCAATGCACAATACTACTGTATTACATATAGTATTATAATGATACAGTGTTGCTCAATTACTCTCTGTTCTATCCTTTATTCAAAGAAGCTGAAATCTGGACAAGGCTCCACGAAACTCAGTGGTAAATTCAGAGATAAAGATTAAACTGCTTCTTCTGGTTCTGCTTTGTCTTGATTATTGTGTCTCTCAGTCTCTTAGTGTTCTCGCAAAGATGATATGGTCAGTTCATATTCATTCTGCAGGTTGATACTTCCATTAGCTGCATTGTTGTACAGCCTGCAGGCAACATGTACTGAGTCTAAAGAAACAACACTAAAAACATAGGTAAGATAGCACTTTCCTTGTGACAAAAACAAGATAGTGTGGCAGAAAGAAATCTTTCTGCATCACAGATACTTTGTTTTCCATGTCAAAAGAAAAATGGCCCCATAAGTTATCTTTATATTTTAGATATTATGTATATGTACCTCTACGGCTTAGGAAATGTTTAGAACAGTATATTCTATTATTAAGAAAAGGAGCATTCTTCCAGAAACTCTAATAACCAACCAGCATGATATGTCTAAATTTTAAAATTGTTGATGATTTAGTTTTAATTTCGTAAGATAGCCAGCAGAAAGAAAAAATGCCATATAATAAAATAATGAAAAGAACCTGTATCATTGAAGATTCAGTAATTATCGTATGAGGCATTCTGAGACCCAAATGTAGTCCAAATAGACAAGAGAAGAAAGAAGATGGGAATCCAAAACAAGGGAAGAATAACACAAAATTTTCAATTTGAAAAATAAGTCCAGGTTTTCAAAAGCTGCAAGCATGCAGAGACTGACTGGGATGTCTACAGTCTAAAATTTAGCCAAAAATCTCTTGGGAATACTGTATTAGAGCAAATGGAAATAATCTCAATCCAATTAGATGCAGCAATTTCCTCTGATTTTGTAAAAATTAAAGGCATTATTAGTAAATATTCGGTACTATATGTACGAGAGGTCAGTTAATCCCCATTATACTGCAAAGACAATAAGGATCTACATATGAAATTTTGGTTTTACATCTTAAAATAATCTATTTTACTTAAGGAAGCAATATAAATACAAATAGTTGTTCTTTCTGCTGCAGAGAAGGCCTTGTCTTTCAACTATAACCAACTGTAAAAGATTTTTTTTTTTTTAATGGATCTTTTGTTCTCTCCTTTAGATGTTCCCAGTACAACATCACTTTGTATCTACCAAGGAAACTATTTTAAAAGGCATGTAATGCTCGGTTTTGTAAGGTTACTTTCTACTGTTCCATTATTCTTCAACACTTGACAGCAACCAAAGCAAAAACATATCTGGGCTTTCTGTAGGGACCTAGAATAGGCAGAAGTTCTGCCTCAGGCATTTCTGGGAGAAAACTGGGAGGAGTAACTACAATCATCTCTGGTGAACTCTTTTGAGCCAGTACATATCTATAATTTATACTTTATTTCTTTTTTTGTAAAACTTTTAGCAGAAAATGTATTTATTTATTTATTTATTTGAATGTCTATGGTATTTGGCGGAGAGGAGCTGGGGAATTCTGTGAGCTCAAACAAGTCTTCTGAAAAATTGGGATGATTTTTAAGTCCTGCTAAAAACAAACAAACAAACAAACAAAAACCCCCCACCCCAAACCCGTAAAGCCTCTAGAAAATAACAGTTTTCCATTTTTGAGCTATATTTAATGATAAGACAGATAAAAAGAATATTTACAGAGATTGTAGAAGCACATATTTGGCTGAAAGACCAGCTGTAAGCTCAGGGCTCTCCGAATTGGTCTCAATTTTGTTGTAATTCAGAAATTCAAAATTCAGATTTTAAGAACTTGAAAAGTAAAGTTTATAAAAGTAGAGAGTATTTTATACTGTTTGATTAGAAAAAGGATGAGCCAAATCATTTCTCAAAGTATTTATATGAAAGAACATTTTAAATTTGTATGTTGGCTGTCATCCATCTGTAGCTTTTCCTCTGTTAAAGAGAGATTTTAAATAAATCTAAATTACTGATCACCAGAAGGATTGAAGAAGAAACATGACGCACTTCTAAAATGAAATTTTGGAGAACAATGTGACAGAAATTCAGCATATACTACTGAGAAGTTTAAGTTGTTAGTAGTGTACTCCTCTGTAAAATAAGCGATTACTTTAGGAAATGTTGAGGGTGCAAGTACAGTTACTTCAATTTGTGATGCAGTATTGGTAGAGCTACTTTTTTTCATGGGCATGACAGATCAGTCTAAAGCATCAGCCCTGTTTTGTGGTCTGATTTTAAGAAGCAGTGCATAGCTCAGGGAGGTGCTGATTGCCCTTAACTCCCACTGATTTCAGTTCTTCGGTATCTAACAGTTTTACTCTCATCAATCCTAATGCCTACAATTAAACTGCAAAATATTTCTCCCTTGAGCCACATTGTCTTCTTCTATTTGACATACATGGATTTCCCACCCTGCTACTATCTCCCCGATTTCCAGCTGAATTAAAAAGCAGGAAAAATCATGTTATTTTTATTTCCTTGTTGGTGTTTTGTGCTAGCATCATTGACAATGTCAGTGCAGCTCTGGGAATAGTTAACAGCTTTTGCCAAAGACAGCAGGGAACACTGAGGCAACTGAACAAAACTTAGGAGACAGATATTTAAAAACCAAATTACATTTCCTATAGTCCTTAAGCACATTAAAGACAAGTTCATGTATAGAAACAAACAACGACTGTTTATAAAAAAAAAAAAAAAAAAAACCAATAAAAAGAAACTTCGGATGACTAATGGCAGCAGGAAGGTAGCCTGATGACTAGAAGTACTGATACTGAAAATATCAAGATTATTGAGAAAAAAGTGGGTTAAAAGAAGTGAGTATTTCTGAATAGAAATATTTCTGTTTCTGATGTTGAGAAAGCAGGAAAATACAGTCCATGAGATGAAATCAGTAACTTCGTAGTCATTAATAAAAGTAGCATGTTCAGGCCTGTTCACAAACTGGCTCTGTTTTAAAAATCTTGTTTAGCAATTATGATACGCAGAATGCCACTACGTCGCACAACCTCACTTTTGGTCTGATAAAAGTAAAATGAATATTTGTTTTCATTCAGTAGAAGGTCCTGCTCAGGAGCTTGGAAATTAGAGGGAGTGTTCATCAGGAGCCCTTCACATACAGGAACCAGCAATGGGTGCAGTATCCATACACAAGTACAGAGCACAGTTTACAGATCTGTTGTTAGTGAGCTGCTTTGGTAAATTTCATGCAAGTGAATCTAAGATCCTGTAATAACCTAACAGTACAATGTATACTGTTAAGCAGGTATCCTTTATTACTGCACTGGGCACATGGGGGATCTCTCCTCCAAATGTGTGCGCCAAATACCCTTCCATTTCAGGTTAAATACAATCACAATATACGTATTCATTGTATTTCCCAGAAATGATTATCATATTCATGTTCTTTCCTGAGAATTAATTGGCTTATGTTAATGTCTTTCGCATACGTCTGTTGGCACCTCTGGATGGTCGTCGGAGGTCTTCAGATGAAGGCTTGTACTCTTCCTCATAGTGTCTGCTGGTTGACCTTTGTTTCTGCGCAAACTCAGTTCTAAGATCACGTATACCGTGTCCTTCCAGGTTGTTTTGTTCTGGCTTTGTTACCCTCTTGGTGCCTCTATCTCTCTAGCTCGGCACTTCTGCTCTTCTGTTACGGTTTGGCTGCGGCCGGCAACAAAAGCGCCACGCGGCCGCCCCTCCTCCCGCCGGGGTGCAGAGGAGAATGGAGAGAAACAGGCAGAAACTGGTGGGTCGGGATAAGGGCAGTTTAACAGAACAGCAAACAGAGGGAACAGGAACAACAACGATACAGATAAGGGGAAAACACAACACAAACCACACAACTCAGAGAGCCACTCTTTCGGACTGAACCGCCACTGCGCCCTCCCGAGCCGCGAGTGAGCTCCCACCCCCCAGCTCCCCCCCACCAGAACCCAGCATGACGGCACATGGTATGGAATACCCTGCCCTGTGTGGCCAGGTGGGGTCAGCCTGCCCGGCTGTGCCCCTTTCCTGGATTCCAGTGAAAATTAACCCTGTCCTGGCCGAACACAGGACATCTCCCAAGGCCGAGCTGTGGAATTATTTGGGAGTCTTTTGTCCTACAGCTATCCCAGTTATCCACTGAGAACCAAGACTTGCTTTGGTTTGAATTAATCTGTTGTGCAATTGTTCTGATGACTAAAAGTGATAACTTCTATCTGCATCCACTACATCTACTACATTTGCTACATTCACAGGTATCAATCCCTTATTTTTATTTTATGGACTGTAGCCTAAATGTATTTGAAACAGGTTAGTACAACAGTTACAGCATTAGATCATTATGTATGCAAGAACACAAACTGTAATAATGAAAACTACTAACAACAAGAAAATATCATTACAGAATCACAGAATCACAGAATCACAGAATAGTAGGGGTTGGACGGGACCTCTGTGGGTCATCTAGTCCAACCCTCCTGCTGAAGCAGGGTCACCTACAGCAGGCTGAACAGGACCTTGTCCAGGCGGGTCTTGAATATCTCCAGAGAAGGAGACTGCACAACCTCCCTGGGCAGCCTGTTCCAGTGCTCCATCACCCTCAGAGGGAAGAAGTTTTTCCTCATGTTCAGACGGAACTTCCTGTGCTTCAATTTGTGCCCATTGGCCCTTGTCCTGTCGCTGGGCACCACTGAAAAGAGCTTGGCCCCATCCTCCTGACACCCACCCTTTAGATATTTATAAGCATATATTAGGTCCCCTCTCAGCCTTCTCTTCTTCAGGCTGAACAAGCCCAGCTCCCTCAACCTCTCCTCGTAGCAGAGATGTTCCAGTCCCCTCATCATCCTTGTAGCCCTCCACTGGACTCTCCAGTAGCTCCTCATTATTCTTGAAGTGGGGAGCCCAGAACTGAACACAGTATTCCAGATGGGGCCTCACTAGGGCAGTGTAGAGGGGAACGAGAACCTCCCTCGTTCTGCTGGCCACACTCTTCTTGATGCACCCCAGGATTCCACTGGCTTTCTTGGCAGCCAGGGCACACTGCTGGCTCATGGTTAACCTGTCATCCACCAGGACACCCAGGTCCCTCTCCGCAGAGCTGCACTCCAGCAGGTCCGTCCCAAGCCTGTAATGGTGCATGAGGTTGTTCCTCCCCAGGTGCAGGACCCTGCATTTGGCTTTGTTGAACCTCATCAGGTTCCTCTCTGCCCAGCTTTCCAGCCTATCCAGGTCTCGCTGAATGACAGCACAGCCTTCCGGTGTGTCTACCAGTCCTCCCAGTTTGGTGTCATCAGCAAACTTGCTGAGGGTACGTTCTAACTCTTCATCCAGGTCGTTGATGAAGAAGTTAAACAAGACTGGGTCCAGTACTGACCCCTGGGGGACACCACTTGTTACCAGCCTCCAACTAGACTCAGAGCCGCTGATGACAACCCTCTGAGTTCTGCCATTCAGCCAGTTCTCAATCCACTTCACCGACCACTCATCCAGCCCACACTTCCTGAGCTTCCCTAGGAGGATATCATGGGAGACTGTGTCGAAAGCCTTGCTGAAGTCCAGGTAGATAACATCCACGGCTCTCCCTTCATCTACCCAGCCAGTCAAGTCGTCGTAGAAAGCTATTAGATTGGTCAGGCATGATTTCCCCTTGGTGAATCCATGCTGACTACTCCTGATAACCTTCTTTTCTTCCACTTGCTTGATGATGGCCTCCAGGATAAGCTGCTCCATCACCTTTCCTGGGATGGAGGTGAGGCTGACCGGCCTGTAGTTCCCTGGGTCCTTCTTCTTGCCCTTTTTGAAGATTGGAGTGACATTGGCCTTTCTCCAGTCCTCGGGCACCTCTCCTGTCCTCCAGGACCTCTCAAAGATGATGGAGAGTGGCTCAGCAATGGCATCCGCCAGCTCTCTCAGCACTCGTGGGTGCATTCCATCGGGGCCCATGGATTTGTGGACTTCCAGATCGCTTAAGCGATCCCTCACACAGTCCTCCTCGACCAAGGGAAAGTCATCCTCTTTGTAGGCTTCTTCTCTTACCTCCAGGGAAAAGTTACTTTGTTATAGTTTCACATTTGTTATAATCCCTTCTATCACAAGAATACTTAGTTGAACAATATTGACAGTTACTAAGTCCTAAATGCTCTTTCTGTCTGTGCTTGATGTGCATAGGGAAAGGAATAACCTTTACTCTGAAAAAAAATGCTGAACCATGCACAAAAGTGTTTCGGACCCCAGCTAAATCCTTATGGCAGCATCTGTATCAAGGTGGCAAAATACACGGTTTCATCAATACATGAAAGATCCATGCATTTACATGTTTTGCAAGAGGACAGTTATAAAGATTAGCTGGTTAGTAGTTGCATATTGAAATCAGGTGACAAAACAGGAAGGAAACACTGCTTTGTCTATACTTCCATCACAAGTAGTTTTCAGGCTTCACTAACACCTTCTGCTGAGCCTAAATGCATTATCACTGCTGTGTGCCAGTCTAGAAGGGAATGTTAATGTGTCCTAATATGTTTTTCTTTCTTATTCTTCTGCTGTGAATGCTTCTTTGTTCTGTCACTGGAAAATATTCCATTTTTTTTTTCTCTAACAGAGTGCATGGAAAGTGTATGCATAGCGTTTATATAGAAATATTGTTATCCCTCCTATATTCTCCCTGTTTTGGGTTTGAGGGGCTTCTTTCCTTTTCCGTTTGGTTGTTCTAGTCAGCCTCACATTCACAGTTCTCAATTCCTCTTTAAATTCTTCTTTAAACATTTAACTGAATAGGTGCTCATTATTTTTTACTCCAAGGTCTAGTCAAGTGTCAGAAACAAAGGGAAGATATCTACCAGCTCTGCAGCAGCAGATGCCAATTTATTCTTATGAATATGATTCTCAATCTCTATTTTCTCTTTTCAAGGTACTGAGACACCTGTGCCACATAAATCCATCTTACTTCCACAAAGATTTTCTTATCAGGGCAATGTTGCTGACTGTATGAATAAAATAAGTGAGGGAAATACATGGTCCACAATGCATGACTTAACTTGATCACAAACATCTAGGTTTTTAAGGCTTCAAAATTAGCAAAGGAATCCAGTAGAGAATAAAAGAGACAGGTAGGTACAAGTATAAGTTATTAAATTATTTTGAAATTGTTGTGAAGTAATGCAAACGTAAAAATTGTTTGCCTCTATCTGCAATCCTCCCAAAAAACCTTTCAGTATGTTTGTTTGGATTTTTTTTTTTATTATGTAAAGAAGGCAGATGGACGTGTTCAAAGAATTTGACTGCAAGGCAAATGAAAAATATTGTTCCTGAGGTGAATGATGAGCCTCAAATTGGGTTCTCTGAAGCACAGCTTTCATGAACATTGCTTCTGTTCCCCTCTCTGGAAACTGTATGACCTTGACATCATATAAAGGCTGTGTGGTCTCATGACTTCGATCAGTGACAACTATTTTACTGCTTTAAAGTTTCTCAGGGAGGTTCTTAAAAATTATTAAAAAGGCTTCAGCCTATAAGGGAAAATGGCACTTAAAGAAAATCCAGTGAGGAACCAAAGACACAGAAACCAAGTACTCCTTGGCAGATTATTTCCACTATTTCTTTCACTGGTTTGGGAAAAGATGGAATAGCACTGAAACACTTATCAGCTTATATTATGAAAGATCAGCAAACAGAAAATACCCTTTGACAGAATTCAGATATAAAAGACAGAGACTATTACTGTCATCAGTTTCTGGAATTCCAGTTCAGATGCAATTTGGTGTTTCCTGTTTAGTGATTGAAGTCCTCAAACCATCATCTTCCCCACACTATACATATTTTTAATTGATTTAATATTTTGTTCAGCCTTTGCCTCAGGAATACCCAAACTTTGCTTCTGCATACTGTCTCTTCATTACTTTGCTCTGATTACCTAGGAATCTTCCTGCTTCATTTCATTATATCAACCTGCACAAATGTGAAAATGAAATAAAACCTCAAACATAATAATACTTTATGACAATAATTGAAGATGACGATGATGATAATAGTAGTAGAATGGGGATTATAGTGTATTTAAACTTGAGTTGTTTTATACTTCTTTCTATTCAATCTGCCTGCTGTGGGAGTGTTGTTTGGCTGTTCTCCCTGGCAGACAGGTAAGCGAGGCAGATGCTCAGTCGGAAATTTCTTTTAGGCTGTACAATGAAGGTCTTATGAATGACTTCAAGATTCACTCTGAATTTCCCAATAACCCACAGGTGCTGAGTGCTCAAGAAGCTGACAGCCATTTTATTCTGTTTCTGAGAGCAGCCTTCCCACACAGAAGCAGCAGCTGAAGCTGCCACTAACCTAGTCAAAGTCCACTGAGGTCAGGTGACATTTCTCTAGAGTCAAAGAAACTTTAAATAACCTTTATTTAGTCCCTGTGATTATTAACTTCCTGTTAAATATCATTGATCACTGCCCTTTTTGTATTATCCGTAAGAATTCAGGCAGTCACAAGCAGGTTTTTATTTAGGTTTCCTAATTCCTTTCTATTAAGGATCAACAAAAACATAACTATTGTTAATACACTAGAATTAGATTGTACAGTCAATAATTCTCCTTCACTTTACATTTTTATTTCTTAAAATTTTGGAAAGCTTCCTTTGGAATGTTTTTCTTTTTCCATATCTGCTTTCTAAATCTCCGTCTTTGAAACTAAAATTTCTGTCACTAAGCTTCCTCGGGAACAATCACTGTCCCTAAAAACCAATCAGATACATTTCAGATACATTAGTCTAATTGACTAAAAGTAGATCAACCTTCATGTAATTGACTGCCAGCCTTGTGTTACAAAATATTTCTGGATTTTTTTTTTAAAGTCTGTTCTGATAAAACAGTTTTTTAAAAAGACTTTGCAGTATTCTGTAGAGACAAAACTCACGTGAAGAGAAGAATAATTAAAACACACAGATTTTTTTTAAGCTATAAATGTATATAGTAACATATAATAGTTCCATAAAATTTGATGCAGTATTTGAACTAGAGTTTCTGCTTTCGTTTTTGTCCAAGATACACTCATCAGAATGTAACCTGTATGTAGCAAGGACTATATATTCGTCTTTTTCAGCTTTGAGGTCACTTAAGGTTTTTTAAAAAATCCATTCTATAAGAAATTTTATTATGTAAATAAGTGATTATACATTATAAGAAATACTTATTGTTTTCACAAATGTACACATACGTCTTAATAGGTGATGAAATGAGTTTTATTCAGTCTAAAATAATATTCTTCCACTTTAAATGTCTTCCCTGCTAACTCCTCGTGTTACACTGCAGTTTACACAGACACACTCACACCTTGCATCAACTTATCTTATGTAAAAATATGTCAGTAACATGGCATACACGAATGTGAGTTTTAACTTTATTCAAACTTTGTAACCGTTGTAAAACATGCTTGATTAACTTGCCAATTTTTCATATATCAAGTAGATATGCAATTGATTTACTTGTCCATTTTACCTGTTTTGTTCGTCCAATAGTTAATATGTCATGGAATTTTCTTGTACAGAGCGGATACATGTATCTTCATAAGTGAAAATCTTAAAGGTTCTTTCTGTGTCTGCTTTTAGATTCAGTGATTCATACAGAACTAAACTGAAATTCTCTAAGTAGCTGCTAGCATTATAACTTTTTCCTTAGATTCGTGGTTCAAGGTTGGGTCAGCAGTGCTACCATCCATGAATGTTCTGCTACTTTTCAGCAGCAATTTTTTCTCAGTGTTCTGCGATCTAAATAGCGCAGGGGAAAATTGAGAGCCATTTCCACATTGTGAACCAAATTAGTAACTTCTGCTGCAAACAGACTGTACTTCCAGTCAGCCTTTGACCACTTCCTGTGAGAAAATAAAGCACAGCAGAAAATACATGCAGATAATGTAAAAAAGTGTCTTATTATACTTAACATGTGGCATATTCATTCAGATAGCATTTTCAGAGTGCCCAATTGGCTGACCTTAAACGTATAGTAATTGTTGCCCATTTTAACTTTTTATCATTTTGTGTATACATATTCTGTCTAACTTTCTCATGAGAAGAGCTGTAGAACTGCTAAGGTACTAAGTTTAGCAGTCTTTCCACTTTTCGCTCTAATATGAAGCAGCCTGTCATTGCTAGAGAAGACATTTTGGTCACTTCTTCTCTTTCACAATTTTATGTGCTGAAGGAACTACCTACATATAATTGCCCTTATGCTCCTCAAATCTGTTCATAGACCATCAGAGAGTGTGTTGGGTCTTAGTTTTCTTCACATTTTCCAGCTACATACACAGCATAAATCTGACAATGACCTTTATTCTTTAATTGTGAATGTTGTATTATGGCAAATAGCTGATTTTTACATGAACAACATGAATAACTGAAATGTTGAGAAAGTTGTAACACGCAGCTCAGTAGAATGGAGTTATCTTACTTTTTCCTACATTCCGCTCTTGTTCAGGTCATGTCCTATTACAGAAAAACTTTTAATTAATCACTAATGCTCTTGGAGGAATGAGTGACTCCCATATGTATTATCAACATTAAAAAATGAAGCCTAAAGTCAGCTGTACAATCATACACACACATCAAGACAAATGTCAGTTTTCTTATTCCTCATATAATGAGTTTTCAAAGTCAGTCTGCTTGTGAATACACGCATGTTTCCCACCATATACATGCTTGAAAAAATATTTCTTTATTTCCAGAACTCAACTACTGGAAACAGTGATGTCTCTTTAAACCTTTACTCCTAAGGATGTTTTACTTACTTGTAGTCTGACAGCACCTCTGACTGCCACACCTCAACACTCTGCACATTCACCACAGCCCACATTCTGTTAATAATGTGATTCAAATTATGGTTTTGGTAGGTATCAGTGGGAAACCTTTTCACCATGCTTTTAAAATTGTGGTATGTTTACTAGGTTTTTACCTAGAATTGATTGACAAAACAATACTTTTTTTTTCCTTTGTGTGTTATGGATGACAAAAAGAATGAAGCAAGCCTTTAAAACCATTGTGTATATATAATTTTTTTTTTTTATTTTTTCCTTAAATTATTTTTTTAAACAATAAAGTACACTGTCTTCAGCAGGTTTCCAGTGTTGCATTTCATGCCAAGTCTTCATGCCTGAAGTATAGCTAACATGTTCTGCAAAAGAGGAAGATCTTAGTTGTCATAAGGCATTTGTCATTCTTTGGCTTATTTGCTGAATTTGAAGTGCTGTTAGTGCTTTTCCTGATCTTTTTATTTTCTTCAGGGCTGAGAATGACAGGAATGCAGCAAAGGGGAAAAAAGTCATCTTGGTAGCCAAGATGCTCAGATGAATGCCCAAGGATGGGTCAGCTGTGAGGAGTACAGAAAAAAAAATAGATTCAGAACAAAACAGAAAACAAACTTTCTTTTTAAAGAAACAGTTTGCATAACATGGAGCATTTCAGATTCTCCCACGAAACTGCAAGTAGTTATTCTTGAATAACTGTTAGAGCTAAAGAAAAGAACACCATGGAACAGAAGGCAGCAGTGATTTATTACTAAATCTTATTACTGAAATAAGGATGAGGAGAAGATGCTTTTACTCCATATTCCTTATTCGTGTTATTGTTGCTGTCTAGAAGAAAGGAAGAACAATGACAGAGGCCATGCTTTCGATAGGCCTCTCCTTGCTCTCCAGACTTGTAAACTGTTTCAACTTCACTTTCCTCTTACCTCCTAGGTGCCATATGACATGAACCTAATTCCTTTTTTACTATATCTCGCTGAGAAACATTGTCAATCCAGAAGACTAGTTCTTACCAGTATGAACACTCATCTACCCACCTGCACTGAAACTCATGTCATGCGCATACTACACACAAGAGCTGACATGTACAGCACCAGGAAGAAAGTACTCCACCAGCATAATTCACTTTGCTGAAATCTTTAGCTCTGTTGATAGCAATTTGGCTGTATACGGACTCACATTTTGAAGAGAAAACTCCGAAAGATGTACACAAAGGGGTCTTTTAGAGTTTTGGGGACATAAACTACTGTGCTCATGAAAAGCCTAACCTCTAGAGCACTGTTAACTAGCCTTTTAAATAATCATCAAGCATTATAAGCCACTCTAATTGGATTCTATTAAACAATTCACAATAGAAAAATGTTGCCACCTGTTTCTCTCATGAATGACTTGTAAAACAGTCTGCAGCTTCTCTATATTTATTTGTTATCTAGCAATCTACTTTGTCAACACTTCTTAGCCATGCTTTTTCCACAGCTCAAGTTTGTGCATATATTTAGCCCTTTAAATTCCAGATGTTTTGACTGAACATGTATAACATGTTTATGTATTCTGAATGGATGAGTCTGACTCGTGCCACCAGGTTTTCAGTACAAATTCTGTTGAACTAAAATTAAAAATTATTTTCCGTGAGTATCGTGCACCATTTCTGCCATAATTGTTATTTGCAGTGGCGGTCTTGATTGAGCCACCTAATATTTTGGTAGTTATTTCCTGGCTTGCTTTTAAGCTGGTGTCATAGAAATAGTGAGTTTCCTTCTCCTGTCACCAGGGTTTTGCCTTCTCTAGAATTTAAAAATGTATCCCCTCTTTCATTTAATCCAAATCTGCCTTGATCTGACTTAGTCATGTGTTGTAACCACATTTAGCTCTACAGAGATTCTCTGTTTACTTCTCCCTCTTAATATTTGGAACAGTCCCCACTTAGTCACTCTCCTAAGTCTGAAAGGATTCCATTGTTAGATACATGCATGTGTCAATTGCTGGGTGACAAAAAGACAAACTAAAGAAGTTTTTTAATGCTATAGGTATAGTGGGTTGAATGCATGTGGTTGAGCAGGCCAGATGGCACAGGAAATCTTAATGATGTATTTGATGCCTTTCACACTCCCACAGTAAGACTGAAAATGTGTATGAAAAGGTAAGCCTACAAATATGTCTTATGAAGACATCAGAGGTGATAGCAGAGTAGGAGAGTTAATTGTCCAATGAAGAACTGGGAATATCAAGACAGTATAGGGCAGAAAGAGAAAGGGTAGAGGGGTAAAGAAAACAGAGGAATCCAAGATTCAGCTATATGGGAATAAAAAATTGCTGCAGAATTTCAACTGAGAAGGGGAAAATAGAGAAAAAACCTAGGAAACAGAATGCATTTACTACAGAATATCTGTTTCTGTATAAGTATCTAATCCCAAAGAGAGCTACTAATCATGTTGATGGGATGTATGTGGGGCCAGCAATGCCCTGCTTCATTACTTTCATATGGCATCTGTCAGTAGAACTGTATGTGTGTGACTACTGACAAAATAAAAATATAATTTGGCCATGTGGCTTGCACTTCATCAGCATTGCTTTCAGTCAGCCTAGATGGCACAACTTGTGACTACATCATCTTGTCCAACCACCTGACAACACTAGTCCCCTGCTATTCAAATCTGTCTTGTCCCCAGCCCAACTTCCCAGTTGCTGTTGACACACTACTTGTGCTGCTTATGCCACTGCTCTTCCTGGTGATGACTGGTCTCTTCTGGCCTTCCTTCGACTTTGCGCTACCTCACAAGCAGCTCCAGCTGCCTGCTCCTGTCCTCCTGTGACTTATTTCCTTTGTCTATATTCTGTTCATGCTGTTTGCCCTTCTACGGACTGTTACACCGGTGAGAACAGGATTCAGGTGATGTAGTCTTCTGTAGGCTGGCTCTCAAATTGTTTAGTTACGTCTGCTTAAGAGATAATGCCTCTCCCCCAGTTCAATCCTTTCCTAAACTCAACAATTCCATGGTTCTGTCACAGACACAGGAAAGACAAGAGTTGTGGGTTTTTTACTGCATTGTTTGGGACTGCTTGGCACAGAATCCATTTTACTGTATTCTGTCATACTGCCAGTCATCTTCCAACCCATTTTTAATTAAAGGAAGAACATTGATTAAATACAAGGAAGACTGGCAGCCAGAGACCTTTCTTTTAAAAAAAAAAGATATTTCTTAGTCTTCCAACATGTTTGGTTTTTTTAATGCACTGAATGTATCATTCAAAACCTGCATCACATGGATTGTACACAAATATGAAAACAAGAGCCAGTTTTAAATATCAGCACAAAATGGTCTTCCTCACACTGTGACCTGAAAAACCATACGCAACTCCTAGCTCACATCAAAGC
This sequence comes from Opisthocomus hoazin, assembly GCF_030867145.1. Lineage (NCBI taxonomy): Eukaryota > Metazoa > Chordata > Aves > Opisthocomiformes > Opisthocomidae > Opisthocomus > Opisthocomus hoazin. The sequence continues at coordinate 66,290,036 of NC_134416.1, read as the reverse complement.
TAAATTTAAAAATTGCTCAGATGATAGGGCCAATCTTATTGCTGCTTTCCCTAGGACTAAACAAACCTACTTCCATCAGGATTAATCAGTATTAAACAGGCTACTTGCTTTAATCTATCTTGTGCACTTCTGACAAAGATAACCATATCCATAATCAGCCTAAAGGTCAAATCATGGAAAAGGCCGTATTCATTTGCATTTGGGGTACTGACAACATCCTTTATTGCATTTTTTCTACCTTCGGTAGTGGTTTTGTCTTGTCAGGCACTAAATAAGAGCTATTAGCAGCAGCAGAAAACTATAATTCATTTACATAAACCAGAAGATGTGTGTGTAATGACAGATGGTGGTATATATACAGTTCAAATACACTTCATAACAAATTTCAATGATGTGTTTACTTCAGGTCATTGCCAGAACTCACCTCACTACAAAACTAAAGCATGCTATATAGCAACACAGCACAGTTTCTCAAAATATGTTGACTCACACTGTCCTGAAAAGATCTAATTTTCTTTTACAATGGTATTTCTGAAATTGTGAGCCAATAAAGATCATTGGAATAGCCTGGCTGAGGAACACACCTGCGTCCTTCATTTTGAATCCGATAATAAGGTAACATTCTTTTCATTTACATATAAATGTCTATTCACATTTATTTATCCATGTCTATTTGTCTATACATAGACTATATAGGATATCTACAGATATATATAGATCTAGAAATATTTAAACATATCTAGATCACAGATAGATCTAGGTATAAATAACTAGATGGATAAATAACTAGAAATTTATTTCTAAATCTATATAGTTAATTATTCCAAATTGCATAAGTCTGTGGTGAGTCTTTTCACTGTCTGCCTTTTGGATATAATTTAACATTTAAGAGGAGACAGAGAATACTGACCGTAAAAAAACACTGGTATCATCAGTCATTTGTGACTGATATTTCTATAGTAATTGAGTTAAATTTGGTTAGATAGTTTGTGTGTATATTGTGAAAAGTTAATTAATGAGATAAGCCACATCTTCCTCCCACTTAGATACATCAAGTTCTGTAAACGTTACTGAACAAAATTTCACATACAGAAATAGAATATTTTGAGAAATGTGTATTCTCATTACATACTGCAAGAAGTGTGTCTATCTTCATATAATTATTAATAGAAGGAAGAAAGACTGCATTTATAACTAACAGTTCAGGGTTTATTGTTTTCCTTCACTGGAGTCCTAGAGTGCAAATTTTCTTGTATTTTTTCTGCAGCTATGAACAAAACAAACCCCACTTTTTACAAGAAAACATGTATGGGTTTTTTTGATCTTTCGTCTCCGGAAGCAGTAATCATACTGCACTATGAAAACTGGTAATGTGATTCAAGCTGGACTTATGAATATCAATGATTTAGCCTAAATTTTGAGTGAAATTGAGGTTAAAAATATGAGACTAAAAGGCATATAACTGAACAAGGAGATTCTTTATTCCTGAAAGAAAATAGGAAGAGTAGTGGAGGAGGTAGTTAAAACACTTACAAATTTTGTTCAAAGTCTAGAGCTATTGAGGTACTTGAATTTAGAACGTCCTGGGCAGTTGGACAGAGAGTTGGGCAGAGAAGAACCTGATGTGGTTCAACAAGGGCAAATGCAGGGTCCTGCATCTGGAGAGGAGCAACCCCATGCACCAGTACAGGCTTGGGGTGGACCTGCTGAAGTGCAGCTCTGTGGAGGGGGACCTGGGTGTCCTGGTGGATGACAGGTTGACAATGAGACAGCAGTGTGCCCTGGCTGCCGAGAAAGCCAATGGGATCCTAGGATGCATTAGGAGGAGTGTGGCCAGCAGGACGAGGGAGGTTCTCCTTCCCCTCTACACTGCCCTAGTGAGGCCCCATCTGGAGTACTCTGTCCAGTTCTGGGCTCCCCACTTCAAGAAAGATGAGTGGCTACTGGAGAGAGTCCAGCGAAGGGCTACAAGCATGATGAGGGGACTGGAGCATCTGTCCTACAAGGAGAGGCTGAGGGAGCTGGGCCTGAAGAAGAGAAGGCTGAGAGGGGACCTAATAAATGCCTACAAATATCTTAAGGGTCAGTGTCAGGAGGATGGGGCCAGACTCTTTTCAGTGGTGCCCAGTAACAGGACAAGGGGTAATGGGCACAAACTGAAGCACAGGAAATTCCGTCTGAACATGAGGAAGAACTTCTTCCCTCTGAGGGTGACGGAGCCCTAGAACAGGCTGCCCAGGGAGATTGTGGAGTCTCCTTCTCTGGAGATATTCAAGACCCGCCTGGACAAGGTCCTGTTCAGCTTGTTGTAGGCAACATTTCTTCGGCAGGGGGGTTGGACTAGATGACCCACAGAGGTCCCTTCCAACCCCTACCTTTCTGTGATTCTGTGTCCTGTATATTTTGTCAGTTCCACAGCCACTGGACACCTGTATTCTATTTCAGTGTGAGTACAAAATCGTATAATAAATTGCTGTATCATCTTTCAAAATTATCAGAAACATTTCAGTGCATGGAAGGCACTAGTGATAACATCTCTTCTTTGAAGGAACCTGGATGACTCTCTAGATCAGTTTATTAATACAGTAAAACTAAGTGTCATGAATTTCAGCAGTTAACAGGTGAACTAATTACAGATCAAGTGGTTTGTGTGGTATAACTGAGGCTATGTTGGTAAGAAAATAAACATAACTTTTCAAAGGGGAGTATGTATTTGCAATGTTGGTGAATGGCACTTCCAAAATGGAAGTGACAACCTGCAGGGAAGAACTGAAGTCCATGTAATTAAAAATCCCTGCAGGAAAAAAGCAAGTGTAAACAAACTGCCAAATTTACACTGTTTTGTACAAAGTGTAGGGGTGATTTCTGCACATTAAAAAGTGTCCAGCAAAAAGACACACTGAGGGGATCAAGTTCATTTCTCTGTTTCAACTACCAGAGGTGGTTAGGGTCATATAAGTTTGATGATGTTTGTGTGATGTTACACAGCGCAGAATTCTCTGTATGCTCTTTGTGATGGTTTAGCCTGGATGGATGTCAGGTAGCCACCAAAGCCTCTCTGTCTTTCCCTCTCCTCAACTGGACAGGGGAGAGGAAATAAGATGAAAGGCTCGTGGGTCAAGATAAGGACAGGGAGAGATCACTCGCCAGTTACTGTCGCAGAGAAAACAGATTGAACTTGGGGAAAAGAGTTTAATTTATCACCAATCAAGTCCGAGTGGGATAATGAGAAGCAAAACCGAATCTTAAAAACATTTTTCCCACCCCTCCCTTCTTCCCAGGCTCAACTTCACTCCCGATTTTCTCTGCCTCCTTCCCCCAAGTGGTGCAGGGGGACAGGGAATGGAGGTTACGGTCAGTTGATCACACATTGTCTCTGCCACTCTTCCTCAGGGGGAGGGCTCCTCACACTCCTCCCCTGCTCCAGCGTGGGGTCCCTCTCACAGGCTGCAGTTGTCCACAAGCTGTTCCAGTGTGAGTCCTTCCCACGGGGTGCAGTCGTTCAGGATCAGGCTGCTCCAGAGCGGGTCCCCCATGGGGTCACAAGTCCTGCCAGCAAATCTGCTGCAGCATGGGCTCCTCGCTCCATGGGTCCACAGGTCCTGCCAGGAGCCTGTTCCAGCAAGGGCTTCCCACAGAGTCTCAGCCTCCTTCGGGCATCCACCTGCTCTGGCAGGGGGTCTGCCACGGACTGCAGGTGGATATCTGCTCCACCATGGACCTCCATGGGCTGCAGGGGAAAAACCCACCTCACCATGGTCTTCACTACGGGCTGCAGGGGATTCTCTGCTCCGGTGTCTGAAGCATCCTTCTTCACTGACCTTGGTGTCTGCAGAGTTGTTTCTCTCACATCATCTCACTCCTCTCTCTCAACTGCTGTTCCACAAAAGGTTTTTCCCCACCTTAAATGTGTTATCACAGAGGCGCTACCACTGTCGTTGATGGGCTCAGCCTTGGCCAATGGCGGGTCTATCAGAGAGCCAGCTGACAGTGACTTTATCTGACATGTGGGAAGCTTCTAGCATTTTCTCACAGCAGCCACCCCTGTAGCCTCCCTGCTACCAAAACCTTGCCACGCAGACCCACTGTTTTGGTTTCAGCTGCCGCCGGCAACAAAAGCGCCACGCGGCCGCCCCTCCCCCTGCTGGGGTGCAGAGGAGAATGGAAAGAAAGAGGCAGAAACCGGTGGGTCGGGATAAGGGCAGTTTAACAGAACAACAAACAGAGGGAACAGGAACAACAACGATACAGATAAGGAGAAAATACAACACAAACTCGCACAACAGACCCACTCTCTAGGACAGGACCGGCGCCGTGCGCTCCCCAGCCGCGAGAGAGTTCCCACCGCGCCGCTCCCCCCCCCACCAGAACCCAGCGTGACGTCACATGCTATGGAATACCAGGCTGTGCTTGGCCAGGTGGGGTCAGCCCCCACCCCCTGGCTGTGCCGGCTGTGCCCCTTCCTGGAGTCCGGTGAAAATTAACCCTGTCCTGGCCAAACCCAGGACACCCACTGCACTCATACACTGCATTTACTCCAGTTTCCAGCTGTCATTTGTCTAAGCCAGGGGGAAGGCAGCCTGCTAAAGTCTGTCTGTTTGCTATGACGATGCCACAATTTTTAGTACTTGGAAGGCTTTCACATTTTGTGTAGTAGGGTAAAGGAAACAGCGGAATCCAAATAAGACAGAAATGTAGTAGGGATGTGGGAGAGAGAGGCTGGCCAGAGTGATGAGGTTACTGATCCTGGTGTTGTCAGGGGGCTGGGAATCAGAGGTTGAAGGTGGGTGACACAGTGGAGGAGCCACCTCCCTCCACCCAGTACTACCATCATCACAGCCTGATTTCCACTCTCAAAACTAGCTAGTGTCTGGTCCCACTTTTCCAGGATCTAATGTAGGTCACCCAGGGAAAGGTGCTGCCTCCCAACTGTGCCTACTTAATTCACATTAGATGTGTTTTCATGGGACTGGCAAGGAGCTGACCTGAAAAAGCTGTTACCCAGCAGATGTGAGCACTCTGCTGCAGTGGTGAGAAAAATACAGCAATATGTGAGAATCACTGACAGTTTTACCCCAGCGGGTACAGAAAAATCGCTGCTCCTGTTGTGTACGGCTACAGTCTAAGCACTGGTATGTCCGTTTACCCTTCCACAAAGAGTGAATCTGATACTTTGAAGTGATCTTTCTATCCTGTAACAGGGTTCTAGAAGTGACTTAAGGTACTGACTTCGGAAGGGCAGACCCTGAGCCAGTGCCCAACCATGAGAGCATATGACCTGTAGTGGTATATGACCAGTCAAAGATGCAGCTTAGAGCTCCTGACAAAGATGGACTTGGCTTTATTCATGACTACTTAACAAAGTCTCAGAAGGCTGGTTCCGCAAATTGTAATTTCACTGCTGTTTAATATTCATTAATGCTTAAAGCAATGACAAGAACTATGTACATATTATAAATACATAGATTAAGATAGAGAATCTTTTATGTCCATGAATTTCCTTCCCCAAGGACACACAACCCAATTCTGTAATGCCTAGTGATCCTGAATACTTGGAAGCCACATTAACAATTTTCAGGACTTCAGTGTTAAACAAGTTTAAAGAAGTTTTAGTTTTCTTGTATTGCCATATGTCCTCGTTAAGAAAAAAATAAAAATTGAAAAGTAGACTCTTACCAAAAAGGTGTCCCTCCTTGGGGGGGGAAGAGAGGTTCAGGTCCGTCGACCCTTCCGTAAGGTGAAGGCCTCACTTGGCTCCTCCTCCCGAAGAGAGTTTTCAAGTGCCAATTTTTATATGTTTGGAAATCTTTTTGCGAGGTGGGACTAAGTCAATTATTGTGTATCTATTGGCTCTTGGCATGGAATGTCGTGTCCTCAGAAGCGGGACTCAGCAGTGTGACACGCCTTCGGAGCGGGCATCTTGGTATGTGCATCCGGGGGCCATCTGTGCTTTATCCAAAGCAATCTCTGAAGAAATCTCTGCCTGCGCAGCCTCTGTGGTGCCCCCCAGATCACTGGGTTTACAATGATGGACTATCCCCCCTTACTTTTGTCTGATAAGATAAGCACCAGTTAATGACATCCTATGTTATCTCTTCAGCTCTTGACTCCTCAGTCAGAGACGCCTCAGTCCAAGTTTGTCTTGCATTTGACAAGTCCATCAAGGCCATTGATTACAGCCTTCCTACATGAACAGACCATTGATTAGAGTAAATCTGATTAAACTGAACAGCGCAAACATGTCAAAGTAGGAGAAAGAAACAATGAAGACGGCTTATCATACAGTGCTCAATTTGTTGCAAGGTTTTCTATCCTCCTTTGAAGTGTTCAAATAATATAATTGAGGGTGAACACTACATCTCTGACCATAGACATTCAAACAGAAGCCAGTAGCACCTTCTATCTCTGTCTAACAAGGTTATCTCACCTTTTCTGAACATCAGCATGGATGTAACAGCTCAGTTTTATCATGTCCAGGATGGTAGGTAAACCACTCTTTATCCTTACCTGCAGTGACTGAAAGACATTTCAGCTAATTATATAACTGTTGGTATAGTAGGAGAATTTGCAGAGAAACACAGTATTGCTGGAAAGAGCATGTTGTTACTTGTAGTTGTCAGTCCATAGGTGTTCCTCCCAGGTTTTGACCCATGGAGACATTAGCATAGACTTCATTACAGTGTTTGGCTGGTTGGTTGGTTTGTTTGTTTACTGCTCACTGTCTATTGTCAAGTAAAATATTAACTGATAGAACTCAAGTATAAACGTGGGAGAGGTAGAAAACCAGATTACAAACCTGAGCTCACTCTGTAAAGATATAGGATGATCTTCAAGCGCATTGTTGGTCCCAAGGGCAAAATTCCTCCTCTTACATCCGTAATTACAATAGGCATAAATAAAAGCAATAGGCATGTTGCTTCTTCAGAATTCATCAACAGCGTATATATTGATTTTGGTGATATGTATCCAAGCTTGCATCTAGACCTTGGCTCAAACTTCTCCAAAGTTTGCAGGTATAGGGGCAAAGTAGAACCAAACCTTAGAAAACTAAGAATAAGGTGGTGAAGAAAGTTTAAAAATTAGGGGTAGGATTACCATCAATACTAAATTATAGTTTTTTATACAGATATCATAGAATAAACTGAGGTAATATTATCTATTTGGCCATTGCGACACACTAAAATGACTTTCTGCCTTGGCCAACAAAAAAACGTATCATCATTAATAATACACTGGAACCAAGTAAGGCAGCCTGATCTGATCCCCAGGTATTGCTCCACCAGCACAACTCGGAAAAGACAATGAGTCATAGCAGCAGACGACCCTCTTCAGAGAGGTACGAAGGCACCCATTTGCCGAACTAATACACACTCTAGAGAGGTGTGCTGCTTACGAAGGGCTCGTATCAAGGATGTCACCAAGAGACTACCGAGACTTGTACAGTCCATTGGCTATTATCTGATGTTGCTGTTTCATGTGGGCACCAGTGAAAGGAGTGTCAAGAAGGATTACAGAGCCCTGGGAGCAGAGGTAAGGGACTCTGGAGCACAGGTATTTTTTTCATCAATCCTCCCAGTCATAGGGAAAGGGTTTGAAAAGGCCAGTCAAATCTAGCAAATCAACACATGGTTACAGGACTGGTACCACAGCTAGGGGATTGGCTACTGTTCTGGGTTTGCATGGCAAGGTTTTGGTAGCAGCAGGGGTTATAAGGGTGGCTTCTATGAGAAGCTGTGAGAAGCTTCCCACACGTTTGATAAAGCCAGTGCTAGCTGGCCCTAAGACGGACCCACCACTGCCCAAGGCCAAGACAAGCAGCGATGGTGGTAGCGCCTCTTTGATAACATATTTAAGAAAGGGCAGAAAAAATCTCTGCAGGAGAAACAGCAGAGGAGAGAGAGGAGTGAGACGATGTCAAAGAAACAATTCTGCAGACACCAAGGTCAGTGAAGGAGGGGGGAAGAGGTGCTCGAAATGTCGGAGCAGAGAGCCTTCCCTTGCAGCTTGTGATGAAGTCCATGGTGAGGCAGCTTGTTCCCCTGCAGTCCATGGAAGTCCACGGTGGAGCAGATATCCACCTGTAGCCTGTGGAAGGGACCCCACGCTGGAGTAGGTGGACGGCTGAAGGAAGTTGTGACCCCATGGGGAGCCCTGTGCTGGAGCTGGATCCTGCCAGGACCTGTGGATGAGTGGAGACAGTACCCCACCTGGAGCAGGCTTGTTGGCAGAGCTTGTGACCCCATGGAGGACCCACTCTGGAGCAGTCTGTTCCTGAAGGACTGCACCTCATGGAAAGGACCCACGCTGGGGCAGTTCATGAAGAGCTGCAGCCCATGGGGAAGACTCACGTTGGAGAAGTTTGTGGAGAACTGTCTCCCATGAGAAGGACCTTATGCTGGAGCAAGGGAAGAGTGTGAGGAGACCTCCCCTGAGGAGGAAAGAGCGGCAAAGACAACATGTGATGAACTGACCATAAACCCCATTCCTCGTCCCACTGCGCCACTCGGGGGGGAGGTAGAGAAACGGGATTGAAGCTGAGCCTGGGAAGAAGGGAGGGGTGGGGGGAAGATGTTTTAAGATCTGGTTTTATTTCTCACTATCCTACTCTGATTTGATTGCTGATGAATTAAACTCACATTTTTCCCCAAGTTCAGTCTGTTTTGTCCATGACAGTAATTGGTGAGTGATCTCTCCCTGTCCTTATCTTGACACTTGAGCCTTTAATCATATTTCCTCTTCCCTGTCCAGCTGAGCAGGAGGAGAGATAGAGCGGATTTGGTGGGCACCTGGCATTTATCCAGGCCAAACCAAAACAGCTACTTAGACCATGGGATTCACTTTGAGAAACATGGTCTCCTAGGGGTTGATAGGGTGCATCTGTCAGGAAAAGGGAAGAGCATCTTCGGTCATAGGCTTGCCAAGCTGGTGAAGAGGGCTTTAAACGGAAGTAGCCAGGGGAGGGGAACCTCAGTCCATCCCACTCCTACCATTTAGGTACCAGTGCCAACAGAAAATGCCCAGAGCCTGGAGAAGAATCACAGGTCAACAGGAGAGCACCTGGAGAGCAGCACAAGTGAACTCCTGCCATTCCAGCCAGTAAGTCAGCTTCATTGGCAGCCCAACTTAAATGCCTCTATGTAAAGACATGCAGCATGGGAAATAAACAAGAGGAGTTAAAGACCTGTGCAATCCTGCAGGGTTATGATCTCATTGGCATCACAGAGACATGATGTGATGGTTCCCATGACTGGAGGTTTGGAATGGATGCATTAGGAGGAGTGTGGCCAGTGGGTCGAGGGAGGTTCTCCTTCCCCTCTACACTGCCCTAGTGAGGCCCCATCTGGAGTACTCTGTCCAGTTCTGGGCTCCCCACTTCAAGAAAGATGAGGAGCTACTGGAGAGAGTCCAGCGGAGGGCTACAAGCATGATGAGGGGACTGAAATATCTCTCCTACGAGGAGAGGCTGAGGGAGCTGGGCTTGTTTAGCCTGAAGAAGAGAAGGCTGAGAGGGGACCTAATAAATGCCTACAAATATCTTAAGGGTCAGTGTCAAGAGGATGGGGCCAGACTCTTTTCAGTGGTGCCCAGTGACAGGACAAGGGGTAATGGGCACAAACTGAAGCAGAGGACGTTCCGTCTGAACATGAGGAAGAACTTCTTCCCTCTGAGGGTGACGGAGCACTGGAACAGGCTGCCCAGGGAGGCTGTGGAGTCTCCTTCTCTGGAGATATTCAAGACCTGCCTGGACAAGGTCCTGTGCAGCCTGTTGTAGGCAACCCTTCTTCGGCAGGAGGGTTGGACTAGATGACCCACAGAGGTCCCTTCCAACCCCTACCATTCTGTGATTCTGTGAATGGAAGGATACAGGCTCTTTAGAAAGGGCAGGCAGGGTAGACGAGGAAGAGGTGTCACCCTCTGTGTCAATGACCAGGTGGGGTACATGGAGTTCTGCCTGGGGATGGGTGAGGAGCTGACTGAGAGCTTATGGCTCAGCCTTCAAGGCAGGGCAGGGACTGGTGACATTACAGTGCAGGTCTGCTACAGACCACCTGACCAGGAAGACTGAGCAGATGAGGCCCCCTGTAGGCAGATAGAAGCAGCCTCATTTTCACAAGCCCTCATCCTCTGGGGGATTTCAGCCACCCTGATACCTGTTGGAGGGACAACATAGCCAGGTATAAGCAATCCAGGACGTTCCTGGATGTGTTGATGATAGCTTCCTTCTACAAGTCATAGAGGAGCCCACGGGGAGAGGAGCGATGCTGGACCTTGTTCTCACCAACAAGGAAGGTCTGTGGTGGGGAATGTGAAGCTCAAGGGCAGTCTTGGCTCCAGTGACCATGATATGGTGGAGTTCAAGATCCTTAGGACAGTGAGGAAGGCACACAGTAAGCTCACTACCCTGGACTTCAGGAGAGCAGAGTTTGGCCTCTTCAGGGACCTGCTTGGTAGAGTACCATAGGATAAAGCCCTGGAGGGAAGAGGGGCTCAAGAAAGCTGGTTAATATTCAAGGATCACCTCCTCCAAGCTCAGGAGCAATGCATCCCAAAAAAGAGGAAGTCAGGCAAGAATGCCAGGAGGCCTGCATGGATGAATAAGGAGCTCCTGGCCAAACTCAAGCAGAAAAAGGAAGCCTGCAGAGGGTGGAAGCAAGGACAGGTAGCCTGGGAGGAATACAGAGAAATTGTCTGAGCAGCCAGGGATCAGGTTAGGAAACCTAAAGCCCTGTCAGAACTAAATCTGGCCAAGTATGTCAAAAGCAACAAAAAAAGCTTCTATAGCTACATCGGCGATAAAAGGAAGACTAGGGAAAATGTGGGCCCTCTCTGGAAACAAATAGGAGACCTGGTTACTTAGTGTGTGGAGAAGGCTGAGGTGCTCAACAACTTTTTTACCTGAATCTTCACTGGCAAATGCTGCAGCCACATGGCCCTAGTCGCAGATGGCAAAGGCAGGAACTGGGAGAATGAGTAACCACCTACTATAGGAGAAGATCAGACTGAAGGTGATGTAAGGAACCTGAAGGTGCACAAGTCCATGGGACCTGAGGAGGTGCAGTCGCAGGTTCTGAGGGAACTGGTGGATGAAGTTGCTAAACCACTACTACCCATCATATATGAGAAGTCATGTCAGACTGGAGAAGTTCCCATTGACTGTAAAACAGGAATCATAACCCCCCTTTTTAAAAAGTGTTAAAAGCAAGACCTGGGGAACTACAGGCCAGTCAGTTTCACCTCTATGCCCAGTAATATCCTGAAGCAGATTGTCCTGGAAGGTATGCTAAGGCACATGGAAGGTAAGGAGGTGATTGATTACATCCATTATCTCTTCACTAAGGGTAAATTGTGCTTAACAAATCTGGTGGCCTTCTGTGATGCCATTACAGCATTGGTGGATAAGGGAAGAGCAACTGATGTTATCTACCTGGAGTTGAGCAAAGCATTTGACACTGTCCCGCATCACATCCTTGTCTCTAAATTGGAGACATATGGATTAGACAGATGCTCCACTCAATGGATAAGGAATTGGCTGAATGGTAGCACTCAAAGAGTTATGGTCAACAGCTTCATGTCCAAGTGGAGACCAGTGACAAGTGGCGTTCCTAAGGCATCAGTACTGGGACTAGTGTTGTTTAACATCTTTGTCAGCGCCATGGACAATAGGAATGAGTGCACCCTCAGCAAGTTTTCCAATGACTCCAAGTCATGTGGTGTAGTTGACATGCTGGAGGGAAGGCATGCCATCCAGAGGGACCTTGACAGCCTTGAGAGGTGGGCTCTTCTGAACGCCATGAAGTTCAACAAGGCCAAGTGCAAGGTCCTGCACCTGGGTTGGGACAATCCCAAGCACAAAAACAGTCTGGGCAGAGAATCGATTGAGAGTAGCCCTGAAGAGAAGGATTTGGGGGTACTGGTTGACAAGAAGCTGAACATGACCCAGCAACGTGTGCTCACAGCCCAAATGGCCAGCTATATCCTGGGCTGCATGAAAAGTGTGGCCAACAGGTCAAGCGAGGTGATTCTGCCCCTCTACTCTGCTCTCATGAGATCTCACCTGGAGTCGTGCGTCCAGCTCTGGAGCTTTCAGCACAGGAAAGACATGGAACTCTTGTAGTGGCTCCAGAAGAGGACCACAAAAATGATGAGAGGGATGGAATACTTCTCTTATGAGGAAAGAGAGAGAGTTGGGGTTGTTCAGCTTGAAGAAAAGAAGACTCCAGGGAGACCCTGTATCAGCCTTCGAGTACCTGAAAGGGGCCTACACAAAAGCTGGAGAGGTACATTTTACAAGGGCATGTAGTCACAGACAACGGGTAATGGCTTCAAACTGAAAGATGCTAGATTTAGATTAGGTATAAGGAGGAAAATTTTTATGATGAGTCTGGTGAGGCACTGGAACAGGTTGCCCAGAGAAGTTATAGATGCCCCCTTCCTGGAAGTGTTCAAGGCCAGGTTGGATGGGACTTTGAGCAACCTGTTCTAGTGGAAAGTGTCCTTGCCCGTGCCAGGGGGGTTGGAATTAGGTGATCTATAAGTTCTCTTCCAACTCAAACTATTCTATGCTTCTATGATTAAGAAAAAGTGTATTTATTTTCATTTTCATTCTATGCTTGGAAGAGTCGCCATTGTCACATAAAGTTCAAAAATTTTGAGATAGGCTTTTACAAATAGATATCTTTCACAAAAAAAAGAAACAATACAGTTTGGTTTATGCCTAAATAAATCAGCATTCTAATGCAATAAAGATTTTAACAGAAAATTCTAGTTTATTTTTCCTTCAAGTGCTATATACACCAATATTTATTTTTCTTTGTGAACTACAGCATCACACACAGCTCCTGAATCACAGATAACTGAATGAGATCATGAATCCAGGATTTTACTAATGTATGTTTTCTTTCCTTCAAAGACATATGTATCAATTGCACTCTAAAAAGAAAACTAGACAATTGCAAATAGTAAGTGTATCCTTCTGTAGTAGGTTTGGATGCTTTACACATGACTGTACTGAAGAATAAGAAAGAAAATATAAATATTCCAATAAATATTTCCAGAAAAATGGCACTGTGGTAACACTGAAAGGTGGTTTTAATGCATTATAACATTGGCAGGATCCCTGGAAAATAGGAAGAAAACGAAGTATGTATTGATTCCAAAAGTTATTTTGGGATACTCTGGACCAAAACAATAGTATGCTATGGCAAACCCAAGAATTTTCCACAGTAGAAGTGTTTATTAAAAATGTTTACATTTATTATTTTTTGTAAAAAATAGAAGAAAAGAATCATAGAATCATAGAAAGTTTTGGGTTGGAAGGGACCCCTAGAGGTCATCTAGTCCACCCCCCCTGCAGCGAGCAGGGACACCACTAACTAGATCAGGTTGCTCAGAGCCCTGAAACTGCAGTATAAGGCATTTCTTGCTCAGGATATGGAATGACTTTAGTATTTCAAGTGCTTTGTGTTGGAGTTAATGACCAACTTTATTTCATTAGTAATTATAATGTAGCACTAGTTCTTGAACTAATGCTGTAATGAAAGTAGTTTTGGGGCCACCAGGATCAGGGAGGTATCATGTCAGAAACATTCTGTGTGAACTACAATATTCTCCATCAGCTATCATTTATCACAAACCTTAAAAACATCCATACAGCACTGAGTCTTTTCAAACCATACTCTCTCAAGGATTACTTGTAGAAATAGAGAGATTAAATGGTATTTTAGCTTCCTCTTTCAAGCAAAGATCATGTTTTGGTAATCTTATCCCGAGACAAAGATACTAAAATCAGAATACTCTATCTATAAGTGTTCCCGTATAAAGCAATATTCCCAATTGTTGTTGTGAACATAAGAATGTCTCCCTTTAATTTAAAAAGGCTAAAAGAATTACTGCTGAAAAAGACAAACATAAAAATAGACATGATTAAACAGATGATAGCTGCCAAAGCCTTCCCCCCAATAAAGGAGCTGAAATAACAAAATGAGAAAAAAATCTTACAAAAGTTCTAATTAATCTTTTTAAAATTTTTTTTACTGAATAAGTAAATAACAATCAAACTGGGTTGCCCTTTACCTGAGGCATGGAATTTTGCAGGTTTCTTCTCTGAATAACCATCTGCCAATAGAACTGCTAGATTAAAAATAAAATGTTACCCAATTGTTATTGTAAAGCAATATTTTAATTAAAGAATAAATCAGAGGGATGTGGGACATAAAAATATCAATAAGCTCTGTTGAGAGGAAAACATTTTCTATACATTACCTTGTAAGTCTTGTAAAGAGACAAAAACATTGAAGTACTATATTCTGTCATTAATTTCAGTTGCCTTTGTCCTTTATTATAGTATTAGAAGATCGAACAATAAAAATCATTTCTGTAAGAAGATCACTTTCCCTCTAGGATCGTTGGGAGCCAATGTTCACCAGGTTTTAAATGAGTCCGGCAACAGAACTTCTGCAAATCCCTTGGGAACTGTTCCTAGTTTGGAAATCGTCACTGCTATTGCCTGGCATATTTTTTTTTTTCTTTGACAATTGAGCCATACTACCATCTGCCAGGGAAAAAGATATTTTTCCGTATAGCTAATTATCAAGCAATGAATACATTTTTTAATGACAGGATCGCTGTTCATGCATATACTGCTTCCTGGCATTGGTAATACAACATGTGTAATTGATATTAAGAACAATTTTTTTTTTTTTTTAAATGAAAGCCAGAGAACAGTTAAATGAAAATATCACCTGTTGATAGCCAGACATCAAAAGTAGAAATCACACTAAAATTCTATAGTCTGCACTATGGGGAACTACATCACTGATCCTTACAGATGTTAAAAACCTTTAATCAGATAGCCCTGTCCATCTCAAAGCTGAATTTCTTCTTCAAATTTCCAAAGACCCATAAATTGTCTATTTATACGTCTTAAGTACCCACTGAGGTGAGCTTGGATGAGCTTTTCGGTAGTCCAAGGTCTACCAATAAGAAAGCAAAAGATTGAAAATAAAATATCCAAGAGCTCAATTAAGTTGATCTCTTTTCTTTCCATTCACCACTTCTTTATATTCATATTCTTCCCCCAGATTCATGGTACTTGTCTAAGCCCCCTGAACACAGCAAAGCAAAAGCCATCTCTGGAAAAAGTCTGCTGGTGTAGAAAGATGAGGAAGAGGTCAGAAGTATGCCAGAGGATGAAGACATACTTCCTCTCCAGCTGTGTGAAGGTACTTACCTTTCACTGGTGGTTCTCCAGTTACTGTAAGAATAACCTCTTTATACTAACAACATTATTTTTAGTTCTCTGTAACAAACTTTCTTTAGCAAACTTTCAGCACACTTTCAGTCTGCTCATGTGGTGCTTTTAAGCATTTTGCTGACCACTTGAAGTTAATCAGTTGGACTTTATTTTCTGCACCTGCTTTCTTATTACAAATGCACTAGTTCTTCAAATAGTATAACACAGCCATGCTACAGAAGTTTTACTCTCATCCCTTCCCAAGCCACTTGGCTTCCTGTTGATTTAATCCCTGATTTCTGTGAATATCACTTTTCCATTCAGTGAAAAACAAATAGTTTTCCTAAAACAGATAACATTTATCATTTGGCGCAAGGAAAAGAGAAAAATAAACTAAGAATATAGATTACTAAGGTTTAGTTTGTTACAAAATAATTCGTCAATTTGAAAGATGCAGTACAATACAGATCCATGAGTAACATTTGGACAACTGTCAACATACCATGTATGCTTTGGTTGCAGGTCTTTTTCAGGTGAGAGAGCTCACTGTCTGCAGAGGTAACCCAAAGGAGAAAGATTCTTCAGCAAGTAAAATATTTTCTCTTCCTTGTTATCAGGAAAAGAGAGCAAGGAGAAAGATCCTGTAACATTTTCTACCTACTAGAAGGAGATATTTTACATAAAATTTCAAAGACAATACAATAGTTTTCAGTAACTTTACAGAGTTTCTTACTCTTTTCTCTGGATCAAAAAAAAAGCAGCTCATTATTCTGGCATTTTCATTGTATTTTGAATAAAACGCACTAAATTGTATTTCAAAGGCTTCTTCATATTTTAATTTTTTAAAACTATGCTCTTGGGATACTATTATTTCCAACTAGAACATGATTTTCACCTATTGTGGCCATTAGCTGGTGTTTTCTTAGTATTCTATTCCCTCCCTATTCTACCTGTCATAATATATGACTCTAACCCTGTTCCAATGTCCAGGCTGTCAAGCTTTCCTTTTTTCTAGCATGATTCCAGGCATGCTTTTACAGCAGATTTCCACAGTTGCTATATCTTTGTTCTTCTAATTCTGATTTTCATTTTTATTTCTTCCTTATTCTACAGACTTCTGTATTTAATTTCAAGGTTTGTAAAAGTTTATACAAAGTAGCCGTTACTTAACTCTGAAGGAAAATGTATATCACATACAGACACTTAGAGAATTTATTTGTTAAGCAGTTATTAGATGGCTCATAGCTATTTTCTTATTATTCCACGTTATGCATTAAGGGGAAAAAAAAAGAAAGAAAGAAAAGGAAAAAAACAGTGATATTTCTGTTATCCTAGCCTGAAAAAAAAGAGGTCCATTATTTACAGAAAATATCATTTTCAAATCTCATACTAAACTATAAATAGCATTAGCACAAGGTAGCACCTCTTTATGGCAATACTAGCACCATGAATAAGAAAGAAATCAACTAAAAGATCAACAGAAATTCAAGTTAACAGGAACTTACAGCATCATGGATCAGATCTACATACATTCAGTAATCGGTGTTTATACTTCTATATGTCACATTGGTTTTAGTCTTAAAAAGGCGTGAGTAGATCTGATAAGGCCGTTAAGTCTACCTGTAGCGTGTGTAGTTTTAAATGGTCATTAAAATAATACAAGAAGAGATATGAAATAACCTAATGAAATATTATGGCCCATATTATGCAGGAAGTCAGACTACATGATCATAATGATTGCTCTGAGACCAAAATTTACAAATCTAAGAAAAAAAGATTATTGGTTTAAGCATGAAAGGGGAGTCAACTGATAAAAATCTAGAATTGACAGAGGAATTTCAAAAGAAATGGGCTCCAGAGTCTTTTAAACTCATTTGGGAATCTCATCTAATGCTCCATGTCAAATCAAATCACTGTAATTGATCTTGCTATCTTACCCTAGAGAAAATCGCTAATTTTAAAGACAGGTTCAGAGACTTTTTGGAAGGACTATTTTTTTGTAATCTTCCACCTCTAAAAATCTCCTTGCATGAGGATAAAAAGGGAAGATACATGAGAACAAACATGTGATCAGAAAGTTTTAGCCTATGGAGGATACTGGAACGCAAACGCTCTGAGTTCCAACATTTCACTGCTAGAGGTGAATGACGCACATTCTCTTGAAAACAAGCCTTTTCTGTTTGACATTTTTTATATCTCATATTCTTGCATTTGTGTAGAAGTGTATTCTGAAACATAGGTAAGGGTTTTTTTCAGTTATTAGCGATTCATTACTTGGAAGATGATAGTTACCTGAGATACAAAGAAAAAGAAATATAATAGATTGATGATTTTTCAAATCTACTCAGAATGTCAAATGCTAAAAGAAGATGTAATTTTTGTGATTTGAAGTATATTTCAATGTAATTTCATTCAGACCCCAAAGCTATAAACCTTGGAGTACTTTCTACACTCTTCTGCAAAACACACCTTCCTGCCCTGTAGTCGCATGTCAGCCTTAGCACAAGTTCTTGTTATGAAGCCACCTATATGCCAACAGCTTTGGAGCTTTAATTTCTGTTTACAAATCTGCATTACAGTTCAGTAATTCATTAAAGTTTGATTTTGTTTTTAATAGAAGGCAAAGTGGCCCAGCTGCAGATGATGAGATACGTAGCCAAATGTGACTGCTCCTATTTTTAAAAACAGCAGTTGTTTAATGAATTACTTTACACCAAAGTTTAATCTGGGAATGATACATAATCCCCGATCCTGTTTTCCTAAAAATGTATTAGCATGTTAAGTGACCCATGTGAAGTGACACTTGTTAAGTTCTCATTGCCAAATGCGGGGAAAAATTCGAGCTCTTAAGGTTAAAAGCTACTATTTATAGAAGTCTGTGACATACCTGAGGGAAAAAGATGGCACACTCTTACAGAAAAACATTTACACAAGTCTCTAATAAAATATATTTTTTAAGTGCTGAGTGAATTTACTTTTGATCTGGGAAGATTCTAGATACACCAGTGTTTCATTTCATTAGCCACAGCTCTCTGCCTTCTGCAACCCAAAGAGATTTGGCTTCTTAATATCAAGTGTACCCTTTCCTTAAATTCAAAAGCTTTTAAATTTTTTTATCGTTCACTTCCTTTTTTCCACAGCAGCTGGCATGCTTATGCAAAAAACAGGAAAATATTCTAATATTCAAAATACTCTTCTTTCACTTAGGCTGGTTATTTCTCGTCCTTTAGCTTTCTATATTTTAGAATCTTTATGGATCCCATAAAAGAGGTATCTGTAGATTTCTGATGCTGGCAGAGGATGTATCTACTAGAAAATTGCTAAGTCTCCCAATGCCATTAGCTCAAGCCTACATAAACTGAAGGAATCAGGAAAAGCAATGGAAAAATAATAGCTTTCATATCGCAATATTTTTCATAAATCTTGAGTTGCACACTTTTTCCTGCTGTGCCTTAAATAGACAGAGGAGTATTTAAAATTCTGTGGAACTTGTTTACTTTCAGCCATGTTACAAAAGATCACAGCTTTGATATTCATGCAGATGAACTTGGAAATACAAAAAAGTAGAAATGAAAAGAAAACATTGAATTCTTTGTCATGTATGCGCTTCATCTCAATTCACTAATTTTGCTTTCTACTGTGCTCCTTGTGTTTGATATAAAAAATGTGCTTTCCAGCAGGATCAGTGGAAAAATGCTTCAAGGGAGAGATTTTAATTTTAGAAATCAGGCTTTTTACCAATTTTTTCCCAGGGGAAAGAAAAAAAACAAAACTGACTTAATTGGGTCCGTATTACAGCAGAATTTCTCTGAATATATAAAAGAAACAAACCAAAAAATTCTCATGGGGGAGAACAATGCATCAGAGAAATCAAGACCTAGAATAAGATTACTGTTCTTATGGCTACAGTTTATGTAGTACTGAAGACAAATGATGAATTCTGTCCCACAACTTTGAAGAGTGACAAGGAATAGTTGCTATCCTTAGAGAGTAGCAACCATTTGAGATCTTTGCTTAGACTCTTGTCCTTTAGTTGACCCGAAACAGACCATCTCTCGGCTAGTGTGTTATAACAGCAGGAAGATGCAGAAGAAATGGTTTCAGCAACAGACAAGCAAGGAAGGACAAGATCTGTGTTCTGTTGCTGGACGCTGGCAAAATAAAAGGAGAAGGAATGGAAAATAGATTCTAAAGTATAATATTTCTATCCCAGATTTTTTTTCCTTAGTAGGATAAAATGGCAGTAAGAGTAAAAAAAAACCCTAGTGGTATCAATTTAATCCCAAAATAAAACCAGGAAGTAAGCCCAGTCATGGCATTCAAGTGGAAATCAGAGATACTGAGAATAGAGAAGCAGAATTATACAGTGGTTTTGGTGGATTTCTTATCACAAATCTTTTATTGTCACAAAATACATACATAAATGTTCTGCAATAGGTAAAGAAATCATACATCCAAGTGAGTTTGCACAATAACTTAATGAATATATACAAACAATAAAGCCATATAGAAGCTTTATACTCAGATTAAGAATAGTTTTGCAAACTGAATATCCTTCCAGAATTTTTAGAAAAAGTCTTTTTTCAATCTTTTTCCTTTCGCCTGGACTGTACAACATGCAGAGCTGCAAATACAAGCCAGACTATGGCCTGAAAGCAGTCATCTCAAAGGTGAAAGGGCTTTTCTCCAGCACTGTGCTAAATCAGAATTGAGATGTGCAGCAAAAAAAAATCAGCAGAATGTTAATAAGAAGTGTTTTCTGGAGTTCAATACTTACATGAGCTCAAACAAACAATTCTCTGTAGCCATGTACTTTTAATAAAATGGAATAAAACAGTTGTAGCCATGACACCCAGCTTCTTTACCAAAGAATGTTTGATTGATCTCACTTGCCCTGTTTTAGCAACCGACTTGCTGCAAATCAAAATTCCCAGGTACCACTTCATGTTTTGGAAAACGTAGCTGATCATGCTTAACATATTTGAAATTTTATTCTTTGTTATGAATTGGTGAATTCATTTTTTCTTTCATAAAAATGCAAGATTTCTAAGTATTGCTATAGAAACTTTAACAACCTATTTTAAAATCTTTCAAAGACATCTGAAATTAGTTCAGAAACTTAATCTACACAGCCTATATTTTATATGGATTAGAGCAAAAGACTTTTCAATGCAAGTGAAGGTTATGGTGGGAAATAATTTTGAGGAATAATGTTTTGATTCTAAAAAATTATTTGAACTCCTTTGGAAAACTCTTCTCCTGCATATAACGGTCGCATTTTGAAATAATTTAATTTTAAGATGGAAAATATGACATAATTTTTTTTTATTGTTCTATCGAAGAATTTAACCCTGTTTTCACTCTGCAGTGAAATAAGACATTTCTTTTTAAATGTGGGGTGTGTTACATTTATATGATGGTATTTTTTTTTAAAGAACACCTCACATCATTCCCTCTTTTTTCTTCCTGCTGAAGATTAACTTCTTTGATTGTAAATATACTATAAATTTATCTATCATTAATTCTGGAACTGTTGTGGATGCATTGCAAAATATTCTTTGAGATATCACAAATATTCTTTTAAACATATTACAATAATTGAAAGATTTATGGTTGTGTAAATCCCTATCAAGTGTGAGGAATAAGACTTGAAGTGAATCACCACAGGTTTGATGTAGCGATCCTGATCCTGTGTATTCATTTTGGATTCCTTTTTGTTCAGTTCTTATTCAATTTCATTTTCATTTCTGTTAGTGCTTTATGATATGTCACTATCAAGTAGGCATCAGGAGAAGAGCAGAAAACAAAATGAACAAAAAAGATAAGAGGGTAGAAGTATCTCTAGTAATAGCGGAAAGGCACTCATTGCATTCTGATGGATAAGGGAAATTATGAGATTCCATTTATTGTTGATTCACCTACATTTAAAATTCTGAAGTAAACCAGCTGTCCTGAGGAAGAATTCCCCATTATCTTGAAGTCAGACACACAGGAAATGTAATAACTTAAACTCCTTCAGGAGAGAAGTTATAATTTCATAGATTTATAATAAGATTACACAGAGGTAATGTTTCAACTAATATACGGATATTGTGTAAAAAGTCTATTAAATCTACTATAATTAATACAAGCAGTATAAGAATATTATGTAAGGAATAATCATGCCTAGACATTGTAAGCAGAAACATTTAAGCTGCCTCTTCCTCCTCTGAGAACTCCAAAATAGGCAATGAGGGCAAGGAATAATATTAGCTAGGATGTGAAGACATCAAACTTGTCTACAGATTATCCACAGGCAAAATATGACAAAATCGGAACACAGACATGTTGTTCTGTACCCAGGCTATGTTACATGAAGAAATTGTGATAAGAGTTTCCATACAAGGAAGAAGCCCTTGTGTACAGTCCACATATTCAAAGAATGACCATGCTAAACTGCAGTTCAAGACTTGCAAATGAACGGGTCAGACTCAGCTTGCTGTCCTGTGTTCACAAAACTCAGTTCTTTTAGAATGTGACCTTCTTTAGCCTGACCCTCCTGCTCAGATTTTGAAGGCTGCCACCTCTCACAATACTGCTGCTATTGTCAGCACTTCATACAAATCAATATGAGCTCACAATTACTTTGCTATTAAGCCTTAATACTATTCTAATCAAAACATTTTATTCACTTTTTGCAAAAATTGGTAGAGTGTTTTCAAGTAAAATCTTTTTTTACTGTGGACATTTTTGACGGTAAAACAGACTTCCACACAGTTTTAAAAATTTAGAACAAGTTTCTCAGCCAAGACATTTAAATGCCGAGTTCTTTGAGATTTATGATAAATTTCTCTTGATTTCGGTTTTTGTTTTTTGATCAGCTTCATTTATTCACTTCCTGACAGTGATTTAAAAGTATGCAAGTTTTAATAAGAAGTCAAAATTTGCTACTGTCACTTGCTGCTTAGGATCCACTTCAAAGTAATGTTCCTACTAGCCAAATGTGCTTTGATACCTTTCAGAATAGGCAATATCCACTGCTTATCATTTATAAAAAGAACTTCTGCAGGGATTTCTCACTTTTCATGCAGTAAAGGAAAACCACAGAGTCTAATTCTCCATTATCTTGTACTTTCTTCTCTCATTACAACAGATGAGAAAGGACCTTTTATTTCATAACAAAATATTTTAAGTTGTATAATTGATCACACAAGATGTAACTTCCTGTACAACTAAGACCAAGAGAGTAATTTTTTTCAAACTCAGCCTGAAAACATGCTATCAAGTCATGAGAATAATGACCATAGTAGTACTTCAGAAAAATACTCAGCTTGGCAAAAGTTCTCGATAACTCAAGAATAGTAGAGAAAGAGATAAGGACTTTACTGAGAATAAAAATAGTGTACCTTAAAGGTTAATGTTCAAGTATGCCTTAAAACCTGCAGTAATATTTTAAGACTTAACATTTGAAGAGGCATGACTATCCCCAATAAATGTGGAAATACCTGTATACCTGTGATTCTTATGTATTGTGATGTACTTTATTCATCTGACAGTGATGTCAAAACACGTGCAATAGGCCTAAACAATGCAAAGGTTCCCTATCTGAATGCTCTCAGAATCTCTTGGGATTTGGTTGACTTTCCTCAACTTTAGCAATAGTACTTGAAACAGATGTTAATTCTTCCAGAGAGTTACACAGGTTGCTAGACAGCCTCAGGGTCCTACCATCTGAAGTGCAATATTTTGATCTGAATATATTTTTGTATCCCACTTAGAGGACACCCAATTTCTTCAGCATGAAAATAAATGGCAAACTTTGTCTTAGGAAACCTTGCTTGAATGTTTTCAGCGTTACAGTCTCAGTTATTAAAACAGTTTTAAGGAGTTGACTCTTTTTTGGTCACTATTATTATAGCAGGTTATGTTCATAATTTCTTGAGAATGAAGCTTTGTGCATTCACACTGAGATTAGCAAATGCCAATAAATAGAGGACAAAGCTGAAGCAGACAGTTTCCAATAATTTAGCACTTTGATGTTTAAAGGGATGTGAAACTGTTAATTATGCAGTGTAATTTTCCATGAAAAACAGCTGCAAATGATAAATTCTGCTTCAGGTCAGAAAACAAATATCTTAGGCAATGCCATGCACAGCACAAGAGAACCTATCCTCTACTACACACTGAAAAAAAAAGGGAAAGGTGGAAAAACAACTACATTTTTAAATAGTTTGTTCACCTCTTTCAGAATAGAGTACTGTAAGAATTATTCTTTTAATACATAACAAGGTTGGTCAAACGATGAAAAAAATATGAAGAGCTGATACCAGCAGCTGGGGCACAAAACAAAATATAGTATTTTATATACAATTTAAAGACAAATATTTGAATGATCTGTTCCTCAGATTCATTAAGGGTACCCAATTTCATTTTGTTGAGATTCTGGAAAAAAGATCTTGTTCGCAATATAGTTGATCCCGAGTTTATGTTCAACTCCTTTGTACCAAAAGAATCCATAAACAAGCAAATGAAGAATATTCATAGAAATTAAGCATAAACCAAAATAGATACTTTAGAAATTTTACACTGTTAATTAAGAAGTAAATTTTTTTACCCTTCACACGGATAGGCAGTTAAATATTACAAATACCACAATTTTTGCTGAGAGCATCTGAAAATTTCTTCAAAATCCTTTTCAGAGCCATTTGATCTACTTCAAATAAGGGGAAACTTTGGAACAATAGCCCCGGTATTCCTGAAGCAGACCATGATATTGAAAATTCATGAGTCTAAATAAAAATTAATGGTCAGTTTTTAGGGAAAGAGAGTGGCTGAATTACAAAGTGAAGTCTAATTCTCTAAAACTTCTGGCACATTTTAAGACTTTTTTTGAAACATGAAGTCTTATTTCTTCTTTTACCTTTTTTTCGTTCCTGTCTTCTCACATGGATTTACACCTGTAACACAATCTTCATTTGTTTTTTTAAGAGAAACCAAAATATTTTGAAGGTTTCTAACATTTCAAAATTCATATGACTGAGCATTTAGAGGTGACACAGACAGTTCCTCCTCTTGCAAAATGGAAGCGTCTGTGTCTACGTCAAAATAGCATCATTTACAAACAGCTGTGAAATCAGTTCTCCATTTTGTGCTGTAGTGTTTTGCTGGTTTACTTCAGTATTTATGGTATATTTTAGTATATTTAGGTAATGGTAATAATATCTTAACTGAGCAGAATATTCTCAACAGAACTGTTGAATGTCCCATCTACTCTTCTATATTCTTTATATGAAACAGAGTCAATATTTTGTCAGTATGTCTGAGAAAATGACACAGTTTTCACATTCATGTAGTAAAACACAGAGTTTTCTGTACAGATTCCTATGAGAATGGAATCAGTGAATTTACAAATATCTTGAAATTGAGAAGAGGAAGGAAAGTAAAGCTATAAAGGTATTCCATCAGTTTAGCTACTCTAACTTCTTTGACTTCCACTTCATGAAATGTCACTGTCAACATACGTCTTCTTTTATCTCAGTAGTACTCAATCACTCAATCAAAATCAAAAATTGTTATGCTTGAATGCTCTGTGAAGAACACCTTGGGGCTTTTGTTATTGATGTTGCTTAAGGGACTTTTTGTGGGGTTTTTTTTGCTTGTTTGTTTGCTTTAAAGCAGCCAAAATAAACATGGAAATCCAAGTTCTATTACAATTAAAATGCAAAATTATCATGATATCAACACTAAATGTTTTGGATAATATATGAGCACTGTCAGTAAAAGTTGAAATAAGTGTTATAAATACCAAAACATAGCAAAGCAGGGGACTACCTGCATAGATAAGTTTGTATACAGCTTTAGCATCACTGAAAAATAAATCAGTTCCCATATGCAACCTGCTGTGTAGGAGAAAAATCCCAACAATTTGCTGTCAAGAACATATAACCAATCTACTTGAAGTGATCTTTGGCTTTACAGCACGTTAATGGAAATTAAAACCTGCCTAATAAATACACACTTCTAAATGCTAAATTCATTATCATGGACACAGGTCTGTCGTATGATCGGAGGCCTTTGCTAACATTTGACGTGCCCTGCAATGTGCAACCCATCTTTCTATAGCTGGCAAGTGAGACACAGACTCTCAAGGAGACCCAGTCTGGACTGGTGGCTGGAAACTAGGTATGATTTCCCACAGTGTGAGAAGTAACACCAGATGTCCTTGTGCTGCCTGGCAATCAAGCCTAGTGCTGACTGCAAAACTTCTTATAGAAGCTTTGTTATTTTTCCTCAAAGTAACATTTCAAGTCCAATCTGCAGTACAAGCTATCACTTTCTGGCATGATATATGGGTGCATAGAATTCTTTTTCATATTCATAAATGTCATTGGCCATCCTTTTCTCCCCTAATGATTACGAGCATACCAGATATATGGATGCAACAAGAAATAGGCCACCAATTTTTCCTAATATTTTGGAGTAACTAGCTGATTTTTAACAAACCACTGAAAATGACACGTGGATTTGTTCTTTGATGCTGATCTTAACTTCAAGATGTTTTAACTTAAAAAATAGATAATTTTGTAGCATATCAGTTCTTCCTGTTCACAGCAAGAGGCCCTCTTCACCAGAGGCTACAACAAGATGGTGAATGAATAATTTATTTTGCTGGGGGAATCCAGAGGTTGACGTATAGCTCCAGAGTTCACCTAAAAACCAATGTTTGACTTACTCAAATGTCATTCATTATTTTGTTAGCCTGAAGGAGAACAATGTACTTTCTTGCACTGGAAGTTTGAGAAACATACATAAAATAAGTAAACCCATTAGCTGTCAGCATTCGTAGGAAGAAGAATAAACAAAATTCCTGAAATTATGCAGAATATCGAAAATGCTAAATAAACAGTGCAAAAACATACATTTGATTTTTACAAGGAGAGACTGCAATACAAGACTCAGATAGTGAAGAAGACCACTGTATTTTGTTTTATTTTGTTGTTAATTGCAATTAAAATTCTTAAGTCTCTCAAGAACACTAAATAGTAGAATAGATTAATTGCAAAGAAATCTACTTGCGAGGAAAATTCTTAGTAGCAGATAACTCATCATGTAACTCAGCCAGGCAGCTGTTCATTTTGCCAACAGAAGTTCATTATTCCAGTCCTGCTATTCTTGCAAGACATTTTTCCCCAAAGTCCAGTGACAATATCTGTAAGATCCACAGTTAATTCCCAAGGGCATATAAGGGTTGAAGGACTTGCTGGTGCTTGATTAGAAAGGAAGAGTAACAAACAGGAAATCTACTGTTGTAGAGCGAAATATTTGCCTGTCATGTACTTTGATTTGGAAAATCCCTTCAAGACACTTGCATGTGTTAACATTTTCTTAAAAACTGGTTGACAGTGAAAAAAAGCCGAAGCAAAACATGTATTTCATGCATTCTTAAAAAGGGTGCATTCAACAAAAATTTATTCTGTAATGTTTATAAATTGTTTTTAAAATGTCAGATTTCTTTTTATTTTACCTGCTAAATGAACACAGGAGTTATCCAGTTGTGCTGTGTTCCAATACTTAATTCATAGACAGGTGATCACATGGTTACAGAAACAGCTTTACTCCAGAAGGCTTTTGATCATATCATTAGTCAGCAGACAAATCAAAGTACCCATGCATAGATGTCTCAGTCACAAAGGACTGATCTAGTAGTTCAGCATGGGTGATTATCCAAATTATTCAAAATCAATATATTGCCAACAGAGATACTGTTGTGTAAGATGTGTGGATTGAACTGAACCTTTAATAAAATCTTAGTTTTAAAGACTATTTACATTTCAATTTTAGAATAAATTATAATCATAATAATAATGATTTTGCCAATAATACCGATAATAATGATAATGACGTTATTGATTTTTTCCCTATTCTGCTTTCTTTTGTTCTGCTTTTCTTTTCCCTGATAAAACTTTTTAGAGCTGTACAGATACTTAGTTCGTTTGGGAAATGTGCTGACTCTTCCTGTCCTAAATTTGCCGTTATGCAGCTTCTATGAATTTATCAAATCCCCAGGCTGAGATGCAATTTTCTAATTCCCTCCAGCTTCCAAAATCTCTACTTTCCATATGGTGTGTAGTCCTGAAATTAACGGAGTCAGGTAAACGGCAATTCACATTTCAGTGGCAGTTGTGTATTTAAATATTCAGATACAGTCCGAATCAGCACAAAGGAACCACATCAGCTATAACAGCATGATTTGATTACAGATCGCAGACTTCTTTTACACTAGCAGCTCTTCCCCCTCCCTTCTCCCCAAAACAATGGATCATTCCACTTCCCGGGAATGTAAGAAAATATGCCATATGGATGGTCACTGTCTGCTAAACACTGACAGTCTAGTCATCGTCTGTGTTGACAAAAGTTGATTTAATATGAGATGTTTAAGTTACCGTAGCAGCTAGCAGTATCAAGCGCAAGCACTAGGACACTTGAACAGATTAAGCCCAAACTGATTTGCGTCTGGGAGCAGTCTGGTGAATTGATACAGTGACAGGCTACTTTTAAATCTATTTTACTTCCAGATCTATGGGGCCTGTTGTGTAACTTTTACTGCTTTTGGAAGCAATGCCTCACAGCTTTGTTTCTTTTTGCATGATACTAACCAGCATAAACTGGTACAAATCAGGAACATTTTCAATCAGAAATTTTTGTCAACACAGACTTATTCTTTGGAACTTTTTTTCAGAAATATTCCAATGTCAACAAAGCTTTAATTAGTATGCAATGGTTCAGTGTATAATTCCTCATACAGAAGAACAGACCTCTCTAAAATAACTGATTAAGCTCTTTATGCTCCTGGTTAATTAAGCTGCTGGTTTTGGGGGATGGAAACAAACATATAAATAAATAAATAAAATGGATAGATAGATAGATAGATAGATAGATAGATAGATAGACAGATAGATAGATAGATAGATAGATAGATAGATAAATACAGTGGTCAGGGACTTAAATCCATGGTGTGGTCCTATCAATAGATTCTTTACAGTTTAATATATGCATTTTTTTTCAGTCAAGTGAGTAATGTCTTTGTCTGTTTTCTGTTTAATTTTGAAATGTCATGGATTTAGAAAAATCCTTTTCCATTCAGCTATAGTCAGAAAAGTCTTGAGTTTGTTTAGAAAAGGGTAATATCCCTTTTATTTGTCTGGCCATAGTCTGGGAAAAGTTTTTTACAATAGTACATATTTATATCATACCTTGCACCTTTAACTTCAAAGATTTTTGTAAAATTTCCTTTATGAAAATATATATTTACAATTAAAAATTTGCATACTACTAACTAGGTTTTGTAAAAATAAATGTTTAGACTCATTTAGGAAAGATACACACATCCGGATATTACCTCTGTTTCTCAAATTGCAGCATACATTCACTAATAATTCTTCGGGTATAAACTGAATTTTCCTTTTTTGAATCATTGGCTGCAGCCAAAACTGGGAGAAAAAGTCCTAGTTGCTTCTAACTGCTCTTTTTGCTACATCCAAACAACTTAACGTGACAATTGTATGATCTGGAATAGTGAGTAGAAATCCCAGTCACAAGCAGATTCTTAGGCGAAAAGTATTCCATATTCATGGAAAATCCTGAAAGGAGAATTTTACAATCTGAGTAACCGTCCTGTATCTTAAATGCTAGTGGTAATTAAAAATAAATCTGGCTCCAAACGACTTGTGACATATCTATGCACCCTGTTTTCCAGTATGTCCAATCACCAAAAATGTTTTGTTCAGAGACACAATCAGTCCTCAAGTTCTTTGCTCATTTGACTCAGGTAGGAATGATTCCTCTGCACACTGCAGAAGAACTGACAAGAAAAATAAATTCAATTCTTATTGAGACAGAATTATTGAGGTTTCCTGTTTTACTGTATTAAAGTGTTATATTCAGAGCAATGGAGTCAGGCCCAAAAATGTCTGCTTTTAAACCGGTCAGATGACGAGTTGTTGGGAGAATTGAGAGGAAATCAGTCATATTTTCTGCATCTTATATTTTTCTCTATATGTTGTCAATATAGTCAAGATTACCCTCTGATTTTTTGTTGGAGGGGTTTGGCTTTCCAAAAACAAGCAAACAAAAAACGCTGCAAGCAATGAAATTGAACACATGGTGATTGTTGGTTTTGACTTTCTATTCAGCTAATATTGAGGCATGTGGGTCGATGGCCTTGCCGGACTTTTCGCACCAGAGTCACAAAAGGAAGTGGTTGACTTGAACAACGAGCTTCACTTATCAGACAGAAGTAATGGGTGGTGGCTCAACACTCAGAACAACTGTGTGATACTTGGGGTGAAGCAAAAAGCTTCACAGCCAGATGTTGCTTCAGTTAAAGATCATCAGGCCTCCCATAAGTGCATACTAATCTCTCCCCCCTAAGCGCGTGCTGAACTGCTGAGTCCCGCTTTTGATGACACAACGTGCTATGCCAAGAGCCAATCAACACATAGTAATTGACTTAGTCCCACCTCGCCAAGATCTGCCAAAGATTTGTCAAAAGCATAAAACTGGCACTTGAAAACCCTCTTTTGGAGTGATATGGTAAGTCAGCAAAACAAAAACTCTCTAAAACTCATTCTGGAATTTGGAAAGCAAGAATTCTTTATTACAGCACTGGAAACATAGGGGATAGTTCCTCCTAGCATGCATGCCGTATGGTGCCTCACTCCAAGGTTATATCACCCAGTTATGTACATATGTGTTAAGTTTCCTGGAATGTTCATACATATTTATTCTATTTCCTGAAACTAATTAGCATATTTGCATAGTCATTAAACATGTGGCCTTAATCTCTGGTAGATCCTAGTGGTTGTTGAAGAGTTGTCTCTTAATGTCCTTTCCACGAATTCCGGGCCTTTTCTTCCATATTTGGTCATGAGTTGGCTCACTGAGCAGTTTGTGGATTTCTCAGGTTCCTTATATTGCTGTCTGCTGGTTTACCTGCACTTCTTTAGGATGTGCTAGTTGTGTGTCCTCGGTTGTATTCTTGTCTGAGGCCTCTGATAGTCAGTCCTTTGTTTCTGCTTAATATTTGTGAAGTTCCTTATCATTCTTATATATCGCGTACCCCCCTGTACATCACATACCCCTTTGTACATCATACATCCTATTTTAAAACAGGAGGAAGAGTCAAACAAAAACCTATCTGACAGGTTGATGGTCCTGGACCTCTCCCCCCCAATAAGTAACACCTTTTTCATATGAGTTGCACCTCCAACTTTGTCGGACATATCCCTGGGAAAATATTATTAACTGAAGTGCTGAACTAGTAACTTGAGCTCAATTTCTGTACAGTGCATTTGTGAATGGCAATCCCGAATCTGTGGTACCTGTCACTTTAATAAATTGCCTATCATTTCAAGTTTGCAAAATTGTTCAGTGAAAGTCCTTGGGAAGGCTCTGGCATGCAAACCTTGCCTCTGATAAAGGGCTACATACTCAACCCCTTAGGCATAAATCATTGACCAAGTCTGGGACTAGGATTAGATCCAGCCGCATGTAGGCTCCTCTCTGAGGAGTTTAGAAAGCAAGGGGGTCCTCTCTGAACCTCGTGACTCAATGGGAGGGCTTTCCTCTTGCCGCTTATCAGACTCCTTGAAACCCTTTAACCCTTTAATACAACAAGGCATCATTAAAAGAAGTTCCATTTTCTCATACAGCAGGCCAAGTGGTGAATTGTTTTAGGGTCAAAATTTATCTGAACTACTGTGATTTTTTACTCCAAGTCATTCTTCTGTTCCACTCTTCATTTTTTCTTCTTATTTCTTCTCTCCGGTAACAACAATATAGCTGTAATCATTGACATGTTTACAGTGATGATCATTTCATGCTTTTTTTGTAACATTTGAAATTTCTAGTTTGCCTCCCCCTAAAACCACAGGAACTATAAGCTGGACATTTTAAACTAGGAAGCCTAATAAAGCTGCTTTTAGTGAAAGCCGAGTATATTGTCCCTTAGTTCTGGAGCTGTTAAATAGATCTTTAACATCACAATATCCATTTATCATAAGTAAGAGCTGTCAGCTGTGGAATGTGTTTCAAAGGCAATAGTTGTATATATTTGCTAAAAGACCTTCAGAAAACAGCATCAAAAGGTTTAAGAATACCAGATCTTGGTCTCAGCTCCGAAGTAGGCAGGATCATGTGAAAATATGATGAAAATATATTCAACATATAATTCAACTCAGATGAGAGATCTAAAAGGAAAATAACTGAAGAACTTTGACAACAAATTTTTAATATAGCTTTAAAACATACTGGACATACACCAAAGCTGTCCAGCAGAGCCTATTTGAACCATTTGTGAGTTTAGATTTTTACAATAGACATAAAATATAAGCACTACTATGCAGTACTGTATGTTTACAACTCTTAAGCTTAATCTCTACAGTAGCTCCATGAATTAGGTAAATAGCGTCAATGGAAAAAAGCCCACTGACAGCTATGCAAATAAATGAGAATAAAGGAGAATGTAGATAGAGTAGTTGTAAACTGTTACACAAAGAAATCTCCTGTTCTGAAAGATAGTTTATTTTCTATAACTAAATAAATCCTGGGCCTTCCTGTAAGTGTTTGGGGTTGCATCTTCAACCACATCAATGCTACATGTTTGCACACAAAAAAGTTGGCAATGGAATATAGTTCTACAAGGGGTTTACCAAGGCAAATAATGAATACACTCTCTTCTCCTCAGAAAAATGACAACGAGAGCTGAGTGAGATGAAAATCATGGAAGTCTCAATATCATAGTTCCTGTATTGGATCTTTTTTTTAACTGTCTTAGAATAACATAAATAGGACAATTGAAATGAAATTAATCTATCTACATGACTTGCAGCAAACCCTGCCTTTCCACTTTCCTTATCTTTATGTTTCACAACTTATTTTTCCCCAGAGAAAATAAGTATGCACAATAAATATCTAGATTTGTAACTCTATTAAGGCTTTTATAAATTGTGTTATTTCCTTTGAAACTCACTGCATAGTGAGTTGTAATTATGGCACAATGATCACACCAGTATGACTATATAAACTGAAAAATGTAGAGGTTTTAGTTTTTACTTTCTTTGTATGTTTTGGAATAGGTATACTTAAAAATAATTTAGAATAAATAAAGCAAGTAAAGCCTCACAGAGAAAAATGTAACCATTCTGGCCGGTACTGAGTTACAGAGGGAGCAGTAGTATGATATTAACAGAGTAGTGAGTAAATGGGAAACAATTCAACATCAGCTTGCAGTTGTTATTAATTAAGAATAGTTAAGACTCCAACCTAATGTTCTTTTGGGTAGTGTTTTCCTTTTATTTCTTTCAGAACACTTTTATACTGTCTGTATGAAATGTTTCTCTTCTACCCCATGCCTTCTGTCACTGCTCTCATCTCTCTCTCATCTCTCTCTTTCAGATCCAAACAACTCGTCTTACTACTCCCCAAACCAACACATTCTGAAGCTTGCTGGACACTAAACTGTTCATGTTCTGAGTCAGTGTCCTTTTCTTTGAGCTAACATTTTTCCACCGTATTTAAACATAAATTAAATTTTTTGAGAAAAAGATAATCATTGCTCTGAATAGACTGTTTACTGTTTTCAGTATTAACTTAAATATCTTTTAAAGTACATTTGATAATAATGTCTACGTACACACACACACACAAAATCCAAGCCAAATAAACCACAAAAAATACCAGAAAAAAGATAAGAAAATTCTACTTCGCAGTGACAACATATGGAAAGTCAAGACCATCACTGAAAATCAGACTCCACATTAATTTCTTATTATAAAACTTTCCAATTAAAACTAAAAAGAATATTTGTCACCTCTAATTTCCCTACAAATGCAAAACAGGTTTCCCTATTTAAATTAACCTTTTAGAATAATAGTTAACGCTTTATAAATAAAATACAACACCAAAAAAGGAGGTTGTATTTTCAACATATGTAGACTAGTGGACTTCCAGTAATCATGAGATCTCTTACATATACAGAACAGAAGGATTAGCTGTTACTTGTATCTCTTATAAACTGCATTATTCTACTATCATCTGGGAAAATTTAGAAAATATCTTTTTTTTTTTCTTCTCTCTGAAGACCCAAAGTTATTTTGTTCCCATTGACAAAGAAGAATTTGAAAGTCTGAGACTCAGAATTAGATATTAGACGGTGAGGATGCGAAAGGCGTGTTTTTGAGAGAATTCTGCTGTAAATGGTGGCCTACCAACAGAAGCAAATAAAAGGCATGAACACATTCAACATAAATGTTAAAACCTTCTGGATCACTCACCGTCAGAGCTGTGTGAGTGGTCACAACACCATTATAGGATTTGCAGAGTGTTGGCTGCCCCCTGTGCAGCAGCCTTAAGCAAGCAATAGAAACCCTTTTGGAATACTCCCCTTGCACTAAAAGAGACATCATTTTGGCCTAAATGTTCACATTTACTTTTGCAAAATAAGACTACACTGATAAGGCTGGAAAAATTCACTTAGCCATATGTGTGTGTCATTCTATTCTGCTTAAATACTATACGTTTCCCAGTTCTTAAGAAGCAGGATAATCTCACGGAAGACTAAATTATTCCATTTCAAGAAAACTTCCTGGTTTTTATAGATTTTCTTTAAAAAAAAAAACTTAATTACAAGGAAAAGAAGTCGTGTAGAAATTGTCTTCTCTTAAGAAGTGTTTACAGACAGAATATCACTTGTAATTTCTGTAGTTTTACCAAGCTGTTACGTGACCTTTCAACCCAAGATCTCAGTAATGTAACCACAAGCATAATCTACCTGCTGCAAATCTTTCACATCTTTAACATTACTGCTTCTGGGAAATAAATACACGGATAAACCATATCCTCAGATAGCCATTTCAAAACTGGGTTCAAGAAATTGCAATAAAGAGTGCACATTCTCCCTCCATCCACTTGAGATCTAACAAGGCTTATGAATATGTATAATTGTATGTGAGAATCTGGGATTAGTGTTTTTACTGTGCTAAGCAACACAACATGCTTATTTTCCAAATATTTTACTCTTTAATAGCAACATAAACCAAATAGAAAGGAAGTAGTGAACAACAAGCACATGACTAAGGTTTAAAATTACAGTTTCAGAATAACTTAAGTCTGTGATTTTCGGGGACAGTTTGAATGTCGTACAGAATAACGTTGTATATTTGTGGGGTATAGTTATGGCTTGTTTTAGAAATGTAACTATTCTATTTAGAAAATATGTGGTGTAACTCCATTTCAAATCAATTTGAGTTCTGTAGTGTTGCCAGTATATCTCTCGTGAATTGGGGCATGATGAAATTAAGTGAGTTGCCTTTGATTGTATGGTAAGACAACAGTTGACATGGGAAACAAGGGCTAACTTTTCAGCTCAATTGTACACTCTAATACCGTTCCTAATTCCATTTCCATATCAACCCACTCTGAAGCAGAAAAAAGGATTACAATGCCTCATGCTGAAAGAGAGCTTTTAAAAAACTGAAGAGGTTCTATTCAAAGAAACAACTTTTGGATCTGTCTGGCGACAAAATATTTTATAGTAAAAATCACAATACGCAAAGACATCAGAGAAGGGAAAATGGCTTGACTATATCTCAGGTGGCTGCTTGATTCAGTGGGTGGCAAGATTCACCACTGGACTCCATTTTCCTACTTAAACTTTTCTTCCTTCAGAAATATACTTACTTTCCTTCATGAAGTCCCAATTGTCCTGAGGCCGTCTGGGAGCTTGGGAGCTCTGGATGGCTCTCAGACAGGCTGTCTCCTCTCACACTAGCTGCAGCTCTGTGCTGGGACACTAGCTCCCAGATCATTCAAAGACGTGGCTGGCTGGGAACCCCATCGTGAGCATCCATGATTCCCTCTCTCAGCATACTGCATTCCTTGTCTGTCCCCAGCTATGCCAGCACTGCCCCAAATACTGTAATTTATCCATTCGGACATATCATACAGCTCCTTTTACTGTGATCAAGTAAGGTTCTTTGCTGCATCCTCTGCTGCAGACTTTTGCTGAGGAATAATAATATTTCCGTGAAACAGGAATTTCCACTTCTCTTTTGCTTTTCTGCCCTTTATTTGAACAGGAGGACAATGGGTTCATTTACTATAGGAGTTATGGAAAAAAAAAACGAGGAAAAAAAGTTTGATGTGTGTCACGTAACATCGAACTTTCTCTAGGAGCGGTCTCTACAACCCATGCATTCAAAACAGATTGAAACATTCCACTGGACCCTTCCTATCACAGTAGCAGGCAGACATTGATAAATAATCCTTATTAAGGCAATATTTCCCATTTAGTGAAGCAACTCAAATAGTCACACATTTTGTAGATCTTTATGAAAACAGTAAATTCCACAGTAAACAAAATTTTAAATATTTTTTATTTCTTGGTTTGTGAACATATTCTGGGGATAGAAAACAAGAAAAACCTGGCTTTTTTTTTTGCAAACTGACATCAGTTTCTATTGCTGCAATTGTTATATTTGCGTATCATCTTTCAAAGTCTAAAAGAAAGAGTACATTTCTGGAAGAGTGTTGCAGGTAGAAAGCATTGTTGTGAGACTGGCTGCTGCAGCTCATTGTAGCCATCATCAGATAGAATTTACTAGATATATAGTATTTTTAGATATAGCTATCTCTATACACTATGGCGTTCTGTCACTTTCTCTGACCTTATCCTATAATTTTTATATCTTCTCCTAATTTAGATTCACCCAGTCAATCCGCTTGCATAGCTGTCTAGACTGCTTTAACCATACACATTCGAAGCTAAACTTGGAGGAGGCAGAACGTCAGCAGAGAATGAGGAGGGAATGCTTTCTCTCCCTGTGTAATTGCACTATGGGATTCTGGCCAAGTTGAATGCAAATAATAGAGGAGACACCATTTTACAGTGTCAGCCCACTAACAAATCAGAACAATGAAAGATTCTATTAAATCCATTTCTGAAGGTATGCAGAGTTTCAGAGGCCTAGTACAAGTATATCCTCTAAACACAATAATACAACTTTGCAGTCTCCATTGCCCTCCAAAGTTTCTTGCTGAAGAAGAGTAATTTGTCTTCAGTTTTCTAGGACACACATTATATGGTCACTTATTTATTTTAATTGAAGCAGAGAAAAAGGGTCTTATCTACTGATTGTTCATGAATAAATGAATGATTAAATGTAAGCGTGTAGCTCATACAGAGTAAATGTTAGACCGAGTCCATAAAGGAGAATCTAATCATGCTCCTGATGAAGCTAAATGTGCTCTTTTTTATGTGGTCAAACAATTACTGTGAGTATGATTCCCTGAAATCATGCATGAATGCACTGTCCTAGACATATATATATACAATGCACAACACTGATGGAAAGAACAGACATGACTGACTCCATGAATAGAAACCGTATGTTTCAAAGTTAAAGGGCCAAGTACTAAGTCCAAATACCACATAGGAATAGATTTATATTTAGGCAGCAATACATTGTTTTCTTGGTTTAGTTCCCCAGAGATGACACAAGACTAGATGATGGATAGATTATTTTTATTTAAGATACTAATGGATGATCTGTTCCCACCGTGCTGGAAAGAAACAGGCAGTTGATTCCAGATTTTCCTGTGTCCCAGTGCCCTACTGACAATACCTGGAAGAACTTTGTCCGCCACTGTTAATACTGGCCAGCAGGTGTGTTTCATTCATACTTGGCTACACCTAGAATAGGTTCAGTCAATGTCCTGTATTAATATTTTGTGCAACCTACTATCACAATAGCTTCCTACAGGTAGATACTAGAGTTGATTATTCACCTTTGACTCAAACATTTCCATGCTGTTCTGTGCAAAGCAGTATTTCATTTTAAATGTAATGCTTCTGCTGATCTATTGCTAACAGAGGAATAACCATACCAATTTTAAGCTTCCTTTCCTGACAACATCCTTTCATCAATGAGAAACATGGCTGTCCCTTAGTTCTTAAGACTTAAGTTTGAGACAGAATCATCGTGATAGAGAAGTTACAAATCACCCCAGATTTGTAAGTCTCAGTATGGCAGAGTAAGGGCAGTGAATCATATTCAACTAGGCAGGCAGTACTTCTTCCAAGACTGTTTACAGAACATCTTACAGTGTCCATGTCTAATAAGTTATGCCTTGTGACTGGTATCTTTTATCAAGCTCAAGTATAAT
Source organism: Opisthocomus hoazin (assembly GCF_030867145.1). Lineage (NCBI taxonomy): Eukaryota > Metazoa > Chordata > Aves > Opisthocomiformes > Opisthocomidae > Opisthocomus > Opisthocomus hoazin. The sequence goes on along the minus strand of NC_134416.1, from coordinate 66,252,604 downwards.
CAACATTCAGCAATATGATGACAGATTCACTATGTGTTACAATTAACCTTCTGGCTCAATTCTGTTTGCAAAAATAGGTCTGGCTAAGTGTAATCAGAAGCATTTGTGAAATGGTGTTAATTATATTTGTCAGAATTAACTCACCTGAGATGTGCTTCCAAATTTGGAAATAAATGAGAAATAAATAAGAAATAAATGAAAAATTGCTGAGAGCAATGAAGAGGAAACTGACCACTTTGAAATGTAATCATGTTTGATATATTGCTTGAGTATACCAGAACTGCTTGGTTCCAATCATAATTATGGATCCAGCTGCCACTTTTGTTACGGAGTCATTAATATTTTTATTGCCACCAGGTCAGTAAATTCATCCTATAGTAATGAACTCAAATTTTAGTCATCAGCATCTATTTTTGTAGTCCATACAAATAGTATCTTTTGTCTGATACATCCCCTAGAAAGGTAGTTGAACAGAATAAATAAAGTTATCTTTTTATTTATAAGGCATCCCCTTTACATTGGAGTAGATATTTAGACTAGAATCCTCTGAATGCCCTTGCTAATCAGGAAGACGGTGATTCAGCAAGTAAACAGACCAAAGTTGTCATGGTCAATGAGTTACTGTTGGTTAGCTGAGCTGCAATAGCAGATTATCTATTTCCTTTCAGTACATTTCAGTCAATCAGGTAAATGATTTTAGAGTAGCTGAATTTACCTCACAGCTGAGTCAGGCCTGCAAATTAACCAGGCATTAAAGGTGTTACGATGGAGCGTCTTCACCTACCTTTAATTATTTTCATGGTCTGATATTCCTGATCCTTAGTCAAACATGTCTCATTAGAAGTTCATTCCCTCTTTTGTTGAAGATTACCTCCTTTAAAAAGTCATAGAAGTCAAGTGAGGCGTGACTTTTCAATGTTTATGCTGCATTTTCTAGGGCTTTTTTTTTTTTTCTTCTTTCTTTTTTCTGGGAAGGAGGCAAAGTAAAAACAAATTCCAATATCTTCATGGCATCCCACAATTTCAATGAGTTTTTAAATAAAGCTCATTGTAGGGTTGGTATCCAAGTCTGTGAAATTTCTAAGAAAATCTGTTGGACATTTAATGAAAGTGACTTAAATATTCTAGTGGTAGGTTTTTTTTGCATTTGGCCTTTTTGTTTCTATATTTTGCTAATCATATCACTTTGTTCCTTCAAATTTAAGTTGTACACTAACAACTCTTGAAATAAGACTGGGTGGGAATTTTAATTAGTCTAAACAAGATATACTTAGACAAACTAATTTTAGATCCTTCCAAAAAACAACAACAAAAAGAAACAAATCCCAGACTGGCAAGAATGCATGCTGTTAGTGTATGCTAAGCAATGACTATACTGCCACTTTTAAAAGTTAAAAAATTAGTCATATCCAAATGTAAGCATCACTTCTTTATCCTTATCATTATAAGTAATAAAGACATCTCTTTTTGGATGCTATGTGATAGTTCTACAAGCTTAAGTAGAGCAATTAAATAGAATTGGCCTTTTTTTTGCACAAATAAATTCACTGCCTAAAATATATTTGTCTGGGTATATTTTGTTGTGGTGGATAGACCTTGGCTGGCTGTTAGGGGCCCACCCAGCTGCTGTCTCACTCTCCTCCTCAACAGGACAAGGGTATAAATTAAGATTAAAAGGTTTATGGGTCAATATGAAAACAGGGATGTCATTTACAAAGTACCTTCACAGGCAAAATGGACTCAGCTTGGGGAAACTTAATTCAATTTATTCCTAATTTATATAATTTGGATAGTGAGAAACAAAGACAAAAACTAAAATACTTTTCCCCCACTCCTGCTTTCTTCCCAGGCTCAATTTCACTCTTTCACTCCTGACTCTTATACCTCCTCGCTACCCCGAGCAGTGAAGAAGGATGGGGAATGGGAGTCCTGGTCAGTTCACAGCAGCTCCTCTTTGACACTTCTTCCTTCTCACGCTGTTCCCCAACTCCAGCCTGAGGTTCTTCCCACAGAATACAGTCCTTCATGAACTGCTGCTGCTTGGGTCTTTCCCATGGGCTGTAGTTCTTCAAGAACTGCTCCAGCATGGGTCCACTCCTTGAGGTACAGTTCATCAGGTACAGACTGCTCCAGCTTGGGTCCCCTACGGACCACAGCTCCTGCTAGAAAACCTGTTCATGTTTGGGCTCCTCTCCACAGCCACACCTCCTGCCAGGAACCTGCTCCTGCATGGTTTCTCCATGGGCTGCAGCTTCAATCAGGGCATGTTTGCCTGCTATAGCAGGGGTTCCTTCACAGGTTACAGTGCAGATATCTGCTCCACTGTAGTTCTGCATGGGCTGCAGAAGTACTGCCTACTTTACAATGGTCTTCACCACAGGCTGCAGGGGAATCTCTGCTCCAATGCCTGGAGCACCTTCTCCCACGCCTTCTTCTCTGTGCTTGGTGTCCGCAGGGCTGTTTTTCTCATTTATTTATCACTCTTCTCTCTCACAGCTTCTGCTCAGTGTTTTTTACTCTTTCTTCAACACACTTTCTCAGAGGCCACCATCTTGGCTGAGGAGCTCAGCTGTGCCTTGTGATGGGTCCGTTGGAGCTGGCTGGAACTGTCTGTTTCTGGTTCGGGACGGCCTTCACCTCACCTCAAAGAGGCCCTGGCAGTCGCCCGCTGCCAGCACCTTGCTATGTAAACACAATATATGTGTTTAGATACGATTCGTAGCTTTCTTCCTTATATATGTGTTGATATCCATCTATTAAGCACACCTTTTACCACTTTATAAACACTAACACTGAATTTCAATTTTACAATATATATACTCAGAAATCACAATCAAGCAACTATTCATGTCTAATGCATGTGTATAAAAATGTTATTTTAACTTATGTCTCAAAAAGTAATAAATTATGTAGAAAATTTTTTTTAACAACTTATTTAGTTTCAAGTTTTAAGAAGCGTTTGATAAAATACTAAGAAGACTACAACTTGAATGCAAAACATGCAGTATCTTTGCAGGAAAAATGCAGCACAAGAAGGGCGGAATAGGAGAAACTAAATGATGCAGTTTAAGTGCTGTAACGAACCTGATGAACTGCAAGGCAGCTTGAGAGCTGAAATAAAAGTAAGAATCTCTTAAAGATTCATAGAATTTATTAAATAATAAGTATAATATTCTTTAAGTTCATATTACAGATCTCTTTTTCCCATGTTAACATAAAACAAGGTTATTGCACCCAAGTCTGAAGTAACCAAACAACACACAGTTGCACCATTAAGTTACCAGAATTGCAAGCTTCAGTTCATTCTCTGCGGAGAGAAAATCACTAAAGTTTTGACCATGACCTACAATTGCTATTTTCCTATATTAACAGGTCTCGAGGAAGAAAGCATGTTTGGTTGTAGTCCTAAATGTCAGAAAGTTAATCCCATATTAGTGGTGCAGGTGACATATTTTGTATGAGTTTTAGGAAATTCTGAATTAGAAGAAACAAAGATCCTGACATTTGTAACTACCAGTTGTGTTCTTCCACTATTTTCTAATCAGAAAAACACATAACAAAGCCAACCTAAAGTGTTTCCAACCTTAAAATGCAGTATATTATTTTTTATTTGTTTGGTTTTTTCACGTCTATATAACACTGTACAGAGATCAAAACACATAGACAGGTAGGATTCTGTGGATACCGTCAAGAAAAGTGTGCAACAAAATCTTTCACCAAATGCTTTTAAAGCAAAGAAGCTCCTAAGGGATAAGAAAAGGGACATTCATTTGATTATGAAGGATGTAGAGAGCAAAAAGAAAGGCCAGGTTGCAGATAGCATGGAGGCGATCGGAGGAAAATCACAGGGACTGTAGTGGAACAAGCTAGACATCATATATTGAAAAATGATCAGGGTGAGAGAAAGAAAGTGAAAAGGTCATGTTCCCACTTGATAACAAATTTCTCAGGACAGTAAACACAAGGACTATCTGTGATGCACTGCAGAAGACCAACACAATGCTGAGTGACTAACGGGTTAATTAAATTCAACATGAAGACATGCCGTATTTTCCAAGAAAGGAAACAGATTTTTTTAAATTACTAGAAAAAACCAAAATAAGGGAAGAATACAGGAAGCATCATTCTGCCACTCAATAAATCTAAAGTACAGTGACATTTTGAATACTACCAGTAGATTTGTCCCAGATCCTTCCCATCTCAAAAAACATGTTATAAAATTGGAAAAGGACAATTGCACCTGTAGAAAAGTTTCATATGAGGAATGATTAAGCTGAGTACATTCTTCAGCCTGAAAAAGAAATGACGGAACAGTAATGGTAGATATCTATAAAATAAATGAGACATACAGAAATTAAATGGTAAATTATTATTCATTCTCTGCTCTATTACAGTAAGTAAAGCTAGAAGATGACAGTTTCAAAATAGAAGTTTGTCTCTTTACTGGGTGTTATGAAGCTGTGAAATTTCTTGCTGCAGATTCACAGGCTTAGAAGATCATTCAGGCTGCAAGCGAGCTCAGGATGTGTCTAGTCTGAACTCTTATCCAAAGCAGGGTCAGCTCAGACGTCAGACTCACCAGATGAAGCGAAACTTATAAAAGAAAATTATGTCATGGACTACTACACCCACCCACAAGACCTCTTTCTCTCCCCGTACCCCATACTCAAATGCTCTGTGACTCTGGGGAGCTCAGGAGTGGTGGTGGGTATGAGAGTCTTCTAGAGAAGGATCATTGTGTGATTGCATTTATAATATTTCCTAGTCATGCGTTTTTGATGGAGACAAAAGACCTGGATTTTCTTCTGATCCAGTATAGCCTCTTTCATGTTCTCATGGATGTACTAGTGAAAAGCATGATTCAATAAAGGAATTGTTAAATAAATGAAAAATGTATTTCCCAAATGAAAAACTAAAAAGCTGTAATGAAGTGTTAATGGGAAAGAGTTAGGTTATAAATATTAAAGAATGTATATGAGAAACAGGATGCCACTGCCAGTTTTGACACCGAGCCCATGAGAGCTGTGTCTTAATTGTCACTGAGACAGCATGGCTGTAACTGCAGATTCACTTTTTTGCCTTTTGAGCTGCTTTTTTTCATTCTGACATGCTGCTTAGATCTGGTTCTCTTTGATAGAATGTGAGGACTGTAAGCAATTGGAAAAAGTCAGTCTGCTGCCAGAGTTTAAACAGGTATTAGCTTTTATAGCGATTTTAGCTCAGTGTGGCTGTGAATGAAGAAATGGTGACTATTTAACTACTGCCATTTTTCAACTAGATAAAGACTGCTGTGGACCCAATCCTGTACCTGCTGAGTTTCAATTTTAATTTTTTTTGGTGCTCAACAGTTCTCAAAAAGGGATCAGTGGGTCAACATGCATGTGCACAGTGATTATACCCATCTACATCCTCAAAACCAGGACATGAGTGAGTGAGATAATACCTCTCTGATGGGGGCACCTCATTACAAGCACTTACCCTGAAGGCAATCAGCAGTAAGTGTGAGCAGCCCAAGCAGCAAATCTATATTTCCAGATAGATTGCAATTTTAATGTTGGGCACAAACAGCAGCTAGTGTACAAACTTTCATAACATTTAAACTCTACATATGTAATATTCACATATTTATGCTAAGAATGCTACAGTGTAAAAGCAAACACTAAAAAGTCAGAGGTTACCAGATGTAATATTGCTTTAGTCCTAATTTAGCCCCCTTTGTACATATGCATTTTGTAATTATGTTGTACTTTCATACAATTTTCTGAGTATCCTTGCCTCATTCAGCGTACCTTTCATTCTCTGTTTTGTTTCTACACAACATCTTTATTATTTAGTGTGTGGCCATATGCCTTGTTTACTGAATCAGACTCTGCCTTGAAGGCAGAACTAATCTGTTTGTAGAATTTTATACAGTATTTATTGTTGATGTTACAGTGTGGCACAAACAAGTCACTTGATTTTTACAGTATCTTTGGAAAATAAAATGTTATTTTCCTTTATACAGGAAGGCACAGAAGGTCAGATGCACCTATTAATTTGGAGTTCCTATTGTGGCATGATTTTTTATACCATGTGACATTATATGGCATTTTATCCCTTCAATAAAAAGTTTTGATTACCTTTGCTCCTTATTGCCCAGACTTTCAACAAATCGAACCCTAGACACTCAGAAAGTGAAGGGCAGATGTTTTGGTGACCTGTAAGCAGTTTGATCAACACGACCATCCCAGAAACACAGGATTCAGTGTCATAAAGAAGGACAGTCTGTTTTCACATAGCACCATTTAAAAGGCTAAAAGACAAGACTGTTCTTTCTCTCTTCTATCTCTACCTTTCCTCATTCTGTTCACAACTTTCTAAACAAGCAAAGCAGAATTCCTACAAACAACAGTTTCATTACACAGTCTTTGTTGATATCTACAGCACATCTATTTTTTGCACTGAATATGTATACATGTGTCATGGTTTAGCCTGGCAGGAGACCAGGTGCCCACAAAAGCCACTCTATCACTCCCCTGCCTCAGCTGAACAGGGGGGAAAAAAAACAATGAAAGTCTCGTGAGTCAAGACAAGGACAGGGATAGATCACTCACTATTTACCGTCATGGGCAAAACAGACTCAGCTTGGGGAAATTAGTTTATCACCAAACAAGTCCGAGTAGGATAATGAGAAATAAAATCAAATCTTCAGACATCTTCCCTCCACCTCTCCCTTCTTCCCGGGCTTATCTTTACTCCTGATTTTCTCCATCTCCTCCCCCCAAGCAACACAGGGATCGGGGAATGAGGGTTGCTGTCAGTACATCACACAGTTTGTCTCTGCCACTCCTTCCTCCTCAGGGGAAGGACTCCTCACACTCCTCCCCTGCTCCAGCATGGGGTTCAACCCACAGCAGGCAGTCCTCTATGAACATCTCCAGCGTGAGTCCTTCCCACAAGCTTCAGTTCTTCATGAACTACTCTAGCATGGGTCCTTTCCATGAGGTGCAGTCCCTCAGAAACAGGCTGCTCCAGCGTGGGTCTCCCACAGAGTCACAAGTCCTGCCAGCAAACCTGCTCCAGCACAGGCTCGTCTCTCCATGGGTCCACCGGTCCTGCCAGGAGCCTGCTCCAGTGCAGGCTCTCTACATGGTCACAGTGGAGGGGAGGGGATTCATTATGAGATTCATCTAAGACCATTTCTCTAGAATTTTGAGCTCCCTCTAGGTGGAAGCACAACCATCTTGTGTATTAGCCACTACTCCCAGTTTTGTATCATTGGCAAACTTGCTGAGGATGCAATTTGTCCCAGAGTCCAAGTTGTTAATGAAGAGGTTAAACAGTATCGGTGACTGTATCAGTCCCTGGGGTACACCACTAGTGACTAGCCTCCAACTAGGCTTTGTGCCACTGATTACAAAATCCTCTAGGGCCAGCTGTTTCATCAGTTTTCAACTCACCTCACTGTCCGCTTATCTAAACTCAACATTGGCAACTTGTCTGCAAGGGTGTTATGAGAGATAGTGTCAAAAATCTTACTGAAGTAGAGGTAAACTATGTCCACTGCTTTCCCCTCTTCCTCCAAGGCAGTTACCTCATTACAGAAGGTTATCAGGTTGGCCAGACGTCATTTCCCTTTGATAAATTCATGCTGAATACTCCCAATCAGCTGCTTCTTCTGTACAGCTATGGAAATGTTTTCCAGGAGGATTTTCTCCATCATCTTCCTAGGAATACAGGTGAAGCTGACTGGCCTGTAGTTCCCTGGATCTTCTTTCTTGACCTTCTTGAATATAACATTGGCATTTGTTCTCTTCCAGTCTTCAGGAACCTCTCCCAGTCGCCATAACCTTTCAAAGATAGTTGTGAATGGCCGAGCAGTGACATCAGTCAACTCTTGCAGCACTTCTAGGTCCAATCAATCAGGCCCCAAGGACTTCTAAGCAAGAAAAGTAAAGAAGTTCAGTACAAACACCTGCTGGTAACAGACAAAAGAAACTCAGTATTCTGGAAGAGAACTCCTTTGGGTTTTAGATTGTCTGCTCTTCCTCCTTGCTGAAATCCAGACATTGTCCCTGCTTTTTCCTTAACCCAGTTCATCAGCTGAAACTTATACTATGTATCTGAGGACTGTACAGCAGACTGACTGTTCAGGCTGGTTCAGGTTTAGAACAGTTTGGGCTGACTAGAGCTTTCGTGGTACATAGAAGTTAGCTGCTCAGATCTAGCCAGATATTAGTCTTGTCACTAACTAGTCTTGTCAAAGGATCATTCTGACACAGAATGTCGAGAGTAGATCCTAGGACAAGATATTCCCCTCGTGTCTGGGAAGGAAGTAGTGAATTTACTCGAGAAGTGAGCAACTAGTATGCATTCATGGAATATGACCAAGAGGAGACCAGGGCGTAAGAGTGAAAAGAGAAAGAAAAATGAATGTTGGACACATTTTCTGTTTCCTTGATTAATTACTTCCAATTCCTTCATAATCTTCAGCTCCACATTCTCTGCACTTCTGGCCCAGTCAGTAAATAGTTCTTCCCGTGTTTTGTAGGCCCAAACACATTCCTCATTTACTCTTCTTTTGCCCAGAAAATACCAAAACTTCTGTCAAATTCCTTGCATTATGTAGGCACAAGTTAATCAGACCCCATTTAATTTTCAAAGTCTCTGATTGCTGATTCTTTATTTCATTTTTTGTGGCTCATGTTAGCCAAGAACAAACATCCTCCTGCTCCCGAACTCCTTAAATTTGTCGTGAATAGCTTTCTCTTTCAATAATGCTTAGTATCAAATAGAGAAACAATATTTCTTCTGGTAGCTGGATCCAGCTCAGGTCGAGAACTGGAGCACATGAGTCGTGGAAAGAGTCTTAAGGGAATATAAAAAACTAAGTAACTGCTGCTGAACTATGTAGAGTGGAATTATTCTAAAGGTAGAACCTGACACCATATGGTCAGATCTTTCGATAGATGTCAACAAACCAAATCTGTCACATAGGATACTTTCATGCCCCAAAGAACATAGATGTTAGCACTATCCAGTAAAAATTTCTAGAAGTTTATAGTATTGACGAAAATAATCTTTTTTCACCTTTCCTTTCACATACGACTGAAGTCGACCAATAAAGAGCAAATACTACTAATGATAAAAAGATTTCTCTGAGACAAACATCTAACAGATAATTTAAATGCACTTAAAGTATGACAAAGTTCTAACCAACTGAACACATTTTTTTATACAGTGTCACACACCTTTGACACTGTTATTAGATATACTTCATCGTCATGTGACCACCTCCAACACAGGTTTTACTTCTGATAAAAAAACAAAGCAACACAATCACTACATCACAGTTAATAATCAGTTCATATTGTTACAAAAAGAAGACTTCATTCCAAGTACACTGAAAATTTTTCAAGAAAAATTTTACATTCTATCAGAAGTTCCACAAAACATGATTTTAATAGATTTTAGTCATGGTTACTGCTGTTGGAGATACTATTTTATTTCCTTGTAAATGGAACTGAATAACAGGATTAAATGTTTAAAACTGGTGCAGAACACCTGGTTAGATCTTTTAGAACTTACAGTAGTGTCAGTCACTACTTTCACACCATGTATTTTATTCAATAAGAATAGCCCCGTAACAGCTAGAAAGAGTTAGACCACTCTTTAGCATTTGCTTCTTTCTGCTTTGATTACATTGTCGATCTGTTTCTTGAAGCCGTTTTTTCTCCCCAATTAACCCTTACATAGTGAGTAAGCCTATGACTAAGTACAGTTTTGCTGTCCAACAGAACTACTTTATGATTAGTTACTTACATTCAGCATCAGTGTAGTAGTAGATAAGTTAGATAAATTGCGATGAACAATAGCACTGTTGAAGTAAAGGGAAGTCTTCCTTGTTATCAAGTAAAATATCAGTTCAAAGCATTAACTCTTATTGAAGTTGAGTAGTCAAACTAAAGACATTTTTCCAGCTTGTCCTAACCATAGGTCAGAATATTCCTAGTTACGGTAAGTACCAGCTGTCCATGCAGCCTGGAAGATGATGCTGAGGCTTGAATCTAATGGCATTCATTCTCAGTCAATCAGAAGAAAAATTCTGAGGGACAGTGATGGAGCCAATATCCTAACTCCTTGAAGATTGCCTTGCTGTATGCCACATTGCCAGTGCTTTTACTAAGAACCTGGGGATATGAGAGAGCATGACACATTGACAAAATTCTAGCAACATCTGCCTTGCCTTACACATGGTGTATAAAAATTACTGTTATTTTAACAGATTGGAATTGATCAACTGAGAAAGAAAAGTCTGCACGAATAGGTCATTTGTGTCACAATGTAATGAATTGCAACACTTCTATTAATTATAAACATTTTAATAATTAGTACAGCAGCTATTAACAATAGTAAAGTATAATTCATTACTGGAAAAATGGACATGTTTTATTGGTGTACTGATCCACAGTGAAGGATTTCAGGAACAGCTTATTTACCATGTTAATATTAATTCAAAATCAAGTTCTGATGTTAAAACAAGATTGATGAAGACTCTATTTCTTCTTCTGATGAGCTCAGTCCTCTATCTAACTGAAAAAATTGCTTTGCTCTGTTGACTCAGTGAAGTTAGCTCTTTTGGGGAGCACTTTGTTGCACAGGCTTTTTCACTTCTACACATTTTACTAACTCCACTTGCTTTCTTTAATTTTCTGGCAAGGAGAAGTACCACTAGATCAGGCAACTTCTTAGCTGGAGAAACTGGTTTCTCAAGGTACTTCACGCTGTTAACTGCATAGGTCTTCCTCATGAACTATTAATAGTGTCTTTCTATAGCTGTGGAGTCCTGAAGAAGTATGAAAGGGGAGGACAAAAAAAAAAAAAAAAGAAGAAAGAAGACACTAAAAAATGCCATAATAGAGTGCTGTCATTTTAGAAGGAGTAAATGATATCTGTGAACAGTTAGCAGATGTCAGTACAACTACAAACCTTAACTGAGAACTGAAGGAACATGCAGTTAATGCCATTTAACCAAGTCTACACTTATCAGATAAATTCGATTTGAAATTAGGGAAAAAAAACCAACAACCCTCCCAAGCGGGAGGTGCCAACGAGCGGCAGCTCTGACTCAGCGGGGGCGGAGTCGAGTGTGACAGCGGCCAAACCCCCTCACTGATAAGAGCAGCCGCCAGGGAGCGCGGGCGAACAGAGCCGGCAAACAGAGGCGGCGCAGCAGTTTGCGCGGCAGTTCGTGCAGGCAGGGAGAGCGGGGAAGGCGACAGGCAGGGTGCAGTCCCCCTCCTGGCTAATCAAGTAGTGGGCATTGCCTATCCAGGAGATATTCTAGCCATGGTTACCACCCGTGGTAAAGCTGTTGCTAGAAGGAGTGTAGGGACCCAGACAGAGCCCCCACGCAAGGACACTTCTGTCCAGGTCTCTGGATGCAGGGAGTGCCTGAGCCTGGCGCTCGTACCGACGGACAGCAGAGACAACAGCTGTGTTCAGTGCGAGCAGGTGAATGACCTGCTCAGCCTGGTGGCAGAGCTGAAGGAGGAAGTGGAGAGGTTGAGGAGCATCTGGGAGTGTGAGAGGGAGATCGACTGGTGGAGCAGCACCCTGCCCTCCCTGAGGCAGAGGCAGCAGGAGGCAGCTCCACGAGAAGCAGAGAACCCCCTACCCTCTTGCCTCCGAGCAGAAAGAGGGGACCTAAGAGATGGGGGAGAGTGGAAACGGGTCCCTGCTCGGGGCCTCCCTCACCTGCCCAGTTGCCCTTAAGCAACAGATATGGGGCTCTGGAATGTGAGGGACCAGCCAAAGAGGATGTGGGTGTAGGTGAAGCTCCATCCAGGGGGTTGCCTAGAATGAGTCAGACAGCCCCACGTATTACAACTGCCTCAACTAAGAAAAAAAGAAGGGTAATTGTCATAGGTGATTCCCTTCTGAGGGGAACAGAGGGCCTGATCTGCCAACCGGACCCATCCCACAGGGAAGTCTGCTGCCTCCCTGGCGCCCGGGTTAGGGATGTTGCTAAGAAACACCCTGCTCTGATGCGGCCTTCTGATTATTACCCCCTCTTGGTAATGCAGGTTGGCGGGGATGCGATCACAGAGAGAAGTCCCAAGGCCATCAAAAGGGACTTCAGGGCACTGGGGCGACAGGTTCAGGGATCAGGGGCGCAGGTGGTGTTTTCCTCCATCCCATCAGTGGCAGGGAACAGCACTGAAAGGGGCAGGAAAACTCACCTGGTTAACAGGTGGCTCAGGGACTGGTGCCATCGGTCAAATTTTGGCTTCTTTGATCATGGGGAGGTGTACACAGCACTGGGCCTGCTGATGACAGGTGGAACTCAGCTATCTCAAAGGGGAAAAAGGATTCTTGGCCACGAGCTGGCGGGGCTCCTTGAGAGGGCTTTAAACTAGGTTTGAAGGGGGAAGGGGACATTGCCCTGCTCACTAGGGACGAGCCCAGGCTTGGCGTGCCAAGGCCAGGGGTGAGATTGACAGCCCAGTTCAAGTGTGTCTATACCAATGCATGTAGCATGGGCAACAAACAGGAGGAGCTGGAAGCCACTATACAGCAGGACGGCTACGACTTGGTCGCCATCACAGAAACGTGGTGGGACAGCTCGCATGACTGGCATGCTGTCATGGATGGCTACAGACACTTTAGGAAGGCAGGCCAACAAGGAGAGGTGGGGGAGTTGCTCTGTATGTGAGGGAGCAGCTGGAATGCATTGAGCTTGGCCTGGGGGCACATGAGGAACAAGTTGAGAGCTTGTGGGTTAGAATTAAGGGCCAGGCTCATAAGGGTGACATTACGGTGGGTGTGTACTACAGGCCACCTGACCAGGAGGAGGAGGTTGATGAGGCCTTCTACAGACAGCTGCCAGCAGCCTCACAGTCACAGGCCCTGGTTCTCATGGGGGACTTCAACCACCCTGACATCAGCTGGGAAGACCATACAGCTAGGCAGGCGCAATCCAGGAGGTTCCTACAGAGCATCGATGATAAGTTTCTGATGCAAGTGGTGGAGGAACCAACAAGGAAAGGTGCTCTGCTGGACCTTGTATTAACAAACAAGGAGGGACTGGTGGAGGATGTGAAGGTCGGAGGTAGACTCGGCTGCAGTGACCATGAAATGGTCAAGTTCAGGATCCTGCGTGGAGGAAGCAGGGCAATAAGCAGGATCAAAACCTTGGACCTCAGGAGGGCTAACTTTGCCCTCTTCAAGGAGCTACTGGCAGAAATCCCGTGGGACAGGGCTCTCGAAGGCAGGGGTGTCCGAGAGTGCTGGTCGCTCTTTAAAAAACACTTCCTCCATGCTCAGGAGAGGTGCATCCCCCTGAGAAAGAAATCGAGCAAAGGAAGCAGGAGACCTGCATGTTTAAACAAGGAGTTTCTAGCGGAGATCAGGTGGAAGAGAAAGGTCCATGGAATGTGGAAGGAGGGACAGGCCACTTGGGAAGAATACAGGAATGTGGTCAGAGCGTGCAGGGATGCGACGAGGAGGCCAAGGCCAATCTGGAATTGAAGCTGGCAAGGGATGTCAGAAACAACAAGAAGGGCTTCTTCAACTACATCAGCAGCAAAAGGAAGGCTAGGGACAATGTGGGGCTGCTGTTGAATGAGGCGGGTGTCCTGGTGACAGAGGATGCGGAGAAGGCAGAGCTACTGAATGCCTTCTTTGCTTCAGTCTTCAGTTCTAGGACTGGCCCTCAGGAATCTCAGGCCCCGGAGGTAAGAGAAGAAGCCTACAAAGAGGACGACTTTCCCTTGGTCGAGGAGGACTGTGTGAGGGATCGCTTAAGCGATCTGGAAGTCCACAAATCCACGGGCCCCGATGGCATGCACCCACGAGTGCTGAGGGAGCTAGTGGATGTCATTGCTGAGCCACTCTCCATCATCTTTGAGAGGTCCTGGAGGACAGGAGAGGTGCCCAAGGACTGGAGAAAGGCCAATGTCACTCCAGTCTTCAAAAAGGGCAAGAAGGAGGACCCAGGGAACTACAGGCCGGTCAGTCTCACCTTTATCCCAGGAAAGGTGATGGAGCAGCCTATCCTGGAGGTCATCAAGAAGCAAGTGGAAGAAAAGAAGGTTATCAGGAGTAGTCAGCATGGATTCACCAAGGGGAAATCATGCTTGACCAATCAGATAGCTTTCTACGACGACTTGACTGGCTGGGTAGATGAAGGCAGAGCCACAGATGTTGTCTACCTCGACTTCAGCAAGGCTTTCGACACAGTCTCCCATGATATCCTCCTAGGGAAGCTCAGGAAGTATGGGCTGGATGAGTGGTCGGTGGGGTGGATTGAGAACTGGCTGAATGGCAGAACTCAGAGGGTTGTCATCAGCGGCGCAGAGTCTAGTTGGAGGCTGGTAACTAATGGTGTTCCCAGGGGTCAGTACTGGGCCCAGCCTTGTTTAACTTCTTCATCAGTGACCTGTTAGAATGTACCCTCAGCAAGTTTGCTGATGACACCAAACTGGGAGGTGTGGTAGATACACCAGAAGGCTGTGCTGCCATTCAGCGAGACCTGGACAGACTGGAAAGTTGGGCAGAGAGGAACCTGACGAGGTTCAACAAAGGCAATTGCAGGGTCCTGCATCTGGGGAGGAACAACTCCATGCATCAGTACAGGCTTGGGGCGGACCAGTTGAAGAGCAGCTCTGCAGAGAGGGACCTGGGTGTCCTGGTGGATGACAGGTTAACCATGAGCCAGCAGTGTGCCCTGGCTGCCAAGAAGGCCAATGGCATTCTGGGATACATCAAGAGGAGTGTGGCCAGCAGGATGAGGGAGGTTCTCCTTCCGCTCTACACTGCCCTAGTGAGGCCTTACCTGGAGTACTCTGTCCAGTTCTGGGCTCCCCAGTTCAATAAAGATGAAGAGCTACTGAAGAGAGAATTCAGCGGAGGGCTATGAGAATGGTGAGGGGACTGGAACATCTGTCCTACGAGGAGAGGCTGAGGGAGCTTGGCTTGTTCAGCCTGAAGAAGAGAAGGCTGCGAGGGGACCTAATAAATGCTTATAAATATCTGAAGGGTGGGTGTCAGGAGGATGGGGCCAAGCTCTTCTCAGCGGTGTCCAGTGAGAGGACAAGGGGCAACGGGCACAAATTGAAGCACAGGAAGTTCCGTCTGAACATGAGGAAGAACTTCTTCCCTCTGAGGGTGACGGAGCACTGGAACAGGCTGCCCAGGGAGATTGTGGAGTCTCCTTCTCTAGAGATATTCAAGACCCGCCTGGACGAGATCCTCTACAACCTACTGTAGGTGACCCTTCTTCGGCAGGGGGGTTGGACTAAATGACCCACAGAGATCCCTTCCAACCCCTACCGTTCTGTGATTCTATGATTCTGTGTTTTAGTATTGATGAAAAAGGTAAAAGCAATATTACTTAGGCTTCCATCTTCCCAGACAGTGGTTTCTAGACACTGTCTTGGTACTACATGATTTACCATATATCAAATGAATTAAACAGTGATTATTACACCTTTAAACTGATTAGTTGCCCTGGTTATAGTTTTTTCAGCATATACACTTCACATAATCACTGCAGATTTTTACTTTTATTAGCTAGTTTGATTCCATCAAAATTAATAATAACAATTTAAGATTACAACATTTGTGATACAGATAACAAATGAAGAAGTAAGTTAGCATCACTTTGCTTATTTTATGCAGGATAACGCAGGCTTAAAGAACACCATGTCAAAGTAAAAATTATATGGGAATTATCATAAAGTTAGGATACATAAGACACTCTTATTAGAATTTGCTTTGGAATTTATGAAAGATTATGCCATGTTGACTTTTTTAAGACCAAGACTGGACTTTTTTGAAGATTCGTTTGACTGAAGTTGCTGATGCTTATGCAGACATCTAGAAGAAGTTCGTAGTATGTGTTTTGCAGATCAGTGAGTTCACAGCAGCTCTGCCTGGCATTACATTTTAAGAATTTCTATGAAGAAATATTAGCACAACTCCAATTGACAAATATATGAAATGGAAAAAAAATTAAAGAAGTCTTTGTATGTCAACATGAATCCACATTCCCTGATGTTCATGCAGAAATGAAGTCACCAGACTATTCATCCTGATTCTTTGGCCACTTTCTTTATTACCTCTTTTAAAATTGAGCTTCAGTTTCCAGAACATTTTCTAAGAAATTGTATGTATTTGATGTTGTTGTTTTGCCTCACTTTGCAACAAAAGAACCACACAATTACTCTCTTACTCCTTCCCCTTCCCCAGTGGGATGGGGAGGACAACCAGCAGGAATAAGGCAAAAACTCATGGGTTGGGATGAGAACAGTTTAACAGAATGGCAAAGGGAGAAAACAACAATCAACAATACTGATAAAAAGGATATACAGCATGCAGTGTTCTTACCAGCTGATGCTCAGCTTGCTCCTGAGTAGCAAAAGCCTCTCCTTCAGCCAGCTCCCCATTTCAATACTGACCATGACATCACATGGTATAGAATATCCCATTTGATTGGCTGTTTGGGTCAGCCCAACCAGCTTGCTATGAAAATGAACTCTATCCCAGATGAACCCAGGACATTGTCCAGCAATACTTCTGACCATCCTTCTGTAGACAGAGCAGAATATGAGAGATATTTTCCACAGCATTGGAAAGGACTAACATCTATAACAGAATATCATCCAGAGTTATAATTACCTTAACTTTTTATATTAGGATTTCTGGACTATAGGTTTTAATGCTGATTATGTTTTTATGACTGATTGTAAAAAGGAATCCTAAAGAGTTCAACAGTGTGTAGAAGACCAACAACATCATATATACAATGCAGAGAGTTCAACTATTGCATAGAGAATTTGTTATGCAGTACTTATGTTTTACTACCCCCGAGAATTAAACTTGGTCTTCTTAGCTGCACTAGAGATAAAAACATTATTACTTTTCTTACTGAAATTGTCTAAATTTTATATTTATAAAACTTCTGAAAATAATGCTAAGGTCATGCAAGCAATTCTGATGTTACCACTTTAAACTTATAATACATCATTGCAATAGGAACTTGAGGTTGTCTTTTCTATTTGTAATACAGTAATATATAATTACATAATGCTTCACTAAGGGCAAACAGTGCCTTAATGAACTATGATGACCAAGTAATAGTGGTATTAGTGGCCTTTCATGATGGAATGACTACATCAGTAAACAAGGTGAGAGCTACAGATGTCGTCTATCAAGGCTATTGTAAGGCCTTTGATACTGTCCCCCACAGAATTCTTGCCACTAGATTGGAGAGATATGGGTTTGATGGATGTAGTGGTAGATGAATAAGGAATTGTCTGGATGACTGTGTCCAAAGACTTACAGTCAATGACTCAATGTCTAAGAGGAGAGTAAAAATGAGTGGTGTCCCGCAGGGGTCCAATATGGGGACCAATACTACATAGCTTTGTCAGTGACATGAACAGTGGGATTGAGTCAACCCTCAGCTATCTTGTGGATGACATCAAGCTGAGTGGTGCAGTTGATAGTGATAGAGGGAATGGATGGCATCCAGAGGGACTTTGACGGGCTGGAGAAATAGGTCCATATGAACCTCACGAAGTTCAACAAGGTCAAGTACAAGGTACTTCACCTGGGTCAGGGCAGTCCTCATTATAAATACAGGTTTGGGGTGGACAGATGGAAAACAGCCCCACAGAGAAGGACTCAGACATTCTGGTGGATGAAAAATTAGACATGAGCTGACAACGTGTCCTTGCAGCTCAGAAAGCCAAGCATATCCTGGGCTGCATAACAAGTGTGGGCAGCAGGTTGAGGGAGGTGATTCTGCCCTTCCACTCCCCTCAGGTGAGACCCCACCTGGAGTACTGCATCTAGCTCTGGAGTCTCCAGTGCAGAAAGACTTGGACTTGTTAGAGCAGGTCCAGAGGAGGGCCACGAAAATGATCAGAAGACGGGAACACCTCCTCGATGAGGAAAGGCTGAAAGAGTCGATGTTGTTCAGCCTGGAGAAGAGAAGACTCTTGGGAGACCTTATTGCAGCCTTTCAGTACTTAAAGGGAGATTATAAGAAAGCTGGAGAAAGACTTTTTATGAAAGTCTGTAGTGACAGGACAAGGAGCAATGGTTTTCAGTTGACAGAGAATAGATTTAGATTGAACAAAAAGACAAAATTTATTACAACAAGGGTGGTGAGACACTGGAACTGGTTGCCTGGTGAGCTTATGGATAGCCCATCACTGGAAGTGTTCAAGATCAGGTTGGATGGGGCTTTGAGCAACTTGATCCAGTGAAAGATGTCCCTGCCCATGGCAGAGGGATTGGAATAAATTATGCTGAAATGTGCCTTCCAACCCAAGCCATCTGTGTTTCTACAGTAATCCTCTTTTTATCCTCTCAGCAAGATGCCCTAAACATGATAGTATTCATTTAGTTAGCAACCTGTTAGATACTCTTGTGTCTTTCTTTTGTTTCTATAAAATTGCCACACTCATCTGCAAGGACATTACAGAACCAACATTTAAAAAATATTAAATTGTGTTATTAAAATATGTCTTCTTCAACTTAGTCAACTACCATGAAACTATTGTATACATGAAGTGAAGACAACCTCTTATAGAGCAACTAAGAGGAAGAAATTGACTGCAAGGTAGATACTAACTGTCACCTCAAAGAAGTTATTAACTGTCATGCTTGGTCTCAGCCTTGAGACTATAACTAATTTCATCAGGTGCATAAGTCCCAGTGGAATACAGCATTATGCATGGAAGAATGTTATGTAGTCACCAAACTGTATGGACAGGAGCTGTACAGTTTACAGGCAGGAGCTGTTTACTAGACAAGTATGTGGAGATGATTCTCAGTACCATAAAGATTTTTATATAGCTATGGAAAGTAAATAACATTTTCACTAAGTAAGTAAATGGCTAGACAGTCTCTTACGTAAGGAGAGACCAGAATGGGTTTGGGGGCAAAAAATTAAACTCCTGCCTCCCTGGCAAACTTCAAGCAGAGACGGATTCAAAGGAGTTAACATTTTGTTGTGTGAGAGATAAGGCATATGGCAAGTCTAAGACCCTGTCTATCACACTGTCAGGAGGGAAAGAGAAACTCAGTTAAATGAAGAGAGACAAAACAAGCACAAAATTTTCCTTTCTCCCACTCATTTCATACTTTTAAAGTACAAATAGTAGAGTACAAAGACCAGCTGGAGGAAGTCGTAACTGCTTATAATTTTTTAGTATTTTTTACTGCACTGTATGTAATTAAGAGTTGCCAGTTTCTCTTTTATCATCCAAGCCATACATTTCACACTGTTGCCTTTCTTGCTATACCATCTGTGTCTCAAGGACATTAAATTACTCATCTACCTTTCATCTAAAGTGTTTTTGTTCTTTGCCACAATTTGCCCATGAGGGCACAGTTGTTCCCTTTTGTTTTTTCAAGTAAAGACTGTGTTTCCCATTGTCCTTGACCTTTTCTGCAACTGGAAGATGAAGGAGAGGAGAAGTTAGTCCTGCTCCCTGGAGTGGTGTAGTACTCCCCATCAACTCTGACCTCTTCATTTATCAGGTGGTTTTGAAAAACTGAAAATGTAGAAAGCAAAAAGAATACCCTGTCCCAAGGAGTGCTACCAGCCTAATCTTTCAGTCTTCTGGCATGATGGGACATGTGAAATTCCATTTCAACAGAAAAGGGAAGACATTAGGACTGGAAAAGATGCCAAAAATATTAATAAGGTTCTGAAAATGTATGTCATAGAAAAAAGGTGGAGAGAACATATGTGGCACTTACAGGTTAAGAGCAACACACAATTGCACTGAAGTATAGACCTAAAAAAGTATGGCTAACATGGAGGGACTTTTTGTAGAATTTATCAGTTACTACAGTTCCCTGTGTCCTTCAGCTTTCTGAAGGAAGTCATCAAAAGAGGAAATAAACTAGAGAAAAACTATACAACTAGGAGGAAAATAAACCTGTTTGCTAGTGTATTTCCTTTGTTGTTG
Source organism: Opisthocomus hoazin (assembly GCF_030867145.1). Classification (NCBI taxonomy): domain Eukaryota; kingdom Metazoa; phylum Chordata; class Aves; order Opisthocomiformes; family Opisthocomidae; genus Opisthocomus; species Opisthocomus hoazin. Next base: position 66,232,637 of record NC_134416.1, on the reverse strand, counting down.
TTGTTGTTTTAGTAGCCTTAGTCATGCTATTGTACTCTTTCGTCTGTTTTTTTAAAGAACAGATAAGCCTGTTGTCTTATTTTCTTGGTTTATATCTACCTCCATGTACCCTGACTTCAGATTCATAGAGCTGAGCTCACTATTCTTCAAAATTTAAGTTAGTTTTTTTCCTCTGGGTCACAGATCAAGTATGGAATTCTTTAATCATCTAAAAATGGGTTGGGACAGAAGGGACTACTACATTAAGGGAGTAATTATAATGAAGAAACACAAAAGTTACTGATAGCAAAAATGCAAAAAAAAGGAGTTCAATAGACTTAATTTGAATTCTGCCTAAATTTTGTTGGTAACATTATTTTGTCAGTAGTGTTGTTGCTAGCTTTTTTCAGTGAAGTAACTTACTCTATGACACCTGACTAATGCACATTTCTCAGGAAAAAGGGGATGTTGTCTCTAGAGACCAGTGTAAGTTCTGGAACTAAAAAATGTGTGAGAACATGTTAACTTTGTTATAGTTATTTATTGTCGGTAAATAATTTGTTACAAAATCAGATCCGAGAAGTTAGATTCCTGTGGGGGGATGGCAAGGCTGGACCGAATTGCTTGTTGTAGAAAATCCATTTTAAGCTTAGCATGTCCTTGACAGAACAAGGAATTTAACAAATCAACTCTGCGGTTAGCAAGAATGTGAAAAACAGAATGCAGCTGGAGAAGAATGAGGGAGTATGGGCGGAGTTGACATTTAGCTGGCTAGCCAATAATGAGCTCTAACTTTGCAATATGTAGTAGCTAATTAATCACTCTATAAATTGTGTAACCAAACTGTAATAAACGAAGCTTGCTTATCACTCACATTGAGTCGGCTGCATTCTTCCGCCGCTTCTCCAGGTTCGCGACCCTCGGGGCAGGACTTAGCCGATCGCCCCGACAGATTCCCTTTCAATTTTCAGTGAAGAGAGCTAGTTTTTAATTAATTCTTTAGCTCATCCCTGCAAAAAGTTAAAGAAAAATTATATAAACTAAAAGAAAAATATGTCAACTATCTTTACTGCTAAAATTCAAAGTCATGATGAACAATAGAACAAATAAGATCTGTCATGCTTGTGTTTGCTGCATGACAAACATGACAGATGCTGGGCATTAACGCGTCAGTTAAAATATTTCTTGAAAAACAAATCTAAAAAACAATCTTTTACTGATTCAGCATAACCCCATTTGTATTCATATCCTAGTGTCAGGATGGATTTAAAGCTAACATAGCCTTACAAAAACATATGAGATATTTTAAAGCCAAAATGACTTCTCTGCATAAAGCATCTTATCAAAATAAAGTGTCAAAGTGACTTTATTAACCTTGCATATGTTATCAGTTTCTCACATTGCTAAGTTTAATACCTCATTAACAATCCAGTCAGCTCCTAAATCAATAGTAAATCATCCACACATCTTTCCATCTGTATCAATTACCAAAGCTGTTAATTCACCAAAACTCACTAGGCCTTACTAAATTCTAACTCTTCTTTTATTATTTTAATAAAAATAATCAAATCTTAATTTATCACCTCACCCCCCTCAGGTCTGGGAAGTGGGAGTATTGTTGCTTGTACATACATACTCTATATCACTTTTTTCCCCGTGTCTCCATCATGAATATTGCAGCTCCAGAGCAAGTGAGCCTTCTCTGTCACTGTTTAAAATGTGCTGTAGCTGGATTTGTTTCTGATGCTTAAACTTCAGGTATCCAACCCACATCAGCTGCAAAGCTGCCAGTCCAGCTAGAGTTTTCATGAGCACAGTTTCTTATAACATGTACTGAGTTGTTAACAGCTGGCTGTTATTACACTACCCTTTAATTAGCTATGCCTCATGTCTTATGCAGCATCAATCACGTTAGTTTTTAGGGAAAGATCCAAAAGGAGGAGACAGAAGACTGGCTTGCTTTGCACACATGGTCTCAATTCCTGTTAGGTTTCCATGAATCCATGAACTGAACTAGAGTCGATAAAATTTTATAGCAGCCTGAACTTGGAGAAGATTCAGGTATTTCTTCTTTCTCCTAAAAGTTCAGTTACGGTATTTCATACTGATACCTGTAAATGTAAAATTTCCACTTACCAGAGTGATTGTAATTAAACTAACCTAGATCCTTGCTGTTTTGAGAAGACAGGAAAGCTTTAAGGTAAAGAGGCTCCTCAATAACACTACTTAGACAAACTTGACTTGCTGTTTTGAGAAGACAGGAAAGCTTTAAGATAGAAATAATATAATCTTTCCAGTTTAATTTAAAGGAATATATACTTAAATACATAGTGTCTACTTTTCCTTATATACATGTGACCAATAATTCTCGTCTTAATGCTACTATAAAATAAAGTTCTACTTTAAAGTGGCAGTTTTCTCTGTCAGTAAACAAATCCTCAAAAAAACTTCTCATATTATGGAAGAGCCTTACCTTTAACAAGTGACTATATTAAAATTCAGAAAATAATCTTATCCCTATGGATCCAAAGATATTATTTTGAAATAATTAAAAGTTATTAATAGAGGAATAAAGGACAATATTTTTAAAGATTTTTTTATTTAGTATTGTCTTTATACTCAACTAAGAAAAGAGAAATGAGACTGTAAGATATTATTTAAAGTATCAATATTTCATATATACCATGATCTGCCTGCATAGTCTATGAAAACTTTTCCTTGTAATGAATCTTAAATGAAGGTTGCTCACTGATAGCTAGGAAAAAAGAAAAAAAATAAGAAAAGAAAAAAAGAAGGGAAGGAAAGAATGAAAACTTCCAAAAGCCAGAATACACTTTAAATTTGCACGTATTGGAAATGAGTAGTTATCAGATGCCTGGGAAAGAAAAAAGATGCAACCAAAAGAGCTATTCTTGATTTATAAGGTTACCTAGATAACATCCTTTGTTTATCCTTTTCACATGTAACCACCAAGCCTATTGTACACCTTGGTCATTTTAAGTTTGCAAATCTCTCCAGGTATTGTATGACAGAAGATACTGGACATCAACAAATCTTACACTTACTGGTCTATTTCCTTTTCTGACAATCTACCTGTTCTTTTTTCTCTTCAGGCGTAATTCTTAAGGATGAGGAAGGAAGAAAGCTTACCTTCGATGCTAGAAGTAAATTATTACTCCCACATATAATATAGAGAATCAAGACAAAACTCCAGTAATAATAAGGCAAATTATTATTATAGGACTTGAATTATTCTGTGCTGTACATTAGCAAAGTGATAGCATCACAATTTTGTATTTAGGCTTCCTTGTAGACTGCAGCAGCAGCTTGTTTCCAGTGCACTTTTAGACTTAAAAACACTCAGAGACAATAATAATTAGTGCCCAGCTGAAACTGATAATTTCCCCCTTTTGTGTTTTGTTTGTTTTTTTTTTTTAAACATGGACTTTACAAAGCTTTCCCAAACATATTTTTATAGAGAAGTACATGTGTTTTTCTGATTGTTACATTCTAGATTTTTATTGTTCAGTCTGCAGTTGGTAAATAATACCTTAATTATAATCAACAAATATAACTTATACATCATTTTTCTTATCACATAATCTACTTGCTGTAGATGTGAGGCCCATTTGTCCAGAATAGTCACAGTTTTGTATAGAGGATATATGTTTTTCTAAGTGTGTCTGAACTCTAATTCATAAACTATCAAGCAAATATTTTTCCACTTTGTGAAGGCCTTTGCTCTCTTAGATTATTTTGTTGAAGAAGTACCAAATTGAATCTTGCACATCTAAAGACATTTCAAGCAGAGGAGAAGCTTGCCCTTACCAGAACTTCCTTTGGAATATTTACTGTAACAGTTTTCATCTTTATGAGAAAGAGGTAACATTTATTAATGCAAAGAAGTATGAAATACATGTCTTACATGGTTTTGTTGAGCTTACTTTTGTCACTAAGAGAGAAGAGATATGGAATTTGTTCTGTATAAGTTCTAGACAATTATAGCAATAAAATAATAGAAAATTGAAAATGACAGATAAGGAATAAATTCTCTGCTGTGTTTTTTCTTTTTTTTCTGAAAAGATAACAGAAATAGTTCCATCTGTTTTTTATCTCTGTAGAATACAGGCGCAACGAGGACAACTAGTGTATTTAATTTACAGCAAGTATACATTAACCATACATCTTTACAGAATTCCCACTATAAATACCATTTTTGGCTTCAAAGTCCTCAAGTCAGGCCTCTACTACAATGTTTTTTTTAATGTCATCCTTATCATTATCAGCTTTGTGTTCTCTTTCTTTAACCATTTGATCTTCAAGTGAATTGCAAAAGTAAGAGTTTTCTTTTAGAATTTCTTTCTTGCTGCATTTTCTTATAAGTTTATCTTCAAGAGATCTTGAAAATTGAATTCACATTGAGAAGTGAGAATAAACTCGGACATCATGATGTGTAGAAACTGCAAATAGCATTTCTACATTATCCCACTAATAAAGTTAGTTTAAAAATGTATCTAAAGCAGCTCTCAGATGTTTTGCAGTATACTTACTCGCATTCACAATTACTCAGTGCTTTATCCTCTTTTTTTATTTTTCCTAAATGCAATGAATTTCAGATTTTCTCTTATTTACAAGAATGTAAACTAAAGGGAAAGACAAGCATGGTTGAATTCACTCAAACCTTAGTGTAAAGTAACTACATGTTACATTAATAAAATATTTCCACTTCAAGTGACTTTTGAAATGTCAGGGGGATTACCAGATGACTTTTGTGGAACTTCATCTGTCGGGCGCAGCATAAGGAAGAAGATGTTGTGGTAACAGGTAACTGTAATGCAATTTTCTTGCACTCCATGCATGTAACCTGATATGGTTACAAAGCAGTAGCAGACATAATTCATGGATACTACTCAATATAAGCATGGTCATTATGGCCCTGGTCAGATTTGCAGGTAGCTTCAGGCATTTCTTCCTGGGCATGTACACAGGATCATAGACTCATACAGAATCATAGAATGGTTTGGATAGAAAGGGACCTTCAAAGATCATCTAGTCCAACACCTCTGCCATCTTTCACTAGATCAGGTTGCTCAAAGCCCCATCCAACCTGACTTCTAACACTTCCAATCATGGGACATCCACAACTTCTCTGAGCAACCTTTTCCAGTGTCTCACCATCCTCACCGCAGAAAACTTCTCAGTGCTAGAGAATGGTCTTATTCACATTCAGTTGGTTGTTATGGGTGGCACACTGATTTTCACAGCACAAGCACAATCCGAGAACAAAAAATGTTAGTTTAACAAAAAAAAAAAAAAAAAAAAAAAAGCTCGTGAGTCATAGAATGTTCAACAGCAACATTAGGTTTCCAACAAAATTTTAAAGATCAAGAATGGAATTTTCATTAGAAATAAACCACTCCATTAAAATACTGCAAATCATTATGAAAATGTTTTCTTGTAATAATGCCCATTTGACATCATGCATGTGAAATACTGTAGGACTTTTTCATAAGAGGTCATGTACTAATAAATAAATAGTTTTGTAAAATTGCTCTAGGAATTAAAATGAGTTATTTATAAGGAACATACAGTATTCTAGAATTTTCTAGGACTATGACAACATTTACAAGCAGATGTTTTATGCACTTGCACCATATTATCAAATTTATGGTAAATCATATCCTGAAAAGACTTCATCTAAATTGCTTTAAAATCAATATGCCATCAGTTCCTGACCTTTCTGACATCAAAAGGAAAGCTTTCTGTAGGTGGTGAATGAGTACTATTGATTTGATTTTAATTCCAAAATAAATGTATTTATTTAAACCTTATATATAGGTTATTTGCATTAATATTTTTCAAATTTTTATTACCAAATCAATTTCTGTGTTCGGTCTTATGGGCTAGCATAAACCTGTAATTATTTGTTTTGTGGCAGCCCTAATGGCTTTAATTAAAATCAAGTATCCCATTGTGTGATGCTGTATGAACACATGTTAAGAAGTAACTCCTGCACTGAGTATGATGTTAGACTCTTTAAGAACGGGAGGAGACAATGCACGTAAGTCTATGTCATCATTTAGTTTCACCCTCCAAGACTGTTGAGATCAGGAAATTAAAAACTCCCAGAAAATGAAAAAATGCAGCCTAACAAATTGTCAATATTTATTTACCCTCATAAATGATGCCTAGTAACACTAGACTTTCACTTAGATATGCCTGACCACAGATATGAAAGAAACGCCTTGCCAGAGATTAACAATCAAGGTGCCTTTGCTTCAGCTGGGAGAGAGTTTTTTTCCTCCCAGTAGCAGTTGTGGTTTGGATTTAGTACAAGAAGAACGTTGATAACACTGAAGTTTTTGATCGTTCCTGAGAAATCAAGGACTTTCTTCAGTTTCTCATATTAAGCTAGCAAACAGGTGTGCAGGATCTGGGAGGGAGCATAGCCAGGCGTCTAGCCCAAGCTGGCCGGTGGAAATATTCCACACCATAGATATCATGATGAGTTTGTAAATGGAGGTTGTCCGGGGGGCAGGGATCATTTCTTTCCTGCTCTTTTCTGGGATTTTAAGTCTTCTCTTGTCCAAGAGTTCAAACTTTTCCAGGACTTTGAACTTTTCTGGGAGTTGGGTCTTTTTCAGGAGTTTTGCGAAATTCTCAAAAATCCCTGGCTGCGAAATAATCATTGGGTAGTGAGAAAATTGTATTTTATATAGTTTGTTTTGCATATCCATTTTTATCATTGTTAGTAGTAGTATTAGTATTTCCTTTGTTGTCTTATTAAACCATCTTTATCTCTACCCACAAGTTTTAACTTTTGTCCGTTTCTCCTCCCAAACCTACTAACCGAGAAGTGAAGGGGTGAGCAAATATACAAAAATTTTGTTTCAGAGATGCAGTCTGCATAATGGACAACCAGAAGGGTAACAAACTAACTGGGTAGATGAACTCAAAGGCTCATGGTTATTGATATGGTTTACCCTGTATGAATTCCAGGTACCCACCAAAGCAATCTGACAGGGCAGAATATGTTAAAAAAGAAAAGTCTTAATATCTGAAGATTGTTTCAGAAGAGAATATGAATGAGTAGCAAGGCCCTTTTTGAAATTCAATAGGTAAGCTTTTCTTGTTTATTAGTTTTATTACTTGTGTAACTTTTCATTTTGAAGCAGTAACAGTTAGCAAATCCGTGCAGCTTGCTTCAGCTGAAGATTTCTAAGCCTTTCCCTGAAAATCTGGATGATTTTTTTCTGCAAAGAAAACTTAAATGTTTTACTAGTCACCTGCCGATCATTAATTAATTTCTTATCCTCCCCTCTGTTTAACGCAATATGAGCATATTAATTCACTTACAAAAGAAATCTGACATTTTGCCTGACTCCTCACATATTTTTATGAAAGACATACTTCAGAAAAACAGTAAGTCTCTTCTTCCTGGTGTGCAAATATTAGCCAGAGTGATAAGCAGCCTAAAAATGTCGGCCACTCTACTGTCACTAATACTTCAACCTCTTCTTCTAATCTGAATAATGTAATCTCTCTCTTGTATCTTTCAATCAGGGTATGAATACCTGAACTTTCAGATTCTGGACAGAATGAGAAGGGCATAAGAACCTCAAAAAAAACTTTCAAAAAAGGGCTTCTACCAATTTTCGCACCTGTCTGGTACTTCAAGTGTGAATTCTTATGCTGTAAACAGTTGAGTAACTACTGATGTCTTCCAGCAACGCCTTGTATACAGACCTCTTGTCTTTTCCCCTTCGATTTACTGTATAGAAATAAGCATATGTGATCACAAACTTTCAATCTAATCTGTGCCAAAGTGTGGGCAAAATGACTAGTGTACCTGGAAAGTATAAACTTTGAATATGTAGCTTACACCATGGGTATGTGCATGTGTAGTAGACTATACATCCCAAGAGGAGGACTGGATAGAAAACACACTGAGGCATACTGGGGTAACTGGTGGATGAAAAACTGGACAAGAGCCAACAATTTGCTCTCGCAGCGCAGAAGGCCAATCATGTTCTGGGCTGCATCAGAAGTGTAGCCTGCATATCGAGGGAGGTGATTCTGCTCCTCTACTCTGCTCTGATGAGATCTCACCTGAAGTATTTCATCAAGTTCTGGAGCCCTCAGCACAGGAAAGGCATGGACCTCTGAGAGCAGGTCCAGAGGATGGCCACAAAAATGATCAGAGGGCTGGAACACATCCCCTGTGAGGAAAGGCTGAGAGAGCTGGGGCTGTTCAGCATGGACAAGAGAAGACACCAGGGAGACCTTATTGCGGCCTTTCAGTGCTTAAAGGGGGCTTATAGGAAAGACAGGGAAAATGTTTTCAGCAGGGCTTGTTGAGATAAGACAAGGAGTAATGGCTTTAAATTAAGTGAGGGTAGATTTTGCCTAGACACAAGGATGAAATTTTTTACCTTAAGGGTAGTGAAACACTGGAATAGGTTTCCCAGAGAGGCAGTGGAGGCCCCATCCCTGGAAACCTGCAAGGTCAGGTTGAATGGGACTCTGAGCAACTTGATCTAGTTGAAGATATCCCTGCTTATCACAGGGGGGTTGGACTAGATGACCGTTCAAGGTCTCTTCCAAACCAATCTGTTCTAGAATTCTAGGGTCTTTTTTTAAACACTAATAATTGACTCATAAATGGAAGATAAACTACATTTTAAATGGCTTTTTGAAACAGTTGAAAAAAATCTGTCCATGGATAACTGGAAGTTGACTAGATGCTTACCGTGGTTTAACTGACAAATACATTGACCTAAATCAAAAAATGTTTGCACTGATATCTTAGTTTTCTAGGAAGTGTTTTAAAGTAGTTTTTTTTGAAGATAAAGCTAACAGCTCATGTGATCAAATTAGAAGGAAGTTTAGGTTTACAGTATCTATATATATAAATAAGTCAAAATATTTTAAAATTATGTATTTTACATAAATAATATAAGTCTCCAGTGGAAAAAAACCGCATCACAGAAATTAAATGCCACAGAGGAAAGGAATTTGGTATAGAAATTATCGTTTTTTCTCAAAGACTTTAATCTTTAAGGCGGCTTTTCATTGGAGAGGGGTTTTGACTGTGTTTTCTTTTTTGTTGCCTCTTGGGGGTGAGGGGGGTAAAATCCCATGCTTCCTGATGTAATTCCTTTGCACTACTTTTCCTCTTCTATAGACACAAGTTTCTGTGTGCTGAAATTAAAAATAATGGGATTTGCTTTTCTCTGTGGTGAATTTCATATAAAAGATTAATCCCAGCAAAGCAGAAACAATCTAGCACACATTATCCGTACTCCTTTCTTATAGAATTGTTCATTGTTTGACTTTTTAAGTTTCTTTCTTTCATTCCACAACTGTGTGGTCTGTGACCGTCAACAGAACAGATTTGGATTCAGTTTCTCGAAACCATTTACAGGCAGTTTATATTGCATTATCATCTATTTATATTGTCCTATTTTTTTTTCCTGACAACTTTATATATTCTATTGTAGCTAAAAGCGATCTAGTTTAGTTCTAATAATTTCAGTGTAAAACCCTTCTGAATAGAATAATCATGTTCCTCTTTTTGAGAAGTCTTGCACACATGCTTAGTCTAGGTTTTACAGCTTCACCAAGTAGTCTCATAGCTAGCCATATGAGTAACTTAGCATAAAACTTGAATTATACTTGATAAAAGCAATTTGAATATTTCTAGATATGATTACTCAGTTATTTATATGGTGGTCCAGGCCAGATGTTATTACTAATCTAATTTAAAAAAAAAAGTTACTGTGATCATATACAGAAAATATCTCTTTGAAATGTTTGTATCCTGTTTCAAGGAAAAACAAGTAAAGAAACCATGCCCACAACCACAGCCAAATTAATAACAAACCTAGAGCAACAGTTAAGAATACAGTTGGACAAAGGAAGACTTTAAATCTGGTTTACATTTTGAAATACAAACCATGTAGTTGGCAATGTGTCCTTCCTTGGCTACAGCATTACTGATCATTTAAAAAATAAACAAACAAACAAACAAAAAAACAAAACCCCAAACCTCTATAGATTCTGGAAATCAAGCTTGCTTGGGCATCAACATGGTACACGTGCATGCATAGGTGTGTGGATGTACATTTCAAGAACTGCTTGAACAGTTTTATCCGATGTGTTGTGTCATAAAAACATAAATGATTAAGTGCAGAATTAGCTTGCATACAGCAAAAATCCATTTTATCCTTCCACTAGTAGGTGAAGAGTTCATATATCTGCCATTATATGCTCCTCAGGGCAAGTTTCCAGAAGTGGGAGAAAGGCACTGTTTACTATATCTTTTAAAAAACTATGCAAATGTATGTTGAAATCATTGGTTAGTCCTCAGCTAAGCAGTACAAATTTAGAGTAGCATTTCACACCCCAAGGTGCAATTAAATTATTTTAAGTGCTTCTAAACTTAACATCCAACCACTTCCTGAGAGTAATTAAAGTGATAACCAGCCATGGAATTATTTAACGAAGAAGTTCTGTTGACCAGGTAATATATTCAGAGGTTTAACAAGGGTTTTAGTGACACTACTCCTATAAAAATAAGACACAAAACTGAACTCATATAAAACCAAAAATCACTTAAAAACATGTTAAGAGTTAAGGGTCATTTCTTCCTATTACATGTACCTCTTCTGGTTCCCTGAGGCTTACAGTCATGAGGCCTTTCTTGCACATTGAAAGAAAGTTCACCACAATTGCATTTCTTTTCACTGAAAGCCTCAGAAAGAAACACTACGTGATAATGTGATCAACAGTCTTCACAGAAGTGACTTACCTTGTTTGGAGAACCCCTAATAATCATGAAACATTGGCAGAAAGAATGAAAGGAAAGGATATGGTTTTAAAACTTTTTTTTTGTCTCAAACTAGAGATCAGAGAGAGAGCAATGCAGGTTTCTTGCCTGGTAATCATGAAGGGCTTAAAATCACTTAAATTTAGTCTTGGCTAAATTAGGAGGAAAACGCATCCTATGAGATAAACATCAAGAAAAGGCACTACAGCTCCAACAAGAGACACCTTATTCTCCCTGAGACACGGATTTTTTCTTCTAACATCATTATGACTTTTTTTTTAATTTTTTTTTTTTCTAAAAATCACTTCCAGCAAACCATCTACATGTTGAGGTGTTTCCAGCCAATGTGCTTTTCTGTGCATGTTACTGTCATCTTCTACTTAACAAAGGGACTTACTTTATTTTCAGGACCTGGATAGATGTCACCAAAAGGAAACAAACTGCCTTTCAAGTACTCTTCATCTTGGAGAAGAGGAGGATGAGAGGAGACCTTATTGCTCTCTACAACTACCCGAAAGGAGATTGTAGCGAGGCAGGTGTTGGTCTCTTCTCCCAGGTAGTAAGGGATAGGAGAAGAGGCAATAGCCTCAGGTTGCATCAGGGGAGGTTTAGATTGGATGTTAGGAAAAATTTCTTTACTGAAAGAGTGGTCAGACATTGGAATAGGCTGCCCAGGGAGGTGGAGGAGTCCCCATCCCTGGAGGTGTTCAAAAAACATGTGGATGTGGCGTTTCAGGATATGGTTCAGTAGACATGGTGGTGTTCAGTTGATGGTTGGACTTAATGATCTTAAAGGTCTTTTCCATCCTATGATTCTATGATTTCCAACAGCCTCTCTCCCTGATTCATTTTTTTCACCTATATCAAGTATGTCAGTTTGATACTGTCATCAAAAGGAGACAAAGAACTCCTTTTCTAGGGCCAGGCCACCATTAGACAGAATTGAGATCATACAGTTTCTTCACTAAGAGGGTGGTCAGTCACTGTAATAGGCTCCCCAGGGACATGGTCACAGCACCAAGCCTGTCAGAGTTCAAGGAGCGTTTGGACAACACTCTTAGTTATGTGGTTTAGTTTTAGGTAGTCCTGCAAGGAGCAGGGAGCTGGACACAAAGATCTTTATGGGTTTCTCCCAGCTTGATATATTCTATGAATTTAAACACTTACGGGCAATTCAGCCCTCCTCAAAAATAGACTCACTGTATGCCAGTCATTTCTATTTTTTTTTTTGAAGTTTATTCTGTCTCTTTCTTAGATGATCTGCTGTCTGCTTTCCATTTCTCTGAATCTGCTGGGAAATTACATCTCAAAGAATCCCTGGGTTATATTTTGGTTTGGGACTAGGACATATACCTTTCTCCAAAATCATAACACATTTTATTGGTCAAGTTGGGAACAAAAATCAAACCTTGATTCAGACAGTTGCTGTTATACAGAAGTCCACAGTTTTTCCATTTTGGTGACCTCACACCTTTGCCTTGCTTCTTCTGCTTCACAGGGTCCAATGTCCATGTTCACTCTCATGTTCTTGATATTGCTCTGTTGTACAAAAATCACACAAAAAAGTAAAAGTAGGCAAGACTATTCATACCCTAAATGGGTTAATAGAGCTGTGTGACACTGAAGCAGATGTTTTTAAGTGGATCAGATGAACTGTATCAGTTTTTTAGGGTAGAATATCTTATAGTAGAACACCCATCTGTGACGACAGAAAGTTATGTCCAATTCCTTTCTCTTCCTGAAGATATTCGAATTGGTGCCTCCTTTTCTCTAGAAAATGACCAAGCACCTAGTTGTGGAGTATTCCAGAATGATATTGTTTAACTTTTGATTATTCTTAAGTCACTGATGACATTTTTCAAGGTGCACCAGTGACAGACAAGTGAAATGAGCCCAAGCACAAATAAGAGCTGGTTTTCATTCATTCCACAACAGTTTGATATCATTTGTTGAAAAGTTTATATGAATAGTGGCAATCAGGAGATGATGAGTTTTGTTTACTTTTACCTCTAAAACAACTGTGATTTATAAGCTGCAGGAAGTTGTTATAGTTCTCTCTGGTTTCAAGCCAAAGGTTTCAAACAGATTAAAATGTAAAATTGATCTAGAACTTATTTCTGAAACATATTCTCTAACAATTACAAGTTGCTTGCAAGAAGCCCTTGATAAAATACTATGTTCTACTTCAGGCATTGGGTCAGAATAGCCTTAAAATAAGACTGTCATGGAAACTAGGGCAATGGAGAAAAAACAAGAAAAAAAATCAAAGCTTTGCAGAAGAAATTTATGGTAGTAAGGAGTATCTTCATTCATTTATTTTCAGGGCTTTTCATTGGCCAAGACACTGGACTTAAATCAATATGTTTCAAAAACTGCACTAATTTACCTGTTTAACTGAAGAGCTAAAATAAGCAGATGTTTGCCCATCTGCTACCTGTCTGTCTGCCAATGTCCAAGAAAGCACAGTTTAAAAAAGCAGTGTCTGAGGTATCTTCATGCAACCAATACTGGCAACAGAAAGTGTTTTCTGTGCCGACGCCTGCTACACAATTTAGGAAATACACAGAAATCCTGACAGAAGAAGTAATAAGTTGATTACCAGAAATGATTCACTGCATTTGTTTTTATATATGTCATCTTTTAGAAGACTTGTGTGGTGTTTCTTCTAATAACAATAAGGAATCTTCTCTTACTGGTGCTAAGATGATGAAACAAGTGGATACTACTTACTGATGGACATCAAACTCTACCATAAGTCCTTGTTTAGAGATATCCACAAAATGTCACTTCAAAGAACCATAGGTTCTGCAGTTGCATATATGGCACGAAAGCAAATATATTATTCAGATGCTTAGAATTTGAGAAATTAATGGATTATTTTTACACAGAAGCACGTCAAAACAATTGACATATGTTACACATAGAGGGAAAAAAGCCCAGTATGCTCATTTTATATTTGATTTGCATTTAGGTTTTCATTTAGATTTGCCACAAATTATTCTATTATTATTACTATTACTATTATTTCCTGTCCCTTAAGACAAATATGTGCTGAGTTTGATAATAAAATAATAAAAAATATATAAATATTTTCTACCAGAAGAGTAATACGTGTCTGACAACAGAAACAATACATTGTAGTTAACTAGACTACCTGCAAAGTGATAGGCATCTTCTTGTTCTTTAGACAAGTATCGCTGAGTATAACACTGCTGCATTTCAAAACATGAGTCAGTGACAATGACATCAAGGGATTCCATATCTATCCTTCTTTCAGCGCCTGTCATAATACATGTCTTTTCTTTGTAAGTCAAAGGGTGATTTCTCCGATTGTAAGCCCCACAGTTTTGGGGTAGGATCTGAAAAACAAACCGCACTCTTCTCTAATAATCTTGCCATCAGAGATTACTGCACAATTATGTACTGGTGATACATTAGACAGAAAATTATACAGGAAAGCTTTGAGTAGTTGGTTTTTCTTAGCCACATAAGCAAAATATTATTAAATCTCTAAAATAAGAGAGAATTATTATTTTAAATGTGTTCCACTTGTTATTTTATCCATATTTTCTACAATAAAAGGAGCACTACAAAGTTGACTTACCTTGCTAAGAAAGAAATAAACTTCTTCTACTGTTATAAAATTAGTTATGAAAATAGTTAGATTCAAGTAGCTTAATAGTTTGTGATTTACAGAAATTTTCATGAGTATTTGAGTTTTCTGTGGAAATTTTCCTGGAAGCTGTATCAAAATTTTTCACAAACAGTTCTTTAATCAGACGTTTTTAACAAAATAAATTGCTTATTTTTTTCTATATATAATGTGATATATTTCCTTTGTAAAATGTTGCTGTTGTCCACTGAGGAAGAAGAAACACCATTATATTTAAATAGGCAAACAAACTATAAAGAAAACATTTGTTTCCTATGATTTCGAGATCTTTCTTCCTTTGCTTCAAAGCATTTGGGAACTGAATTCCAGTGCAAATTGTAGAATGAAGGCTATGAAGTACTGCAAGTAAGTGTATGGAAAAATTGAAGACAATTAATATATTCTTTTACTGCTTAAAGGGGCAAAGAACATTATTGTTATTAGGCATGAATAGTTCTGTGAGTAACACTGAAAGCATTGTAAAAATAGGAAACAAAGACAAGAATGGACTAGTATTTTATTCTCAAACTATAACATTTATCTTCATACTATATGGCAGGGACATTTGAATGTTTTGGGTTTTTTCATTAAATAGCCTCACAGAGAATCAAATAGCTTCACACAGAATGAAGAAGACAGTCTCAAAAAACTGTTTAAGCACTACCATTTCCCTCATAAAAGATAATAAAAACACATAAAGTCTGTCTTGAGGGATCAGAGCATGCAAGGTAAACAACAGTTTGGTAATGACTCCTTTCCACACGGAACAAAGGCAGATGGATGGGAGACTGTTCAGTAAGTTGAAGAATATAGACAAGGGTCAGCTAGAATCATCTCGGTATTACTAACAACATATCTTTCAGAATAGATGTCTGAAATGACTGGTGAAGCCAATGTTGACAATATGGAGCTTCTATAAAGAGAATCATAAAGTTTCCTTGCAACCGCCAACAGGTTAAATAAACATTTTCCCCTCTCCTTAATTTAAAACCCTCTTCCATATATGTAACCAAAGAAAGAAAATACAGACTATTACTTTTGCAACATTGTTTCCTGTCTTTTCCCTTTCTTTGTTTCCAAAATCTATAATCTTCACTACGCATGTTATGCACTTCCAGTTACTGTTATTTTTTTTAAATGCCTTGTTTTGGGCCAAAAGTACTTCAAGCATTATACATTTTCTGTAATCATCTGTGTTTTAATTTACCCTTGCTGTTTTGTTCCACATTCTACTTCTTATGAAAAAACATGACAAAATAAAAAAAAAAAAATAATGCAATCAAGTCTAATCAGATTGGGGCTTGGAAACTTAGAATACAGGCTACGCCTTCTATTGAGAGTATTTTGTGTTGGAAGGCAATGAGTCAGAAAGTCATAGTCAACTCAGCATGAATTCACAGAGCAATCCTGTGGCTAGTAAGGCTGATATAATCCCTGGATATATAAAAACGAGTTGCAGAACAAAACCAGTGTTGTGACCTTGCACAACACTGGCTATGCTGACACTAGCTATTTTATCCAAGTCTTCTGTTCGAGCTTTCAGAAGTTTGTATGAATAAAAAAATAATTGAAGAAGTCCTCAAACTATTTTGTTGCTGGATATATAACCCTGCCATCTGAGATTAATACACTCACTCTATTCAGTCAGTCAAAGGAAAATCAAGATGCAAAGTGGTGACCGATACACATGGAAAATATAATTGAGATTAGGGAAGTTTTTTTGTCCATGAGAGAAAACAATCATAACGATCTTTTCTGTCCTGAGACTATCTGTATGTGTCTACACTGCTTTTAAAATTGTTTCTTAAGCTCCTAGCTCTCACCAGCTGACCAAACAATATCTTCAGTCCTCCATGTAGCACACATCTCCAGCTGATAAGGTAATATTCTGTGCTGCTCTGAATTCTTGAAAATGAATTCCTTATTTTTAAATTAGAGGAGCTACTGTCCTGTCTCCAGTAAAGTTTCATAAGACTATCACTTTTTATTTTCCTGTTAAGTTAGAATAAAGAATATATCCATGTAACAGTCACGAATGGGTAAAACTTTTACAGCACAGATATCTATGTTGTTCCTAAGTTACCTGTACTTTTATTAAATACTAGTTTGTGTTTTAGAACTGTTCTTTAAAATTTCGCTTTCCTTCCTGACAGATTTGTGTTTGATGCAATATCTTAAAATCAGCTAATAATTTATTCTTTCTTTATGATCAGTATCTTTGGTGGAGGACCAAATTATTCTACACATATAACCTTCATTGTATTATGATTCAGAGTACATTTCATAAAAAAGATGATAATAGCTGTTTGATGACAATTTTTACACAGTAAATATACAGAACAACTGATACTGTCTTAAAGTCAAAATAGAAGTCCATTTAAAAGACCTTTAAACAACTATTTCCTTTACCATTCTTCCATTTTCTGAAAATGCTAGGATACAGTGTTCAACTGTAAATTTTATTCACTTTCTCCAAATTCTTTAGCTTTCAGCAAAGAAAAGAAGATAAAAGCATGCCTGAAGCTAAGTGGATACAGAGCGAACGAGATATCTATCCCATCTCACAAAAAGTCAAATCTTACTAGGTAATAGGAATGGGATTCCAAAATGAGGGCAAAAAATTCTCTGAAAATAGACAATCGTTTTTTCCAGATGTAGTTTAGAGAAAGGACAAGCATAAGACTCAGGGAAACAGCAAATATTAGAAAGGTTGTGAATATTAGGTTTCACTGTGTTTTTGTTGAGTGTTGGCAATATTTGGATCTTTTGGACTATAAAGACTAGTATCATTATAATTGAACTAACATAATTCTTTTATCAGATTACCAATAGCTTAAGTAGACTGACTGACAAGATCTTAGATATATATATAAATTATAATTCTTTAGTGAGCATAAATTGCACAAGATATTTACTCTTTTTTGCAGCTGAGGTTACGGAAGATTAGTTGTCGTTTGTACATGACAAAACGACAAGATAAGCAAATTTTAGCCCTGCTTTTGGGAATGGCTTAAAATTTCAGCATAGTTCCTACATACAGAGCCAGTGTTGCTAAATTTAGTGATGTGTATTCTGATGAGCTTTTCTTTGGAGAGACATTAAGAGAGGCGAATAGTAGTTACTGTTAACTCCAGAGAGACTGAGCTGTCTCACTAACAATGGAGTCCACAATTCTCGCTCTAGAAAGGTTTTTAAGGGATCCTGTTTGGAGTATCCATAGATATTTGTAGATAGTATGAAAGCAAATGGTATTGACTGCAATCAAATCACTGTCAAACTTATCAAGGAAGTTTTCCTCTATATTTCATCAAGTGCAAAATTCTGTTTGGAGAACACAGTGAACAAAGTCTCCTCTGTGATCCAGGATTTTTCTAGAACATTTCAGAGTAAAATGTGTATTCATTGCTTTTTATTTGCAATATTTGAAATTGTTGCAGAAAGTTGATGTTCTATTTAGTTTCAGAAACTTACATTTTTGTCTCCCTTTAGGAAGATATATGCTCTTTCCAAAACATTCTTATCAGGATTACATTAGTTTTTGCTTTCAAATCATTGCTGTAAAATATACTGTGAACAAGGGATAAAATTGATACTAATAGTGGCTTTCGGAGTTTTAGCATATCTTACTGAAGGAGCTTTCCAAAGTTAAATAGCGGCATACTCTTAAACCATGATGTTGCTAATAGTGACCGTAAGTTCATATTTCAGATATACAAAAGAAGCGGATTCCTAGAAAAAAAAAATCTGTACAGGGTAATCAGAAAAGTATACAGTCAAGTTTCTCAGGATAAAATAACTTATATATACCATATAAACTACAGAAAGCTCTGCTATCAATTCTTTCAATTCCCTCTCAGGAATCACTTTTTGGAATGCATAGTCAGTTTAAAGTTTTTCTTGCAGGGACAATCAAAATGGCTCACATTGGTAAAGGAAGTTTAAAAAAGAAATATGCTTTATGAAGAGCAAAATAAAACCAGTCAGAATCCCCAGAGCTAGAATCAGGGAAACTGCTTGCAGATTAACGGAGTAACACAACATTCTCCTTAGTGTGCTTGCCTTCCAATGTATGTAAGAGAGCTTTAGCAATTGTGGAAAGCTTCTGATGTAGTAGACTGCACGCCTCCTTTTTTTTGTTGGCTTCCCACCCTCATCCCTTTTTTTTCTTTAAGTAATTGAGGATGTAAATCCCATACAGTCAGTACGTTCAAGACAATTCATACGAACTTCTTAAAGGAAAGATAAAAGTTCTTACAGTTTTTGTCGTAGCCACAGTATTCTTCAATAGGTATTTGAGCACCTTTTATAGCCCACAAGAGTTACTTCAGCCCCAAGAAAACTATTTGATTGTAAGAACAGATGTTAATTTAATGATGCAGGATATTTCACAATGAATTCTTTCCCAGCTCAAAGTACAAGAATGTGGAGTAGGTAAATTTCCCAAAAGAGCAGGGATGGTACAAATATTTTGTAATGCAAGAGAATTCTTGCCCAAAACAAGGTCTTAAATGTTTTAAAAGCAGTGTCATGTTAAAAATTATCTGGTATAACCAGTTTTTTGTCGTCAGCTAAAATGTCATGTTGAATGTTGTTCAAAAAAGTGATCTCCCGTCAAAACCAAACACTATACTATTAAAAAACAAACCAAAAAACCTCACAAAAACCCCCAAAACAACAACGACAAATCTGCGACTCTCATTAGTGTTGGCAGACTCTTAAGCACAATCAGCTGAAGACGTCTTCCAAAAAGGACAGTAAACTTCTGGCTTCATTTGTCTTATTTCCTAACATCAAAGTTCACTCTTCATGCAAATATCTTCTCTCACTTTTGTCATTCCCTTTTAATTAACAAGTCATGAAATACTGAATGTCAATGCTCACTCTTCCGCATGGCTGTCTGGTAGTTAGCCTCTCTGATTAGGTAGATATTTGTATCATCTATGCTGTAAATATAAAAATGAAACTAATAAACTGTATGGTATATACATTTATAGATTTAAAAGCAAATATACAAAACTTTGAAATTAAAAAATGTGATATAATTCTATGTAAATTATGGTGTGAAAAAAGTAAAATTGAATAGATGTGATTATTGGCTTTATGCTGTGAACTGTATCTACTATATCACTTATTAAAAGAATGCCTAGGTAAAGAAACTGCTTACTAAGAAAATCATTCTCCTATTTGACTTACGATTGTCCCTATAATGAAGTCATTAATTAACAAAATTTGAAGAAGCATTATGTTCTTTCAATAGTGCAGAGTCTAATCTCGACATTTGGACAGTAGTACTTTGAATCTTAGGTGGCCCCATTACTTCACCTTCCCCCCTTGGCTCCTTCTGTTGTTTTCTTTACAGAAAATAAGTTAATCCCTGGCACTTTAGGTGAAGAAAGAACATATACACACAATAAAGATAAGAGAAGCATACAAGGCTAGAGGACTTAAGGAAGGCTTATTCTCATCTTCGTCTCAACAGTGATGTTTTCGGTACCACGTAGGCACTTAAGTACAACTTAAAAAAATTTGCTGTTCTTTCATAAAAGTGGAAAATTCTATTGTTGATGTTTTCAGCTTGACCATAGCAGAACTGAACAAATAATCTTGTCATTCACTGATGATCTGCATTTCTCTTTGTAGCAAAGGAATATCTTACCAACCTAGAGAGTAATTCTTCGTAGACTCTCCTCAGTTTTGCCACATCACCTTTGGGTACTGGTCACAAATGCATATCACTCTCACCACTTAATGTACTAAAAATTAACACCAAAAAAACCCAACCACAAACCCCCGAGAATCTCACAGACAGGAACTTATCTGGTCCCTCCTTGGAATACTGGCTGTGAAGGGATACTGGCTGGTCTGGAACCTCTCCTTCATGATTTTCATGTGACACTTTCACAAGCTGCATGTGTCTGCCCTGCCAAAGAGTCCGATGGGAAGCAGCAGTCTGAAACAAATTGTCAGTACTGACAGTTCAGTTGGCATGCGTAAGATAAGCTCTCATTCTTCTGGAAATTATAGTTACGAGGAATAGAACCACTCTGTGATATTTGGAGGAACATTATCACATGACAGGACTTAGGAACCTTGGAAGCTGTATATTATGGAGTGGTCAATTAACAAATGGTACACTGAGAAGAATCCACAGCATGGCTATTTACTTACATGTATTGCCATACAGCTGTGATGTTGTATCTATTTTTCAGTTATATATAACTGCTTATTTTCAAGTCACATATAATGTACTTCAAACAGGAATGTCAACTATAGGAAAGGAGAAGAAAGTCACAAAATCACTGCTGTTTGCCTGTTCTCTAATTTGGAACAACAGCATTCACAAGAAAAGACTGCTGAAGACACTTTTCTCATGTGTCTTACATTATCTTTCTTTACATCTTCCTAGGTGAGAGGGAAGCGGAGGAAATTTTGCGTTGACACTTACTGAGTCACATGTTCTCACAAGAGTCTTTAGCCGCAGTTTAATACTCGTTGCTTTCATTATCTTTCAGTTCCATGTTCTATCTTTCCTTTTTAGGTTCCTGCCCCAGTCTTACAAAGCCTCTGCTGGGTGTTTTGATCTTTCTCTTTCCACACCAAGTGCTCCTTCCCAGGGGGCTAAAGGAAAGGGTAGCAATACTGCTTCTTTTACTCAGGCTTTGCAGCACGGTTTTAATCACACACACACTGGAAGATCCTAGCAAGTCCATTTTAACATCTCAGATTTTTCTCTAAACTTCTAGATGACCTTTCTTACTGTCTAATTTAGATGCTTTAGATGTGTCTTTAATGATTAAAGTCAGACCACAACAAAGTTTCTACAGACACCATCCACGGACTGTTTTGCGTAACACGACCTCTGGGACTGTTTATTAAGATATCCTTTTTTGTATCCTTGAATTGCAGGTACTGTTTTGTCCTCTCATTTACCAGCTGTAAAACTGGATGTGTGCATCCTTAGTATGCGAATGCATTTGGGTTCTTAAAGATCTAGAATAAGTGATATTAGTTACAGACAAAAACACTCCAGGGTGCAAAACTGAACATAACATTTTCGTACACATACAGGAAGAAACTGCCTTGAGACTAGTCTCAGATGAAGAACTGTAATTGCAGAACTGAAGGATTTTAAAGCTAGCAAGGTAGAAGCAAAAGCTGACTAAATGAATTAGAGACAGCATGTAAGACCCCCAAGGCATTAAACACGGATATTAAAGCAAAGATTAAATCCAGGAAACTGGATACACAATACAGAAGATTTTGTTGTATATTCAGATTTTTTATTCAAAATATCCAGAGCAGTTTGAAAGCTACACATTTGTCCCCTAGGGTCAGAAATAATTTGCAAAAGCATACAGGAGAGTCAGGAATCTGACGCCTTCTTAGAAGTTTGTTTGCATCAGGAGATAGGACTTTAAAATGTTTAGGTAAAGAAGGGGTAGTAATGGCGTATGTTCTGTTTTGTAACTTTGCTCAGAAAAAGAATAATCAATATCAAAATGGAAATAAACCCCCATTGCTCTACGTCATTAAAAAGAAAGCCTGCCAGAAATAGAGGGTGAGATGATAAGCCTTCTAACATTTAAAATAGAAGGCAAAATACAAATTATACATGTCGGAAAAGATGATTGATCTTTCATTGTTTAAGGATTATGAGTTCAGAAGAAACCACCAGGATCAGTTATTCCTGCATCAAACTCTGGTGTTCATTTCTGACTAAGATGAATCACATAAAAAAAGATACATTAATTTTTCTGTCTTTTAATGAATACTGAAAATATCAGTTTCAAGAATGAAGGGGCTGATTGATAATTTTCGCCTTAGTAAATGTTACAGGAGGAAAAAAAGAAAAGATGTAATAAATAGCTGTGAGAAATTTTTGGTTTTCAAACAAGTTATCTTTAATGAATCAATAAAGACAACCACCATGCCTGTAAATTGTTCATATATGTATTTCGTCCTATAATGTATCTGTACAAAATCCAATAAATGAGATCTACAGAAAATTTTTCTAATAATATAACCGCAACAGTTTCACTGCTGTTCATGTAAGCATAAATATACAAAGCTCTCAAACAGGCAAAGACAAAAAAAACATAAACACAGTCAGAAGTGAGAAAGCAATCTGAACAGTTTATTCATAAGAAAATTAGAAAGAGTGCTTTACAAATGACATTATTTATAACTAGTGTACTAAGATATTAATTTATTTTCTTCTTTAAAATAAATCATAGCAACAAAAATAAGATTGGTTTTGCTTCCATCATGATTTCAGCAAAGCAAGTACAAACAAGTAGCTATATAACATACCTGGTAGCTTACTCTGAGTTTGGGAAAAAAGCTCCATCTGCCAAAGGATTTTAAAATCCTGAGAAGGGGGACGTAAAATGGTAGGGTGTATAAAAATTATACTCAGAGGTGAGGTCAAAGTTACCTACGAACAAGAACAGAAACAGCAGCACAGGATCTGACCATGAGAGGGAATATCTGGTAAGAGGCTTCTGCATTTCCAGACATTATACAGGAAGAAATAGTTCATCCTTCCGCCCCAGCACACGGAGTCAAATGCAAAGGCATTAAGAGTGCCTGGGCTGGGAGGAAGCCCCTGCCTGAATGTGGGCCACTTGGGACCAGCATGTCCATGCATCAAGTGAAGCGCTTGTACTTCCAGCCTAGGTCTGACATCTAGTTTAAATTCTGAATCTGGGTGACCATTTTTTATCATAAGGGAACAAAAAGGAATGTCATGCTGCTGGCTCCATTATACCTTTTTTAACCATCAAGTTATTTCTAAAAAGTACAAATTTTGCTGGTTTTATATCAATCTGTTAGTAAAACCGAGCACTCTGAACTCCTAATTTGAATTAGATGCCAGTAGAAGTCATGCTTTCTACTTACTTTATACCTACTACGTGTTTTTTCCCCATTGCTCTAAGGCCTTGCAAAAGCATCTAACCACTTTAAAAGAAGTACCATTTTGATAGAGTGATAAAAATAATTTTGTTTCCTGGATGGCTTTTATGGAAGATTTTAATAAGCATTCTTCACACACCAACACAGTGCTACCATTCCTATTGTGGACACATTACTTTTCATTGATTTTTCATGAAAAAAGCGCCTAATGCTTTGTTTGGCAAATTTTGATTTTAGTTTATACTTCTGAATTGCCTTTTCCTGAGGTAGAGAAAAGGCATTGCAACATTAGTTACATTTTTGTATTTCTTTGAGATGCAGAATAAATATTCCATACAGTTATGTATACTCCCATGTATACTATAAACATTAATTAATCACTAATTCAGACACCAAACATACTACCCCACAATATTATTCTGTTTATTTAACAAAAGAGGACATTGAGGTACAAAAATTTAATCAGAGAAACCAAAACTATACAATTATCAGAATTTTCATTGTTTTCTACAGGTCTGTTGACATACACTTCTCACAAGTAGATGTCTTTCCTCCTCTAGAAAAATTCAATAGCTTTAACGAAATATGGATAAGCTGTAAGTAAATTATGAAGTGCACAGGAATAGTCGATCAGTTGGTCAGCTGGTCAGCTGATCTGAAATTTTTAAGAAACTACAACCAGTTTTTGCATTATAAATTAGCAACCTTTTCCCTTTTTTGCTGGAGGAGTATTTTCTTCAATTATTCATCCCACTTTAGCCTCTTTCTTCTCTAACCTCCTTTGGAATTGCAGTAAAGCCTATTTAATCTGTGTATACTTCACTTTTAAAAGTATCCAAGCAAAATCACATGGTCACAAACCTGCTCCATTGTTTGACCGTTTTGATGGTAAAGAAGTGTTTTCTTGTGTTCAGGTGAAATTTTGCATGTTTTGATTTGTGCCTACTGCCTCTTGTCCTGCCACCAGACACTAATGAGAAGTGTCTGGCTTTGTTACCTCCTATTGCCCTGAGACTTCCATTCTCCAGGCTGAACAGTCCCAGCTCTCAGCCTCTCCTCATATATTCCTATTGGCTTCTCACTGCTTTGGCAAAGCAAATGGCATTTCTATTTAATTTTTTTTATTTACTCTTTAAAGACCTGATTTTGTTTCTGTTGCTATCATAGCAAAATATTTTTCATTTTCAAGAGAGGGAAAAGCGACTCTGTATTTTGAAATGAAGGTACATCCCTAACTGATTTGGTAGATTGTTGCACTCATTATCCTTTTATTCCGCAAAAAGTGCTATAAGTGTTCTGCTCATCTATCTTAGTACTATGATTTTACTTATTGTTTCTTTCAGGCAATTTAGAGACTGTTCTAAAAATAATGCATTTAATATTGTTTTCCATAAATTGTCTACAAACTGTGAAATTTTCTTTATTATTTTGATTCTTCGCTATCTGAACTTTCTCATTTTCTTCTTTCAAATATGAAATTCCCACGTTTGGAATGTTATGACTGTTGTCTTCTTGTTGAATTGACTTATACAAAGTTCTAAATACATCAGTGGTCATAATCTTATTTCTTTCATTTTAAAAAGTTTGGGTTAATGAAAGCAGTTTAGGAAGAAATCACAAGTCTATTTTAAATCCTTGACAATATAGTTCAAACCCTTCAAACCTCAAACTGGAACATCGTCAGTTCCAGAGTAACTCTTTTCCTGTTACCACAAAACATCTTAAGTCAAGTCCATTTCTTCTGGGGTAGAAGAAAATATGTCCATTCTGTTTTTTTGTCTGTTACTAAGAAATTCTGAGCAATAAATTACAAGACTTTACCCTTGATTCTGTCTTGAAGATGATGAAATGGGAAGATGAATAATTTTGTGTCAGACACTATTCAGTAGTGAGTCTGCCTGAGAACATTAGCTCACCAGATACTGATCACCAAAGAGCATGACAGCAGAATGTCTTTCGGGAAGAAAACTCAGATAGATGCAGTATGGTGTTAACCAAAATGGAAATGAGATGGGAAAGTGTATGCAGGGAAGATGAATAAATATTTCATGTTATCCCTAAAGAACCATTTTTCCTTATTATTCATTTGCATTTCTGATTAGTAGCCAACTAACCTCTCCTCACATTTTCATACTCTCACTGTACAATGCCTACCGCTTGCACAAGGAAAGTTTCTGAGGTGAATGCATGCCCTCTGCCTTATTATTTTATCATTGATTATTCCAAACTAGGGTGAAAAAAAGCTACAAAACAAAACCAAAGAAACAAATAATAAAAAACCAAAAACAACAACAAAACCAAACACAAACAAACAAAATCTTTAATAAGGAAGGCTATAAGATAAAAATACAAGCAGTCTTTAATACGAAGAGCAATTCAGACTACTAGCTGCCTGGGAAATACAAATCTTTGAAGATCTGAATATTGGTGTTTTATGCTGTGGCTGATTGACAGTTGACCAGTATATCTTCAAAATCTTTCTCTGTTTTTGTTGATGCAAAAAAAAAAAAAAAATCTCAATTACAGGCATTTTTACCATTTAACACTCAGCAAATTTCAAATTTAAGTATTTCTGTAATTAGATTTTTTATTGAGATAGTTGATTTGAAACTCATTTTTTACAGCTGCAGGGCACAATTCAAGCAAAGCTGCAAGAAAAAAAAATTATAATGGGGGGATTTTGTTCTATTATAAAATATAATGATTAAAAATGAGTTCTTTCAGTGCTTGAGTGACAAATAGTATTTCCTTCTCTATCTTTTAGGAGAGGAGAGTAACAATTTTCCTATTCTTTTCTGAAAAAAAAATATAATCAGATAACACCTTTTCATTGTTCTTTATTAGTAAATAAAGAAAAATTTGAGTCCAGGGGATATCTTCCCCTCCTCATCTACACTCTACCATGCTAACAAATTTCTACAATTACAGAAAACCTAAACCTCCCCTACCAGACCAGCTTCATTAAAGTTAATTACAACTCCTGTATCTGCAACTATGAAAAACATGTATGTTCAAAACAAAACATTTATATAGGGAGTGCAATGATCTCCAGGCAATATCCAAGTTCTTTTCTATATTTTCTATATTTTCTGTATATTCCAGTATTTCCACACTGTGAACGGCAAATGGGTTAGCTCCACTGTTTATCTTACTAATGTGGACTCTCTTTTTAAGCAAAGTTAATTTATGAATATTTGTCCAACAATGTGTTTTGGGATGAGCACGAATTGGCCTTTCCAGGGATGTACCATGCTCTACAAACTATTCCAGGATATATTTTTATTCAACGTTCTGTTACAGATACTTCTTTTCTTCCCAGTAGTATTGATATCAAGATGAGGAGTGAGCAGTAATGAATTCAAAGTTAAAATTTGCCTAATATTTTTTCTAGTTCTTTACTTAAAGTGATCTTCTATGTGACTGAAGACTAGATAAAGAAAAAAATCCAGAAATCAGTGTTGTTTTCCTGTGTTCTGGGTTTGGCCAGGACAGGGGTAATTTTCACTGGACTCCAGGAAGGGGCACAGCCGGGGGGTGGGGACTGACCCCACCTGGCCAAGCAGAGCCGGGTATTCCATACCATGTGACGTCATGCTGGGTTCCGGTGGGGGGGGCGGCGTGGCAGGGACTCACTCGCGGCTCAGGAGCGCGCTGCACCGGTCCTGTTCAGGAGAGAGGGTCTGTTCTGCGGGTTTGTGTTGTATTTTCTCCTTATCTGTATCGTTGTTGTTCCTGTTCCCTCTGTTTGTTGTTCTGTTAAACTGCCCTTATCCCGACCCACCGGTTTCTGCCTGTTTCTTTCCATTCTCCTCCGCACGCCGGCGGGGGAAGGGGCAGCCGTGTGGAGCTTTTGTTGCTGGCGGCAGCCGAAACCAAAACATCCTGTTAATGTATGAGTCCATTGACCCCCACTGAATACCAGTCTGTTCGTCTCCACTTACAGTTTACACTTGTGCTGCAGATAGCCTCAGTGAAGTTGCTGCTAAAAAGGGTAATAATGCAACCCGTACTGATACTGCACTCTGGTAGTCCCATTTTTATGGTCCCCTAAGAAGAACAACGGATATAGCTACCACTGTAGCTACATGTGCAGGAAAGAGACAAAACACCCTCTAAAACTATTTCCTTTCCTGCTGATGTTCCACCAGCAAAAAAAAAAAAAAAAATATTTTTTGTTAGAGACTTAATACAAAAAGCATTCTTCCCCTTCCTTTATAAATTTACATCCTTCTAGTGCTCACTTTAATTTAGTGTTCCCTGAATCTTTTGCTTCCATATACTTTCCTTCAATTTTAGCTTTCACTGGCCTTCCGACTGATATGCTATAGTTAGCAGAACCTGCAGCTACTGCAAGCAATTACCCTTGTACTCCGTTGCTGTGGTTTTGGCTGCAGCCGGCAACAGAAGCACCACACGGCCGCCCCTCCCCCCGCTGGGGTGCGGAGGAGAATGGAAAGAAACAGGCAGAAAACTGGTGGGTCGGAATAAGGGCAGTTTAACAGAACAGCAAACAAAGGGAACAGGAACAACAACGATACAGAAAAAGGGGAATACACAAAACAAACCAGCAGAACAGAACTGCTCTCTCGGACCGAACCGCCGCTGTGCCCTCCCGAGACGCGAGTGAGTTCCCGCCGCGCCGCCCCCCCCCCACCGGAACCCAGCATGGTGGCACATGGTATGGAATATCTGGCTCTGTTTCGCCAGGTTGGGGTTGGGTGGGGTCAGCCCACCCGGCTGTGTCCCTTCTTGGATTCCAGTGAAAATTAACCCTGTCCTGGCCGAACCCAGGACATCTGTTTTCTCACTTTAGATGGAAGACCAAATCAGCATCAGAAGATAACAGAGGAGAGACAAAAGTGGCAATGATGACAACTGATGGGGTAAAAGCAGTAGAGAAAAAGACAGTGAAAAAGAGTCAGATGAAGATACAAAAGAAGAGGTAGCAATTTGTGCTGGAGTTGAATGACAGAGATAGAGGACATCTTGTTTTGGAAATATTTGCCAGTATATCTGAGTATTTTGCAGAGTAGAAGTTTCAGTCTGATCGACAGCATTACACCTATGGGATGAAGCAAAAGCCCAAGAGATATTTCAGGCTCTTTGCTCTTGATTTACACTTTGGCCACAGCCATATAAAGCAGAGGATAAAATCTAGGACTACATCAGCCAAAGGTTTAGAAGCACTACCTTTCTTGATGTTCTTGAAAAACACTTTACCTTCTTCTACATGGGCTTTTTCTAGCAGCCTTTTCTCCCCATAAACTGTAGCAGTTTTTTTCTTTATTTTTACTTTTTTAAAGCACTAACAACTTGAAACTTTCAAGTAAATCCTGGGGAAAGTGAGATAATGGTTATGGAACTTTTGTTAGCAAAGGTGCCAGATATTTTGTTGTCTATTTTCCACTGTCAGTCACCATATGGATGTCACCTCATGTTCTTCACATATATGACTCAACGGATTTAATTAAATAATAAAACAGAAAAATAAGATTTATTTACAAAAAACTAGAATTTTTTTTCTTCCCTCAAGCTTTCAAAGTCATGTGTTAATTTTCAGTAAAGGTATTCTTTTCCCAGACCCACAAAACCAAGAAAAGCATCTTCCCCATTAAAAGCAAAGCCACAATATACAGGTGTCAAATGCGCATTTTAGAAGTTAATCTTGAATTTTAAATGCCTTGTTTTACAAGCCCTTTACTTATAAATGATATTTTCTTTGACATTTTAATACCCCTGAGATCTTGGTTTACGTTTCTTTTTCCATTATCTAGCTATTTCCAGCTTCATATATGTCTAAGCAGCTGCCTATAAAGCACTCTGCAGGACTAGTTCACAGCTGCCAATACTCTTTTTTTCCCTTGAAACTGAAAGCTTCCCTCTGTTCTCAACTATAGTCAGAGTAGCTGTAATCCTCAAGGTCAGGGTATTCCCCTTTAGAGTTCTGCCAGTTCGCTGACGATATCACCATGGTATATTCTATCAAAGTGCTGTCATTAAGCTACAGCACTTCTTGTCTGAAATGTACCAGCAAAATCTAATTTTTTGCATTTATTTTTCTATATGGATGTCAATTACCATATGTAACAATATGTTTAGATATGATCTAATGATTGCATACTGTATACATGGGCCCAAGTCACAGGGTTCACAGAAACAAAGCAAAATGGGAGGTCAAAGTTGAGTAGTTTCTTACTTTGACATTTTGGAGTGGTGCAGAGCTTTCTAAATCCAGAATGGCTATGAGATTATTGGCAAAATAAATCCAGGACCAAAAATGAGGTTCCCACAGGAAAGACTTGTGGATCTAATCCCATGCCAATCATTTTTCCTCCCTCAGGTCCCCAGTCTCTGAAATACTGATTCTAGCTACAGTCAGGGTAGTTTAGGAATGGGCTGTGATTTTAACAGCTGGTTCCACTGAATTAAATTTAGTCATCACTAGGCCAGGCCTTCTTCAGGCCATGTTTTCATAGTGTTTTATAACTTAGTGGGACAGTTTCTGTCAGCACTGATTTAAAAACTGAGTGGTAACTTGACTTTCATGTCTCTTCTCTAGGGAAAAATGGCCTGAAAAATGTGTTAGACTATAACATGAAATATTCAGAGTCTTAAAAATATGTTTTAAATTCCTCGGTAAATCCAGTAGCACATAACTATTTATTTCTCTTTTAAATTCTGTAGCAGATTTATGTACAATATTACTTTTCACACAACATAAGTATAAATGTAGCATAATTCTAGAAGAGATGAGCATAACTTTTAAAAGTTAACAATGAAAAGTTCCATGTATATCGGTTCATCACTGATGAACTACAGTCTCCCACTTGTTCACCAATCATTTGTACTACTACTCTCCAGACTGAAAAATCTTCACTGATTGTCATATGAACCTGTCTACAGAGTATAGACGGAAACTAAACAGTTTATGGGCAGTTTAAGGATGTTAGGATTAATTTCCAGAAAATGTGTGACACCTGAGAACAAGACAATGAGTAAATGAATACTTCAATACACAAAAACAAAGACTCTTTCATAGTTTTAAGGGGGAGTGTGTTTGTTGGTTCGTTTGTTTGTTTTACTCAAAATGAGTTCAATTACATTAGACCAACTAAGACAAAATTTTTCAAATACTTGACACTATTGTGAGGCTTGACTCAGAGTGGTAGCAATAACAATATTATAATAAAAATAATAGATTTATTTGATTATAAATCCAGTTTCAAAAATAAAACAAAATAAGAGTTCTCACAAAGCAAAGCATTCGTTGCAATTTTCAAATTGTTATCCCAAGTTCAGAAGCACTTTGGCTTGACAGAACAAGATGGCAGCAGGAGTATCACTTTGGAGAAAGCAGTAGACACATATTCCTTTGTATTACTTTGAACAACCCATGCTATCTAATTTACTCATTTACACTTTGCATTAAAAAAACAATCTTATCTCTCTCCAGCTTCACTTACTAGCCACTTCTTGTGTCTAAAAGGACAGTGAAAATACGACCCCTCTTCACCTTCTCCATTGTTTTCATGATTATGTCAAGTCATTTCTGTCATGTCCTTCCTCAATTAGATTTTTTCTAGGCTGAAAGAAAGCAATGATATTAAAAGACATCTGTGAGGTCCTCAACATTTCAGGATATGGACTTGAAAATTTAGGAAGACAAGTGAAAAGTATTTGTCTTTTTATATGTGCCTCATATTTTCTGACTCTTTCAGGATCCTTGGAGATTATGCTGACAAAGTTTCCTCAGTGAAGATTAAAGTTACAATATTTTTGTCTTACTTTATAAAAATATGTAAACATATTCACTGAAGCAGGGAGAGAAAATAGTATGAGGTCATGATTAAGCAAGTGGAGGAAAAGAAGGTTATCAGGAGTAGTCAGCATGGATTCACCAAGGGGATATCATGCTTGACCAATCAGATAGCCTTCTACGACAACATGACTGGCTGGGTAGATGAGGGGAGAGCAGTGGATGTTGTGTACCTCAACTTCAGCAAGGCTTTCGACACGGTCTCCCATAACATCCTCCTAGGGAAACTCAGGAACTGTGGGCTGGATGAGTGGTCGGTGAGGTGGATTGAGAACTGGCTGAATGGCAGAACTCAGAGGGTTGTCATCAGCGACGCAGAGTCTAGTTGGAGGCTGGTAACAAGTGGTGTTCCCCAGGGGTCAGTACTGGGCCCAGTCTTGTTTAACTTCTTCATCAACGACCTGGATAAAGTGTTAGAGTGCATCCTCAGCAAGTCTGCTGATGACACCAAACTGGGAGGTGTGGTGGATACACCAGAAGGCTGTGCTGCCATTCAGTGAGACCTGGACGGGCTGGAGAGTTGGGCAGAGAGGAACCTCATGAGGTTCAACAAGGGCAAGTGCAGGGTCCTAAATCTGGGGAGGAACAACTCCTTGCACCATTACAGGCTTGGGGGGACCTGCTGGAAAGCAGCTCTGCAGAGAGGAACCTGGGAGTCCTGATAGATGACAAGTTGACCATGAGCCAGCAGTGTGTCCTGGCTGCCAAGAAGGCCAATGGTATCCTAGGGCGCATTAAGAAGAGTGTGGCCAGTAGGTCAAGGGAGGTTCTCCTCCCCCTCGACTCGGCCCTAGTGAGGCCCCATCTGGAGTACTCTGTCCAGTTCTGGGCTCCCCACTTCAAGAAAGATGAGGAGCTACTGGAGAGTCCAGCAGAGGGCTACAAAGATGATGAGGGGACTGGAGCATCTCTCCTGTGAGGAAAGACTGAGAGAGCTGGGCTTGTTTAGCATGAAGAAGGCTGAGAGGGGACCTTATAGATGCTTATAAATATCTCAGGGGTGGGTGTCAGGAGGATGGGGCCAAAGTCTTTTCAGTGGTGCCCAGTGACAGGACAAGGGGCAACGGGCGCAAACTGAAGCATAGGAAGTTCCGTCTGAACAAGAGGAAGAACTGCCTCACTCTAAGGGTGATGGAGCACTGGAACAGGCTGCCCAGGGAGGTTGTAGAGTCTCCTCTGGAGATATTCAAGACCTGCCTGGACGAGGTCCTGTGCAGCCTGCTGTAGGTGACCCTGCTTTGGCAGGGGGGTTGGACTAGATGACCGACAGAGGTCCCTTCCAATCCCTACCATTCTCTATCTCTCTCTTTCAGAATACCCTCATCACTTCAAAACAGAGGTACACTCTAATTCCCTCTCCCTATTTGCTGCCTTTATGAATTATGATAATCCCAGAAAAATAGGACTCATACAAAGGGAGAGCTCATCCATCCTGCGTGCCCCTCTCATCTGACAGCACAAGCAGACATTCAGCAGGTAGAAAAGTCACTAGTCTCAGGTACCCGTTAAAAGAAACAGGCAAAATCTTTCCCTACACAGGTTTTGTTCAGCACCTAAACCCACACACATGCTGAAAGAAATGAATTAGCAAATCTGTCTGCTTGACTAGATACTGGCACGAACGAATGAGACAAGCAATGAGTATAGGTAGAAGACAGCACCCTTCACTCTAATTGCTTAAGTAATATTTTAGATATTTTAGTCATACACACAGGTGTGACTTTCCTAGTTGTGAACTCTTGCATTGTCACACCATCTGTAAGAAGATATTCTCTTTTTCTTTACCTCTCTTTAGACCATACATAAGGAAAGATTACCAACTTCCTGTTTCCATGATCAGTAAATGTCTTCCTGAAGGTTTTATCCATCTGATGAATGAATCAAGGAGCAGCTTGCCTTTTCAGCTAAGAATGACTTTAGGAAAACTTTCCTAAGGACTTGAACAGTGACAGTATGGATATCGCAGCTCTGTTGCAATGTCCATTGAGAGCTTGTCTACCGCATGGAGGATATTTCTACATCAGTTTAGTCTTTTGCTTGTATAGTAAGCCCAACTTTTGGTTAATCTTAAAGTATGTTACAATTATCTAATAAGCAGGGCTTTTTTCCCTGTGACTGTTACGAATTTTATCCTTGCAGTTTGCTGTTTATCTGCCTAGTTACATTTTTTCTGTGGAGATATACTTACCCCATAAAACCCCCTAAATGTTATCCCTTTAATGCTTTCATAGTAGTTAGTACAGTTTATGGCAACATATTATTGTACACACCAGTGTACAACTGAAAACAAATATACTACTTTTGCTTTGGACTAACAGACCATTTCTCTTATACTGCAACATTACCTATTTTTCCTGTGAGGAATTAGTATGAGAACACACAAATAGCCAAATACTACTAAGTCCTTTTTGTCTGTATTGTGTAGGTGCAGAGCTGATCTACTGCTTTTCTTGCATCTTTCCCATTCACACTATCTTTGTTTGTTATGGTCTTTCCACTATATTTATTCCCTGTGGTTTTTTTTCCTGATTTTTAATTTGAATTTCACTAGTCTTTTTGGAAGAGGTCCCTTTCTGTTGTTATTGATGTTCTGCTTTTCCAACCATGCCAATAGAGTCATCCATCTTTACTAAGCTTCCCCTTGGACACTATTTTTATTTCTTTTGAATTTCAGTCATAAACCCAACTTCTATCAAACACAAAGTTACCCACCTGGAATAGCAAAACGGATTTTTCAGTCACGGATCAGAAAGCCCTTACAATTTTATCTTTTTTTTATCCTGTGGATTCAACAAATTTCAGAGGGTTTGGATTATGCACAAAGCAGATGCCTCATCAATATTTAATATATACTTTCTTAACCAGGCTTCTTTATCCCAAAACTTTAAATTATCGCTTTAGACCCAACCTGTTTGAAAGAGATCCTGTGTAATGAACTAATATTAGCCATCCTTGCATAACCAAGGAGCTTGCTGCTACTGCAGAGATGCTGTGTACAAAGTTAAACCATTTAAAGACACATTTTATATGGTGATAAAGCAATTTCATAAATCAAAGGTCTTCTTTATCTAGGGCTAGAAACTGGGTGGGGAAGTGGACCTAGCTCAAGGTGGAGATGACAGTAAGCTTCAATCTTCATCATTTTCCAACTCTCGTCTGCTCATCACCAGGAATCCCACTCACATCTTCCTCACATTTTAGCTGAGGTCCTCTGTTATCATCCTTTTTTTCCTTATTCTTTTGACTCCTTTTTTACCATCTTATGTGGTGTGTACTCAGCTTCCTAGCTCCTGTCCTTCATTACCTTTCCTCTCTGTTTCAGGTTTCAACCAAGTTGCTTGCTGTTACAAAGAAATAAAGGGCAACCCTGAACCCCACAAAAGATCTAACTGGCCAACTCTGCTTTTCTTGGCTTGTTTTTTGCCTCTGTGATCTAATCTTTTAAACCCTTTTCCTACTGCTTAAGGAAATGAGTATGTTTTTATTGTAGAAGAATATGGTCCCACTAAAGCCAGTTCTTACTAACTCCAAAAAAATTAGTTTTATGATTAGTACAGTGAATTCTCACCGGAATGCTAGTATGCCCTGCAAAAAAATCTGATCTTGAATAATAACTTTGTGTGTAAAGCAACAGCAATCTGCTAACAAAGAAAGAAGATAAGCTTATTTCCTGCTTGCTAGTTGGAGATAAAACAACTTTATTGTTTTGTTGGTTTTTTTTGTAAAGGCATTCTAACTTCCAAAAATGTTTTATAACACAGATATATTTGACAAGACACAGAGAACTGGAATCTCTGTAG
Source organism: Opisthocomus hoazin (assembly GCF_030867145.1). Classification (NCBI taxonomy): domain Eukaryota; kingdom Metazoa; phylum Chordata; class Aves; order Opisthocomiformes; family Opisthocomidae; genus Opisthocomus; species Opisthocomus hoazin. The sequence goes on along the minus strand of NC_134416.1, from coordinate 66,197,649 downwards.
GGAAAAAGAAAAAAAGGCAGATTATCAATTCTCAGAATGAAAGAGATTAAAAAGCAGATAGCATTGTGTAAGCCTGTGAAATTCTGTTGTGTTTCCATCTTCCTCCGTTCACTATATGTGATGTTTTTAGTCTCTAGGGATGCTATTCCTATCAATAAAAATGCAAGAAACTGTCATTTTTAAGCAATTTATACTCTATTTTTCTACTTTTAAAATAAATTTTGTGTTGTACTGCAATGAGAATTTGTGAATTTGGCTTGTTAAAGCTCATATAGTGGCTATTAAGGGCACATTAGAGACCTGTATTGTACAGTCTGCAAAATCTCCTAAATGCCATATCCTGCCACTGCAAGAAGGCTTAGTCCAGATTTCTAATAGCCCGGTGGTGGCAGTGCATACGCGTCTAAGGACAATGCACATGCAGAAGAAGCTAATTAACATCAAACACTAATTAGTCCCTCAGTATTTAGCAATGAAGTATCAGCAGCTGTCTTAGATGCCATATGCTAGTTAGCATTAATAAACTTCAGAAATAATTGTCTCCATTGTTCTGTGTCATAATACTCCCTCTAATTATACTTTGGAGACCATTGCCTATAAATGGTAGCAAGCGTTACATTGCATTGCTTGAAGTTTAATGAGCAATTTATAGTAACTTGTTGCAATAAAAAAAAATCTATATTAGAAAAAAATCTTAATACCAATTTTATAAGTCTATAATGTGTTGGCATGTACCTGCATTCAGAAATTTTATGAGATGGGAAGGAGATACTTTTTTTGTGTGTGCTGTAGTGTATGCAGCAAAAGAATAAAAAGGTAATGTTTTAGTGTAATAGAACTGATTCACTGTCTCTGCATGCAAATACTCCAAAAAAACCCAGTTTTATATCTCATACAAAACGGTGTGAGCTATTATACTGGAGTGTTTATGCTTAGCTCTTGGATTTTATGGTTGTTCAGAATTCCATTTATTTAATGGTGAGAAAAAAAAAGCAGTATTAATTTTGGTTTACTCTGATAAATACGCATTATCCACTATGGAAGTTTTTCCACAGATTTATATTTGCAACACTGAAGAACTGTGTGATTGTTGGCTTTTTTGATGTAGTTGGTTTTTTGATCTTTGTTTTTTAGTTTTTAAACCAGAACTCCAGAAAAACCATAGGAAACACAAGTTTAATATTAGGTCTGTGGCATAAAACCTCAGACAGCCTGAGACTCTGAAGGTCCATTTAGACTTTCATGAAAACTTGTGATAACCACTGCTAAAGACATCCAGCACTGCATTACAGGCAGTGCAATCTTCCCTGAAATGATCCCTCCACACAGACACTGCTCGGTGTCTATATTTCCTGGTTTAAAGCATGTCAATAAAGCTAAACAGTTCAAATATAGCAAGTATATGTAATATTTGAGCATACCTCCCGTCAGGGAGTCCCACCTTGGTACAAATAAAAGAGCAGGACGTGGCACATAGTGAAAAAAAAGAAGAATCAAGCTGAGCAGTGTATCAAACAAAGGAGCCTGTATGCTGTAGAAAAACACAAGACAAACCCCTTCCTAGAAGACTTAATGCCTAAGGTGGGTCAAGAGCCAGCACAGGGTAGCTAAGACAGATGTTCTGACTGTATATTATCAGAAGCACTAATGAACATCCCAGGGGTTGTTCTTAAGTTTCATCTGCCTTCATCTGTGTAACTACTGTGCATTGAAACAAACAGGCAAAGACTCTAACATGAAGTTTCCTCAGATTTTTTCTTTCTTCTTCTTCTTTTTTGTTCTGTATTTACAAGTCTCCCATCAGTTCAACTATAAAAGTGGAGACTATTCAAACAAGTAAACACACAAATATGTACATGCATAAAGAGAGAACAAATGTTTTCCTGAAAAATCCCTGTAAATTCAGTCTTAGGAGTGATATCTGGTCCCACATTTACACCATTAAGTAAGAGAGCAGTGGAGTGACACAGAGCTATCTTAAATTCTGTGCATTTTGACTCATGGTAGACATTATTATCCCTGAAGAGTCTGATTTTTGTGTTTTTAGAATCAGGTCATTGGCACAAATGATAAGTGGGATTGTTATTTTTCCTTTCTGGAAAGTCGTTACGAAACTCAGAAGGGAAAAATTAAACAAAACAAAGCAAAATAAAAAGAACGGAGGCAAACCAACACCCCACTGCCAAAGGAACTGAACCCTGTTCCATGAATAAGCTGTGGCTAATCCAAGTTATCTTGACTGGAGACAGAAACATACTGAAGGGCTATATTGCAAAATGAGAATGTTGCTATTCCACTGTTTACTGATACATTTTAAAAATTGCCCACCTTGCTCCAGCAGCTTGTTAGGAATATCCAGGATGAAAGGAAGCAGAGGGGTTATAGAAGAAATTTTAAAAAAATTAGCCTATCAAATGGTAAATCCATCAGTGTTTAACAGCCTGATCCGAAGTTGCAGTCGTTCAGGACCGTGACAGTACTTTGCAAAAGATGATTTCCTCCAAGGAAAGGGATCATTTCTTCATAGAAATGACTAATGTTAAGAGGGGTTATTATCCTATTACTCCTATCAGTGCAGAACATAAGTATGATAATTTCACCAATTGCATTCATGCCTATAAAACAAGTAAATTTAAGATGAAAGAATGTGGATGCTTATAAGCGCATATTCATAAGAAGGTACGCAATTTAACTTTTGCAGCTGGTGTGGGTTTGAGGCACACAATTCAGTTATAGGTTTTGTTTGGACTTGCAATTTGTGATTAAGAGCATCTTAAAGCATTACAAACTCTATTAATCAAAGCGTACGCCCTCTCTATGGAAACAACAGTAAGGTTGTTAATAATGCAGGAGAAGGACCAGACCCTGGAAAAGAGGTTTAACCCTGTAAACCAACTTCTCAGTCATAACTCGAAGTTATTTGAATTCCAATTACAATGATACTTGATTTCATATTTTCTCCCATTTTAAAACCATTCATTTGCCTCGTGTAACAATGAGAAAGAAAGAAGGGAATCTTATCCACTTCAAAGAAAATTAAGGTCATAATTATTTCGTATGCATACATTTTTATAATTTATTACTGTATTAAGAGTATGTCCATAAAATTAAGTAGATTGTGTATGTCTATTCCTGTTCACCCACAGGAACATAAAACTGAAAAGATATCCTAATAAACATTTTTTTACGTCTAAATTAGGAGTAGATTTCTTCATATCTTAAGGGATTTTCTTTATAAATAACTGTTTTACTCTTGCTTTGAAATGTTAAAGATAAACTCTGTCTTTCAGAAAATGTATTATTTATTCAGACCTGAAGGTGTTTCTTCCAGTAGTTAAAACTTCAGCTTGGACTAACAGGGTGATTTATGCATTTGGACTGTATTTTATTCTTTAACAGAAGTTTAATGCAATTGGTTTGGGGTTTTGTTTCCACAACAAACCCTAGGGCTTTTGATAAAGCTTTTAACTGGAAATCTTTCTACCTTTACTGTTTATCAAGGGTTTATAGCAGAAGTTAATATATTATGTAGGTAGTTGATTTAGATACAGCATAATTTTTCTCATTTTATAAGATTTTATCCTCCTGACAAGTTGGTGTTTCCATTAACTGTACCATATACCACAATACTACATTTTTCTTGATCGTAAACATGTTAAAAATATAAAGGATATTTCAATGCTTCAATTTTCCCATCACTAATAGATATAAAATCTTGACATTACCAGATTTCTCCGTGTCAGTACATGGGCCTTTAAGCTGCCCATTTCTCCTGTGTATCAGAAACCTTCACTATCTCATAGACTGTGGGTAGGGTGGTGGCATTTAACTATGGAAAGGATGGTGTGGAACCACACCTCCTTCAAGAGGAGGATCAGAAGATACTCTAAGTTCTTTAGGTGTTTGGCGAGGGAGGAGTACGAAAATCAAAATAAATAACAAAATATCATGAAACATTTTGTAGGCCCCAGTTCAATGATAAATTTAGTAAGAAAGTTGCTTGAAGGCCTATAAAATCCCTCTGCTGGGACCTTTTAGGCATTGCTCTTTTTAGGACTATTCATGTACCTAAGTGGGTGAATCTCAGGTGCATTCTGGATGTCTGAACACCTAAACAATAGTGCCACCTTCCTATTCAACACCCACAGGACAAATGAGCACTAGACACATCTTCTTCCTTCTAGCTGTTCCTTGAAGTTGCTAAAAAGAATTGTTGGCCTTGCCTTCATGGGAGTTAGGGCTTTGTCGCTATTAGCAAGTGGGTCAATGAGACCCACAGTGGCTCAATGTGACCCACTGGGAACACATTTGTAGAGTAAAATAGTGGATACTTCCCCTACTGTAAATATATCCACGCTATGGGTGTTGCAGGAGGCCTAATGTCAGACAGGATGTAGAGTGGTCCACTTAATCGAATGCCTACTAGTGTTCTCTGTGAGTGTGGTTCTGCACCATGTCTTCCAGTCTGGTTTTATCCCTCAAGAGAACAGTTTGTGCCAACCAAACAGACCTACAGTGTAAACCAAAGCAGGGGGACAATGAAAAGTTTTGTTTCAAAAAGACAATTCTTGATCAAAATGAGAAAAACAGCGTAAATACTCTCTAAGAGTATGCAATTCTGACCTGCTTTCTCTTGCTCTGTACAGACTGACAATGATTTCTACCTAGAAGTCAGAGCAGTTCGTGTGCATGAAAATTATGAAATATTCATTCTTCTGTTAATTTCAGATAACCTTTATAACTTTTATGCCTAACCATTGGGAACTTAAGACAGAGATATTCCATCTTCAAAATACTTTCTGGACTTCACTTGTGAGTTCAAGTCAGCTCTATATTGCAGCAATTTCATCTATAGTGTTGAACAGCCTCAGTTAATTCTGAATATGCTTGCTACGACATAGGTAATTTCATTACCCATTCTTCATGGAACATTATGTTAGCTTTGGCCATCCTTCTTACTTCTTTCTTCAAGGGTATCAAATATTACCATAAGAAAGACTCTTGACCTGGTACTGTTAGTTCACTAACACAAGTTCCTTCAACACTCTGTGACGTTAACAAAAAAACAAAAGTAAGAAGGCCAGGTAATGCCAGAGTAAAACCAGACACCCTCACTGACAGGGACGGCAAGACAGATCCTTGGAACAGTGTCATACCCAATCTTAGATCAGGTGAGCGACACTTTGAGGGAGAAATTTCTTACATTCTGTATTACTTACTGACCCAAACTGAACAGTGAGGACAGCAACCTTCATTTTTTTCCAGTTATTATCGCAGTATTTATTTTTTTACAAGAACCATGTGCATTTTATTTGTATTTTAGCTAAAATCAATACATTTAAGAGACATGTAGTCAAATTGCAACTACTATATCAGCTTCCTTTAATTTTTGCATAGTTTGTTTTACCTATACAATTAAATTCAGTATTTCAACTAATAGAAATAGCAGACGGTTTTCACATCTGGAATAAGTGATTAATACCCATGACACATTTAGCATGTTCATTTTTATTAATTGCAGTGGATGTTCTCGGAAGCCAAGTAGCTATATCCTACCAGCCACTGTACAAACGTAACAGGTTTGAACTAATACAGATTTAATTGTATTCATTCAGGAAACTGGTTACTTTATTTGTATTGATTCAGGGTCATTGGCCTGTGTAGACTTTAGATACAGAAAAATGTCATTGGAGTGCCAAATCCCAACACCTATTTCTACTGCTGCTCAACTACCTACCTCCAAATTCATATTCAGATTCAGAAAGCACTCCTTTTGCAATCTTATGACAATTTATGTTGAATAGGTTTCTGCATTAGCCTCCTACACTGAGCTAAAATTCACTGACAAACTCTTGCTCATATCATACTCAGTCTAGCTTCAGGCCAAACTACCACCTCACATTCACATCACTTCTGTTGTGCTTCACATTCAGAAGAGTTCAATGGCTGGAATACTTTAACTATCCAGATTTACACAAGTTACCTGTCTTGTAGTTTTAGGCTTCCTTCTCAAGCTCTCCTTTCACAGACTCCAAGAGTCTTCAGATTTCTGCACCTCCGAGTGTCACAGGGTCTCCCCTCCCCAGCTCTTTGTTCTCCTTGTGCTTTTAGGTATCACTGTATCGTTTTGATGGATAGGATTCTCCAAGAACTCCAGAGCTAATTTTTTTTATAAAATTCCCAAATTCAGAACTGTGAAGCAATACAAGGCTAGTTGTCTACTCTTCCTTAGCCTTATGCACCTGTTTTCCAAGGATTTATCAGACCATGAAAGACTGCTTATAGCCTTTAATTCTCAGCCTTTACTCTTGCTATCTGCTCTTACAGTTCAGTGTAGTTACTCTCCCTAATTTTACCAGTCCATGCTCCATGCATGTAACTGAACTGATGGTCTGTACCCATTTTCAGAGGTCCTGCTATAATTCACAGACTCTGATGCTGTGCACTTCTCCTTTTTCTCTCTATCTGAGAGGGCGGACCATGCCTGGCATAAATGCTCCAGCTTCTTCATAGGTCAGGTTCCCCACAACCCAGGAAAACAACTATTTGGAGAATAAAACAAAACAAAACAAAACAAAACAAAATACAACAAAATACAACAAAACAAAACAAAACAAAACAAAACAAAATACAACAAAACAAAACAAAACAAAACAAAACACAACAAAACAAAACAAAACAAAACAAAACAAAACAAACAAAACAAAACAAAACAAAACAAAACAAAACAAAACAAAATAAAATAAAATAAAATAAAATAAAATAAAATAAAATAAAATAAAATAAAATAAAATAAATAAAACAAAATAATCTTATTTGAAAGAAGATATAAATTTCTTATTTAAAATCACTGTATGCAATTGATAGCTATTTGGCTGCACATCTTGAATAAAGAATATTATTAGCAAACAAAACATGCATTTTTGAAGGCCCTGTAGTCTCTTCCAGTGACATAGACTACCAGAGACAAACTGTCACATTCCATTTTCTGATAAAAGTTCAGAGTGGAATGTACCATTTGCCTGAAGAAACTCTCAGAGCAACTTAGTTAGTTAGATAGATAGTTAACTATTTATTAGTTGAAAAGTGCCACTGGTTCACTACAGACATTAAAGATTCTCAGCAAGTACCATCTCCTGAGGATTTAGCCTCAGGATAGTTACAATTCTATAGAAATGCATGTGTACTTGTAAGGGGAAAATAGCGAAAAGACCTATTGTTATTTCATTAGAGAAGAAACAACCTAGCGTAAGCAGATGCTTTTTATTTATGTGAGTTCTTTCCTAGGACAAATTTTCTTTTATATTTTACTCCTACAGAGCCAATCCTGGTTCAGGAGTGATATCATCCCTAAAATATATTCATTACTGTAGCTAGCTCTGCAGTGTGGGAGTTATTTAGGTATTGTGTACATGTAGTAGTATGTGCCAGCAGCAGCTGTCATGGGATTTTTTGTTTGGTTTTTTTTTCTGTATAAAGCAAATAACTTGGAAGATTTAGTAGAAGTAGAAACGATTGGGAGTTTCTCATGATAAGTGAACAAAGCAGTAGTAAACAGATACTCTGTACATGGAGATGTTAAAGTGAGCTATAAAGTAAGAATAGGAGTAACAATAGCTTATTCTTTACAGGTGATTCACTAAATAAGTGAATCTGCAACGAATCTCCTACTTTTCTGACAGGGTGTCATTACAGCAAGTCATTACTTATACTGTCCACCTGCTTGACTACCACCATGACAGCCACCAGAAGCAGAAACACTTGCACTTCATGCACTCTTTGTGAACCGTTGCCAACTTTTTTTTAATATCAAAAAGAAGGTTTTTTTGCATCATTACTTAGGAGTTGATGACATGGGATATTTTACAGCTTACCTGCCAAAAGAGAAGATCCTTTCATTCTACAGACTAAGATAAAGCAGTTCTCACAGACAGTAAGCACTTTGTCCCTTAATGAATTTTGTGGGAGATGTTATTTTTGCAGGAGAGCACAAATCCCAAGGACTGAGTGATTTTCAGCTTTTTTACATGTCTTTGTTTTTACAGTTCAAACAGTTGTTGTGGTCTAGCTGACAAACTGATCTGTGATCTAACAATTGAAAAGAAAAATCAAAGTCTAAAGTTAATGTCAGATGAGGACAATTTAACCCTTTGTAAGACTTCTGATTTTATATCACAAGCAATGAAAGAAATTACAAAATTACCTCTTCTAGTTGGAGTTCAGAGAGTGTTAACATCAGTGAATTGATTAATGTGAAGGGAAATAAATGCCTACTTTGGGCTAGAACATAAAAGCCATGCTATTGCTTTAGATGTGGAGATGTCAGTCATCTGACTGATTTTCTGGGATGTCCTGCAAGATATGTAAATTGAAAACAATGTCAAATGTAAAAGGAACATCAAAGTAGCTGTGCTACACTTGAAGACAGACGGAAACACAACACCTCCCGGTTTACACTAATAAAGTCCAAATTTCTTGTGTCTAAAAATAATGATCAGATTGTTCAACTTGTATTAATTGTCAATAAAACATAACTTGCCATATCTCCATACTTGAAAGTATTGAGTTTGAGGTCAATACTTCGATGTATTCAATGTACTTCAAGTCAAAGTGCTTGAAGATGAGCAGAATGAAACTGATAATAAACTGTGTACACATTAAATTCGAAGGGTTAAAAGCATCTGCTTCCTTTACTCACTTTCAGCTTTCTTTTTACCTTCCATATTATTGCACTGATTTACTTCAGTGTTTTTCACTTGGTAAAGCACTATTTTATTTAAACACAAAGATAAAAATCTGGTTAGAAGAGTAATCAGAAAGCATTTTTTTTCAAGCTACTTTCATCCTAAGACTGTAAGAAACACAATGAAGGAAGGTATAACATAGATCTAGTAACTGGAACACAAGAAAGTATCCTTACTGCAAATGGGTTAGGGATAGAAGAGATGCTGCAGATGGTAAAACCCTGCATGAACAAGATCATTGCAGAGGATATTTGTCTTTATTTGCAAGAGCTTCCATGCATTAACAACAATTTCTTTTCTTAGTTCTTACGGAAAGCAATCAGTTAAAATACTTCCTCAAGTCATGATTGGCCTTGCTTTAAGTGTAATGCCAAGCTTTACTGAACTACTTTCTCTGTTTTAATAGATTTTTCTCAAAGTCCTGAAAAACAGAATTCCAAAGAGCCTACCTTTCACTTCAGGTTAGTGCACATTTACTTTTTGCTGTTGTTGTTGCTATTGCTTTTTTTCCCCTTTGGTTAATCCATTTATTTACAACCAAAGCCAGTGATCTTTCTGCTCTTTCTACTTCAAATTTTTACATTAGTCTGCTTTTCAGTGTTGAGACCCACAGTCCTGAATATAGTTACCATTAAACTTATCGTCTCAGTTCCAGGCATCCAGTATTGTTACTCCTCTATCCAATTTTCTATGTATCACACCCTCTGTCTGATTTGATGAAAAGTTATTTTGCTATTAAGTTCTCCTGTCTTTGAAGTTCCCAGTGTTTCTGCTCAGTCCTGTGTGATGCTGCTACAGTTTCATGTTACTCCTGTCAAACAAGCCAAATGAACCCGTTTATACCATCCTGAATTTTTCGAAAATCTTTTTCTCAGTTAGATGCCTCTCATCTTTATATCATGTAGGGTTGTTTATTTACCCTATTCTCTTAAAAATGGTGAAACCACTGCTTCCCAGGGAAACACAGAAAGGTCTACATCCATCCAAATTAGGACTGTCACACAGTGAGACTAAGTGACTAAGTAATTGGTGGATTTTTCCTCTGGGTGACCAGCAAAAATCTGGATTCACCTTGAAATGGAAAAATCATTAACTCCAAAATACACTGTATACATTTTTGCACATTTCATTTCTAGAGGAAATCAGCAACAAATATTACTTATTCACAGAATCACAGAATCACAGAATTTTAGGGTTTGGAAGGGACCTCTGTCGACCATCTAGTCCAACCCCCCTGTCGATGACTAAATGCTAAGTTCTATAAAACCACTGAGAGTTTTGAGAATACTTAGTTATCAAATTTACTGTGATATCCATGGAATTTAGAGTGTTAGATATGTTTTAGCTTCACAAATACCTTAAAAATAAGACTTCTTTGTTATGTCTTCCTTAAAAGAAACTTGTGTTTATGAAAATAAAGATGACTATACTGAGGTTAAGACTTTTTTTTTGTCAGCAATGATGCAAATAAAAATTTTCCCTTGCAATTTATAGCAGAAGGCCTGACTAAAATCTGCCTACAAGTACTACCTGTAGCAAGAGAACCACAAGAAAAATTTCAGTGGTTCTCAAGTAATATCTTGTAAGGAGCAAAGGCTGGATTACTCTGAAAAGGCAATGGAAGGAACAAGAAAGTTGAGTGAGAGACAAGTTGCGTGAAATGACAGAATAAAAACCCATTGAACTGACTACCGTATTCTTACATTCTCAATGTCAGCTGCGTTAGCTAATACATGTTTGGAAACTTCTTGACAATAAGACATGCATTGGAAAGCTATTGCTTTAGTTACTCCTAAAACTTGTAATGCGAAATATTCTATCCTCCTATAAATAGAGAATGCATCTCATTTTACCTGCATAATTACTGATCAAATCAGTCACAACAGACAATTTAGTATTTTCATAATGCCTACTGATGTCACCATTCCTCGGGAACCCTGCAAAAGGCAAAATGAAGTTTATATCCACTTTATTAATAGTGTATGACCAAGTATTGGGTAAAACAAAATGAAAAGTTTCTATGCTGTCTGGACTGTTACACTGTGGGATAAATGCAACCTTGTTCAGTGGGAGTGAAAAAGATTGCTAATGTGAGAAACAGTTTCAAACTTAGAAACAGCAGACATAGGAAAGAGAGGCTAGCTGACTGTTAGAGAGAGCTGTATAAAATTCCTCAGACTCTCACGCTCTAAGGTAGCCAGCTTAACTCCGTGTGGGCTGCTCCAGACAGGAAGGTCCATGGGACTGAAAGAAACTGCAGTAGAATCCAGGTCAGGTAATTAGCAGAGCTTTCTGGCATTATCTTTCCATACCTTGCCTATGAACTTCGAAACTGACACCTAAGTAGTTTTACTCCCTATATCTGTATTTAATATTTGGTCAAAATACACAATAATGCTGTTGCTACCAATACTTTTATAAAGGAGATGCATTATAAATGGGGACTGTGAAGATGAGACAGCTGGCAAGCCTAAAAAAGTATTTACAATGGCATTGGTAGAATGTACAGCGAATTAAAGCTTTAAAACTTGGTCTAAACTACAATATCATAGTTTACTATAACTAAAATCAATGATAAGATATGACTGCATTGCCAAAACCTGTCTCATTAGAGTAATATTTTTCCATTCTAGGTTCTTGTTAATCAGTGCACAAAAGTGGATATTAATTCTAATTGATGTTCTCTCATTTTCACCAATCCAGGACAACATAATACTGATATGTCTGTCATTGCTGGGTATGTCTAATACTGTTTTTGAATCTCGTTTGCCTTCCTGAGTTTGTTCTGATTCTTAAAACATAACTGCAGTCATTGCACTATAATCAACATGTACATTTGTCCTCTTCTTGGGATATCCTAAGAAGTCATAAATTTAACTTTTCAATTATATCAAGTCACTTCTCAGAATATAAGGGCTTTCCATGTAAAAAGTAAAATTCAGTACCTGAGGTTCTCTTCTAAAATTCTTTTTCATACATTTATTGCTTTTTCAGAATTTTTTTGAAGTATAACACCTTAGGGATCAGTGCAACCCATGATTTGATATTGAGACAAAACATTTGTCTAGAGTAGACTTTCAGAAGTAAAAATAACAAACTATTTCTTCCCATTTTTGAAGGGTTGGTATCATCAAATTTGACTACAGTGCTGCATTACATTAAAATATTTACCTAATACACCTTATTTTCATAACAGCAAAGATTTATTTTATTTTATTTTCCTTGTGTTAAGAATAAATTCTAATTTAATTTCTGAGAATTACTACAGTAAGCCAGACTCAATTCACAAAATGAAAACCTGGGGCCTGGTGGACACTGACAGAGATACAATGAACAGTTCTGCTCTGTTACAGTATTTGGCTTGAAGCCAGAAAACATCTTCAAGTACAGGAATTTTAGACTGAAAACTAACAAGCAAATACAGAATGCTAAAGTGTTCAGTAATGATTTATTTTGCTTTTCTTAGGATCCATTGCAAATAAAGGGAAGCCGAAAACAAAAACTATTACCTATAAAATGGCATATAAATTATAATTAAAAGCTTAAATCCTTTATAACAAAATGTCTGAAAGCTTTTTCTGGAGTGTTTTACTTTGTTTCTTTCATGTTTTGACATGACATATTACACATTAACTAATACTATCTACTCTACAGCCCGTTGCATGTCATGGTTTCCTCAGACATGGTTCTTACATGACATACGCTGGACTTGCTTATCTGCATAACTGCAGAGGGATGCTAGAGAACTCATTTTTGCACTACTGTGACAGGTATTCAAGCTATTAGGCAGTACAAACTCTTAGAAGTTCGTGAAGTTTTCTCCTTTGTGTTAAGTTTTGCCTGGCTGAACAGGGAGTTCTTTCTGGGACTCAGGAAAAAAAAGAGGGTCTAGCACTTTTGGAAGGAAGGGCAGGTGACTCAAGAGGAGTACAGGCGTTTTACTAGGTCATGCAGAGAGGAAATTAGAAAGGCAAAAGCCCAGCTAGAACTCAGGCTGGCCACTGTTCTAAGGGACAACAAAAAATATTTTTGCAAATATATCAACAACAAAAAGAGGGCCAAGGAAAGTCTCCATTCCTTATTGGATGAGGGAGGCAATACTGTCAACGAGGACGAGGAAAAGGCTGAGGTACTTTATGCATTCTTTGCCTCAGTCTTTAATAGTCAGACTAGTTATTCCCAGGGTAGTCAGTCCCCACTGCTGGAAGACAAGGAAGGAGTGAGGAAGAAACCTCCCATAATGCAGGAGGAAAGAGTTAACTACCTGCTATGGTACCTGGACACTTAAAAGTCTAAAGGGCTGGATGGGATCCACCCAAGAGTGCTGAGGGAGCTGGCAGAGGAGCTGGCCAAGCCACTCTCCATCATCTATCAGCAGTCCAGGCTAACAGTGGAGGTCCCGGGTGACTGGACGATTGTCAATGTAACACCCATCTACAAGAAGGGCCCAAAGGAGGATCCTGGGAACTACAGGCCTATCAGCTTGATGTCAGTGCAAGGAATATTATGGAGTGGTTCAAGCTGAGTGTGCTCACTGGGTATGCGAAAAACAAACAGGGGATCCAGCTCAACCAGCACGGGTTCATGAAAGGCAGGTCCTGCTTGACCAACCTTATCTTCTACAACCGGGTGACCCGCCTAGTGGATGAGGGAAAGGCTGTGGATGTTTTCTACCTGGACTGTGGTAAGGCTTTTGACACTGTTCCCCACAGCAACCTCCTGGAGAAACTAGCTGTCTGTGGTTTGGATGGGTGTACTCTCTGCTGGATAAAGAACTGGCTGAATGACGGAGCGCAGAGAGTGATGGTGAATGGAGTTAAAACCAGGTGGTGTCCGGTCACAAGTGGTGTTCCCCAGGGCTCATTTTTGAGTCCACTCGCGTTCAACATCTTTATCAAAGATCTGGATGAGGGGATTGAGTGCTCCCTCAGGAAGTATGCAGACGCCACCAAGCTGGGTGGGAGTGTTGATCTGCTTGAGGGTAGGAAGGCTCTGCAGAAGGATCAGGACAGACTGGATCGATGGGCCGAGGTCAATTTTATGAATTTCAACAAGGCCAAATGTTGGGTCCTGCACTTGGGTCACAACAACCCCATGCAACACTACAGGCTTGGGGAGGAGTGGCTGGAAAGCTGCCCGGAGGAAAAGAATCTTGGGGTGTTGTTTGAAGGCCGGCTGAACATGAGCCAGCGGTGTGCCCAGGTGGTGAAGCAGGCCAAAAACATCCAGGCTTGTATCCGGAATAGTGCGGGCAGCAGGAGAAGGGAAGTGATCATGCCCCTGTACTCGGCACAGGTGAGGCTACATGTTGACTACTTTGCTTGGTTTTGGGCCCCTCCCTACAAGAAGGGCATTGATTGGCCAACACATGTCCAGAGAAGGGCAACGAGGCTGGTGAGGGGTCTAGAGAACAAGTCTTATGAGGAGCGACTGAGGGAGCTGGGGCTGTTTAGTCTGGAGAAGAGGAGGCTGAGAGGGGACGTTATCACTCTCTACAACTACCTGAGAGGACATTGTAGCAAGGCAGGTGTTGGTCTCTTCTCCCAAGTAACTAGCGATAGGACAAGAGGTAATGGCCTCATGTTGCGTCAGGGGAGATTTAGGTTGGATATTTGGAAAAATTTCTTTACTGAAAGAGTGATCAGGCATTGGAATTCGCTGCCTAGGGAAGTGGTGGAGTCCCCATCCCTGTAGGTGTTTAAAAAGCATCTAGATGTGGCTCTTCAGGATATGGTGTAGTAGGCATGGTGGTGTTGGGTTGATGGTTGGACTTGATCTTAGAGGTCTTTTCCAACATAAGATTCTGTGATTCTATGATTCTATAAATTAGAGCAAGGTAGATCAGGGTTTCGTCAATGCCTTATTTTGTTCTTGGTATTGTATTAGGACATTTTTATCTGGCTGAGTGAAGACAATCTGGTGTCAGAAGTGCAGTCGTGTTTACATGTTTTGCACTGATAATGCCTGGTCTCATTAAAATTTAGACCATGAAGAAATTAAACTTTGTAAAAGGATTTTGTTTTTTCATCAGCCACAAGAAACATACAAAGACGTCTTTCGAAGGCCTGAGAATAAATCTTTCAGAGAAACCAGATTTGTTCTGAATGAGTGGTAAAGCAACAGATCTTCAACAAGGGTTATCTTTTTCATTCTTCTCTCTCTTCCTTCTTTCCTTCTCTGATTCCACTAGTTTTTTGAATATGAGTAAAGTCTTCCCGTAGTTCTACAAGCATTAGAAAAACTAAATTTGTTGATATCTGTTATGAACAGATATACTACAATGGTGAACATACAGAAAACATTAATAAACCCCAAAAGGTCTCCAGAGGCTATACAGTACCTAGACACCAAAAGAGGTATGAAATCAGGCTGCAAAATAAATTATGACACTATAGTTCTGACAGTTGCTTCATTAGCATCATCTTTCTTTTTTCGTTTTAAAAATAGCATATTGAGGTAGAGTGATTTCTTTTAAATAAACAATCTTTCTGAGGTTGATCTATGGAGTGATATTTCTTTTCTGATTCTTGGCAGATATGACTGTCTGATCTATTCACACAAATTTTCCCACAAGTTTCTACTTGTCAGCTTTGAATTAATGAATAGTTCTTGAAACACAGAGTATCAACTAGCTTAGTAATGGAACTTGCTGAGAAGTTATTTGTTAATGATGAGCCCTCTGTGCTAGGTCTTCTTAGAGCAGGAAGAGGTTCCTGCTGTGGAAGCAAACCTACACTCCGTGTACTTACATGTGTTAAGTATCACACATATATGATTACAGTGCGTGTGTATGTGCACCTGCCATATTCTGTGTCGGCCATGAGGCCTAGTATTTAGGAGACAGCAGCATGGTATGATAGTATGGTTTGAAATTCTATTATTCATACTCAATATTAATACTCTTTGACCTTGGGAACCAGCAATCAGTCAGCCTCACCTCTGTGCCTGTTAAGATCTTGGAACAGATCCTCCTAGAAGGTATATTAAAACATATGGAAGACAGGGAGGTGATTAGAGACAGCCAACACAGCTTCACCAGGTCAAATTGTGCTTGACTCTAATCTAGTGGCCTTCTATGATGGAGTAACTGCATCAGTGGACAAGGGAAGAGATATTTATGTCATCTACCTGGACTTCTGTAAGGCCTTTGATATGGTCCCCCACAACACTCTTACCACTAAATTGGAGACGTACTGGTTTGATGCACAGACTGTTCAATGGATAAGGAATTGGCTGGATGGCCTTGTCCAAAGACTTAGTCAACAGCTCAACATCTAAGTGGAAACCTGTGACAAGTGATGTCCTTCAAGGGCTGTACTGAGACCAGCATTATTAAATGTCTTAATCAGTGACATAGACAGTGGGGTTGAATGTTTAAATGAAACCTCAGCAAGTTTGCAGGTGACACCAAGCTGTATGGTGCAGTTGATAGCAATTGAGGGAAGGGATGCGATCCAGAGGGACCTTGACAGGCTTGAGGAGTGGGCCTGTGTAAACCTCATGAGGCTCAATAAGGCCACGTGCAAGGTCCTGCACCTAGGTTGCGGCAATCCCCGGTAACAATACAGGCTGCGAGATGAAGGAATTGACAACACCTCTGAGGATAAGGGCTTAGGGGTACTGGTTGACAAGAGGTTCAACATGACCTGGCAATGTGTGCTTGCGGCCCAGAAGGGCAACCATATCCTGGGCTGCGTCAAAAGAAGCATGGCCAGCAGGTCGAGGGAGGTGGTTCTGCTCCTCTACTCCAGTCTGATGAGATCCCACCTGGAGGCCTGCATCCAGCCCTGGAGTCCCCAATACAAGAAAGACATGGACCTGTTGGAGTGAGTCCAGAGGAGGGCTGCAAAAGTGATCAGAGAGCTGGAACACCTCTCCTATGAGGAAAGGCTGAGAGAATTGAAGTTGTTCAGCCTGGAGAAGAGAAGGCTCCAGAGAGACCTGACTGCGATCTTTCACTATGTAAATGGGGCTTACAACAAAGACAGAGAGACTTTTTGCCAGGACCTATAGTGAAAGGACAAGAGGCATTGATTTTCAGCAGAAAGAGGCTGGATTCAGATTGGACATAAGGAAGAAATTTCTTATGATGAGGGTGGCGAGACACTGGAACAGATTGCCCAAAGAAGCTGTGGCTGCCTCTTGACTGGAAATGTTCGAGATCATGTTGGATGGAGCTTTGAGTAACCTGATCTATTGAAAGACGTCCCTGCCCATGTCAGGTAAGTTGGACTAGGTGGTCTTTGAATGTCCCTTCCAAATCAAACTGTTCTATGATTCTATGCGAACATTGTTGCTGAAATTCTGTTTTCCTTTTTTTAAAATGTTTTATTTTATTTTTGTTTTTTATTTTATTTTAAATATTATTTAATTCAGTTGACAAGTCTTTTCAGTCTTCTCACTTCTTGCTCTGTCTTAGACCTCAGAATTCTGCAAGGAGGTCATTCCACAGTAGACAAATAAAAAAATACAGGCACAGGAGGCTGTATTGAGCATCCAAAATCACCAAGAATCAGCCTATAGTGAGGATATAGCCACCCTGAAACTTTCACGTCAAGATGTCTGAACACAAGTCAGCCTCTAAGGTGTGCAACAATATCAGGTGATATGCCTAACTGAGAAAGTATCTATGTGGACAGGAGATCCGTAGGTACAGTTTTTCTAAAGCAAAACTGAGACTGATTCTAAGTCCTGTGGAAAGTTATAATGTACTGAAATTGCCACCACAGTTTCAACGTTTGAGAAATTTGGACTTTTTGGACAAGTGCCCCAAAGTTGTGGATATGTGTGGTCCAAATCTCTGTCTGTAATATAGTTTACACTTAACTGATAATATCCTATTTTAAATATACTGTCCTATACTTACTTCAAAGTTTAAAAGAATATTTCTGGGTAGCAATGAAATAACACAGAAATGCATGTCATTCATTCACAACGTTATCAACTAGATTCTGACCTAATGACAGAAAAGAAACCCTAGCTTCATTTCCAAATTTTATCTGAATTTGCAAGGCTGTCATTAAAATTTTGCTCTTCTCTATAAATTAGACACAATATTGGAGTCACTGAACCAAACACATATTGATTATGCTGTGTTTCTTCACAGGTGCATGAACAGGAACATGGAAGAAAACAACCAGATTCGCTGCATACTCTTTAGGAAGCATAGGCATGTTTATGTCTTTTAACTGCAGCTACTTGTATCTCCATACTGGAAAGGGAGATGATAGTCTGGGTCACTGTCTCCACAAAGCAGATCAGCAAAGTGGATTGTTGACTTATCTTGGTCAGTCTCAGGAAGGACTAATATTTTATTCACATAAAACTCCATTCTTCCCTTTTCCTTCCCTGTACTCTAAGTACAAATTCAACTGTTTGCTCATGAACTGACTCCTAGTTTTCTGGAAAACCCACCTAAGAAACTCTTTCTTGGTAAGAACTTCAAGCACTAGACATGTTTTAACTTCATAGTGATCTGTTTGTGTGGCTGTAAATTAACGGCATAAATGAGTGAGGTACAAAAAAAGACTTCATATGTTCTTTTAGAAAAAAAAGTTAGAGGGTAGAACCTGTACTGTTTTAAATAAATGATTGCATATAACAATGCTACATTCTATCTAACAGCAAAAAAGCTCAGATCTACTATTCCTCATTTTCACTGCTGGCACAGCATGGGAAGTGCAAGCTCAGGTTTGTCTGCATCTGCTAACATATACGTATAATTGGATTGCAGTGGTAGCAAATGATTGTGTATGTGTTGTAGCCACTATGAAAAATAAATGCAGCAAGAAAAGCAGCAGGCAAGCACCTTCTATGCTATTTTGTCAGCTGACCAGCAGGATCTACCTGTACCTTCAGCAGCTGCCACTTCCTCTCCACCTCTACTTGTATCCCTCACCATCAGTCATCCTCTGCAGAGGAGCCAAGGTCAGGCCACATAACTGCATTACTTTCACAATATCAGCATGGCCGAGGTTTCCCAGCCAGATGAATGGCTGAGAGCAAGATAGATGAGGTTGCTTTCAAACCAAGCTTCCCATTCCACAACACTAACAGCTGCTAAGCCACCTGGCCTGCTGCAGGATTATACCTTATTTAAATCTGATCCACCAGAACTTAAATATTCTACAGTGTTCCTATTTCTGACTTCAGGAAAAAATGTCTTTTTTCAAATTATTAGAGTTTGGGTGAAACCTGTTTTCAGTAAGTGATGTAGGTCCACTAAAGAAAGTTTCAAGAGATGAATAAACTCCTCTAACTAACCAGCTAGCTGTTGTTAGGCAAAGTGTTCAATGTATGAGTACATGGCAAGGTTTGAACAGAAGACAGAAGTTAGAGACCGAGGATTCATGTGTGATGGGTTCAGAACCCAGAGCCCTGGGTATTGCATGACCTGTACTATGTTTGTCTAGTCACTTGTCAGAGAGATAGCAAAGACTGAGGAAACTGAAGAGAAAGTGGAGAGAAAATATCATACACAGAGAATTTAGGCTTATAGCCAGCCACTTGAAAAAGATGGTTCACTAAGCAAAGTTGCCTCCTAATGATTTTTTTACCCTCCTCCTCCAAGTTCAAGGACAAATGAGGTTTGTAAAAATAGACAGGGTTTTAGCAAACACACCTGCAAGACTTGGAGATACAACTTGCAGATTTTCAGATAATGAGTTTTCCTGTGAATGCATCAGTAATGACAAGGTTGTGATAGACTCTATGATACAAAAGCAACATTCAGGGTAGGTAAGACAGCAGACCAACACCAAATGTGTTTTTCAAAATAATATCCACCAAAAGTATCTTTCAGAAGGTTCCAACAACCAAAGGTTACTTTATGGAAGACATGTCAAAGGGTTTGTCACATCTTGATTTGTCAAGAGAAAGATGACAAAATGGAGAATGACATAGTATTCAGAAAAGAAGAGTAATGATGCTGCCGAACTACTAACTGTAGCATACAGATGTTTGGGTTTTTTTCAAGTACCAGAACCAGATGACTAGATTATGGAAGTGTGATGTCTGTTTGCAAAAAGGGTTTTGTGAAAGATCCACAGAACTGAGGACATGAAAGCTACATCTCCTTATTAGCATTCCGTAGAAACTGGACTGAAAACAGAATTGCTGGGCAATTTACTGAGGAAGTGAATGTGTTTTTTCTTAAGAAAATTATTTCTCACAAAACTAATGGACCTTTTTAAAAAAAGAGATAAGTCTCCAGAGAAGAGGGAGATAGAAGAGTGTACTTAGGTTTCCAAAAGGTCCTTAAAGAAACTAAGTTGCAGTAAAGATAGAAACTCATTGGTAAATGGTTAAAAGATAGAGAACAGACAGTGAAAGTGAATGGTCAGACTTAATAATATCAAGTGGAATTCGATACAGGTACATGATGCGTAGGAGAAGATATTTCTTATTCTGTATAGGCAGTAATGATCTTTGAACTGTTCTCTACCACTGAAAAATAAGTAGATCTGTGAAAAAAACAGGGCAGAGCTCCATGTTGGTCAAGAAAAAAGGAAGTATTAGGAAAGCAGGAGGAGAAAAGAAAAACCATAATATGACCTCACATTTCGATTGTTGTGTGCAGATGTCCCCCTTATCACAAAAAGATACAGTGCAGCTTGGAAAAGTCAGAGTAGTGCAAAGAAGACGACAAAACAAGTTGCACTATACAGGTAAGGAAGGCACAGATATTCAGATAACGACTACATGGACTGAAACTTCTGAAGCTGTAGAAGAGATGTGAGATAACAACATATAAAAACATGACTAACAGGGAAAGAGTAAATGGGAAACGAATGTTAGTAAATTTCCTAATACCAGACTAGAGGATATAAAAACAAATACTACCAGGACTCCGTCCGAAATAAACCGAAGTACTTAATCTCATGTGTGGCTAGACCATAGAACTTCTTGAAAATATTTGTTTTGAACATTACACAAGTATCTATGGTGATTATGAATTTCCTTGGAAGTGCCACTGAAACTTGTTATTTTCTTATGCTCTTCTCCAGGCATCTGCGGATGCTTGCTAGCACAATTATAACCAGGCTTGACAAACCTCTGGTATGGACAGCTCATACATTCATCTACTGTTGACAATTCCTACAGAAGAAGGAACACAAATTTGATTAATCTTTGAAGGCAAAAAAAACTATCACAATATATGGGTGTGTGTGAATCTGGTTAGAAGTGTGTGTGAATCTGGTTAGAATTACACCGTTGAATTAAGAGATTAATTCTTACATTGTTAGTCCGTTAGAGCTGTTAGTGTCTTGGTCACTAAATCATTGCTGATCTTACCAAGCTTTCCAGAATAATAAGCAAGGAAAGACTAGGAAGTCTACTAGATTCAGGCAACTTGTACCAGGCAGAATCAAAGAGATACCTATTTTTTTAGATATTTTTACATACTAAAAAATCCATTATCTGTTAATTTTACAGTGACTATGAATTAATTAGACAAAAGATCAACTTAACATGTTATCCCCATTCAGATCTATTTTTGCTTTCCTTATATTGTCAGGACAAAACTTTAAACTCATTGAACAAAGGAAGTAAGTTTATTTCATTTAGGAATATTATTTATACTGTATTTCTCTTTGATCAGTGCTCTTAAAATACGTATGGTAACATCAGAAAAGCTAATTGACAGATTATGGAATGTATTTCACTTGGAACAATTTCAAAATTCAGACCTTTTTTGGTAGAATTACATGTATTATCATCTGTGGAGGCTTAGTGTTGACAGGGCTGCTCAGATAATTTTCGTGTAAGACGGCAGATAATGCAGTAAAATAAAAAGTCAGATATTATACCTCCTTCCTTGTTCTACTTTGAACTGAGCCAATGGGCAAGTTATGATAAAATTAAATTATTTCTGATGTCTGTTTATCAGATTTATGTATCTTATATGTTGTTATTATATTATTATAACTATTACTATATAGTTATTATTTAAAGATGTACAGACAAATTTTACTATCTGCTGTTCACAGAATGATGAGTATATGGGCTGAAGAAAGGGTGGTACAAAAGAGCAAGACAAATATGTGTTGTGATAGACTGATGATAAAAAGTCGTGGAAGAAAGATTCACATAAGCTCCATGATTAGTTTAGGTACTATGATTTCCCTGGATTTGGAGAAGATAAGCTAAAATGACAAAACATGATAGGGGGAGAAAAGTTGAAAAAAAGCAAGGAAAGTGTAGAGGGAAATTAGAATGAAGGGACAAGGCGAGAGAAAGTGGAAGATCTGAGGGAGTAGGTGGTCCTGCCTGCCATTAGAAAAAAATTTCAACCAGAGAAAGCTAGTGAAAAACTGCAGATATTATATCTGGCCATTTTTTGTAGAGAATTGGTTTTTCTTTTCGTTTGTTTGGTTTTGTTTTTTTTTTTCTTTAGATCAAATATTTCAAATCCTTTAAGCAGCTCTGGGTCAAATGACATGGTGGGGAGTAAGCATTGTTTAATGCTCATATCTGTAATCGTTTCCTGGCTATTCTTACTGAGCCTTCTAAAGCGTTGGTCTGGCTTATCCCTGCTGCATTAATCTGTCTGCAAAGGTTACACAATTTGCGTGCATCTTACTTGCAAAAAAGATCAAGTAAAACTCTTGATCACAAATATGACATTTTGAAGTTTCTGTTAGTAACCTCTTTTCACCTCTCTTTTGTATGTTTCTTTCACATTTTATACAAATAGTTGTGATAGTGAATTCTAATGATATAAAAAATTACTGAACGAAGCATACTTTTCATTAAATTTTTTACACATACTGAGTTACAATGTCTTCATTGCATGGAAATGTGTCATACGTATCCAAGAATACTGTGTATCTGGGTCGGAGCGACCTGTAAAAGTAAATAAGAAAATAGCATAAAAATTGTCATGTTTACACATTAGCAAACAACTAGTGGGAAATAACATAATTAATAGTGTAACTAGCTATTACTGGGTTTTTGGAAATGTGTAATATTACAGCTTGCAACTTGAAAACATACAGCTTTCTACTTAATAAGCACAAAAAATATCAACAGAAGTCTAATATACAGAGGAAACTACATTTCAAAAGCAAAAGGGACGACAGCAAGATTCTAGAAGAGTACAAATGTTACATGATCACACTTAAAATAGAGGATATTTCTGTCTAGATATGTGTAGACAATGACAAAAAATAGAAAACTTTAGTTGTCTAGCTCCTAAATCTTAGAAAATATTATGAAAGAATTGATGTAATATCCTTTGATTTTGATCAATTGCTGACTATTTCTGTACCTCATTTAACTGAATTTATTAGTTATTTTGGCTTTTATGCTAAGCCAGGACCTAGTGAATCAAGAGAGACTTTATGCTGTAGTATCTCTCTAGAAAATGTGCCAGAAATATTTAGAATGATCCTTTTTCATTGTTGTATTTACTCTGCAGATACCTAACAAACAAGTTTATCAGTGGAGTCCTTGAAAACGCAATTTTAGCCAGATATTGAATACTCACTTTGAGGCAGAGAGTGCAATTTACTGTATGCTTTTAAAAGGTCTCACAAGATATTCCCTACTACCACTCACAAAATAAAAATAGATTTTGCTATCTTTTAACATTTACAGTTAAGCAAGATCAATTTTGGTATTGTAATTACAGATGTTTGTGCCAGTAAAGAGGACGTAAATTATGATGTTCACTGAATCAAGGAAAAAGAAAATATGACTAGCTCCTCACATTTTTCTTTTCAGACCTAGAACTTTTCGGTCAACTGCTTGTAATTTAAATAGCTATTAGGTACTAGTCATATAAAATATTAGAAAAAAGTCAATAATTATCCTTAAAGAAATACAATTTGGATAAATTGCGACTACAGTATTATGTATAAAGCTTTGGTAAAGAGACTGCTGTTCTGTACCCACTACATTCAGTTGAAGCAGTGGTATCAGAAGGACACATTTCAGCCTGGCTGAAGTTACTGGTTCAAAATACTGTTTATTAACCCTGCTTCCATTTATTAATCAGTGGCTGAAAGTATTGTGGTGGGCTGACTATAGTGGGCTGCCAGACACCCACCCAGCTGCTCTCAGCACAGAGGGAGGAAATAAGATGGAAAAGCTCATGGATCAAGATAAAGACAGAGAGATCAATTACAAATATCATCACGGGCAAAACAGACTTTACTTGGGGAAGATCAGTTTAATTTATGGCCAGTTAAAAACAGAGTAGGATGGTGAGAAACAAAGGCAAAAATTGAAAAGGCCTTCCCTCTACCATCTCTTATTCCCTGGCTCAACTGCTTCATTCCTGACTTCTGTACATCCTCCTGCTCAAGTGGAGTAGGTGGATGGGGAATGGGAGGGTTGCGGTAAGTCCATAACAGTTCTTCTCTGCTGCTCGTTCCTCCTCACAGTGTTCTCCTACTTCAGCGTACGTCTTCCATGGGCTGCACTCCTTCAAGAAACTTCCGTCCGCTCCAGCATGGCATCCTTTCCATCGGCTCTGATGTGGACATCTGCTCCATCATGGTCTTCTCCTCAGGCTGCAGAGGAACCTCTGCTCTGGAACCCGGAGCACCTCCTCGCCTTCCTTTCTCTTTCACCTTGGTGTCTGCAGGGTTGTTTCTTTCACATCGTGTTCTCAGTCCTCTCTCTCAACTCCTGTACAGCAGGTTTTTTACCCTTTGCTAAATACATATACCCAGAGATGACACCATCTTGGCTGAGGGGCTCAGCTGTGTCCTGCAGTGGGTCCACTAGAGTTTGTTGGAGTTGGCTGTGTCTGGCACAGGGCAGCCCCTGTCCCCTTCCCTTCCCTGCAGCACCCCAGCTGGCAAAATCTTGCCACCTACACCCAGTAAAAATATGTATAATGGAACTTTGCAATTACTATGAATACTTAGACAAAAAATAAGAGAATACTATAATTCAAAAAAAGTGGAATTCAACGTTGAAAAATTGATTTAATTTATGAATTTATGCTAGAGATGTTAATAAATATGAAGGACAACTTTGTATCAAAAATTCATTTTTAAACAGAAGTTATTCTTTATATGCTTACTTATACACTTACCTGCACACACACATACACACACACTAACATGTATGTATGTATTTTATATGTGTATGTATATACTCACAGACATGTAAACATTATTGCCATAGTTGGGATTTCTCTGTTTTCCTTACTGTGAAGTATTAAAGATGTATTGATCTAATGGAATACGACAATTCTGCAGAAAGAACATCATGTTCTAATTGAAAAAGTGAGCAGTTAATTTTGCATGTATCTGTCTCAAGTAGTTATGTAGAGGATACATCATGATTAATTGCTTTAAGACTGGTTCTTCTTGAGTAACAATTAAAATAAATTTATGTCAACACAATTTGCTTGTAATTTTCTATTTACACAATAAGAAGAGTAATAACTTCAAGTGTACAAGAACACTGACTAACATTCAAAATGCTATACTTTCTCTTTCAATTTTTTTTCAAAAACATAATGATTAATGAAACACAGAACTTCTTATCTTTTCAAAATCTGGGAGACAAAAAAGAAGGAGTAAAGACCTACAAACTCTCAGATAGAATATTTAAATTCATATCATATTTGTGAAGATTTTTTTTTTCTGTTTATTTTTTTCTTTCCACAGGAGAGTCTAGGTTACGCTAAACAGATGAAACACTGTGGCATGGGTGAACAACAACTAGAACACTTTGTGTAAAAATAAAGGGAGCATGTATCTTTGGCAGCTTCACAGAGTCTCCTCTATGTCTAAGACCACTGACTGAGCAGTCTCAAGTAAGAAGAAGAGAGTATTGTGTCTAAATTTGCAGTTGACAAAATTGATAGAGTTTAGAAGTACATTAGAGGTTGGAATAAGAGTTTAAATTATTTTGTTGATTTGAAGTGGTATTCTTGTAGTAATAAAAACGCTATGTTACACATCAAGTAATAACTGAATAGGTAAATTCCTTTCAGTGAAAGTCAATAAATGAATGTGAGATTCATTTCTACTTTGTGATTGAATCACTATATGTGCATAGTTGATTCTAAATCCTGTGGCACATAGGATTGCTGCACATATATTTACATGTTACCTCTCGTACTCTTCTGCAAGTATCAGGTGCATAGCATGCAAAAGCAGGCAAGTATACAGTGCTTGTTCACTGCTTCCATGTCTAACTCCTTTGACCTGAGGGACACAATTGTTCTGTGTCTGTGCCCTAAATCCAGCAAGCCTGGAGTCAATGCCTGGGCATTGGTATCAATGGTCCACATGGTATACCTTAATAAGAACATATTTTGTACAAATAGAGAATAGAAATTAATTTATTAAATCAAGGTAAATAAACAAGTGAAAGCTGAGATTAATCAAGTTGAATACAAGTCACCTGTATCACGAAGTTATGACAGGGCAAAATTCTTGCAGGACCTAAAAAGCGAAACAAACGAGGCATTGAGTAATTCTGCTATATGAACAAAGGTCTAGTGTCCTGGGTTCGGCCAGGACAGGGTTAAATTTCAACGGAATCCATGAAGGGACACAGCCGGGCGGGCTGACCCAACCTGGCCAAACAGAACAGTGTATTCCATACCATGTGCCGTCATGCTGGGTTCCGGTGGGGGGGAGCTGGTCAGCAGGAACTCACTCGCGGCTCAGGAGCACACGGTGGCTGCAGTTGGGGAGAGAGGCTCTCTGGGTTGTGCAATTTGTGTTGTGTTTTCTCCTTTTCTGTATCGTTGTTGTTCCTGTTCCCTTTGTTTGCTGTTCTGTTAAACTGCCCTTATCCCGACCCACCAGCTTCTGCCTGTTTCTTTCCATTCTCCTCCGCACCCCGGCGGGGGGAGGGGCGGCGGCGTGGCACTTCTGTTGCCAGCCGCAGCCAAACAATTTCACTAAATTTGGTGCACAAGTGTGGGGTGGGGATAACGTCAGGGCTGAGCAGCGCGTGTTAAAACAGCTTTCTTAGATTTTGTTACATATTCTTATACGCATTTACTGCGTTAGTTAAAAAGTCGCGGTAAAAATGTTGCTGACTTTGATCAGATGGCTGCGGTAATTAAAACCTTATTTGCTGTATGTGTTCACTGCTGTGCTGTTCATCATCGATGGGAAAAGGATCAGGATGATGATTTTACTCTACTGTACGATATCAACTTATGACATGATAACATCACTGTGCATGAAATTAGGCTTGTATTTGCATGCGGCACTGCCGTCATTTCCATACCTCAGATCCTATGTCTTAGAATTTCTTAATAATCAAATCCAATCTGTGGGGAAAACCGGAGGGGATACCTTCCCCCACTCTTTCACCCCCCCTCCCTCCTTCAGGCTGGTCCTAAAGACTTTTGAGAATTCTGAGTACCCGTGGGATGCTCAGGGCAGCGAACATCTATTGTCCTGCCTCCTGAATGGGTTTTGGGTCATGTTTAGGGTTAAACAAGTAGTTAAGAACATCGAGCAGAGAGCTGCCTCAGGGCTGGATAGCTGTGAGTGGCTGGGTGTGTGGGATGGCATGGGTGAGTACCTAGGGCAGCGGACACCCCCAATGTTTTTTAAACTCACCCCTGAGCAAGTGCAGAATCCCGACAAACTAGAAAAATATCTGCAAAAAGTGTGCTGCCACCCTGGGAACTCCAGAGAGACATAAATCACAGCAACCTGCTGGGGTCTGGCCCACACCTACCAACCCCTGTTCAGCCTGTTTCAGTGTCCTAAAGGGGAAAGTGGGGGAAAGAAAGCGGCGGGCACTGCGGCTGGTGCTGCCCCCCCAGCCGGCCCTGCAGCCCCTCCAGCCCAGCAGGCAGTCACAGACCCCCCGACCGGCAACACCGCTGCCACTGCCGCTGGCATTGTCCCAGCTTCCCCGGCGGGCACAGCAGTTACTCCAGGCCCAGCTCCAGCTGCAGGCATTGCGGCTGAGCCCAATGACCAACCTGTGCCGGTAGCAGTTCCCCTGTAAAACTAAAGAAAGATGTTGTCCTGGGTTTGGCCAGAACAGGGTTAATTTTCACCGGAATCCAGGAAGGGGCACAGCCGGGGGGTGGGGTCTGACCCCACCTGGCCAAACAGAGCCCGGTATTCCATACCATGTGACGTCACGCTGGGTTCCGGTGGGGGGGGCGGTGCGGCGGGAAGGCACTCGCGGCTTGGGCGGGCGCAGCGCTGGTCCTGTTTCGGGAGAGCGGCTGTCTGGACCGGACGGTTCGTGGTTGTGTTTTCTCCTTATTTGTATCGTTGTTGTTCCTGTTTTCCCTCTGTTTGCTGTTCTGTTAAACTGCCCTTATCCCGACCCACCAGTTTCTGCCTCTTTCTTTCCATTCTCCTCCGCACGCCGGCGGGGGGAGGGGCGGCCGCGTGGCACTTTTGTTGCCGGCGGCAGCCGAAACCAAAACAGATGTAAAGAAAGCAGATCACTATGGGAGGGATGACAATGAGCCAGGGTCATCGCAGGAGATAGAGACAGAGATCATCACCCGGTCCCTGTCCCTGGGCAAGCTGCGAGACATACGGAAAGATTTCAGCCGCCACCCAGGCGAGCACATTGTCACCTGGCTGCTGCGGTGCTGAGATAATGGGGCCAGAAGCTTGGAATTAGAGGGCAAGGAAGCTAAGCAGCTGGGATCCCTGGCCAGGGATGGAGGCATTGACAAGGCCATTGGGAAAAAGGAATAAGTCCTCAGCCTCTGGAGGAGACTTCTGTCAGGCGTGAGGGAGAGGTACCCATTCAGTGACGATTTTGTATGCTATCCAGGCTAGTGGACCAATATGGAAAGTGGGATTCAGTACTTGAGAGTATTAGCTGTGCGGGAGCTGGTTTACTATGACACAGACGATGAGCAGGTACCCACAGACCCAGATGAAGTCTAGTGCACATGGCACATGTGGAGGAAGTTTTTGTGGAGCGCACCCTCCTCATATGCCAAATCACTGGCAGTAGTAAACTGGAAAGGTGAGGAGGCACCAACAGTGGATGAGGTGGCTGTCAGACTCCGGCAATATGAAGAAAGTCTCCCTTCCTCCCTTGTCTCAGCTGTGAATAAATTGTCCCAGAAGGTCCAGAGACTCAAACAGAGTATGTCCAACTCCCCACCTGTACGGGCCAGTGTCTCAGATATTAGGGGCAAGTGCTTCTCTGCTCAGGAGAGGGAATACAGAGGATACACACCACGGGGCACCCTGTGATTCTACCTGCGTGACCCCAGAGAGAACATGAGGGAGTGGGATGGAAAAACCACTTCAAGTCTAGAGGCACGAGTGCGTGAGTTGCGAGGTAAAACAATCACAAAAAAGGATTCTCTTAGGAAAAATGCCACTCCAGTTTCCAGCAGCCAGATCTCCAGACCAGGTAGACAATTTGATCTTGATTCCAATTCTCTGGAAGGGACCTCCAAGTCGTTCTTACAGTAGGTGAGCAGCAAATTCTCTGACCAGGATTAGAGGGGCCCTGCCTCCAGCCAGGTGGAGGAAAGGGACAACTGCGTTTATTCGACAGTGTGGATTCGGTGGCCTGGCACGTCAGATCCACAAGAGTATAAAGCTCTAGTGGACACTGGTGCACAGTGTACTTTAATGCCATCAGAGTTCAAAGGGTCAGAGTCCATTTACATTTCTGGAGTGACAGGGGATCAAAAGAGCTGAGTGTATTGGAGGTTGAAGCGAGCCTCACTGGGCAGGAGTGGCAGAAGCACCCCATTGTAACTGGCCCCGAGGCTCCATGCATCCTTGGTATAGACTATCTTAGGAGAGGGTATTTCAAGGACCCAAAGGGGTATCGGTGGGCTTTTGGCATAGCTGCTTTGGAGACGGAAGAAATTAGACAGCTGTCCATTTTGCCTGGTCTCTCAGAGGATCCTTCCGTTGTGGGGTTGCTGAGGGTTGAAGAACAACAGGTACCCATCGCAACCACAACGGTGCACCGGCGACACTATCATACCAACCAAGACTCCCTTATCCCCATTCATCAGCTGATCTGCCAGCTGGAGAGTCAAGGAGTGATCAGCAAAACTCACTCACCCTTTAATAGTCCCTTATGGCCAGTGAGAAAATCTACTGGAGAGTGGAGACTGACAATAGACTACCGTGGCCTGAACGAAGTCACACCACCGCTGAGTGCTGCCGTGCCAGACATGCTAGAACTTCAATATCAGCTGGAGTCAAAGGCAGCCAAGTGGTATGCTACAACTGACATCGCTAATGCATTCTTCTCCATCCCTTTGGCAGCAGAGTGCAGGCCACACTTTGCTTTCACCTGGAGGGGCATCCAGTACACCTGGAATCGACTGCCCCAGGGGTGGAAACACAGTCCCACCATTTGCCATGGACTAATCCAGACTGCACTGGAAAAGGGTGAAGCTCCAGAACATCTGCAGTACATCGATGACATCATCGTATGGGGTGACACAGCAGAGGAAGTTTTTGAGAAAGGGGAGAAAATAGTTCAGATCCTTCTGAAAGCCGGTTTTGCCATTAAGCAAAGTTAAGTCAAGGGACCTGCGCAAGAGATTCAGTTTTTGGGGATAAAATGGCAGGATGGGCGCCGTCAAATCCCAATGGATATCATCAACAAAATAGCAGCTATGTCTCCACTAACCAGCAAAAAGGAAGCACAGGCCTTCCTGGATGTTGTGAGTTTTTGGAGGATGCACATCCCAAATTACAGCCAGATTGTAAGTCCTCTGTACCACGTGACCCAGAAGAAGAACGATTTTGAATGGGGCCCTGAGCAACGACAGGCATTTGAACAAATTAAACGGGAGATAGTTCATGCCGTAGCCCTTGGTCCAGTCCGGTCAGGGCAAGATGTTAAAAACGTGCTCTACACCACAGCCGGGGAGAATGGCCCAACCTGGAGTCTCTGGCAGAAAGCACCAGGGGAGACTCGAGGTCGACCCCTGGGGTTCTGGAGCCGGGGATACAAAGGATCCGAGGCCCGCTATACTCCCACTGAAAAAGAGATTCTGGCAGCATATGAAGGCGTTCGAGCTGCTTCAGAAGTGGTGGGCACTGAAGCACAGCTCCTCCTAGCACCACGATTGCCGGTCCTGGGCTGGATGTTCAAAGAGAGGGTCCCCTCTACGCATCATGCCACCGATGCTACGTGGAGTAAGTGGGTCGCTCTGATCACCCAGCATGCCCGAATGGGAAACCCCAGTCGCCCAGGAATTCTGGAGGTAATCATGGACTGGCCAGAAGGCAAAGATTTTGGAGCATCGCCAGAGGAGGAGGTGACACGTGCTGAAGAGGCCCCACTGTATAACCAGCTGCCAGAAGATAAGAAACAGTATGCCCTGTTCACGGATGGGTCCTGTCGCATTGTGGGGAAGCAGCGGAGGTGGAAGGCTGCTGTATGGAGCCCTACACGACAAGTCGCGGAAACTGCCGAGGGAGAAGGTGAGTCCAGCCAGTTTGCAGAGGTGAAAGCCATCCAGCTGGCTTTAGACATTGCCAGTCGAGAGAAGTGGCCAGTGCTCTATCTTTACACTGACTCTTGGATGGTGGCCAATGCCTTGTGGGGGTGGCTGCAGCAATGGAAGAAGAACAACTGGCAGCGCAGAGGCAAACCTATCTGGGCTGCCCCATTGTGGCAAGATATTGCTGCCCGGCTGGAGCAGTTGGCTGTAAAAGTCCGTCACGTGGACGCCCACGTCCCTAAGAGTCGGGCCACTGAAGAACATCAAAACAACCACCAGGTAGATCAGGCTGCTAAGATTGAAGTGGCTCAGGTGGATCTGGACTGGCAACATAAGGGTGAACTGTTTATAGCTCGGTGGGCCCATGACACCTCGGGCCACCAAGGAAGAGACGCGACATACCGATGGGCTCGTGACCGAGGGGTGGACTTGACCATGGACACCATCGCACAGGTTATCCATGAATGTGAGACATGCGCTGCAATCAAGCAAGCCAAGCGGGTAAAGCCTCAGTGGTATGGAGGACGATGGCTAAAATATAAATATGGGGAGGCTTGGCAGATTGACTATATCACACTGCCACAAACCCGCCAAGGCAAGTGCTATGTGCTCACAATGGTGGAGGCCACCACCGGATGGCTGGAAACCTACCCTGTGCCCCATGCCACTGCCCGGAATACCATCCTGGGCCTGGAAAAACAAGTCCTGTGGCGACATGGCACTCCCGAAAGAATCGAGTCGGACAACGGGACTCACTTTCGCAACAGCCTCATAGACACCTGGGCCAAAGAACACGGTATTGAGTGGGTGTATCACATCCCCTACCATGCACCAGCCTCTGGAAAGATCGAACGTTACAATGCGCTGCTAAAAACCACTTTGAGGGCAATGGGGGGTGGGACTTTCAAAAATTGGGATACCCATTTAGCAAAGGCCACCTTGTTGGTTAACACCAGAGGGTCCACCAACCGGGCTGGTCCTGCCCAGTCAAAACCTCAGCGCCCCGTAGAAGGGGATAAAGTCCCTGTAGTGCACATGCGGAACACGTTAGGGAAGACGGTTTGGGTTAGTTCTGCCTCGGGCAAAGGCAAGCCCGTCCGCGGGATTGCCTTTGCTCAAGGACCTGGGTGTACCTGGTGGGTAATGCAGAAGGATGGGGAAGTCCGATGTGTACCTCATGGGGATTTAATTTTGGGCGAGAATAGTCCATAAATAAATTGTATAAAGTTAATTGTTAAATAACCCTGTCACTGTCTGTTATCACTGTTATAATTGTTATATTTTGTACCAGTAGTAGCATAGTAAGAATCGTCCAGATTAAAGAAGGATGGACTTTTTCGATGAAAACCTAGCAGAGCACAGCGATGATGGAACTGGACCTGGTTTTCAACAACTGGCATCCAGCAACTTCATCAAGATCAACATCTCCTGCAGACTGTGGGCACGGGCCGCACCAGATACATCAGCCGTGAGGTCCGGATGCAGCAAGTGACCGCCCATCACCACACATCACCTCCCCTGCCACGGAAGACCAAAACGACAGATGGAGCCTGAAGTCATGGATTAAATGAACTCAATGGACACTTTAGAGTGATGATCCATAGACTAAAGGAATGATATCTGGAGACAGGAGAAGTGGTGGTGATCAACTGGACAATGGGGGACCTGGGCATGACGTAGATGGTATGGAATAAGGGGTGGATAATGTCCTGGGTTTGGCCAGAACAGGGTTAATTTTCACCGGAATCCAGGAAGGGGCACAGCCGGGGGGTGGGGGTTGACCCCACCTGGCCAAACAGAGCCCGGTATTCCATACCATGTGACGTCACGCTGGGTTCCGGTGGGGGGGGCGGTGCGGCGGGAAGGCACTCGCGGCTTGGGCGGGCGCAGCGCTGGTCCTGTTTCAGGAGAGCGGCTGTCTGGACCGGACGGTTCGTGGTTGTGTTTTCTCCTTATTTGTATCGTTGTTGTTCCTGTTTTCCCTCTGTTTGCTGTTCTGTTAAACTGCCCTTATCCCGACCCACCAGTTTCTGCCTCTTTCTTTCCATTCTCCTCTGCACGCCGGCGGGGGGAGGGGCGGCCGCGTGGCACTTTTGTTGCCGGTGGCAGCCGAAACCAAAACAGATGTAAAGAAAGCAGATCACTATGGGAGGGATGACAATGAGCCAGGGTCATCGCAGGAGATAGAGACAGAGATCATCACCCGGTCCCTGTCCCTGGGCAAGCTGCGAGACATACGGAAAGATTTCAGCCGCCACCCAGGCGAGCACATTGTCACCTGGCTGCTGCGGTGCTGAGATAATGGGGCCAGAAGCTTGGAATTAGAGGGCAAGGAAGCTAAGCAGCTGGGATCCCTGGCCAGGGATGGAGGCATTGACAAGGCCATTGGGAAAAAGGAATAAGTCCTCAGCCTCTGGAGGAGACTTCTGTCAGGCGTGAGGGAGAGGTACCCATTCAGTGACGATTTTGTATGCTATCCAGGCTAGTGGACCAATATGGAAAGTGGGATTCAGTACTTGAGAGTATTAGCTGTGCGGGAGCTGGTTTACTATGACACAGACGATGAGCAGGTACCCACAGACCCAGATGAAGTCTAGTGCACATGGCACATGTGGAGGAAGTTTTTGTGGAGCGCACCCTCCTCATATGCCAAATCACTGGCAGTAGTAAACTGGAAAGGTGAGGAGGCACCAACAGTGGATGAGGTGGCTGTCAGACTCCGGCAATATGAAGAAAGTCTCCCTTCCTCCCTTGTCTCAGCTGTGAATAAATTGTCCCAGAAGGTCCAGAGACTCGAACAGAGTATGTCCAACTCCCCACCTGTACGGGCCAGTGTCTCAGATATTAGGGGCAAGTGCTTCTCTGCTCAGGAGAGGGAATACAGAGGATACACACCACGGGGCACCCTGTGATTCTACCTGCGTGACCCCAGAGAGAACATGAGGGAGTGGGATGGAAAAACCACTTCAAGTCTAGAGGCACGAGTGCGTGAGTTGCGAGGTAAAACAATCACAAAAAAGGATTCTCTTAGGAAAAATGCCACTCCAGTTTCCAGCAGCCAGATCTCCAGACCAGGTAGACAATTTGATCTTGATTCCAATTCTCTGGAAGGGACCTCCAAGTCGTTCTTACAGTAGGTGAGCAGCAAATTCTCTGACCAGGATTAGAGGGGCCCTGCCTCCAGCCAGGTGGAGGAAAGGGACAACTGCGTTTATTCGACAGTGTGGATTCGGTGGCCTGGCACGTCAGATCCACAAGAGTATAAAGCTCTAGTGGACACTGGTGCACAGTGTACTTTAATGCCATCAGAGTTCAAAGGGTCAGAGTCCATTTACATTTCTGGAGTGACAGGGGATCAAAAGAGCTGAGTGTATTGGAGGTTGAAGCGAGCCTCACTGGGCAGGAGTGGCAGAAGCACCCCATTGTAACTGGCCCCGAGGCTCCATGCATCCTTGGTATAGACTATCTTAGGAGAGGGTATTTCAAGGACCCAAAGGGGTATCGGTGGGCTTTTGGCATAGCTGCTTTGGAGACGGAAGAAATTAGACAGCTGTCCATTTTGCCTGGTCTCTCAGAGGATCCTTCCGTTGTGGGGTTGCTGAGGGTTGAAGAACAACAGGTACCCATCGCAACCACAACGGTGCACCGGCGACACTATCATACCAACCAAGACTCCCTTATCCCCATTCATCAGCTGATCTGCCAGCTGGAGAGTCAAGGAGTGATCAGCAAAACTCACTCACCCTTTAATAGTCCCTTATGGCCAGTGAGAAAATCTACTGGAGAGTGGAGACTGACAATAGACTACCGTGGCCTGAACGAAGTCACACCACCGCTGAGTGCTGCCGTGCCAGACATGCTAGAACTTCAATATCAGCTGGAGTCAAAGGCAGCCAAGTGGTATGCTACAACTGACATCGCTAATGCATTCTTCTCCATCCCTTTGGCAGCAGAGTGCAGGCCACACTTTGCTTTCACCTGGAGGGGCATCCAGTACACCTGGAATCGACTGCCCCAGGGGTGGAAACACAGTCCCACCATTTGCCATGGACTAATCCAGACTGCACTGGAAAAGGGTGAAGCTCCAGAACATCTGCAGTACATCGATGACATCATCGTATGGGGTGACACAGCAGAGGAAGTTTTTGAGAAAGGGGAGAAAATAGTTCAGATCCTTCTGAAAGCCGGTTTTGCCATTAAGCAAAGTTAAGTCAAGGGACCTGCGCAAGAGATTCAGTTTTTGGGGATAAAATGGCAGGATGGGCGCCGTCAAATCCCAATGGATATCATCAACAAAATAGCAGCTATGTCTCCACTAACCAGCAAAAAGGAAGCACAGGCCTTCCTGGATGTTGTGAGTTTTTGGAGGATGCACATCCCAAATTACAGCCAGATTGTAAGTCCTCTGTACCACGTGACCCAGAAGAAGAACGATTTTGAATGGGGCCCTGAGCAACGACAGGCATTTGAACAAATTAAACGGGAGATAGTTCATGCCGTAGCCCTTGGTCCAGTCCGGTCAGGGCAAGATGTTAAAAACGTGCTCTACACCACAGCCGGGGAGAATGGCCCAACCTGGAGTCTCTGGCAGAAAGCACCAGGGGAGACTCGAGGTCGACCCCTGGGGTTCTGGAGCCGGGGATACAAAGGATCCGAGGCCCGCTATACTCCCACTGAAAAAGAGATTCTGGCAGCATATGAAGGCGTTCGAGCTGCTTCAGAAGTGGTGGGCACTGAAGCACAGCTCCTCCTAGCACCACGATTGCCGGTCCTGGGCTGGATGTTCAAAGAGAGGGTCCCCTCTACGCATCATGCCACCGATGCTACGTGGAGTAAGTGGGTCGCTCTGATCACCCAGCGTGCCCGAATGGGAAACCCCAGTCGCCCAGGAATTCTGGAGGTAATCATGGACTGGCCAGAAGGCAAAGATTTTGGAGCATCGCCAGAGGAGGAGGTGACACGTGCTGAAGAGGCCCCACTGTATAACCAGCTGCCAGAAGATAAGAAACAGTATGCCCTGTTCACGGATGGGTCCTGTCGCATTGTGGGGAAGCAGCGGAGGTGGAAGGCTGCTGTATGGAGCCCTACACGACAAGTCGCGGAAACTGCCGAGGGAGAAGGTGAGTCCAGCCAGTTTGCAGAGGTGAAAGCCATCCAGCTGGCTTTAGACATTGCCAGTCGAGAGAAGTGGCCAGTGCTCTATCTTTACACTGACTCTTGGATGGTGGCCAATGCCTTGTGGGGGTGGCTGCAGCAATGGAAGAAGAACAACTGGCAGCGCAGAGGCAAACCTATCTGGGCTGCCCCATTGTGGCAAGATATTGCTGCCCGGCTGGAGCAGTTGGCTGTAAAAGTCCGTCACGTGGACGCCCACGTCCCTAAGAGTCGGGCCACTGAAGAACATCAAAACAACCACCAGGTAGATCAGGCTGCTAAGATTGAAGTGGCTCAGGTGGATCTGGACTGGCAACATAAGGGTGAACTGTTTATAGCTCGGTGGGCCCATGACACCTCGGGCCACCAAGGAAGAGACGCGACATACCGATGGGCTCGTGACCGAGGGGTGGACTTGACCATGGATACCATTGCACAGGTTATCCATGAATGTGAAACATGTGCTGCAATCAAGCAAGCCAAGCGGGTAAAGCCTCAGTGGTCTGCAGGACGATGGCTAAAATATAAATATGGAGAGACTTGGCAGATTGACTACATCACACTGCCACAAATCCGCCAAGACAAGCGCTATGTGCTCACAATGGTGGAGGCCACCACCGGATGGCTGGAAACCTACCCTGTGCCCCATGCCACTGCCCGGAATACCATCCTGGGCCTGGAAAAACAAGTCCTGTGG
Organism: Opisthocomus hoazin; assembly: GCF_030867145.1. Taxonomy (NCBI): domain Eukaryota; kingdom Metazoa; phylum Chordata; class Aves; order Opisthocomiformes; family Opisthocomidae; genus Opisthocomus; species Opisthocomus hoazin. The sequence goes on along the minus strand of NC_134416.1, from coordinate 66,160,661 downwards.
TGACATGGCACTCCCAAAAGAACTTAGTCGGACAACGGGACTCACTTTCACAACAGCCTCATAGACACCTGGGCCAAAGAACACGGTATTGAGTGGGTGTATCACATCCCCTACCATGCACCAGCCTCGGGAAAGATCGAACGGTACAATGTGCTGCTAAATCCACTTTGAGAGCAGTGGGGGTTGGGACTTTCAAAAACTGGGATACTCATTTAGCAAAGGCCACCTTGTTGGTGAACACCAGAGGGTCCACCAACCGGGCTGGTCCTGCCCAAACAAAACCTCAGCGCCCCGTAGAAGGGGATAAAGTCCCTGTAGTTCACATGAAGAACATGTTAGGGAAGACGGTGTGGGTTAGTCCTGCCTTGGGCAAAGGCAAGCCTGTCCACAGGATTGCTTTTGCTCAAGGACCTGGGTGTACCTGATGGGTAATGTGGAAGGATGGGGAAGTCCGATGTGTACCTCATGGGGATTTGATTTTGGATGAGAATAGTCCATAAATAAATTGTATAAAGTTAATTGTTAAATAACCGTGTCACTGTGTGTTATCACTGTTATAATTGTTATGAGTTATACCAGTAGTATCATAGTAAGAATCATCCAGATTAGAGAAGAATGGACTTTTTTTGATGAAACCTCGCAGAGCACAGCGATGATGGAACTGGACCTGGTTTTTAAACAACTGGCATCCAGCAACTTCATCAAGATCGACATCTGCTGCAGACTGTGGGCATGGGCCGCACCAGATACATCAGCCATGAGGTCCGGATGCAGCAAGTGACCGCCCATCACCACACATCACGTCTCCTGCCACGGAAGACCATTGCGACATATGGAGCCTGAAGTCATAGATTAAATGAACTCGAAGGAGACTTTAGAGTGGTGATCCATAGAGTAACAGAATGATATCTGGAGACAGGAGAAGTGGTGGTGATCAACTGGACAATGGAGGACCTGGGCATGACGTAGATGGTATGGAATAAGGGGTGGATAATGTCCTGGGTTCGGCCAGGACAGGGTTAATTTTCACTGGAATCCAAGAAGGGACACAGTCGGGCGGGCTAACCCAACCTGGCCAAACAGAGCCGGGTATTCCATACCATGTGCCGTCATGCTGGGTTCCAGTGGGGGGGAGCTGGGGGGCGTGAACTCAGTCGAGTCTCGGGAGCACACGGTGGCTGCAGTTGGGGAGAGCGGCTCTCTGGGTTGTGCGGTTTATGTTGTGTTTTCTCCTTATTTGTATCTTTGTTGTTCCTGTTCCCTTTGTTTGCTGTTCTGTTAAACTGCCCTTATCCCGACCCACCAGCTTCTGCCTGTTTCTTTCCATTCTCCTCCGCACCCCGGCGAGGGGAGGGGCGGCCGTGTAGCGCTTTTTTGCTGGCCGCAGCCAAACTATAACGTCTAGAAAATGAGACCTATGAAAAAGTGTCAAACAGGCATGGCTTTTTGTTTTGGTTTGGCTTGGATAAATGCCAGGTGCCCACCAAAACTGCTCTATCACTCTCCCTCCTCAGCTGGACAGCGAGAGGAAATATGATGAAAGGCTCGAGGGTCAAGATAAGGACAGGGAGAGATCACTCACCGATTACTGTCACCGACAAAACAGACTGAACTTGCGGAGAAATAGGAGTTTAATTCATCACCAATCAAATCAGAGTAGGATAGTGAGAAATAAACCAGACTTTAAAACACCTTCCCCCTACCCCTCCCTCCTTCCCGGGCTGAATTTCACTCCCGTTTCTCTACCTCCTCCCCCTGAGAGGTGCAGGGGGATGGGGGTTGTGGTCAGTTCATCATACCTTTCTTCTCAGGGGGAAGACTCCTCTCACTCTTCCCCTGCTCCAGCGTGAGGTCCCTCTCATGGGAGACAGTTCTCCACAAACTTCTCCAATGTGAGTCCTCCCCACGTGCTGCAGCTCTTCACGAACTGCCCCAGTGTGGGTCCCTTCCACAAGGTGCAGTCCTTCAGGAACAGGCTGCTGCAGCGTGTGTCCCCACAGGGTCACAAGCCCTGCCAGTAAACCTGCTCCGTCATGGGCTCCTCTCTCCACCCGTCTGCAGGTCCTGGCAGGAGCCTGCTCCAGCACGGGCTCCACACAGGGTCACAGCTTTCTTCAGGCATCCATCTGCTCTGGCATGGGGTCTCTTCCATGGACTACAGGTTGATATCTGCTCCACCGTGAACCTCTGTGGGCTGCAGAGGAACAACCTTCCGCACCATGGCCTTCATGACGAGCTGCAAGGGAAGACTCTCTGCTCTGGCATATTGAGCACCTCCTACCCCCTACTTCTTCACTGACCTTGGTGTCTGCAGAATTGTTTCTTTGACATCATCTCACTCCTCTCTCTATCCCACTGCCATTTTATCGCAGTTTTTTTTCTTCCCCTTCTTAAATATGTTAACACAACGGCGCTAGCACCATCGCTGAACGGCTTGGCCTTGGGCAATGGCGGGTCCATCTTAGAGCCAGCTGGCACTGACTTAATCAGACATGGGGGAAGCTTCTCACAGCTTCTCACAGCAGCCACCCCTATAGCCCCCTATAGCCCTCCCACTACTAAAACCTTGCCATGCAAACACATAACGCTTTTCCACTGGAAGAAGAAACATTGGTGGGAGCCTTGCTAACTGTTGTCAGACACACATGTTGCATGTGTTTATGATTTCCTGTGTCTATATAAACGTGCACATAGGACTGTTGTAGGACACTACTGTTCTGCCGTTCTAGTGTCAACAGGGCAAAAAATAAGAGTTGCAACTGTAACAGTTCACAGATAAAACATTACAGAATTTTTGACAATGAGATACAGAGCTTGGTTTGATCCTGAATATAAGAAGTTTCTCAAGGAAATATTATTTCTAAGAATGTATGGTTCCAGATTTAGGCATCCTGAGATCCTTTCTTAGCCTAAGTTTTAATGGATCTTTCACTAGGAAAGAAGGGAAAGATCAAGACAGTTATACTGCAAAATGTCAGATCCAACTACTTAGTGTATTCAGGAATCAACTACTGCTGGGTTTTAATTTTAATATACAAGAAGGATATTGATTAACTATTTCAACCTTAGAGTCCCAAAAATATTGAGGACAAATAATTAAAGTGCAGGGACAAATCATTCTGTGAGATTAAGCAGTTCAGCTATGAAAAAGTTCAGCTTCACATAGGTAATAAAGTTTTGATCACTTTTCTAAAACCTGTGTGTAGAATTACACTAAAAGAAATGCACTTCTTAAAAAAAATCATATTGTCTTTCTGGAAAAATATTACAGAATATGAAACTTAACTCTCTCGTCCGCCAGCCAACCTGTTTTCTCTGTGATTCCCTATACAATGAAATTATTAGACAGAAATAAAGAAAAATCTAAATAGATACTTTATGTGTAGGCTTCCGTACAGGAGGAGAAAAGTGTCTGCAGATTTGTGACAAGATCTTTATGTCCAAATTCCTAACACTCAGAGGTTTTTTAATGTCTGCTGAAATTCTTTAGAGTTCTTAAAGTCACAATCAATTATGCACACAAAGTAATTAACTAACAAGGCTCAGCATCTAACAGAAAACTGTGCGAAAGCCATCTTTAGTAATCAAGAGTCTACTGGTTAGAGGAAGCTTCCACAGCTGCCTCTGAGACAGAATCAAACTGAGGAGACAGAGAAAAGGAATATGTTGGGGTCCATTTACACTGACAGACACTGTAGCAGAAATAACAACACTCCTTTTATCCATCCTCCTACCTACCACAGGGAGCTACTAAGGACAACATCTCAGCAAGTCTTTCCCAGTAAAGAGTGAGAAGACTTATAGTCGTTAGGTACTTTCCAGAGAAGACATACAGGTGCTGGTGAAGACAGAACTGTGAATGACACGTTCTTTATGCCACTTTGAGGAAAGAGGTATCTTTTGTACTTTTAAATGTCAGACTGTGTAAATACTCCCACCTTAGAGGGAAAGAAAGGCTTTTTATCTCCATCAATAGACACAGAAAGGTCATGAAAGCAGGGAAAAAACCCACATTATTTCATATTTCCACTTCCAGGCTTTCAACATAGTCTGTAACTTTAGTGATAATCTCTACCAATAATCCCTAGACAAAATAATTCAGAGAAATGGCTGATCTGTATTGGCATTCCTAGCATCCTTTGTAGGGACTCAAGGCCGAGGAACAATCTGATAGATGGTGTCTACAATGAACCTGCTCTAGTTGGGCTCTTTAGGTGCCTTGAAGCTCAAAAAAACCCAAACTTCAAGAATCTGTTGGGTAGCAAGGATAACGCTAGTTCTTTAACAGTTATTTCCCTTTTCCATAAGCTTCATCATTACAAGTAGTTCTAGAAAGATGATGTCCTACTTCAATATCTTTTGCGGTTCTCCTTATTATTCTCAAACTTCTAGTGGCTACGTGTATCCTATCTTGCTTTAGTTCCTTTCATATTCTCCTTGCTTTTCTGTCACAGAATAATGCTTTGTAGGTCTTATTCTACCTATTTTTAGCAATTCTAGAAATATTCCACAAATATTGTCTTCCTCGAATTGTATGTGCCTCTTTCTCAAACTTGTACAAGCACGAGAATGCAAATATGCAAGACCATGTTTACTCTGAGTCTACAGAAAATAGACTAGTCAATAAGATGTTGCTTCTTTGGTATTAAAATTGCAATATCTTCTCAGCCTTACAGATAAAGTCTCATATTCCCAAGTCATCTTTAATTTTGAAGATCTGTTCTGTTCAAACAGACCTCATTTTCAATCGTTCAAATAACTGATCATGAGCTGTAAAAAATGCCTATATAGATGTTTTGCTTTTCACATACAAAAATTAGCACAATGTTTTCCCTTCAAAGTCTGATATTTAAAGTATTCATAATACTCAAAAGTTTAGCCAGTCTAACATCTGCAGATATTCATACAGCTTTCTCTTTTCCTTCACTGGTCGCCATCACAGAAACGAGGGGACCTAATATATACTTACAAATATCTGAAGGGTGGGTGTCAGGAAGATGGGGCCAAAGTCTTTTCAGTAGTGCCCAGCGACAGGACAAGGGGCAATGGGCACAAACAAGCACAGGAAGTTCCGTCTGAACATGAGGAAGAACTTCTTCCCTCTGAGGGTGACGGAGCACTGGAACAGGCTGCCCAGGGAGGTTGTGGAGTCTCCTTCTCTGGAGATATTCAAGACCCGCCTGGACAAGGTCCTGTGCAGCCTACTGTAGGTGACCCTGCTTCGGCAGGAGGGTTGGACTAGATGACCCACAGAGGTCCCTTCCAACCCCTACCATTCTGTGATTCTGTGATTCTGTGGTTCATTACCCTTAAACTATTTTATTTGTGCATTTTCAGACCGCATAAAAAATCTTTTCTTTCTGTGTTTGATCAGAAAACATTATCACAACAGGAGTGTAAACAAGGATTCAAGAAGTACAGAAAACCAGATCGTTTTCCTTTCACCACAAAAGTCTTGTCAGAAAAGGCTCCAGGGTAGATATGATTTATCTTTATTCTTGTTTAATCAAAATTTTCAGGTTTTACATTGCCTTTAATTTGTAAGTTAGAAGCTGAAGAAATTAGTACCCTTGTGATTTACATGTCCCCATTTTCTCATCACATGCATCAAGACTAAATAATTCTCTGCAGTTTGTCTGTAGTTATCATCGCTATCAGCCAAACACCTTCTCATATTCATGACAGATTCTGAACGCACTGAATTTGCCAGTTTGGTGATTTGCAGAAAGCTATGACAAACATTTCTGGAGGAAAAAATGGTTTTTTAGATGCATACCACAGGCATATTACCAGCCTGTCTGCTGAACATGCTTGTTGTTGTGGTATGGAAGCATATGATCTCAACAAGCTAAGTTTCTTTAGTGCCATCACATTTGATGTCAGAGAGAAAAAAAACAGCAGTAGGGAAAGAGTTCCTGATAGTGATAAGGAGAGGTAGCTATATATTGAATAAGTTGCTCAAGTATTTTAAATATCAAAATAATAGATTCCTTAAAATTATGTGAACTTCATGAGATATTGGGAAGGCTTGATTTGTACAGCATTAAAAATAGCCCAGTGCTTCTAACAGAAGTATTCCACTGCTGTTTGCATCTGAAGACGATGAATCCTTATGGATTTGGAACAGTTCTAAGTTTTTCCTCCAAAATACATAACTGATAAATAATGTTACTGTTTCTGCTCCCAAGGGCTCACCATCCACTGCTACTGTGAGTAGTAGCTGTCTTATGTTGGTTTTTATGGAATTTTTTTTTTAACATTGTCATATAACAGGTTGGTAAACGTATGCCTCATTCTCCGCTTTTTGTTGGTATTCCCTTTTACTTTCACTGCACAAGAACTTTTAGCTTAAAGGGAGGCAGAGGCACTAAGGAGAGTATGTGTATGGACATGCAGTATTAATTACTATTAAAAACTTAAATAACTGCAGTTTCTGCCGCTCATCCACAGTTTCATAGACAGGTTGCTTCCACTCTTGGATTTTCAAATGGGAAAGCAGAGTTTCTCTGCTTCTTTATAGCTGTGTAAAATTCTCGGTAAAAGTCATCTTCCTCTAAAACATAGTTAATCTTCTTCCCTGTCCTCCTACAAAAGCAAAAATCTTACATAACTTTGTTTTTCTTCCAAATAGTTGTGGTCTCCACTATCTAACCTCTCCTATTGCATTGAATAAATATCAAAAAATCAGGTAGAACTTTGTTAGAAGCCAATTAAGATGTTTCATGCTGATTAGTTAGGTAAACAAGCAGTTAAGATGTTGGAAGGAATGCAAGAGTTAAAAAAAAAATCTTGAACTTTTTAAACTGCATTGAAGATTAGGCATATTGGGCAGAACTATGAGAAATGTTCAAACACTCGTAGTGCTGCAATTTTTTGTCAAAGTAATAAAACCCTTTGGAATCCCTAACCAAATCAAAGACAAATGGGAAGAGACAAAGCTAAGTCATTGCATATCTTTGTTTAAAGAAGATGGGGCACTGGTACTGGTTTTAAAAAGAATACATATTTTACCCTGCAAAAGCTTTCAGTCTTCTCAAGCTATCCACATTGAAAGACTCTTAGAGTGACATATCACCTGACTTTCACTGTTTCCCACAGTGCTAACTATGCCTGAATTTATTTGCCTAGACTTCCTTCTAAAATCAATGGAGAGAAGTTAATCATCTGACCCATCTTAGATACCTACCTCAGGATGAGAGGAATCACATCTTTCAAGTAACTTTCAAGATTTTAAAGGAAAACTAAATGACTAGCTTGTATGCTAACTCTGAATTTTGATGAGATCAATCTCATTCCACAATCTAGATGGTACTCAGTATGAACATCACAAAAAAATTCAAATGTATGGGCCTACTTGTTCATAAAAGCCTGGAACTCAGCTACAGTGCTGAGATTAATATACGTATTCAAGCAGTGGCAAACTGTATGGACAGCTAGTACCTATTCAAAGTATTTGGAAAAATTTTGCTAGACATTTTCTCCACAGCAGCTTTCATAAATTTCCTCCCTCCCATCCTAGAGCAGAGTATCATTACTCTCATTATACCTACACATTTATTAGTCAAATGAACTTGCAATGAGACTCAACCTTATAAAATAAAATCCATATTGTTAACTAACATTATTGAAACACATACATTGCACCAAGCAGTGCTAACAAGGATGTTAACTTTGTATATAAATCTGGCCTGTTTATAATTCATGGTGGCAGCTGAGCTAGCTGTGGATAAGGTCAGTTGGACATTGGAAGCTCCTTAGTACTCAACATATTTTGAGTTTTACCTATCATAAAACCTACTTTGGAAAAGCCAGTTTAGGATGTCAGTAAAATGCCAGGCAGATGCTGCTATATTGTTCTTGTGCCTAAAAATGCTCTTTCAGAGTAGCACCACATCTTGTTCTGTCTCCCAACATATATTGACAGAAGTCTACCGAACAATGGGCTGTTTCAGTTTCTGTTGAAATCAAGAGGAATGATGTCATCAGTTTCTTCAGGAAGACTTTTGTAGTTCTCCATTAGTATACAATGCATACACTATAACAAAATATATATCTTTGCATAGCATGTTACCTACAACAAATGTATCATATTATGATTAATAATGAAAGCATATGGAAAGGGGAGCAAGATATATGTATGTAGAAGACAGTCACGAGAGATTATGTTGTTCTAGTAGTTACTTCTGAAAGTTAGAATCAACAGCTCCTGTCAAAAAATACACATTTATCTAATTATTTAAAAGGACTGAGTTCTGCATTATTGTAGACATTGCCAAGACAAGATAAGCTTATGACAGGCATACTGAAGCAATTATGTAGGGTATTGTTGAAAATATGACAGGCCATAACTCTTGTGGAACTCCCCTTGCATATTAATACAGAATTCAGCAGAAGGTTTTGATGAAGTTAAATGCTTTGACAGAATAAATTTGACCTTTGCGACAAAATAAAACTTTGTTTTCAAAGTTTCCTGCTCTCTCTGGTAGCAAAACCATTAAATTACAGCACGGCAATATTTTTTTCCTCTGACAGAGGAGGTAGTTTATGTGATACATTGCATACGTGTTGCGCAGCTAGCATGCTAGATATTTTTCTTCATTTAAAATATTATCAGTTTTTATTTTGGTATTTTCAAATAGAAAAATTTAAGAAATTATGAGTAAAGTGCTACATTAAGTATCCCAGTATTTTATAGACTAGTCAAGGAGCTAACACTTCCCTTACTGAATCACAATATATAAGACCACTATCAAAATGCATTTCCTAGTAACAAAATCTAATGGCAGTATCAGTCATAGAAACCAACAGGTACAAGTCAGGATTCCATGTGTGTGTAAATCTAATTCCATTTGCAAAGAACTTGTGAAGTCATCCAGAATTCATCATCAAAATGAAGGATTTTTTTCAATTTTGATAAAGTTCAGCAATATGAATCATTGAACAATTAGTCTAAATTTAGAATTTGAATGATCTTGAAGCTCAGAAGTGATACGTCACCCAGACCTAAACAGAAGGAAAAATTCCTGATTCATTTCACACAACAGAACTGCACACTGAAACCTTCAAATCTATACAAAATCAGTTGTTGTTATATATAACTCAGCAAATGTAGTGAATTTGGTCAAGAAAGAAACTTAGAACAATTTAACATAGTTAGGACTAAATTTCAGGTCTACAAAGTGTACCTCCTAATTTTTTAGGTAAAACCACCCCCTTTTATACTTGATACCTTGGCAGAAAAACAAGCAGGGAAGAAATAGAGTGCTGCTAGATGAGCAACATCTGAGAAAAATGCTTGGGAAAGAAGAGGGGTTTCTTAAGTACATACAAAGGTTAATTTCCAGACACCGGTTTAAAATAGCTAAATAGTTTTACCAGCAATAGAATTAAATACCAACTAGCTGTAAGTTCTTTGAAGTGCATCTCAAGCCAGTTGTCAGGAACTGTCCCAGTTCTTATTCAGCCTTCTTGAATTGTTTGCAATAGTTTCTTAAAAAAAATAATTTAGAAAAAAAATAATCAACTTTGACTTTTCTGTATTACATATGCTTTGACTTGAGTAAGTTTACAGATCTCTGTTTTGTGTGCAAGACAGTAAACACAAAATGTCTTTGGACAGCAGCCTGATTCAGAGACTGCTGTTTTAATGAGAAGTGACTTGAAAACATATTAGTACAATTTCACTGTAAATGTTGCTTTTTTGTTTATAAATAAGGCTCAGTCTACAGAAATTACTATTATTAATGTGATCAAAAGCTCTCTCTTCACTTAATGTGTGACTTAACAGAAACAGAACAGAAGTTCAGACCAAAGATAATTGGGGAAGGGGAACTACAAGAACCAAACTGCTCAGGCATCATAATGCCTCTTTTTTCTGTGTGTTTTATGCATATGTGTGTGTGTGTGGAAGAGAGAGAGAGTATGACAAATGATTTTCATCTCTACCACAGTGCTGAGCTGATTCCCTTAGTCTTTCTGATTAGTGGAAACCATAGGCCTTTACTTATCTTACAATATTTCTCCACCTTGTGAAGTTGTAAGAAAACCTCCTGCATTAAGAAACACAATGAAGTCACTGAAGTGTGAGGAAGATCTAAAAGCATTTTGCAATGTTCTGCTTGTCTGTACATTGGTTTCCTCTTCCTCACTGGAAAATTCCCGTGACCAATGAGTCGTCTTCTGCTTTGGAAGGAACATTCTAGAGAATGACTAACAATTCTTTGCTTTTTGCAGTTTTTACTTTTGTTTCCGTAGTTTAGGAAACAAAGCTCAGCAATAAAGACTGTTAAATTTCCTTTGAGCCACAGAGCACAGTGAACTTGTCTTCACCACTTATGTGGATCTACTATTTTCACTAAACTTTTTCAAGTATGTCCTAATTGCTCTGAATTGAGTTTAAACCAGGCAAATTTCAAAGAGGTCCTCATCCCAGTCTTATCATTTACTTTGGTAAAATACATTATTGATTGTGTAACTAAAACATTCCCACAAAAGAAAGAAATTTAAAAAGCACTACTCTAGTACACAAAGATGGAGCTCCTCTTTTGGCAAGTCAGCTCTCACCTTCAAATCTAGCCCACACTGGGGAGTTATCCGAGTTATCTTATGTTGCTGCCTTTCAAAATGCTTCTTCTCATCTCTCACCTGTCTTTCCCTTATTAGCATTCTGTATGTTTTGATTTCATAACAGGAATTCATATCTGAAAAACAGCTTTGTCATCAAATACGGATGTAGCAACTTGGCTTTCCTTTTCCCTGTTTTCTGGAATTAATTTTTTCCAGTTTCATCTTCTCGTTCTCCCTTCTCTTCTCTCCCCCAACCAAATTCTCTGACTGTATTCCTTAATTAGTGCGTCAATTATAACTTGCAATATTTTCCTGAAAAATATTTGGGGACGTGGTTATTCATCCTCCATAATATTTCTCAGAAATACTCACTGCACATTTTTATTTCCATTTATAGCTCACCTTTAGCTTGTCATGCAGATCACACAAGCCATATAACTAATGCAGCTGACAGATGTGGCAGTTCTCATGCTTTTGCTTATCTGACACAGGCTTGTGCTTATTGAACACAGGTGTATACCTATTGGACACAGGTGTGTGCTTTTGCCACATCTTCATCTGCTTTGGGCTCTTAGCAATACAGGAAGTGTAAAATCTTTAGCATAAAGTTAGATTACAAATTAGAAGTGGAAGACTATCTCCAGATTTCAGTGTTCAAGTTTAAAAAGATATATGTATAATTGTAGCTTGCATTGCAAAATACTACATAGTTTGGAAAGATGTGCTCATCCATTTGTGTTTATGAAAACAAACAGAATTCCTGAAGTGTAGCCTTTAAAATCTTGCTGAAGTCCTGCCACTTCAAGTGCAAACATACAGTTAAAAAAAAATTTAAAAATAAAAACCACAAAACCACCAGATGTCAGCTAAGAGCCTTTAATTAATGCAGATGCAATTGTCACAATACCGTGAGTTAAGTGGCTTCCATAAGGTCACAGAAAATATATTTACACTTAGATTCCCTGTCTACTTTTCCTGACTCCCTGACCTACTCTCCAGGTCAGATATATGAAAGATCTTGCACACTGTGTTCCTTATTCTTCTACAGTTACAGACCTGTCTATCTGTGTTTTGCTGTCACTCCTAACTGGAAAACAGTGGTTAAAGATGCTCCTGTTACCTTATACATGACTCTACACATTGTCAAGACTTTCTTATCAGCTATCCTTCCTGTATATGTATGCAGTGCTAAATTGCGTAGCCTGTTCATTGCAAAGTGCAGAAGTGCCTGAAGTGAAAATGGAATTAGAAGGAACAGTGTGGGTTTATTAAAGTATACTTAAAGTAAAAGTTTAAAGTTTATTAAAGTATCTTTTAGCACCCATCTACAAGAAGGGTCAGAAGGAGGATCCTGGGAACTACAGGCCTATCAGCTTAATGTCAGTGCCAGGGAAAATTATGGAGCAATTCATCTTGAGTGCGCTCACTGGGCATATGAAGGACCACCAGGCAATCCAGCACAGCCAGCATGGGTTCATGAAAGGCAGGTCCTGCTTGACCAACCTGATCTCCTTCTCGGACCAGGTGACCCACCTAGTGGATGAGGGAAAGGCTGTGGATGTTGCCTACGTGGACTTTAGTAAGGCCTTTGACACTGTTCCCCACAGCAACCTCCTGGAGAAACTAGCTGCCCGTGGTTTGGATGGGTGTACTCTCTGCTGGATAAAGAACTGGCTGAATGGCCGAGCGCAGAGGGTGATGGTGAATGGAGTTAAAACCAGGTGGTGTCCGGTCACAAGTGGTGTTCCCCAGGGCTCACTTTTGAGTCCACTCTCGTTCAACATCTTTATCAAAGATCTGGGTGAGGGGATTGAGTGCTCCCTCAGGAAGTTTGCAGATGACACAAAGCTGGGTGGGAGTGTTGATCTTCTTGAGGGTAGGAGCATTCTGCAGAGCAATCTGGACAGACTGGATCGATCGGCCGAGGTCAATTTTATGAGTTCCAACAAGGCCAAATGCTGGGTCCTGCACTTGGGTCACAACAACCCCATGCAACACTACAGGCTTTGGGAGGAGTGGCTGGAAAGTTGCCCGGCAGAAAAGGACTTCGGGGTGCTGGTTGACAGATGGCTGAACAGGAGCCAGCGGTGTGCCCAAGTGGCCAAGAAGGCCAGCGATATCCTGGCTTGTATCAGGAACCGTGAGGCCAGCAGGAGTAGCAAGGTGATCGTGCCCCTGTACTCGGCACTGGTGAGGCAGCATCTCGAGAAAGATGAGGAGCTACTGGATAGAATCCAGCAGAGGGTTACAAGGATGATGAGGGGACTGGAGCATCTCTCCTATGAGGAAAGGCTGAGGGAGCTGGGCTTGTTCAGCCTGAGGTAGAGAAGGCTGTGAGGGGACCTTACAAATGCTTATAAATATCTGAAGGGTGGGTGTCAGGAGGATGGGGCCAAAGTCTTTTCAGTAGTGCCCAGCGACAATACAAGGCTCAATGGGCACAAACTGAAGCAGAGGAAGTTCTGTCTGAACATGAGGAAGAACTTCTTCCCTCTGAGGGTGACGGAGCACTGGAACAGGCTGCCCAGGGAGGTTGTGGAGTCTCCTTCTCTGGAGATATTCAAGACCTGCCTGGACAAGGTCCTGTGCAGCCTGCTGTAGGAGATCCTGCTTCGGCAGGAGGGTTGGACTAGATGACCCACAGAGGTCCCTTCCAACCCCTAACATTGTGTGATTCTGTGAGCTGCTGGAGCGTTTCCAAAGAAGGGCAACAAGGCTGATGAGGGGTCTAGAGAACAAGTCTTTACGAGAAGCAGTGAGGGAGTTGGGGCTGTTTAGTCTGGAGAAGAGGACGTTGAGGGGGGACCTTGTTGCTCTGTACAGCTACCTGAAAGGAGGTTGTAGTGAGACAGGTGCTGGTCTCTTCTCCCAACTAACTAGCAACAGGATGAGAGTCAATGGCCTCAAGTTGTGTCAGGGGAGATTTAGATTGGATATTAGGAAAAATTTTTTTACTGAAAGAGTAGTCAGGCATTTGAGTAGGCTGCCCAGGAAGGTGGTGGAGTCACCATCCCTGGAGGTGTGCAAAAAACGTGCGTATGCCGCACTTCAGGCTATAGTTTAGTAGGCATGATGGTGTTGGGTTGATCGTTGCACTTTGTGATCTTAGAGGTCTTTTCCGGTCTTAATGTTTCTGTGATTCTATGGTCTTAATCTGCTAACAATTAATAAGTTTATGAGTGTCTTCAAATCATACTTTTGTCATGGTTTTTTTCACTGTGCTGAGTCAAGCATATGAAATTGATTTGAAGATTTGTATATTTTCTATAGTCCAGTCTTTCACAGAATGTATTTAGATCTAATTATCCAGAAAAGGTAATGATATCCTTTGGTAACGAAACTGCTCCTCTGCAATAATGACAGCAGCATTGTCATACTTGCCTTTTTAAAGTAACTTAGGTAATAACCACTTTAATTATAATATTTTTAGAATTTCCTATTACTGTATAGGACTTCTTATCCTTGTTAATGACAAAAACAAGCAACAACTCCCCCCACCCACATGTTTTCTGCAAACTTGTATGGCACTTTGCAACAATAAAGTAAAACTCTTTGTTGTATGCGGCACACTGGAAAGATAAATTCTGTTTCATGAAAGTCATTCATTCACTTTGTCTGCATGGACAGAACAAACAAAAAAAAAAGATGAACTTCTGCAACACTGGAATCAATAGACATTTAAAAACTGAATGAATTTAACTCACACAGAACACGTATTAGATTAGATTGGAGACCATCTATGTAATTCCCTGAGTCATTTTTGCATAGATTCGTACACGAAAGGATACTATAAATTTATGTGAAAAAAAAATTTCACAAAGATTCTACCTACTGATTGCTTTATTAAGTCTCCTAACTCTTTTATTGCTGTGAAGGGAGAAAGCAACAACAACAAAAAAAATCTGAGCCAAGGAATATGTGTATAGAGGATATCAGTGTACATTCCAGCAGAATGCATGTTTACCTCAATGTGCACTGCACCTCTCATCTCTAGGGAAAACCTAAACAGAATGTAGAAATTCATCATGCTTAAGTGCCTGAAAATAATTACTTTTATTTACATAATAATTTTAAGAGTCTCCTACTCACTGTCATACACAAATGTAGGTTCATAAATATACATTATCTTTGAGAAAGCGTACAGGTATAATATTTTCTTCATTTCTGCTTCATGTTATGGTTTGTTTTTCTCTTTAGACCCTAATGTCGGCTGTCCACAAACCAGAACCATTAGGACAGTTGGAGAGAGTGATTCTTGTAGGTGCTTATTCTTTTCTTTTGTTTCTGAGCTTATTCTCCAGACTGTGGTGCTGCAGAAATCATCTGCCACCATTAGGCCTGTTCCTCTGCTAGGGCAACAAAACATACTGTAAATGCATTTATTCAAAATATTCATCAATATTTCATCACAACATCACCCTCATTCAAGCACGTGACTTGAATCCTGAAGCTGCATTCAGTTATTAATGAACATTTTTTCCACAGGTTTTGTTGGTGAAATCTACATTAATTATTAAATTACCACTTATGCTTTTGTAATATGATGATGTTACTAGCTTAGGTATTATGGCAATCTGTCAACTGCCTACATATTCCTTTCAGGCTCCTTTCTCTCTTTGCAGTTGATGACCTAGACAGTGTATTGTATGCATGTATACAAATACAATGTATGCATACACTTATGTATACACACACACACACAACTTCATTATGAATGCAATACTTTGCATACATACAAAGTGAGTCTGACAGAAGTGACTTGGCCAAAGTTTATACAGTTTATTCTGCTGGAGCTAAAAAGTACTAATAACTTTTTGTCTTCTTTGTAGAACTATGCTCTCCTTCAGTAGAAGTGAAAGTTGAATTTTTAGTTGTCACTATATTTAGTTTATTTTCTATAATATTTTAATGCAACTAAATTTATTTTCATGTAAGATGTGTATGATGAAGAAAGTTTTACAGAGCTTTGTACAGGAACATTGTTTTGTGTTAGAGAGACTGAGCATAGCTGACAGTTTTACAAATATTAGTAATAATTTATTGACTTAAGTACCTAGAGTTCTTGGCCGTGATACATAAACTTGGACTGTATTATCAGTTTTATCTACATTTTAGGAGAAAGAATTAAAAAAATAAAAACATGTAACTTTTTTTACAAAGTCTGTCACATTTATTTTTTTAATGAAACCACCTTTGCAACATTCCCTCTCTGAGTGCTTTTGCTTTAGGTAATTTTTACCATAAAAAAGAGACTTTAAAAGCAGGATACATACAAGTTAAGAGCATAAAGCATTTATCTGTTTGCTAACACGCATAAAGACCTAAGACCAGCAAGCAACAGTTTTGACGTTAATATGTATTCTCACCACTCTTTGGAGACACCCAGTGGATTTTTCCCAGCCAGGCAGTTGCACTTGATGTAGGCAAAAGTCAGCCTTAGGTGCTCTATAGTGCAAGCTGATCCTGAAAAGTGCCAAGTTACTCTCTTCTGAATTCCCCCTAGTAATTTTTAAGGTTTTATACCATTTCATATCAGTGCTTTCTCTCTTGAATCTCTGACGTCCTATCTCCATCTTACTTGTCAAACTTCTGTTTGCTTTTATTTGTCTCATCTTACTTAACTTTAGTCCCTGTACTTTTTCCCACTTCATCACGAATTTGGTCCATAAAAGTAAGTCACAGTCACACACAGCTATGTTGCATGACATCAGGCCTCGATTCAAAAAGAGGTGAACCTCTGGAAGTTAAGTTAAGCTTTATCACTAAAAAAGCAGACATAGTGCCCATTCCACCATCTTTGCTGTCTTTGGTGCAAAAGTCAGGTATACAGATGGAAGTAAGAATTTGCAAACTGCAAAAGTTAAATGTAATGCTGTTCATCAGCCAAAGTATTTTATCTCTGTTGTTTGCTGAAACTATTATGTTCTCTTGGGAAAATATGAAATCATCCTCTTCCTACGGTTAACTTTATGAGTAACATAGTTAAAATCAACATTGTGATGTTGTTTTTGAATAATTACGACAATTTTTCTATAGATTATATTTGTAATTTCTCTACTTTATTTCAAATCCAGGATTACATTCAACAGTATTTGCCATAATAAAGTATTGTCAAAGATGATTCAGGTACTACACTATACTTGCATGACAAACCCAAAACGTGCAACAGAAATGCATAACTAGCTGAAGATAATAAATATACCCCAAACAACTGACAATAAATTTAGCTACGGCAATCTTTGTTTTCCATACTGGACCCACACTTAGAGGCTTTGAATTTTGAAATCTGATAAGAAATCAAATTCTGAATTTGCTTACAGATCCCAGTATAGATTGAAGGGAGAAGGAAAAAAAGGACTGACCATTTTTAAGCTTTAGAGCTGTGATCCTATAAAAATAAACTCATGAACTTGTAGATTAATGTGTGTGATTTCTACCTATATTGCCCCCAGATCAAAACTCTTGATTTGAATGTATTTAAAGCTGGGCCTGTCTGAAATGTAAGACTAATCCTGAGTTTCATGATCTAGGCCCATGTAAATAGCAAATTAATCACCAAAACAATTATGGACAATGGGAACACTGTTTCTAATACTTCAGAACTTCTGCTTCCCATTTCAGTAGGATTCAGAACATATGAAGAAGTGCAAAAAAGTTATCCTGACCTATGAACTTCAAGAAAGCGCTTGGAAGACAAGGGCAAGGTTTATGCTAGGTGTTATTTCTCCTTGAAATTTAATGGCTACTTTACCGTTAATCCATAGCTGTTCAGAAAATGAAAGCCAAGCAGTACAGGAAGATCAAAAGAGATTCCATACACATCTATTGCATTTCTGTGTAAATAATAAATAGGGTTCCATTCTGCTAGACATGTAAAAATACAAGCTAAACAAGCAACCCATGTCATGAAAGCCCTGAAGTCTACAAAAAATATTTTTTAAGAGAATTTTCTGTAGAATAAAACAGAAGTCTTGAGTATCCTCATTTAATTCAGTTTAATTATCTCTAGTAACAACATTAGAGAGAAAGGCACAAATCTGTTCTGACACCTTACCCGTTGTCAGGCAGGTCCCACAAGCAAAATAGTTTCAATCCCTTTTTTGCCATCACTTATACTCTGTTGTTCCCTTCACCTGTACAGCTCTTCAGTGAAGCCTCAGTGCTGAAGTTATGTCCCTTACTTTCATCAGAGTTTTTATCATTTATGGCCTGGCAGGAATCAGTTGCTGATAACACAATATGGAGGCAAGGTCAGTCTAGAAATAAAATGTAAGGGATTATTTATCCAAGAGCTATCAGATATGCTTTCCTCTTATTTTAGAATCATAGAAATCATAGAATCATAGAAAGTTTTGGGTCAGAAGGGACCCCTAGAGGTCATCTAGTCCAACCCTCTGCAGCGAGCAGGGACACCGCTAACATAAAGGAAAGATATGACACTACCACTGAGTCCTGCCTGGATGAAGTGTAACAGGAAAAAAACAATTGTGGGCTTTTTCTATTAAGATTGAATGGATTACAGGCAGTAAAGCGAGAAAACCTAAACAATCCTCAGGTTGTTTTGTATCTTTTTTTGCCCAAAACCTAATCTGTTGATTTTTATGAAACACTTTGACACTTCTGTGTCAAAATTACTTTGTGTCTATAAAGCAAGCCTTAGAACAGCAATGCAAGGCGACTGTGTATTTGAAATCAGAATTTATTTTTATTATTTTCATTTGTTTTTCTCCCAGAGAGCAGAAGGTAAAGCCAGGATATTTACTCTTTCAGGTTGGTCATGAAAATTATTTTCTTTCTAAATGTTTGACTATACATTTCTTTCAGGCATACACAGTATACATGGAGACTTCTCAAGAGATAACATTGCCATTTCTGCTGCAATAATTTAACACCAGAAAATCCAGAAAGAAAAATCCCTCTCTGGTGAATGAAACTGATAACGGTGGCCAACTGAACAAGGACAGACTAGTAAACAGTACATTATTGCCAACACATTCCCAAGGGCCCATATTCAGCCTAGTCCAGAGTTTAGCCAGGAGACCGTGAAGGGAAGGACAGACTCCGCTGTGACAAAGTTGCAAGTAATATCTGAAGCACAAGGAGAAGAGAGTTTGCAACATCTTCCCCTTTAACAGGGAAACTCCTACCACAACAGAAAAGAGCTAAGGACCCTGAAACTGCAGTAAAGTAGACTGACACAGAGAAAGGATCTTGGTATTGCTTAGGCTCATCCATTGTGTTACTTTTTCAGTCTACTTGAAGCAATAGGGAAGAAACATTTCAAATTACCTAAGTTGTCTCATGAAATTTGGTATCTCTGTATTAGCCCAAGGGATATCTGGCAAAGCTAAAAACAGACAAAAAAGTGCCCAACAGTGGTGGAGCCCATATAGTACCCCCATGAATTAGTGTTTTCAGTGATGGTCAAGCAGGGAGAGCCTGCTCACAACATCTCACTGAACAAGTCTGGATAGAAGTCTGAACACTGGGCATCATTTTGTGTAGGGTCATGGCGGAGTTAAAGCTTAGCTGATTTTTCACTGCATTTCTGGCCACGCTTATGTACTTATTACCTCACCTAAAAATGAAACACAGCTGTTCAAGCATCAAATTTAAGTCTTTAGACTTCAGAAAAGTAAGACATACACAGTTAATATGGAAAGTTTCTGGATTTAATGAAGCAGTAGGTAACTTTTATGTGTGCGTAAGTAACCAAGAGAAAGTAAAAGCTCTGTCTAGTTCCAGACCTATACACGTTTGTGGCACTGATAGTATCTCTGTGCAGCTGAACTCTCCTTTAGAAATATGTAATGGCCAAAGAAAATAACAGTGGATCAGTGGAACAGGAACAATGAGAACAGTCAAATGATAATAAAATGAAATCTGTAGGAAGAACAAGAAGAAAAGGAATAATGGCAAAAACCCACAATCATTATAAAAAAGAACAGTGGAACTGTATATTAAGAACTGGAAGGGAAAACCAGCAAAAGGTCTAGGGTCACCACAGAAAATGGAGCTCAAGAAGTGAGAAAGATTAAAAGATTAGTATTTTTCCCCAACAGGAACAAAGCAAGCATTTTGTAGAAAGTTTTGTATTGTATTTTTTCCAGAGTGAGTGAACTTTGAGTAAATTTTAAATGATTTCACTAAAAGCTACAATGGATGCTGGAGTGCCTAATACTGCCCCTACAGCTTTCTGAAGCTTGTTACTTCTACTGTTCAAGACCTCTGATCATTCTTTGCCATTATTTTCTCTAGGTAAAACTGCCGGTTGCTGCTGATACAGTTCTTCAGTGATAGAAATGGAGACCACTTCTTTAAAATGAGGCTTGTAAGGATTTGCCTTATAATAAAGAAAGAGCAAAGTCAAGTAATTATATTTTCTTCTTTTGCTCCTTTCCCCTATGTTCATGGTCTGTCTTCCTCCCCACACATGCCCGTTTATGACCACTCGGGGTCGTAAATGGGCATGTGCAAAGGAACATTGGCATATGCTAATGAGTTCATGGAAAATAATTAATATGCAAATCTTTTCTCAGGACTCCGATGAATATGTATGTAAAACTTGTATATAAGATATGCATTTAACCTGAACAGACACACACAACTGGAGGAGAAACCCCCTGTGTCCAGCACTGCAATAAGAGAACACCTGCTTCATAGTCTTCTGACTATTGAGTCTTTAACTCCGGCTTTTCACGGTGTCAGGGAAGAGCAACTGACGTCGTCTATCTGGACTTGTGCAAGGCATTTGACACTGTCCTACATGACAACCTTGTCTCTAAACTGGAAAGATATGGATTTGATGGCTGGACCACTTGGTGCGTAAGGAATTGGCTGAATAGTTGCACTGAAAGAGTTGCAGTCAATGTCTCAGTGTCCAAATGGAGACCAGTGACGAGCGGTGTTCCCTCAGGGGTCGGTATAGGGACCGGTGCTGTTTAACATCTGTCAGCGACATGGGCAGTGGGATTGAGTGCACCATCAGCAAGTTCCTCAACAACACCAAATTGAGTGGTGCCGTTGACACACTGGAGGGAAAGGATGATATCCAGGGGGACCGTGACAGGCTTGAGAGGTGGACACATGCAAACCTCATGAAGGTCAACAAGGCCAAGTGCAAGGTCCTGCACCTGGGTCAGAGTAATCCCGAACACAAATACAGGCTGGGGAGAGAATGAATTAAGAGCAGCCCTTGAGAAGGACTTGGGGATGCTGGCTGATAAAAAGCTCAACATGACTCAGCAGCGTGCATTCACAGCCAAGAAGGCCAACCATATCCTGGGCTGCATCTATAGAAGCATGGCCAGCAGGTAGAGAGACATGATTCTGCCCCTCTACTCTGCTCTGGTGAGACCTCACCTGGGGGCCTGAGTCCAGCTCTGGAGCCCTCAGCAAAGGAAAGACATGGGCCTGTTGGAGTGGGTCCAGAGGAGGGCCACAAAAATGATCATAGGGATGGAACACCTCTCCTATGCAGAAAGGCTGAGAGAGTTGGGGCTGTTCAGCCTGGAGAAGAGAAGGCTCTGAGGAGAGATTCTGACAGTCTTCTAGTACCTGAAGGGGACCTACAAGAAAGCTGGAGAAGGACTGTCTACAGGGATGTGTAGTCACAGGACAAGGCGTAATGGCTTTAAACTGAAAGTGGGTACATTTAGAATAGATATAAGAAAGAAATTTTTTACTCTGAGGGTTGTGAAGCACTTGTATAGGGTGTGCAGAGAAGCTGTGGATGCCCTCTCCCTGGAGGTGTTCAAGGCCAGGTTGGATGAGTCTTCGAGCAACATGGTCTAGTTGAAGATGACCCTGCCCATGGCAGGGGGATTGGAACTAGGTGATCTATAAGGTCGCTCCCAAACCAAGCCATTCCATGATTTTGTGAACTGTAAAAAGTCTGTGAAACTGCCTTAATTAAATTCTTTGTAAGACAGCATGGGTATTTGCTACCACGAGCTTTACATTAGGTTTTGAGTTGATTTCACTCAAATTTTTCCATTACATTAGCAAATTATTTGGCTTTTTTTAATTCCTTACCTGAAACTCAAAGGAAATAATATTAGGTTATTAGAAATCTCCATTAACAACTGTATTTACCTCCTACGGATAGTCCCATATAGAGCCACTACTATATGTTATGTTACTGGCACCAGTCCTGCAATTAAATCTAAACTGGAGCAATGTGAAAAAAATTATGTTGTAATTCTCAGTTATAATCTTCTACACTGAAAAAAAGATAGAATACTAGATCTTTTAGGAAGGTTTCCCCCCCTAATATTCCTTCTTCTCTTCAGTAATACAAATGGCATCCCTTGTCACATGAATTGAGATATATTTTCCACTATAAGAACCAATCTTCATTTATTTCAGCTACACATAATTCGAACTATTTAAATGTTTTTCAGATTCAGTGTCTGCCTGAGAAATCTTTAAAAACAAAATATGAAACAACAAAAATGGTTTTTTATTGCCAGAGGTACAGAGCAAAAATGCAAACTCTTTCCCATTACAAAATTCTTGCAGCCTTATCCTTGACAAACTTTAGTGCCTTGCCTTGTTCAAGGAATTAGACTTCAAGAACAAGTCACATCAGTGTCATGACACTTCTTGTGCAAAACCAAGAAAAATATAGAATATATCTTCAAATAATAAACTTTAAAAATGAATTTATTGGGACACAGGGATATTTTTTTTCACTTGGGACACTCCATAGATTGTAGGGAACTGTTCTAAAAGTTTTCTTTGCCATCACAGTTCCTATGGATGAGTAGTTTGCAAAAGCATCTGCACACAGTAATACATCCTCACAGAGCATTTGCAATCTCCTTACAGCTCTGGTGTATTTCACCTGACTGTACTGGGCTTCCTCTGACCCTGCTGAGTGTAACGGTAATTTACACTTTTAAAAGATGGGATAAGCTTCTTCGTTTTGATGGTATACTAGCACTTGCCCACACAGGGAATTAATACAAGATAGCTTGTGGGCTCTGAATCCCTGTCAGGTTTACTTTCTCTTGCATCTGTGGCCCAAACAGAGCTACAGGCTGCTTAGCTGTTTGATCTAATGTCTGTATGGTATGTCCTGAAATTTTATTTCGTGATTACCTGTTTTTTTTTTCCATGGTGTTCTAGTCTTGACCAGCTCATAGGGAAAAAGGGAGATTCTAGAGTAAGTGGTAAAAAAAAAAAAAAAAAAAAAGCCCAAACAAAAACCAAGTCTTTGTCAGATGTTTAGTTTTTATATTTTCAGAATCTGAAACCTCAGTAGTAAAACAACAAAACTCATAGTAAGGAAGATATGAGAATCTGATTCAAGCTAGAGAACTGAGTGCAGCTCTCAGAAAGAACTAAATTTTATGATTTTTTAAATTCTGTTCACCTGACCTAGTAACCTCGATGATATTCTTTCAATGTAAGATTCCATGCAAGATCAATATGTAACCTAGATTTTTGAAGTCAAGTTTCAGAGATGGGTGTGATACTGTTATAACAAAAGCATATTTTATTTCCAGGCTTTGGTGAAGCCTCTCTAGTCTACAGAGCAGCTTTTTTCATTATATTGTAGAAGGTCTATTTGCTAGAAAACTTTCAAACCAACACCTAAAACATAAATCTTCCAGGGAACAACTGTTTGAAGTCTGATGGTTTTCTCAGTCTTCCAACTTTACCTTTTCTCTAAAAGACACATTAGTTAAACTAAAGTATGGAGAAACAGGTACTGATGCTTTTTCTGTAAAAGTTACTTTCAAAATCTGGCATATGTTTCATCATTCTCGATGACTTAGAGCTTTGCATAGTTCCTAAAAAATTTGCTACAGAAGCAAGAGGAGCTTATTTATTTAGCAGTGTTATGAAGCTCTCCATGAAAGGGACAGCTGAGAATAGCCATTCTTCAACTGCCGTGGTGAAAAGCCTGCTCCACACAGTATTTTCAAGTTCCACTAGGTTTTGAAACAGTATATTATGACAGAGAGTGCAGGCTGTCTCTCCACAGTAGTTTGTTTCAAGGCAAAAGGCGATTTCACCATTATGCATCCAGGGCATCATTCATTTAAGCTATCATACTCTGTCTAGGTTTTCTACAGCCAACAGAGACAGTTGTCCCTGAGCTAAGCCACATAACTAAGGTAAGTGATGTGCCTTTCTGTACAAGAACATCTCTCTCTTTACTCTGTAGAAGCCAAAGCTGATTAAATATGTAGCCAGTTTACATTTGGATTATTAAACTGGGGATGGGGAGGACATGTATGGATTGTATTCCTGTCTTCATTATTCAGCCCCTTCCTCCATAGAGAAAAACTTAAGTGAAATGTGGTATCTTTTTGTGTCCCATAGTAAATTTCCTTCTGCGAAGTTCTTTTCATTTTTTAGCTAAAGTCTTAAAAGCATTTCTTTAAATGTTACTAAGAAAAACAAGACAACATTTAATATGTTTTAAATGTTGAATCATTAAAAATTAATAGTCTGGAGACCACGTCTGTACCGGTGTCATATAGACAATTTTCACTACCCTGCACAAAACAGCACTTGCTCTCCCTTACTTACAAAAATATATACCTGCAGAAAATCAATAAATTATTTCCCATAAACAAGTGAACAGCTGAAAAAGATAGAGATAAATATTTACAAGTGACTTAATATCAATTACTTCTGAGAGAGAAAGGCAGAAATATTTTGCTTCTCTATCCGTATTTATCCTTTTAAAAAAAAAATCTGTTCTGTTTAAGGACATCAGTAATGTTGGAGGGAAAGCCAAGTGCTATGGCATTCCCCAGATCTGTATTCAAGACTGGAAGTGCTTGTTCTAAATGATGAAAAGAACATAGAAATTAAATTTAGGCTTACAAACAGTGCTCTCAAACTTTTTGTTCTGTGTGGGGTTTTGCGTGGCATTTGTCATCTCAGCATTCAGTCTTGTACTAAACAAGGGGGAAACATAATCCCAGCATAGACTTTGGGAAGAAAGTCAGAAATTACTTGACCAAGGTAATTTCTGTAAGGCAAAAAAATACACCTACAACAGGTTTCTAGGAAAGCCACATGTCCCAAGTCCTGTAGTAGAGTGTGTTAACGGCAAACAACAAAACTCTTCTATTTTGATGACTGAGAGATCAGGGGCACAAACACCCAAAAAAGTCTGGTGGCAACCGAAACAATAGAGTTCTTTAGGCTTTATTTGCACTTTCATTTTCAGTGTTTGTAATCTATACTGGATTCATAATGTTAGATTTAGTGGTCCTTCCTAGGAAAGACAAGTCTGCAGCAAGCAGTGCATCTCTGAGGCCGTGCTTTTTGTTATCACTCTTCCAGTACTCTTGATTTAGGGTTCATACTCAGGTCTAGCAAATCTTTACAGAACACATACCAGAAATATAGGCTGTGCCTGGGAAGACATTCTGACCCCACATAAATTACTTGTTATATGAGAAAGCTTTATAATCAAGCCTTGCTCCAGGATCAAAATCCTTCGTAGTAGTTAGAAATTTAGACAGAGAAAGAAAACACAAGACATGACACCAGTCTGAGTGGTGCCCACAGAGCTGCAAGGACATATTATGTGGACTTTTCTATTTTACAAGATCCCTTATTTGCTGTAAATCAAGCTTGAGATAATTGTGTAAGAAATGCAAACATTCCCTATCATACTTCTCTTCCATTAGTAAATACAGCATGGTGTGACGGCTGTTTGATAGCCCATAATAGAAACTCTTTACTAGGTACAGTCTAGGATACAAATTATTGTTAGTTCTGAGCCCTGACTGCCATATCTGTTGTTAGCAAAAACAACAGCAGAGTAAATAACCTGAATGAAAGGTAGTGGTAAACAAGTGATGGTAGTTTCTTGCAGAAGACTGCACTACTACTGCTACTGCTGTGATTCACTGAAAGACTCCATGAAAGTCTTTAATTTGATGTACTTTGCAGGTGGTCTGTTAAAGACACATCTCCATTTCAAGATAAAGGTGCAAAACATATCAAAGATAAGGATACAGAAGCACAGGTAGGATCAGAATATGACAAAACTCTTCTAAGCATTGTTGTCTTATATAAAAATAAGTTACTAGATTACTCTACAAAATACCCACAGAACAAAATTCTGCACCCATTGGCAAAATTTCTTCTAACACCAGTGGCTAAAATCCTTATAATGTTATGTTACTGCTTTTGTACTCTTCTTCTAGACTTTTTTCTGTTGTTTTTTTTTCTCCATATTAACAATCTCAAAAATTTAACAACTAAGTTCTCAAGTTTCTTAAATTTATAGGCCCTCTTAATACTGAAAGAAAATCCTGCATTTTTGCATTTTTGATTGGAAATATTAATCCTTCAAAAACAGGTTAATTGCCTCTGATGAATTTTTAAAGACCTGTGGAATTAAAGTAATTAGTATTTACAAAGTACCTGCTTAACCATCTCACAATAGCTCAAGGGATGTGTTACACATATGCTTTGTATTTGGCTGTTTGAATATTACACTGAATGTTGTTTACAGCAGCCTAGCATATTTTCTCCTTGGCTCAGTCTATTCTTACTAACACTTCCAGATAAGAAAAAAACCCCAGTTTCTCCTTGATAGAGAGAAGGAGATCAGATAAAACATTTTGCTAGTGAACCAGGGGTGTTAGCTTGAATCTGACTCCAAACAACAAATCAATCAACAAATCAGTGTCTGAATACCTTTTCTTGGCTTTCAAAAGTGGATGAATGTCATGTCAGTCCCATGTCTAGCTGCAAAACCTGTCTTGTTGTAAACATGTTGCGTTTGTCAATAAGTCTGGTTTTCAGATTCATTTTAGAGTCTTATTTTATAGAACGCTCATTCACAGATTTCTTCTCACTGATGATTAATAAATTAAATTTATTTCTGTAATTTAATATTAAATAAGGTTAATAAAGTGTTTTTTGGCAATAACAGCATCCTGATTTTTTTTTTTTTAAATCTCTGTCTATGTGGCATTGTATAACGTCTTAGAAAGTCGTAAAAAACATAGATATGTCAGTCACCATTCACAGGTCTAAATTTGCTTTCCACTTCACATTTCAGAATTTTTTTATTTTCATTGGCAATGTGTCCCAGCCTCCTCAGGCAAAAAGATGATCTGGTGCTATATCTATATGATATGGAACACACTATTTTATCTAAGGCAGCTATAGGTGTGAGGATGCCACAACTATAGTTTCAGGCTTCTGCCACAAAAGAATACGGGAAAGTTGAATAGAAGTCTGGTACACCTAACCCAGTAACTCATGAGATCCTCCACCTTTCACAGCTTTTCAGGAAAATGGGCAGAAGGACTACACAGATCACAGATTAAATGAATGGCAACAAATGTCAAGAGAACAAAAAAGATGTTGAATGGCATCTAGCGGTTTCCTTCTGAACAATTAAAAAAAATTGTACATCAAAATTTCTAACTATAATTTTAAAACCTCTCAACTTTAATTAGAACTAAAAAAAATAAGAAGGGCTCATGAATTAAGAAATTAAGCAGTTTATGACTGGTAAGACTTCAACAGACCATCCAGAAATATTACAAAAAAGAATCGAGGGAGAATTAGGAAGTTATTTCTTGGCTTCATTACACTGATTTGCTCTCAAAGCTTTGACAGTAATGGTAGCAACAGTGTCTGCTTCACAAAAGCCAGCTAGGCAAAGCGCAGCATTATCTTTGTGAAGTCATTGCCACACAGCAATGCTCTTCAGAATGACACCACCCCTCATACCGTCCAGTGTTTCTTCACTTGTGCAAGCATTTATTTTCATATGAATATGTTCATAATAATTCTCTCTCAATGTCCTTTTAATTATATTGGACATAACATGAAATCTTTGTAGCACTCGATGAGACGCTGAATGAAGAAACAAGGTTGCATGGAGAAGGCTGAATCCACCTTAAATAAGGTAGAAACATAAATTTTTCAAAAATAATTTTCAAGTAGTTGCCTGATCTATCCCATTTTGTCTGTGTTCTGAACAGAAATGGATACAATGTAAGCCAACGACATCCTGAGCTGCATCAAGAGGAGCGTGGCCAGCAGGTCGAGGGAGGTGATTCTGCCCCTTTACTCCGCTCTCGTGAGACTCCACCTGGAGTAATACGTCCAGCTCTGGAGCCCCCAACATAAGAAGGACATGGATGTGTTGAAGCGGGTCCAGAGGAGGGCCACGAAGATGATCAGAGGGCTGGAGTTGGGGCTGCTCAGCCTGGAGAAGAGAAGGCTCCAGCCTGACTTTATAGCAGCCTTCTAGTACCAGAAGGGGACCTACAGGAAAGATGGGGAGGGACTTTTCAAAAGGGTGTGTAGTGATAGGACAAGGGGGAACGGCTGTAAACTAAAAGAGGGCAGATTTAGATTAGATATTCGGAAGAAGTTCTTCACCATGAGGGTGGTGAAACACTGGAACAGGTTGCCCAGAGAAGCTGTGGCTGCCCCCTCCCTGGAACTGTTCAAGGCCAGGTTGGATGGAGCTCTGAGCAACCTGATCTAGTGGAAGATGTCCCTGCTCATGGCAGGGGGCTTGGAAACAGATGATCTTTAAGGTCCCTTCCAAACCAAACATTCTATGGTTCTATGATTCTATGATTTTATGATTTTCCAGTTTGAATAAATAAGACGTCTATATAAATAAAAAAAATGTTCTAAACCTGAAGTCACTACTTTTCAGATTCACACTTGGCATTTGATTTAAATGCAAGCTTCACGATATTTGCTATGTGTCGTCCAAAACAATGAAGTATGATAGAGCCTGATTTTCCTTCAGATACAAGGTGTAATGTAAATCCAGTGTCTTCTACAGAGTTGGTTCTGATTTACTTTTAGTAATCATAGTGAATGTGGAT
The DNA here is from genome assembly GCF_030867145.1 of Opisthocomus hoazin. NCBI lineage: Eukaryota > Metazoa > Chordata > Aves > Opisthocomiformes > Opisthocomidae > Opisthocomus > Opisthocomus hoazin. The sequence continues at coordinate 66,132,255 of NC_134416.1, read as the reverse complement.
GGCTTGACTAAAGCTCTTTTTTAAAACTGAGTTATTGCAGGAATTATGGGCATTAGGTATGATCTAATTAGAAGAATTAATTCAGTTGTTGAAAATAATTTTTAGTGGTGCAAAAAGACTTCTTTACTGGCCTAAATGACTTCTCATGAAATGCAAGGAGTTCTAAATATTTTTGTTCATCTGTGAAGTCAAATATTTCCAAAAAATTCCTCATACCATCTCAAGAGCTTATTTTCTTTAGCCTTACCAATGCTGTTCTCCATGCCTGCCTGGAGTTAACCTTCTTTGAAAACACGTGTTAGCTATGATGTGGATTCTACTTATAGCTCTATCTTTCATTTCTCCATTAACTTCATACAACAGGTGGACTGACGATGTTAGTGGTTTTCACGTTGCTTGCATGCACTGCCTAGGTTCCATAGACAGAGGTCTTGACTGGTCATCATGTAATCTTAATGTAGAATATAATTCAGCTCAGTATGAACACAGTAAAACTAATCCACATATTTTAGGCATATATCCAAAGGAGAAAGGGAAATCCACTTTGTCTTAATTTAGTTTCAAAAAGCAATAATATCTGTTATTAGATCAGCTGATGGGGGAGGAAAAACCTTTTATATGGCCAAAGCTGTTTTCAAGTCTCAAAAAAATCAAAAACATAATTAATAACATTTGTGTAATCATTGTTGCTTTGGTAGAAAGAATTGATAAGTATGCTGATAATCACCCAGAGTCTTCTAAATGAGATCTTTACTGCTCTATGGATCATTTAGTTCTCACCTCCAAAATTTTAGTCCTTTTATTTTTCTTGAATTGACAAGTTCCAAGCTATATAAGCTACATAAAGAGACAGTAAAAATGGTCCAAAACTGGTCTAAAGGACTCTTGGTGAGTAGGTAATTGGTCTCTGTGCTTCTTAAACACCTAGAACTTCCTAAAATCTGAACTGACTGTTTATGTTCTTTCTGATAAATCAAGAGGACCGAATTGCAAAGGCCAGAACTCCCAGGTAAGGCAAGAAATTGTATTAATTCTGAAGACTGCTAAATGTCACCAAGATATTTCCAAGAGGTGTAATAAAAAAAGTATTATTTTAATTATGTACCACTCATAGTCCTTTCCTTCATCCACTAAAAGTGACAACAAACTAGAACAAGTTAGTATAATTAATTGTCTAAGCTATAACAAACAAGCTGTTTTCATCTCTAGTGTATAAGATAATTTCTTTGCAACTTTGAGCAAGCCACATATATTTTGTCTTATCTGCTTGCATTCTTCTGTAGAACAATGAAAAATATAACATTTGCTGTACAAGGGTAATGAGTTAATGTTTATGAATTCTCTTGAGACATTTGTACAAAAAGTATTGAAAGACTGAAAAAAACCACAAGAACGGAATTACGGGAGTGCGTGGTATCTCAGAATCCCTTGGGTTTCACTGTTGAAAGGCACTTGATATTACCAGTCCTCACTTCAGTGCGGTTTATTTAGGGTTTGGAAAGTCAGTTTGAAGCACACATTCATGCTGCATCACTTGGTAGTTCTGTATAAATTAACTATAGTATAATTTGACATTGTATGTGGCATTCTAAAATCTGAACACACTTTATGATGATGTGTGTCTGGTATATGGTCCTCTGTGTGTGATTGTACATTCATGTATACACCAAACATTTTCATTCTGCCCACACAAACTGCATTTTATTACTTGCTTATGAGTTGTCTATTCTACAGGTTGCAATATGAAATCTTGTGGAATATGAAAGGAGGTAGCACAGAGTGTGATCTGTAAATATTCAGACAAAAGTATGATTATAAAGGTGTTCAATAGTTATTTAAAAGTGGAGGGCATAAACTAAAGAAGCTTGATTGCTTGATTTCTGTCTTGTTTGTGGAAGAACTCATTCTTCAAGAACAGCTTAAAAATAACAATACATGTTATGTATGTTCATATATGTTGCCAGCATGGCAACAGCACTCGTGTCTTTCAAACAGAGCCTGAATTGACTTCCGATGATGGAAATTTTGCTGTTGTTGCTCTTCTTAAAACTGGTATTATGTCTCAAGGTTCGCTTGCACAAAAGGTCGATGAAGATAGAAGACATTGTCCCTCTTTGCAGGAAATAAATCAGGGTCATCTACAGTAATACCTCTCCAAGTCACTCTTGGGACAGTAAATATCTGTTATGACCAGGTAGCAGACCACAGTCGTACTGAAGAATAATAAAGGAATACAGTCTTACTGTCTTAAATTACACTATTTTTTTAAATATACTGTCATCTAGCTAATTTGGTATCAAAGTGAATTGCCCCCCCAAAAAACAAACAAAAATACCTAAACAAAACCCACTACCTTTTCCTTGTCCTTGTCTTTAGTAATCTTGTGTGCATTTAGTCCTCCCCTTCATCTTTGGTCCCTAAGACAAAAGACTTAAAGAGATGAGAAAACAAATAATAAACATGGAGACAACAAGGAAGACAAGCAACAGGAAATTCCAAAGTATATCTGGCCTTTGAAAAGAGCAGCTAGAGATCCTCATGATGAAAAAAATGCTTCCAAAAGCAATTTTCAACTCAGGGACCCCTCATTCGCAGCTGCAAGCCACAGTTTACAGATCTGTTAAATTGTGCACATATGATGAAAACTAAAACAACAAATAATCTGTGGAGTCCTGGTTGGATGAGAGGGGACATAGTTTGGTGCTGTTGAGCAACCCAGGCTCTGTACCAGAGATAAGCCTGGAAAGCAGTGAACGTGGAACACTGCTGAGAAAGTAAAGTGGCGAACACGGAACGCTGGCGCAGGGAGACTGCCGCACTGCCGCTTACTGCCTCCTCGCCACTTCCTGCCTTATCGTCGCTTCCGCATGGAGATGACGCTCTGCACCAATCACAGTGAGTAACGGCGATTTTGCCTTATATGGTTGGGAGTGACTGACCAATCAGAGGCTGTAATTGTTTCGCTATATAAACCCTGTTTTGCTGACTAATAAAGGAGAACGATTTTACTCATATTGAGACAATATCGTTACCGCCGATTCGGGTTCCCACTCCAACAATAATGTCTCACTTTTACACTCCTGTTCTGCTGTTCCTATATGCCACAAGGAAGTAGAGTTGCATGATTGCTTCTCCTGCTCCAGAACAGTTTGTGTGACCGGCTGCTGACGGGCTAAATGTCCTCTCCTGCTGGTGACTTTGTCAGTGTAAGGAGACAATGGTGTTGTACTCCAGTGGTTTGCTGCTAGTTTTCCCCTTGCCCTCGCCTGCCATGCATCTATGCTCATTTGAAGTTTGCCTATATTCTGCAATATACCATATGCAGTCGTATCATACAACCAAACACCTTTAATGCTAGTATACAGATAAATCTCCCTAATGCTACTTGAGAGATGAGTCTTGTGCAGCAACAATGGACAAAATGGAAGAACTGATGTCAGTTTTCCTGCCAACATGGTCCTTTTTCTAACAATGATTAGAAGACACTTTGACCTTACAGACTCACTCTGTGCATATACAGCAAGTACATTTTCATGTGTGCAAAGGCAGTTATTAAAACAGAGTGAATGCTTTCAGGTCTTACACAGGTATATTACCATCAATATTCATTATTTAGCACACATCAAAAGAAAGGAAAAGAAATTTATCATCCCTACCAGTTCTAGTAACTCTTAAATATTTGAAAACTGGTAAATACTCCTGCAGTGCCAACAGATTTTTAAGCCAGCCAATTGAAGTGAGAACGGCACAGAACCGTAGTGGGCTTTCAGATGCTTCAATTATAGAAAACATGGATCAGGACTGCAGCCACAGAAGAGACACTGAACAAAAACAATGGTGCTTTTCAAATTACAGTAAGTGTAATTAGACTACATAAATCTACTGATCAAGCAGCGCTGGGACGATCATAAAAAATGAATTTTTAAATGAAGCCTATTATGAATGTACAAGAACAGAGTGGGTATTACCAGTGCTTTATTTATCTCTTTATATAAAGCCTTGTTTTATGAAATACAAACACTGCAGTGGAAGACAGTTGTTTTGCCTAGCGTTACACTCTGAGGTCAGTGTGAAGCTTCCGACCAACTTCAGTGAATATTAGACTGAGCTCATAACGTTTTCTCCTTCAGCTCTCGTGCTGTAGTGACATCCCCACTGGAGTCAGTGAGAATGACGCATGAGAACAGACAGAATACAGATGGAAGTACTGGACCATAAAGTGAGTGCTGACAGCAGATTCTAGATTTTTCCAAAATGAAAGGTTTATTGCAGAGATTCCTAGGTACCAGAAATACCTTATCCCCTTGGGAACTAAAACATACCGTGCAAAATATCTTTCTGGATGGAAGAAATTTCATATCTCTTGTTCTCTAAAAAGATGAAATACTTAGATTTCTCAGAATGAGATATGCTGATCAGACCAAGTAGTCAGCCATCACTTCTCCCCTGCCCCCCCTAGAAATAATGAAGGGAAAAAAACAAAGACCATGAGAGATGTATGGAAGATTGCTGAAAATGCAGACTAAAGAACGACTTAAAAGCTGAAGCATCTCAACATCAAATTGACTAAATATTTTTTGCAAGGCTTTACTCAATTAGAATACTAAAAGCAGAAATAAAACCTGTTTTTTCTCATGGGCAGTTTTGGATTTTTGAATCACAGAATAAACTAATTAGTGATTAAAACTAGCTGAATATGCCATCGACTATGTTAGTTTGGAGTTGCTTCCCTTTATCTTTAAAAACATATGCTAACACCTGAGGAAGTCTTTCTGACATATTGATTTAAAGGAATATTCAAATTCATACTTTAGAACAGATATTTAAAAGATGCTTCAGATCTTAAACAAAAGCAGGACGAGGGAGGTTCTCCTTCCCCTCTACACTGCCCTGGTGAGGCCTCATCTGGAGTACTGTGTCCAGTTCTGGGCTCCCCAGATCAAGAAAGATGAAGAGCTACTGGAGAGAGTCCAGCGGAGGGCTACAAGGATGGTGAGGGGACTGGAGCATCTCCACTACGAGGAGAGGTTGAGGGAACTGGGCTTGTTCAGCCTGAAGAAGAGAAGACTGCGAGGGGACCTTATAAATGCCTACAAATATCTGAAGGGTGGGTGTCAGGAGGATGGGGCCAAGCTCTTTTCAATGGTGCCCAGTGACAGGACAAGGGGCAATGGGCACAAACTGAGGCACAGGAAGTTCCGTCTGAACATGAGGAAGAACTTCTTCCCTCTGAGGGTGACGGAGCACTGGAACAGGCTGCCCAGGGACGTTGTGGAGTCTCCTTCTCTGGAGATATTCAAGACCCGCCTGGACAAGGTCCTGGGCAGCCTACTGTAGGTGACCCTGCTTTGGAAGGAGGGTTGGACTAGATGACCCACAGAGGTCCCTTCCAACCCCTACTATTCTGTGATTCTGTGATTCTGTGATTCTGTGATTCTGTAGGTATCCACATTTCTTGCCAAGATTTCCATTCAGCGAGCACTGAAACTTATTGCAGAGGTACTCATCAGTATTTGTAGAATTGGGGGGCAAGGAGGGGGAGGACACTGCTTTGTTCTGTTTTAATTTTCTTTTGCTTTGTTTTAAGATTGAGGGGAAAAAAATCCTTATACTGCTATAGTACTCTAACAATCTAAGATGTATTTTATGATTAAAGAAAAGCCACAAATCAAATTAATGTCTCCTGTGAAAAAATTAAATTCAGAATTGGACTCAGTTTAAAGATTTTTTTCAGAGTTTCCTTAAGAAATGGTACAACACAAGCATGAAGATTCTTTCTAAAAAATAAAAGGTAAAATTTACCACTCCTATCTTAGACCAGGCTTCTACCGGTCATTTTACTGATTATGGAGGGAATGCTGTTTTCTGTAGAGAAATCAAGGCAAGACATACAAGAATTAATGATAAAATACTCAAACTAATTAAAGTATTTCTGGATATAACTACTGATCAGCTTAAATCAAGGCCCAGAGTCCAGACAATAGACAAGTATTATCAAATAGCAAATTCATAGTATTCTCTGAAGGGATTTATTGAAAAGCTGCCTAGATAAAATCGGAAACACTGTGGACATGGACACAGATATGTTTTGAGAGCTAAAATTATACCCAGGTGCTATACTCACAAAAATCATTAGCTTAAATCCCACCTATCTCCTATTTTGAAATCATGAACGTCATAATCCTCCTCTAACATCTAAGGAGCCCTGGAAATGTGAACATACGACAGGTCTTTTCCACCTTATTTGAAAGAGTAGAGGGAATGAAGATTTTTAAAAGATCACTAGAAAAACAAATGGGAACACTGGTCGCTTTTCCCCTAAACACCAAGTAAAACCATATTTCTGCTCAGTGAGAACATATTCTCTCGCTGTCTGTCTCTAGTCTAACAAACATTTAAGTATCTCTCGAAAATGGTAGTTGTTCAAGGAAGAAATGAGAGCTGCTCCACGACATGATTCCCTGTAGTTTTTCTAGGCACAAGGTATGAATCTGAATCCAGGCTAGACAGGCAGCCTTTGAATCAGGCCAACCTGCACACTTGATGGGTGTTAAGAGTCACAGAGCTGTTCATTAAACGGTTGAAACTCCTGTTATCATTGTCATGAAAGAAAGTTACACAGAAACCTTCAGGAAGGGCTTCACATCACATAATATAAATCTCATTAAGGCTGAACAGATCACCAGACAAGTCTTACCTTAGACAAGCAATCAGTCATAACAGCAACTTTCATTTTGCAGCAGTATAAATATGGTTTCTAATTCTTCCCCACTACTAGAAAAAACACGAATTTATATCTTTGGATCTGGGCCCTTGTTCTGCAAGTGGATGTGGTACAAACATCTGAACGGACTCAAGTTCTCACTGAATCTGTGTAAACAGGAGTAGGATCTGGCCTTCAAATTCATGAGCTTAAATGCCTAGTTTGGTGAAATGAAATGTCTTTATGACATTTGAGTCAGGGAGAACAACAATTAACAGATGCTTAATTTATCCTTGCATAATGAACAGTTCTTTTCAAAGGTAAATAAAATTTCAGTTTAAAGAGATTCACTATATACCATTACAAATCTCCCAGGTAGAAGCTTTAAAGGAATAGGCACTAAGATAATTGAAATTTTAGGATTCAAGACGTGACTGGTAGAAAGTATTTTCTTTCTTTGATATCTTCACTACTTCCTCTCCTCTCACTACACTCTTTAACTGTTATGTCCTCCATGTACTCCTACTTCTTGACCATTCCCAAACCTAGTTCATCATGTAAGCACACAGTAAAAGCAGAAAATGAGAAGAGTATACCATGAGACCATTACATGCCTTATGAAGGAGAAAGCATATTCGCAATCTGAGAAAATGTCACTGCTGTACACAAATGCATTAAGATAGCCACAAAGAATAAGAAAGAAACTTTTTGTTCTGGTACTCTACCTGTCTGAATAGTATCAAAATGAGAATATTATGTTCACTGAGAATGCACAAAAAGACATATTATTAAAATTCACAGTATTATCATCTCATTGACCCAACTTAATGAATTAGATGGCAGACCAAGAAGTTATTCTTGTCTTTGTCTTGTGCTCTTACTGTACTAATTGTTGGAATTATTCACCTTTGCTTGCTCATTTGCACAAAACCAAATCAGTATGAGTAACACATGGCATAAAAGTGTAGATAAGTTCTCCATTTGAATCTGCATCGTGCACTCTCAAGAAAACTTCGCAAGAGCATTTTGTCATCGTACCCTGAGCTTTCCTTTAACTCAGCACATAGTAAACTTTGACCATGCACTTCCTTGGCTTTTGTGTTAGGAAATAGATATAAGAATTACCTCTTTCCTACAGAGTCTTCTCTGCAAGTCGCTACATGAATCTCTTCTCAGTCTCCCTGCAGATATCTTATCTTTGTAACCCACCACAAAGTGTTTCCAAGGCCCCATCTGTTAATGACCTTGAAAAGGAGTGTGCCAACATTTTCAGGTGTCAGAAGTGTTGCCAAGGGGTAGCCAGCGGCTCTGCAGGGTTGTGCAGACAACTCACACAGCTGAACCACCTTCGCTGCCCATCTGAAATAGCACTGACACACTCCAAATTGTACCAGTGAAGAGCTGCACCATCAGAGGGTTTGAACAGAGATACCATGGTAAAAATACTTGCAGGTCTAATGAAAACTTTGCTAGTCTCTTTTAAGCATAAACACACAGTATGGCAGGTGCTCATGCTATGCTACCTGTTGCTGTGCCACTGCAGTGTGGACATGGGAGGAACAGGACGAAAATATACTGCAGGTTTATTTAAGTCTGTGGCATCACAACTCTCCTGGAGACAAGGCATAAAAATACAGATTGCTTTCAAGCTGCACTAATGCTGAAGGTTTAACCTGGCTTGAAGAGAGTCAAGTTATTGGATAAACAGGCACAGCTTTCAGAATCAGCCGCTTACCAGAGCTTGTGTGATATAATACTCTCCAGCTCTCCAGTCCATTGCTGTAAGACCACTGACACTTCGTGGAACATTTTCTGAACAAAATCCATTTGGAAGTGTTTTGACTCCACCTTCCTCACTTCTGTCTTAGAAGCCTGGACTAAGCACGTATTTGTCTCATTTCACGTCTTGGGAGAGCTTTAGTTTGCAGTAAATACTTTGAAAAATACATGTTTTTCATTATCTGGCAAGATTTCTCTTTGTAATATGTATTCTGGCAAAGTGGGACAGATGCTGATTTTTCTTGCACCAGGTGCAAAAAAAATCCCAAAAGAAAAACTTGTTAAACTATTGCATAGATAAAATCAGACTCTGTCTGTAGGAAACTAAATGTCTCCATGAATAAAGGAATAAAGCAACACCCTTCTTTTTCTTGTAATAGAGACCTCACTAGGGGGGAAAAAAAAAAGAGAAAAACAGGGGAACAGCAAAACACTGAAGTAGAGCACCTGTATTTTCAATCACAGAACACTGCTCCACTAAAGACAAGAAACTTTAGTTCTTCCTCTTTTTTTTTTAGTAAGACAGCTAAGTTTAACAAAAGTGAATTCTCATGTAATTGTAAGAGTCCACACATGCATAGACATGTTAAGGAAATCACAGGTAAGTTGAATGAAGCAATCTGAGACTACTATCATAATAATTCTGAGTTTTTCTTTATTTGCTTCTCTCGGTGACCCCAGTTTGTTGAAATCCTAGTAATATATCAAAAGCTGATGATCATAAGGAAAACATACACATTTTCAGAAAGAGTATTCTGTAACATCTCATTATAGGCTAATTTGTAGAGAATCAACTTCTGTTTTAATTATATAATTAAGGACATATTATTTCAGAGAGTTTGCTAACAATAAAGCTATCCTACTATTATATGGAATATGGTAAACTGGTTTGTGAACCAAATCTGTCTATGTCTACAGGACTGAATGTACTAGGACCTCCAGTTAAAACCAGCATAGCAGGTCACACAAATCAAGCAAGAAGACATGAAAGAAATAGGAAACAAACTCTATTATTTCATACATGCAGCAAGGACAATGTAATAAAATCTTTAAATCTTGGTGATATGTCTCCAATTTTCCTTTCTCCCTCTGGCAGAACGTTTTCATAATTGCAGTACACAGACCTGTTGTCACACCATAAGCTGTATCCCGTACAGATCTCTGTAAAAAATTAAATTCTTGTGCTGCATGTTAGTAGACAGTTCATCTGCAAGATAGTTCATCTTTCTCCATTCTTTCCTAGGAATGAATCCACAGTTTTTCATTTCCCTTCCCAAAAGCAGAAATAAACACTGGGAGAATTGCATATGCAATCTGGGAGCAAGTTTCTTGCGGAAGGTGAGAAAGTTTCAAAACCCACGAAAGGTTGCTTCTCTTCTAGATTCTGGGAAGGATGCTAATTAGTGCAACTGTCCCTAACTGCAGCTTTTCTGAATCACTGTTTATATATAGTTCTGAGCTCATGTACTATCTCAGGTGTAGACTGCTGTTAGTTAAAATCTTCATGATGATATATGGGAGACCAAGGTCTAAAACTCCAGGGGACGACTGTTCTCAGTCTTTCTGATGTAGTACATCATTTCTGCCTAACCCTGATTCTTTGTCCCTGCTTCTCGTATTGCTCTTCTAGTGATTTCTCTTTCCCATGTTCTGTCTACCTGAGGGCTCTTATTCTGAAGTGCTGGACTAATTTCTCCTCTCCTTTTGCTGACTTCATATCAGAAGAAACTAATAGCACGAGAGAGAAGAGGGCTTTACCTTCAGTTCAGACCTAAACAGTCTCAGCAGTTGAGAAAATCCTATCAAAAGTAATTTCTGTCTTTGGCTTTGAGCGTGCCTGGCATAAAGGGAACACAGAGAACTTGGTCTTTAGGTTCTAATATTAGTTTCCAAAAATTTTTGTAATTAACGACTTATGTTATATTTCTCCACAACAGAAATCCCTCAACTGCTGCCACGCTTAAGTTTGATGTTAAAAGTATTAATTCAAGCCATAAAGTATCAATTTTTTTCTCAGTGGAGTACTGAGAAAGCAGCACCCGCTTCATCTGTGTACATTCACATTTAACAAAAAGAAAAAAGAAAGAAAAAAAACAAAATAATTTGTTGGAAAGACCACATAACAAAAGAAATCCAAGTAGAAGCTAGATGTGGAACAGCTGAGTTTTTGTTTTTCTTCCTGGATGCAGCCAAAAATATTACATTAAGCAAACTTTCCTAAAAGACTAGTTACTGGCTTTGACAGCATACATGTTCAAACACTGATGATGGACAAACATCGCATCTACATATTTAAGGTCAGCATAAGTTATTGATCATATAAGAAGCAGCTTAGTGCAAGTACACAGGTACTGAGCACATTCAAAAAGCAGCTTCTTCCCATTTACCTACACAAAGCGGCTGTTTGGATTCACTGTTTCTTAATCACAGACAGGTATAATTAGAATATACAACCTGCTTGTCAGGATTCATAGTCCATGGAGTTTGTAGGATTTTTTTTTTTTTGTAAATGTTAAGAAGTGTCATGTTGTTTGTGTATAGAGAAGTCAACATAGTCTCAAAACTCCACAAGGTAGAACAGTTGCTCTATTTTAACAAATTCAGTCCATTCATTCAACCAATATTTAACATGGCTCAGTGCTGCTGTGCAACACACAATACTGTTTTAGGGAGCTGACATTACCCTTTTTTAACAGGAAATCAGAAACTCACAAATTTTAGCCTACCACCTCCCAGTTTGGAAGCCTCCGGGCTCATTGCTTTCCTTCCTTTCAGGTTTGCCTTCCTTTTCTGAGCATCTGAAGCCTCTGTTAAGTTCTCTCATCCTCCGATTCTCCTGGGCAACACATAGAACATCTGCTTGTCTGATTTCTTTTCTCAGGGACTAAACCCATGTCCTCTACAGTTTGAAAATGGCACTTACCAGAGCTCTCATTTGCCAGAGCACTCTGAAAGTCAAGAAATGAGTGGGAAACAGAAGCAACTCCTTTCTCAAGTGAAGCTTTACTCTATCATTTTGTAGATGTAAGCAGATCTTTGAATGATGTTACAGTCAGTAGCTCAAGAAGAGGTGTGCCATCCCAAGCCCCCTCTGTCACCTCCATGTGGTCATTTACAACCACATCAATAAGGAGCCAGTAATGAACTGTATAGATTTAGCTCATCCAGATGAGATTTTTGTTTTTTAAATCAAGCACATCATTGTTACACTGGTTGATGTAGAGCAAAAGTTCAATACAGAGAACTTTTTCACACTGAAATGTACCAAAGGAGAGGTGCTATTCTTTGTGAAAAGTGTTAACTATCTGGTCAAAAAGACAGCATGTTGTTTAGTGAAGAGACTTTTCCAAAGAGAAACAGTTCTTATTTTAATTATTCTAGCCATTTCTCATATTTCCTAGATAACAAAAAAAAAGAATTAATACTTGAAAAAGAGTGGACTTCAAAAGGAAATTATCTATTAAAGCTAGCTGCTCCACTGCAAGAGATTTTCCTCTAATAGATGCATCCGGAGGTAGATTGGTTTCAAAATTACAGAATCTCTGAATGATGGGGGTCAGGACATCAGGTAGATAACAGAAAAGATACCTTTATGATTTAAACTTAATGGAAGTAGATTAATAACTTCATTTCCTTTATTTTTTTTAATGTCTATCTTTCATAAACATTTTACCTTACCCAGCCTTTAGTTAAGAGTAACTTCAAGGGAATAGGATGAAAGTTTGCTGACTTACAAACTGAGACCTTAGTGATTCTGCCCAAGATGCCTAGTGTATTCAAGAACTACGCGTGCCTTCAGAGTACTTTGCTTAGGAGAAGTGAAAAGAAATAGCCCAATAATAACCAGAACTGCATCAGGGCATGGAGGAACGTGCTTAAATCCTGATGTAGCAAAAATGTTTGTCACATTCTGACATAAAAAAAAAACCACAACAAACTACCATTTCATCCTCTAGATAAGGAGACAGATAGATGATCTGTCAAATCCTATTCTTTTCCAAATGCTTTTATTTTCCTTTAGTAAAATAGGGAGACTGGGTGTGGGGCAAAGCATATCTCTGATTTTTCTTCGGGTCTTCTTAAGAAGAAAGGCTAAAAATAGAGTAAAATACTATTATAAAATCTTCCTAAAAAAAACAGAAGCTGTTGTACTACTAAGACAAAATTTGCTTCTCTTCAGGTCTGAAGGAGCTTTAGAATTTACCACAATGTCTTAAATTTAAAAGTCAGGGAAATGTTTGGGACTTTTTGTTAAATATTATTCAATGTGAGGAAAAATGTCAACTGACCAGAGATGAAACCTGCCTTCTCCTATAGACCTCCATCAAGGACTCATTTCAGAACCACCATAAAATAATTAAAACGTACTTTTGTAGAAATTTCATATTTTAGGAAAGTTTTTCAAAACATGAACTTCAGTTTTAGTAGTTATCCTAATGACATACAGGAATTTATGTTATAGTAAATTAATAGCTTTCTTAGGCTCCAGCTGTTGACCTCCTGGGCGGTTGACAAGCTGGGCAAAGCCATGTTTTACACAAAGCCCTTTGCTGGATATTCAGCAATCGAGACAATTCATTTACTTAGCCTCTATCTGCAGTCCTGCTCAGCATCATAGTCTGAGCAGTCTGCTCATATGAAGAATGAATAAGTCTGCTCATGTGAAAACTTCAGCTTACATCAAAAAATTGTGTAATGTAGGTCTGTGTTTAAATAGAAAATAAACAGAATTCTCAAGCAAGTTCATCCGTTTGCCGTGTCTGAACAGTATAATCCCTTTGAATCTAAACTGCTACTAAGATGACATAATCCATCAACTTCCATGAAAATGAGTAAATACTGGGGAATATTAGTACTCTTCAGTAATAAGAAAGTTTTAATAACAATCAATCACGGTAGTATTCTATTTGTTCTCTAATAGTATCTCTTATCCTAATAAGATAAAATATGAGCTTGTTTGCAAATGAGAAGGCACATTAATAAATGTACACATTAAACCGCAAAAGGTGGCATTTGATTTTCTGAGGTTTTACACTCAGTATATATTGATTTGTGGAGTTGGTGGCCAGAATATTGTTATCATTTTTTGTTTTATGTATTCTTATTTACCAAAAGCAAAAATAAGCTTTTTAAGTGTTCTGTTGGCATCAGTCCAGAAATCATATTTTATAGTCTTGATTCTTGATCTACCCTTGTATTTTGTCCACTTAATTAAAACCCTCTTAAAATAAAAAAAAATACAAAGCCCAAAAAAGACAACTGTTGACAAGATGCTAACTTATTCAAACAAGGTACACCAAAAATTTTCCATAATATTTTCAACATCACACTTATTCAAAAACAAGTGTTTTACTAATGTAAGAACCAGTAAATTGATCAAGAAGTGTTTAACAACCCACACTTAGGTGTATTAGCTGAAGTAGAAATATCCTTGAGGAAAGGAGCTTTAAAATAACCTCTCCAGAAAGAAAAATTATCATAGAATAATAAAATCATAGAATGGTTTGTGTTGGAAGGGACCTTAAAGATGTTCTAGCTCCAATCCCCCTGCCATGGTCAGGGACACCTTCCACTAGACCAGGTTGCTCAAAACCTCGTCCAAACTGGCCTTGGACAATTCCAGGGAGGGGGCAGCCACAGCTCCTCTACACAATCTGTTCCAGTGCCTCACCAACCCACATAGTAAAGAATTTCTTCCCTACATCCAGTCTAATTCTGCACTCCTTCAGTTTAAAGCCATTACTTCTCATCCTGTCACTACATGCTCTTGAAGAAAGTGCCTCTCCAGCTGTCTTGTGGGTCCCCTTCAGGTACTGGAAGACTGTCAGAAGGTGTCCCCAGAGCCTTCTCTTCTCCAGGCTGAACAGCCCCAACTCTCTCAGCCTTTCCTCACAGGGGAGGTGTTCCAGCTCTCTGATCATTTCTGTGGCCCTCCTCTGGACCCACTCCAACAGGTCCATGTCTTTCCTTTGCTGAGGGCTCCAGAGCTGGACTCAAGCCCCCAGGTGAGGTGTCACCAGAGCAGAGTAGAGGGGCAGAATGACCTCCCTTCACCTGGTGACCATGCCTTTTTAGATGCAGCCCAGGATATGGTTGGCCTTGTTGGCTGTGAATGCACACTGCTGAGTCATGTTGAGCTTCTCATCTACCAACACCCCAAGTCCTTCTCCTCAGAGCTGCTCTTAATCCATTCTCCACCCAGCCTGTATTTTTGCTTGGGATTACTCTGACCTGGGTGCAGGGTCTTGCACTTGGCCTTGTTGATCTTCATGAGGTTTGCACGGGCCCACTTCTCAATCCTGTCAAGGTCCCTTTGGATGGCATCCCTTCCTTCCAGCGTGTTGACCACATCATACAGCTTGGTGTCATCGGCAATCTTGCTGAGAGTATTCGTATCAATTATAATTTATTATAATTTATTATACCTAATTAGAAATTCCTGCTAATCATGTCTTTTTTTTTTCTCCTTAATGACAGCAAGCAAGCTAATATCATAAAAGTGAGTCAATTGCACAACCCTTTTTTGCAGGTAAATTCTAACACAAAAAGATACATACAACTACAAATATGCAGTTATCCTTTAATCATTAAAAGGAAATATATTCTCAATTAATCTAGATTGCTTGATCTTATGCCCTGATTTGACGTTGCTACCAAGTGTCAAACCACATCTCTAGAAGGAAACAGGTTCCCAGGCAAATGCCTTAGAAAGGCACAAGTTGTGTTCTGGTAGAACGGTTGTGCTTTGTTGCACCACCAGTGATTGATACCTTTGCCCCATGCAGTGACTTGGTGACTAAAAATGCATGTGATCATCATAAGCTATTGTACCAAATGCTGCTTGTAATGTCAAGCAGGAATCTTGTCCAGTGGATACATTTTGAAGGAGCCCACAAAGATTTGAGAGTACTAAGCATCCATCAAGAAAGCGTCCATCAAGAAAAAAAAAAATAACAGAGGTTTGAGTTTGCATACCAAAACTTAAATTGTTCTTCTGCATATTTCAGTAGTGCAAATGCACATATTTAATGTACGTATATATCTAGATACATGGGTATAGATGTGCAAAAGAGACTTGCAATCATGTTATACGTCTGATTTACTGTTTGAAATGTATTTCATTTCAGATATGAAAACGGACTCAGCAAGTCATTTTTATGGATTCCTATAGTAAGATAGGAATATAGCTTTCTTTTCTCTTTGGCAGCATTTATAGTTTATTTAAAGCTATCGGATAGAATTTAACTTTGGACAAGGTAGCTTTTATTTTACAACCCAGAATGTTTTTTTTTCCTTTTTTTTTCTTTTTTCTACTTTCTTCTTTCTTTTTCCTTTATTACTTCTTCCTTTTTTTTTTTTTTTCTTTATTCTACTGTCTTTTTTTCTTTTCCCCTTCCAGGATGTGATACACCATGAGTTTAATATGATATTAGTAAGGAACCAAATATTGTGGATTTCTGATACTAATTTCTTTCCCCTTTGTTTGCATCCTGTAAAAGAACTATATACTTTTACTGAAGTTTTAGAACAGATGAACCATTTAATGACAGTGTAATCAAGGTGAATGATAAGTCTGGACTGTAGCGTTATATGTGTCTGGAATAGGAGTGTGACTTTTTTAAGACATCTAGAGTTTTCTTGTAGCTTATCAATCTAATGACACTAAAGGCAAAGCCTCCTATAAAACAGGAAATACTATTACTCAGTTTTAGCACATTTCATAGAATTTACTGTGCAATCGTAAATACATTTAAAATGTGGTTGACAAAAAGCAAATCTTACATGACATTTTTACCATCTATTTAAAGTCATGAATCCATTCAATCAGGTACATTATATCACATTGATTTTAGCAAAAATAAGATATTTACTATTGCAAGAAAGCTTACAGGAATTAGTAAACAAACAAATAGTGCTCTATTAGCAAAATATTTCTTTTTTTCAGGTCCAAATCATAAATTCCATTGTTTTCAGTGTGCTACTTTTCATATACTGAGTACCCAGTGTGTAGTACTTAACATCATACATCTAAACCCGCAATATAGCAGTGTTGGTCTCAGAAATGCACTAGACATTACTGGTGCAGAAAACAAATATACCACCACCCCCACAAATATATGGTGAGAAAGTTGGGACTGAAAACCTGAAAACTGTAATTCCTCTGTATAAAGTATAGAGATTACAGAGCCTCTGAGAACACTAGTATTCTAATAGGACATGACCAAAACATGTTTTCTCCCTTGTTTATTAAAATGATTGCTTCCATCATGTCTACTTTCTTATTCTGGTTTGGCATCCCCTATTCCCATTGGTCTTTAAAACTTCCCATAGAGCTCCCTGTAATAAACTTGTTAGAAAAGCAAATATATTTGCATAAAACAGTGGAGATGCTATCAGCTTTCTAGAAAACTTTAACAAAGTTGTGGTTTTCAACCAATTTGGAGAAGAAATGCGCATAAATATAAGTCAAACATCCATCCAGTAAACCTTCAGGATACCATAAATAACGAAGCAGTATCTGGTGTTAAGCACTACTAGTCTGTCATTTGCTTTGTTCTAATTTTAAGGGAACAGGTTTATACACCCAAAGAAGAAGACAAAACTGTAGATAATCAAGGAAGTTGATTATTTTGGAAAAAAAGAAGCAAGAGGGGTAATTAAAATTTTGATTTCAAAATGTTAAATACTTTACTTCCTTGTCTACACAATGTTCACCTAAGTTTGAGTATGCAAAATTCAGTGAGAGCAAAACAAGTTGTGGTTTTGGAGATGTTATTTTGTTTCTATATGTGTTTTAAATTTAGAGTTTCATAGAAAGTGATCAGAAAGATTTCACACAAAAGTCTTAAAATCGATGTGACCTAGAGGACAGTTAAACTAAAACATAAATGATGTCTCAAGTATGGAGGTTATTCTCCTCTCAGATAAGCAGTGGTAAAGGCAGAAATTCTCTGATTCCAGTGCTAAGTGAGACAGCTCCATTTAAACCCTAGTGGTTTTGTCCTCTACATTTGTAGTAGGGATGTTATATTTCTGATATAAAAATGAAAATTAAGGTCTAATTATACGCTGTTATTATCAATGCTAGTTGTGCGTTTTTTAACCATATCCAGTATGAAGGTTACAACAGCAAGAGACAGTGATGTGGACAGCATAAAGAAGGTCTTTATAGTCTGTTGAATTGCTCCTAGAAATCTTTCATTGCCAAGATCCTTGTTCAATAAGGACTCAATGATTAAGACAAAGGAGGTCACTAAGAAAGCATGAACTGTCACCAAGGATATAAAAAAACCTGAAACTGACTCAATGTAATAAACCAAAGCATATAAGATTTGTTCTCAAACTGGTTGGAAGGTGAAGGAGGCCCCCCCCCCCCCCCTTACCTTGGTATTTGCTGTATTGTTAATGTGCAACCCTTGCATAACCACTTCCTTAATTATTGTCGAAAGAATAAAGTGGGGATTTCTATGTACTGGATCAACATCACCAAATAAGGAAAGGAACTGATCCACAGCACGGAGGAAGACTACGGCCTTCATCCTCACGACCACTAGAGGGACCAGAGGGACCCCCTAGCAACAGTATGCGCAACCACAGAAGGAGACCAGGATGTGCTACGTGGAACCGGAACTACTGAACTATAAAAAGGGACTCTGGGGGAGGTGGGGTGCGGACCATTGGCGGAGCAAGAGACTCCCCGGCCGCCCAGCGCTGTTTTGCCTGCTTCATCGCTTGCTTAAATAAATTCTATTGCTAATAAATTCACACTTGATTAATTAGCAATTAGCTCCTCAATTTGGATTCGTCACGGGAGGCGAGCATCTATAACATGAAGGTGGAAAAAACTCATTTTTCAGTTAACATGAGCTTTGTCTACTTTTATTTAAAAATATTAATCTGCAATATCAATATGCTAAGGATATACTTAGTCTTCATGGAATTATTTCAATGGTGTCCTGTAGAGGGTCAAAGAAAGGCAAGAAGATGGTGATAAGCAACTGATGTTTTCTTTTACCTGTCAAACTTGATATGGAAATGAGAAAAAAGTTAATATTTTTTTGGCAAATGACCAAAAACACACAGAAAACCATCCTCCTCCCTCCAAAATCAAACCACTACCACGTCAAAAAAATATCTCAACCTGAGCTGAAATTCATATGAAATTTCATCCTGAGGTTGAGTTTACAACAAACTTACTGATATATGGGGGCAGAGGAGGGGAAATTAGTCAGTTCTAAACACTTCCAGACAGAAAAAAATTACTAGCAAGACAATAGAGTGGCAATGTACAAAGGTAATTAAAATACATGGTTATCAACAGACTGAGTAGAAGTTTAATACGTTACTTCAACTTCTCAACTATCTCAGGGTCTACAACCCTGGGAAAAAAGGATGTAGATTCATCTTCTCAAAATTAGAGAAAGACGGAGAAGACCAAGATAAAATAAGGTTTTAATTTCATGACGGATTATCATCTAGAAAGAAACTGACCTATGGAAAACAAGGTAAGATCTTCACTTCTTTCAGCTAGTATGCATATTTATGAAACTAGGGTCCCACTTCGTACAGCCTGCTCAAGATCAGAAGATGCTATCATTATTTCACTTGTTATGTGTTAAATCCTGAGAGATTATACAATTTCATGACAGTAGCTTTGATAATAAACAAAGCCATACATTAAAAACCCAAACATTTTTAGAGTTCCCTAGCTTAATTTGGGAGTAAAATTTTCTCCTATAGGATTTTGTTAAGAGGACAATATCTTTTCCAAAGTGATAACCCACTTCAGCCGTCTAAACAGAACTCAGCCATCTTCAGAGTAAAACGTAACCACTTGCAAATGTTTCAATATTGTCTTGTGACAAAGTCAATATCTTTTGCCAAAACTCCTTGAAGAGCCTTAATGGTATCTGTGTCATTCTGAATATCCTGAATATTTGAAGTTCTCTTTTCATCTTGCCTGTAAATGCTTCTCTTCTTATTTGCACTGCATTTACACAGCAGACATGGCAACTGGTTTAACCTCTAATTTTACTTCCAAGATTTTAATCTCCTAAAGCAGAATTCCATGGAGCAAATACGTATGAAGAAAAGTTAAAGAAGCCACGCTTACATGAACCCAGTTCTGGGTTTGGAATGTAGCAGTTGCTTTACTTGATCAGACAACAAGCTCAGCAAATCCCATCATCTGCCTAAAGTAGAGTCCATCATTACATTTTCTCTAAGCAACATATTTCCTCTGCTGCATCCCGGAAAAGAATGAATTCAAGTGCAACTGTGGTATAGTGCAATGCATGGGAGAGCAAATCCTTCTCAACTCTTAAACCATGAGACTTGTTTTTTCATTACATACATAGCAACAAAAGTATTTTAAAATCTAATTACAGTACTGATGATGACCTCCATTTGCAGTAAGTTTCACAGGGGTGACTACTTACTCTTGGGATGTTGTGTTTTTCACTAGTAACACTAATTCCTGGTGTCTACCGGTCTTCTGTAATACTATCGTTTAATGTGAAGGAACACCAACCAGACTAGTTTACGCCATGGAAATCTGGTCTGTTGAGATTAGTCTGCTCCTCTCTGTCTCTCTTCGTTATTTTCTATCACTCTTAGAAAAAGAATGTGCTAGACATGAGTCTGAACTAACCGCATTAGTTCTGATTTCCTTTAATGAAATAAATCCAGAAGTGTCATTTCTGATCCTCATCTGCAAAAAGGAAACAGAAAAACAAGAGATCTCTCCCAAATGTCTTTTTTTCTGTAATCTCTTTCTTCAGTTACTGTACAATAAGGTTTTGTGGAAGTTATCCCATATTTTCTCTGACTATGAAAGCTTCAAAGGTGTGGGTTTTTTTCACTCCTGAATACTGTCATTATTCTCTGTAAGAGTTCATAAAAAGTGTTTGGGTCACATATTCATGGTTAATATATGTGAACACAAGTGAAGTCACTTAAAAGGATGTGGCTTGTTAACAAGGGCCTATTTTCCTTGTCCTGTTTGCTGCACTGCAGATAAGGTGAAGTCTGTGAGGAGAGAAAAGATCAGGTTCCACAGGGATTGGTGAGCACCTCTCAGGGGAGAGGGGCTACAAGGAGCGATGGGAATCACAGTGGACACACAGATATTGAGTGGGGATTTCTGAAGCCCATCATTCAAAGACACAGCAGGGAAAGGGGAGATTTGCTTACAAGCTTCTTTGTTTCTCTTCTTTCTCATCCCCCTCTCTTTTCAGTTCTCAAAGATCCTTGTTTCAATTCCGGTTCTAATAAGAAGCCAGTTTTGTGCAGTCAAAGCCCTCTAATGTACAGACTTTAAAGAGACAGTGGAAGTAGAGCCATGTCAAGGGTTTAGGGACAACATCACTATCTCTGAAGAATAAGAGGCGTCCTTGTCTTGCCTGTAATACTCAGTTCCCTACCTGCCTAATGGTGGGGGAGAGAAAATAACAATTTTAAAACTTCCTACATTTTACTGTGGGAAAGTTATTCTATCATAGAATCATAGAATCATAGAATCATAGAAAGTTTTGGGTTGGAAGGGACCACTAGAGGTCATCTAGTCCAATCCCCCCACAGTGAGCAGGGACACCGCCTCCTAGATCAGGTTGCTTTGAGCCCTGTCCAACCTGGTCTTGAATGTTTCCAGGGATGGGGCATCCACTACCTCTCTGGGCAACCCATTCTAGTGTTTCACCACCCTCATTGTAAAGAATTTCTTCCTTATATCTAGCCTAAACATACCTTGTTTTAGTTTAAAATCATTACTGCTCGTCCCGTCACTGTTGTATCTACTAAAAAGATTGTCCCCATCTTTCCTATAGGCTCCCTTTAAGTACTGAAAGGCTGCAATCAGGTCTCCCCGCAGCCTTCTCTTCTCCAGGCTGAACAAGCCCAACTCTCTCAGCCTGTCCTCATAGGAGAGGTGCTCCAGCCCTCGGATCATTTTTGTAGCCCTCCTTTGGACCCGCTCCAACAGTTCCATGTCCTTCTTGTGCTGAGGGCTCCAGAGCTGAACGCAGTACTCCAGGTGAGGTCTCACCAGAGCAGAGTAGAGGTGCAGAATCACCTCTCTCGACCTGCTGGCCATGCTTCTCTTGATGCAGCCCAGGACACGGTTGGCCCTCTGGGCTGCCAGCGCACATTGCCGGCTCATGTCCTGCCTTTCATCTATCAGTACGCCCAAGTCCCTCTCAGCAGAGCTGCTCTTGATCCTTTCATCCCCCAGCCTGTATTGATAGCGGGGATTACCCCAACCCAGGTGCAGGACCTTGCACTTGGCCGTGTTGAACCTCATGAGGTTCACACAGGCCCACCTCTCCAGCTTGTCCAGGTCCCTCTGGATGGCATCCCGTCCTTCTGGTGTCTCCACCGTACCACTCAGCTTGGTGTCATCTGCAAACTTGCTAAGGGTACACTCGATGTCGCTGTCCATGTCATTGATAAATATATTGAACAGCACCCGTCCCAGTAAGCACCCCTGAAGGACTCCACTCGTCACTGGTCTCCATCTGGACATTGAGCCGTTGACCACTACCCTTTGGCTGCGACTATCCAACTAATTCCTTATCCACCAAAGAGTCCACCCATCAAATCCATGGCTCTCCAATTTAGAGAGAAGGATGTTGTGGGGGACCGTGTCAAAGGCTTTACAAAGATCCAGATAGATGACATCCATTGTTTTTCCCTTGTTCACTCTTGTTGTTACACTATCATAGAAAGCCACTAGGTTGGTGAGGCAGGACTTGCCCTTGGTGAAGCCATGCTGGCTGTCTCGAATCACCTCCCTGGCCTCCATGTGCCTTAGCATATCTTCTAGGAGGATCTGTTCCATGATCTTCCCAGGCACAGAGGTGAGGCTGACAGGTCGGTAGTTCCCAGGGTCTTCCTTTCTACCCTTTTTGAAAAGGGGCACAATGTTTCTCTTTTTCCAGTCACTGGGGACTTCGCCTGACTGCCATGACTTTTCAGTTATCATGGCAACTACATCATCCAGTTCTTTCGGGACTCTGGGATGCATCTCATCAGGTTCCATGGACTTCTGTACATTTAGGTTCTTCAGGAGGTCCCGAACCTGGTCTTCACTTACAGCTGGAGGGATTTTACCCTCCTGGTCTCCTTCATGCCATTCATCGACTCGGGAGGGGTGAGGAGAGAGGTTGCCAGTGAAGAGTGAGGCAAAAAGGTTGTTGAGTACCTCAGCTTTCTCCTCATCTGCTGTTACCAGTTTGCTGATCTCGCTCATGAGTGGGGGTACGCTTTCTTTGACCATCTTTTTGTGGCTGACATACCTGTAGAAGCCCTTCTTGTTATTTTTCGTATCCCTTGACAAGCTCAGCTCCAGCTGTGCCTTGGCCTTCCTGACCCCATCCCTACACAACCAGGCAGCTTCCCTATACTCTTCCCAGGAAGCCAGTCCCTGCTTCCACTGCCTGTGCAGTTCCCTCTTCTTCCTTAGTTTGACCAGCATCTCTTGCCTCAGCCATGCCGGTCTCTTCCCTTCTCTGTCCGACTTCTTACACTTGGGGATCGAGAGCCCTTGCGCTCTCTGGAATACATCCTTAAAGACCTGCCAGCTCTGTTCTGTTCCCCTGTCCCTGAGGACCGTTTCCCAGGGAGCTCTTCTGACTATCTCTTGAAGAGCTGGAAATTTGCCCTCCTAAAATTTAGGGTCCTGACTATGCTCTTCGTTATTCCCATTTCCCTCAGTAGCATTTGTTCCACCAGCGCGTGGTCACTGCAGCCCAGGCTACCTCCGATCTTGACATCCCCAACGAGCTCACTCTCATTGGTGACCACCAGGTCTAGTATCACATCCCCTCGGGTAGGGGTGCTTATTACCTGGCTTAAGAAGTTGTCCTCAATGCATTCTAGGAACCTGCTGGATTGCCTACAGCTTGCCTTGTTGCTTTTCCAGCAGATGTCGGGGTAGATGAAGTCCCCCAGTAGGACGAGAGCCTGCGAGCGCGAAGCCTCCTGGAGTTGGAGGAAGAACGCTTCGTCTGTCAGCTCCTCTTGATCTGGCGGCCTGTAGTAGACACCAACCACTAGATTCCCTTTGTTGCCTCTCTCTGATTCTTACCCGTAAGCTTTCGACCTGCTCGTGGTTATTCTTCAGGGACAGCTCTTCACTCTGTAGTGTTTTCTTGATGTAAATCGTGTGGAGCCCTGGTTGGACGAGAGGAAACCTAGTTTGGTGCTGCTGAGCAACCCAGGCTTTGCGCCGGAGATGGACCTGGGGGCAGTGGAGGCGGAGCGCTGCTGAGAGGGCAGAGCGGCGGGCGCGGGGCGCTGGCACAGGGGGACTGCCGCACTGCCGCACTGCCGCTCCCTGCCTCTTCGCCACTTCCTGCCTTATCGTCGCTTCCGCATCGAGATGACGCTCTGCTCTAATCGCAGCTGTTGTGCCCATATATGGTTAAGGGTAACTAGCCAATCAGAGGCTGCAGTTCCTTTGGTATATAAACCTTGTTTTGCTGATTAATAGGGGAGTACAATTTATGCTCATATTGAGTCAGCATCGTTACTGCCGATCCGTCCCCCACTCCAAAAAATGGTAGCAGAGGATGGTTAACTTCCCTGCTGCAGGGGGTGGTTCCCTGCAGAAATCTCCGAGACTGCCGTAAGCAGCGAGAGGAGGGGGAGTGGGTGAAGACAGCTGGGAGATGTGCTGCCCAGGTGCATAGTCGCAGGGCAGACACAGGAGACGTGCTGCCCGGGCGCATAGTCGCAGGGCAGACACGGGAGACGTGCTGCCCGGGTGCATAGTCGCAGGGCAGACACAGGGGAGGTGCTGCCTGGGTGCATAGTCGCAGGTCAGACACGTACGGCTGCCTCCCAGAGAAAAACGGGCCCGCCGCTGCTGCCTGGAACAGACACAGTTTAGGGCGAGGCCGGGGCCGCAAACATGGAGGTCGAGGCTGCGGAGGTGCTGCTCGTCGGTATTCTCTCTAAGAGAGGAATAGACGCAACAGCGGAGCAACTCATGGAGTTGATTAAGTTGGGGCAGCGATGGGGTCACTTTGTGGATACCCGGCTACTGTATTCTGTCTCGGAATGGCAAAAGCTGGGAGAGACAATGTGGGAAAAGACAATAGTGGGAGAGGAAAAGGAGGAGAGGGAAATAAAGGCTGTCCGGGAGCTCTGGTGATCAGTATTAGGGACTTTAAAGGCTATAGAGGAGGAACGAGGGACAGCGTGTGCGGCAGCACAGGTACTAGCTCCTGAATCCGGGAAGGATAAGGCGCCTAAGCCGGGGAAATTAGCACGGGTTTCTAATCTACCTGCAGTAAAAGGGATGGCTGGGGCTACCTGTAAATCAGTTGCCAAGATCCGGGCAAGTGCGGAGAGTAATTCGGACGCGGTTAAAGGGGTGGGAGCCTTGCCGGAAGTTGCCCCTAGAGAGGCTAATAAGAGGTATGAGCCTCATCCAGAAGTGCTGCAACCCCCAGGGAGAGGGGAGGAGTGGCTAGTACCGCCCACAGAGGGGGCAGGGGAAGAGGCACAGCCTGCACCATCGGCCCCTCCTCTCTATCCCCCGTCGCCACCCCCCAGCGAGGCGTCTTTGCTCTCGACTCCGCCTAGTGGCAAGCAATACGAACTGCAGGAAAAAAAAGCGTGTGATCTTTTACAATCAGTTGTGCAGAGTCTCCAGGAAATGAACTTACAGTTACAGCATATGTCAACCACCGCTAGCTCCCCCAAGCGAGAACATGAGGTTTCCTCTCCAGAATGTTTAATCGGGCCTCCAGCTTCGGTCAGACCTGGCCGCTGGGGCGGTGTCATGAGGGACGCTATCCTGGATGGACAGTGGGGTGCTGCTGCCAACATAGGAAGTGCCCAGGCGTTAGCCTGTCCTGTGGTACAGGTTAATGGTCAGGGCAAATGAGAACCACATGACTGGAAAATTTTACAACAGGCCCGTAATACCATATCGCAGTATGGGGTGAGATCTGAGGCCACTCGACAAATTGTCACCTGGATTTCCTCTGCTAACTTGATGTGCCCACATGACTGTCAGAATTTAATGTGATTGTTGCTAACCCCTACTCAGTTCTTGTTGTGGGGATCAGGGTGGCAGCAGCGGGCAATAGATGAGGCCATGCGACATCAGGATCAGCGAGATCCTTATCATGGACTAACGCCAGAGATACTGATAGGACAAGGAATCTACGCTAACCTGGAAAGGCAGTTAACCTACCTCGTCCATGTGCTTCAGTTGTTGGCGCGTCTTGCGCTGGAAGCTTTCCTTGCGCTGCCTGGTTCGTCTGCTCCTTCCTTCGGAACCATCGTGCAAGGAGCCACCGAGAGTTACAGTAACTTCATCGACTGGCTGTGGGACGCGGTAATGAATCACCCAGACTTAAACGATGAGAGCAAGCCACAGATGTTTCGGACTCTTTCCAGAATGATCTACTACGCCTGGCTTGCTCAAAAACAAGAAGGGGGAGTTGTGGAGCACTGGCTGGACGAGAGGGGACCTAGTTTGGTGCTGCTGAGCAACCCAGGCTTTGCGCCGGAGATGGACCTGGGGGCAGTGGAGCCGGAGCGCTGCTGAGAGGGCAGAGCGGCGGGCGCGGGGCGCTGGCACAGGGGGACTGCTGCACTGCCACTCCCTGCCTCCTCGCCGCTTCCTGCCTTATCGTCGCTTCCGCGTCGAGATGACGCTCTGCTCCAATTGCAGTTGTGCCCATATATGGTTAAGGGTAACTAGCCAATCAGAGGCTGCAGTTCCTTTGGTATATAAACCTTGTTTTGCTGATTAATAGGGGAGGACAATTTATGCTCATATTGAGTCGACATCGTTACTGCCGATCCATCCCCCACTCCAAAAAAAGGGCAACGCCCCCTCCCCTCCTTCCTCGTCTGTCCCTTCTGAACAGCCTGTAGCCATCAAGAGTTACATTCCAGTCGTGGGATTCATCCCACCAGTTTTCCATGATGGCAATCAGGTCGTAGCTTTCCAGCAGCACGATTGCTTCCAGCTCCTCCTGTTTGTTTCCCATGCTGCGTGTGTTTGTACAGAGGCATTTCCTCTGAGCTGTCGGCCTCGTTACCTTCATAGCTTTTTCCCTTGAGGTGCTTCATGGGTATTTTCTCGTTGACACCTGATACCTCAGGCGCCTCCAGCTCCCTTCCGCAAGACTTCCACATTGCTGCAGTGTCCCTCGCACGCTGCTGGGCAACGGGTTGAGGGCTCCTACTAGCCCCCTGTCCCTCTAACCATTGTGTATCCTCCCCTAGCCTGTCGCTGGCAAGCCTGAGAGGTTCCCCTTCCCCCTTCACCTCTAGTTTAAAGCCCTGTCAATGAGTTCCGCGAGCTCCTGGGTAAAGATCCTCTTCCCCCTTTTAGAAAGCTGGTCCCCATTTGATGCCAGCAAGCTTGGTGCTGTATATGTCATCCCATGGTCAAAGAATCCAAAGTTGTGGCGGTGACACCAGTCACAGAGCCATGTGTTGATAGACTGAGTCTGCCTATGTCGCTCAACGTCTCTGCTCACCACTGGAAGGAGCGATGAAAAGATAACCTGTGCTCCAGATTCCTTTACTAATCGTCCTAGGGCTTTGAATTCTTTTTCAATTACCCTAGGGCTACTTAATGCAACTTCGTCCGCACCCACATGGAAGAGCAGCAGAGGATAATAGTCTGAGGGTCGGACCAGTCTAGGAAGTTTCCTAGCAATGTCCTTGACCCGTGCTCCCGGGAGGCAACAGACTTCCCTGAGAGGAGGGTCTGCCTGGCATATCGGACCCTCTGTTACCCTCAGCTGGGAGTCTCCTACAACTATGACTCTTCTCTTCTTCCTTGTGGAGCTGGTAGTAATACGAGAGGGAGGTCCTTCTGATCTTTGTGCCTCCTCCGATGTGGATGGGTCAACTCCCGCACCATCCACCGCCTTGTCCTCCACATCTAAAGCCTCATACCTATTATGCAGAGGCACCTGTGGAGATGTGATGGGCAAG
The DNA here is from genome assembly GCF_030867145.1 of Opisthocomus hoazin. Classification (NCBI taxonomy): domain Eukaryota; kingdom Metazoa; phylum Chordata; class Aves; order Opisthocomiformes; family Opisthocomidae; genus Opisthocomus; species Opisthocomus hoazin. The sequence goes on along the minus strand of NC_134416.1, from coordinate 66,104,810 downwards.
GGAAGGGTTCGCCTCCTGCCCCGATTGCGGACCCGCTTCCACTCGCTGTTTTCCTTTGCGTCCCTTCCTTCAGCCAGATGGGGGGATGTTACTAGTGCCCTTTGGTCCTGGGCCTTTTTTACAGGTTGTTCATGGGTAGACTCCTGGATTGTCAGGGCACGGCTCCAACAGTCGATCTCCTGCTCGGCCTCCCTGATGCTCCGTAGCCTATCTACCTCTTCTCTTAGGTCTGCCACCAGGCAGAGTAGATAGTCCACCTGGTCGTACCTTATGCACATATTCCTTTTGTTGTTGTCTGTTTCCAGCACTAGCTGGTGACACTCGCTGCAGCCAGAGACCTGGACAGCTGTGTGCTTTCCAAGGACCTCAGTCTGGGTTGCAGCTTCCTTTCTGACAAGCAGAGAAGAAGCAGCCTTCTGACGGTGGGGTGCCATGGCTGGGCTTCCTTCCTGCAGATGAGTTGCCTGAGTTTGCCTCAGGAGCCTCCTCCTTCCCTGCACGCCCTGCCTGTGTGAACTGCCGTGCAAACTGCCACACCACACCCTTCTGACGTGCCACACCCTGTTTGCCCACCCTGTTCACCGCGCTCCTGGTCGCTCGCGCTCCCTAGGGTTTACTCTTGTACTCAGGAGGGTCACACCTCCATCACCGATGGCTCTGCCCCCGCTGAGTCAGAGCTGCCCGCTCGTTAGCAGCTGACTCCTGCCTGCTCTGAGGGGGAGGGGGGACTGGGGTGCCTTCTCCGTCCCTGCGCTTTTGACTTCACGATACTGCCGCTTTAGGAAAGGGTTCCCCGGCGCGGTTGTCCACTCCGGAGCCCTTCGCCTCGGTGGCTTTGTTGAAATGACAATAGAATATCTCCTCTCAGCCTCACTGCTTATTCTGGAGCCCATCCTATCCATTCCATTTCACCTTGTCCTTCTGCCTCTCCACCTGAGATGATGGTCTTCTAGCCAAGGACATCCTTCTACTTCTACAACACAAGAGGGAAGAGTTTTCTTCTGTGATGGGTTGACGTCAGCCCACAGCTCAGCACCACACAGCCTCTTCTTCATTTCCCCTCAGTGGGATGGGGAGGAGAGTCAGAAAGGCAGAAAGCGTAAAACTAATAGGTCTAGATAGTTTAATAGACAAGCCAAGTTGCACATGCAGGCAAAACAAGGTAAGGAATTCATTCACTGGTTCCCATCAGCAGGCAGATGTTCAGCCATTTCCAGGAAAGAAGGGCTTCAACATGTGTAACAGCTACTTGGGAAGACAAAAAACATAGCTCCAAACATTCCGCTTTCCTCCCTCTTTCCCACAGCTTTTATTGCTAAACACAACATCATATGGCATGGGATATAGGTTAAATATATACATATAAAACTATATAATCCTGTTAAACATGTGAAGGCTTTTTAATTTCAACTCCAGTTCCAGCATTCTGTTTAGATCTCTGGAAAACTTTGTTTCTAACGGACATAAAGAATGAGGTATATATTCTAAGGTATAACTCCTTGCAAGAATCTGGTACTACAGAATATCCAGATAAATTTCACCCCTTCAAAATACAGTCTCAAGTTTCTCTTGAGAAGTCATTTCTTTCAAAGTCACACTAAGGCAAAATAAACTCAGAGTAGCTGCAGCTGAGGTTTTGGAGCTCAAAGCACTGTCCATTTTTTTTTCAGAGTTGAACTGGGAAAATTAAAAATGTATAGTTTAAAAATTGACTGAACAACTGACATTCCCAAAATAATGGGAATCACACACTGCTTAGCTGTAGAAGCTCTCCTTTCATCCACAGTAGATACAGAAGTACATTAATAACTCTATATTTTAGTGGTGTTTTACTTGCAGGAATTAACTAGTATGAGTAAATTTGCGTCATGATGTAGTAAGGTATAGTTTAATCTGTTTTAATCAACTGAACACACCTGTGGAAGAGGAGCATTTTCTTGATTTTCTTTCTGTCAACATTTAAGAAGAAAATTCCTTGCTATTCAATCACCTTAGGAGGTTGTTCACACCTGTGATTTCTGCTGCCGTCTCCTTAGGTGTCTGTACATATTTGAATGGAGTTTTGTTTTTTTGCTTATTTTAATATACAGAGTGTTGGAGTTATTTTGAATTGTGACTTACTTGTGTAGAAGATTGTAAAGTGGAAGATCATTATGTGGAAGTTTCTTGACTTTCATTAGCTGTCAGTACAATTAAGTTTGCAGATCACTTCATCACTTTTCCAGGTCCTCTTTACTTGCTGCTGATACCTACCAATGTCACCCTATCTGCACAGAGCAGAACTGAAGAAAGACACACACCCATTAAAGGAATATCTCCATTTTGTTACTATCTAGGCCTAAACAGAAGACACTTCACAGTTAGCAAGCTGATTCAACTATACCCTACTCCACACAAATGAGACCTGATGAATGTAGTCTGAGGATGTACAGACAGTTTTGGTAAATGTTGCAAGCTAAACAGCAGAAGAAATATGACTACATAGATTTATAATATCTTTTTGGATATTGGAAGTTATAATTTCTGGATTTTAACAGCTTTGCTGAACTCTTTTGTTAATGATTTGGTTTGGTTTTTTTTCTCTTCTTGCTGTACACCTATGGGGTCCTGCACTCAGCACACATGCAGTGATATATGTAAGCAGCGGTTTTCCTGATTATCTGTCCTACTGATATAAGATAACCGGGTGACAGAAATGTAGGAAAAATACATGTACATTGCAGTTAGTTGTCAGTTGCTTAGGAAATTAAATCTTTTTTTTTTTTTTTTTCTGGAATTTTGCTGTCAGTCTGAACTTTGCCAGTTGTGTTGTTTAATGCTCACCTCTGATGTACTTAAAGCAAAGAGAAGCTTGACCAGGAGAAAAAAAAGTTTCCCCTTAAAAAAGTCATACTATACAAGTTCTATTAGAGCTGGAAAATTTCTTACAAAGTTCTGATGACAGGCTATTACAATAATTTGAAGAAACACTGAAAAAGCATATCTGTAAGCTGTAGGCTGGTAGAGAATCTATCTTCTGTTATTATTTTTGCACTACAACAAAACCAAAATGTGACACATTTTAAAAAGATTTATCTGGTACTTCAATTTCAATTATGCAGAACAACAGACTAAATCTGTTGGGCTGTTTTTTTTTTTCCTTGTGATCATTTTCATCCCATTAGCTTCTCTTTTTCCTGACGTGATTTGGCTTTTTAATAGCAAGTCTTTGGATATAAACCTGTGTGTCAGGAATCTGGTCTTTAACAATATGAGCCTTTCCTTATATATACATCAGATTTAAACATAAGAAAATCTTCTGTGAACTCCTACAAATTGATACAAAGCACGGAAAATGATATATTTTTTAGAAGAAAAGGCATTTATTCTTATCTTGCACAAAGAATATATTGTTACCACTTTCGCTGTCTACTTTGCAGTGTCATGTCTACATTAAGGAATAACAAAAAATAATGAAAAATATAATCACCTTGGTACAACTATGGCTGAAATGAGCTATATCATCAGAAGATCTACACCACATTTCTGGAAAAAGCACAAAACGGTCAAGTCCTTTCACACTTGCTTGCGTTCCACAGGGACAAGCAGCTTGAGTTATGTACTGTGACATCACCTGAAGTTTGAAAATTTAACTGATATAGCAAAATGCATGGTTCTCTTATTGCTTTGTCTAATTACATCCAATAGTTCATAGTGAGAATGGCCATTTAAATGACTACTTCAAATTCTCAGTTGCCATAAAAATGCTTTTGGAAATAACTAACTGAAGTAAAAGTGCAAGGAGGAGAGAGAGGTCATTAAAGCTTCATTATGGCAAGTAGGTCTATACAAACTAGCTAGAGAATATGAATTGTTTTTCAGAGGTTTTCAGTATTTTTCAGATAAAGTGCTCAGAAAAACTTTGCAGTAATCAAGTATTTCAGAATCATTTTACACTGACTTGTGTTGGCAGCCCTGAGAGACTTTTTTGATATATTTTTCAAAGAAATTTATTTCCTACTGCAAATATATGACAGTCCATTCTGGAGAGAGACTTCCTTTAACCTGGTAAACAGAAATGAGATGAGATACTGTTTCAATCACCACTGGAACTTGTTGTGATAGTGGACACCATGTGCTTATTGTCAGCTTGACCTGGAACTGTTGCTCTAGAATATTGGAAACAAGTACATTACTTAAATCCATATGTGGTAACTGGCAGCAGCAGCAGCCAGGCTCACAGAGGGTACCTTCAAACAACCCTTTATGGTGATTACAGCCCTGCTTCTTCTCTCTTATCTAGCAGTGCTCATCTGAATCATCTCAGCTGGAATTACGGAAATTTTAATGGGGTCATCCAGGGAGGTGAAGCCTAGGGTTTATAACAAGGGAGACAACTTTTGTAGCTACCATTTTTCTTCTGATTAACAGAGTTTTATATGCTGATACAGTACAGCCGTGATCCCACAAGGACTGCTGCTCACCTCTGTATGGCTGCCAGGTACGTCTTCTCAGAAGAACTATATCTATTTCAAGCTTTCTTATCTTTCTTCCTGTTCCCTTTCTAGTATGAAGGCAGTAACAAATAAAGACTACCAAGCTTTATATCTGAAGTTTGTAATATCTAGTGTTTTCCTAAAGGCACGACCACTGATGCTAGAGTGATAGAATGAGAATCGCCTGTGAAGAAATTTCTTGAGTGTGCGGAGAGTGGGAGATGGAGAGAAAGCCTGCTAGACATTCACATAGAAAAAGTTTCCTCAAGACACCACACACGCAGAGCCAATACAGCTAAGAAAAACTCCTGAAGTCGAGTCATACACATCAATGAAAGCCGTTGCAATATTTGTGGTAGCTCCATTTTCATATGAAAATTAATATATCTCAAATAAAAATGAGTTAGAAATCCAAAATGGTATGGTCAGTGGGCTGAAGACCACTGATATAGCATAAGAGGAAGGCGTTGGCTCACGGAGGATGAGGATGAAAGGGAGGCAATGTGAAAGCTGAAAGAAAAAGAAAAATCAAGGTCCAAGCACTTGAAAAACTGAACTGAAGTTCTCTGAACTGGACAAGTGAGGGAGAGGACACCCCAACAGTGTAAGGCTAGACCTTTCTGTACCTTTCGTTGCTGACGTTGCTGACAGATTTGGCACTCACATGTTTCCAGGTGCCCAGACCCCATATCATTCCTAAGAGTCTAGACCAACAAATCCTACTAACGAAAACCAAAACAAAACCACTGCAAGGCAAAAAGAATAAGTAGCCTGCAGAAACCATATGAAAATGCCAAAAGCATGTGCCAGTTAAGGGAGGTGCTGAAGGCACCCATGAGCTTTCTCAGACGCAGTCGCTGAGCTCACAGTTGTCTGATTCAAGGCAGCCAAGCAGTGACAATCGTGGCCATGGCACACCTGGCTTGTTACAAGCGAAAGCTGTTAGTCATACATACTCAGCTCTCCTTCTTCATCGCCAATATATTGTCAAAAAGTGCCAGCTCTTCCTTGAAATTTTTGTTGTTGTTGTTCTTTTACTTTCATATCCAGGCTCTACATACCAGCAAATGTACACAGACATGCAGAGCAGAAAAATAAAAAATAGCTGAAGAAAAGGAGAAAGTGACAACTCTACCACAGTGCACTTTTTTATATTTCAGTCAGTAAGACATGCCTACATTAGAAAAAATTATTTCAATTGAACCAAATATTATACATAATACGTCACATGGATAGAAGATGACTTAAGAAAGTTCTATTATAGTTAAGATCACAATAAAACACTATGCAAGAGTTCTTTTTTTGCCCTTCAGTAGATCTGTGTTTTATGACATTCTAGTAACAATGACTTACATCCCAGCCAAAAAAGTAAAACTTCATCAACCTCTCTGTTTAAGGAGTGAAATTTTATTAAATTTGCCTATTGCATTTTGTTCAGTCACTAAAGGGCAAAAATAAGATATTTAACAAGAACATTCTTTTGTCATGAACTCTGTAATGGTGATTTCTTACACAAGCACCACAGAGAGGTTTGGCCTGTTGCATTGTGTGACAGCTATTTTCACTAACAGACTTATCATCTGTACAACTTGTTTAATGACTGAAGGATACAGCGAACCAGATTTACGAAAGCAAAATTTCTGCCGAACCTCAGTGTTGTATGGAAAATTAAAAAATCAATGAAAGCAAGATACTAATATTGATTTGGAATTAATGAACAATTACAAAAGAAATAGTTATTATAGCCAGGAATTTTTGTAGTTATGAGTTTTTTATTCAAGGTCTTGTACTCCATGGAGAGAACATGGTCATAGAATCACACTGCAGTGAAGTTACCAGGGAACTTTGAGTTATTCACCAATGTGCATGTCAAGAAAACCAAAAAACTGTATAAGGGGCTCCTTCGTACCTATCTCATAAAATTTCCAAATAGTTTATTACCCTACTTGGAAAGAAAAAAGTAAATGTTTTGCATTTACACAAGAGAAAAATTTTGTTTAGTTTTTCCAACTATATCAGTTGTCTAGTTAATTACGTTACTTCTGTCTGTAAGTTTTTTCACTCCTATCCTTGAAAACAAGGTGGCTAAATAGCAAGAAACAGAAATACTACTTTTATTCTCCAGAAATAAAACTTCTGTTCCAAAGAAACAAGCAAGGCTGTGAGAAACAAAGTTACAGACCTGTATAAAGATGTTAACAACCTGAAATATTGGAAGTTGGAAATACAAATAAGAAAGCAATTGTAAGAAGTTACATTCAAGGCAAAGGACAAGCTTCATAATCTGATTAAGATGGCAATTACATGACAAACATGGGAATCAATGAAGCAGTCACCTAAACATATTTGAAGCATCTTCTAGTAAAATTGATGTTCAAAATCAACTCATACTTAGCTATTATCTTACCACTGATGGATAGGTTAAGAAACAGCAAAGCATATGAAACAGTTCAGGAAGGAATGCCATGGAAATAACAGAGTAGTAGAGAAAAATTGCCTGCTTTCACTGGAAAAATAAAATTTAGTTCCTGACTGTAATTCTTTAAAACACTACTCTCTAGAAATAAAAGAATCCTTCTCTATGTCCAGCTTCAAGTATAAAGAGTGACAACCTAGATTCTACATTTCTTATCATTAAAATTATTTTACAAACTTTCTTTAATGTGATGGTGACAAACTGCAGCATTGAACTAGACCTTTTTTGAAGCTGAAGGTGATTAAAAATGCTATGCATCTCTGCAATATAAATAACACTAAATTATTTTTCTCTGATGGCTATGAGTTTAATATCCTTCAAAAAAAAGAGTTTTCAGATGTGATTTGTAACATCCCTAGGAAGCTATCAAGAAGGTATCTTTCTTAATTAGTCAAATAAATGTGTCTCTTGATAAAATATGCAGCATCTTTCACAAAGCAAAACATAACCACAGTTATCTAAAAGTTTTGCTATTTCCTGTACTAGAGCACTGTTGTCAGGACCTACAAAGTTCTTCAGATATCCCTGCTCTGACCTCCTACAGCTACGCAGGTGGATGGACCCTACACCCTGCTTGTACAGATACTGAGATGAGTGGCTGTCCATTCTCCAGCTTGCTATTGAGTCAGTCTCTGACAACACTAAGGGGCTTTAAGCTGTCTGAGAGTACAGCGGATGAGCATGCAAGCAAATGTGGGCTATTAGGCTGCACGAACCGAAGCAAAACATCTGCTGACAGCAACAAAAATGTTAATATTCCTAGAAAGGGAGTTGCGACTGCTTGTCCTGGAAGATGACTTCCAAGCTTTGAGACCAGAAATGACCAGCACTGATGATGATAATCCATAGGAACTGTTTACCAGAGTATCTGAGGCCATGGATTAATGCAGTACTCTTGTCAATTTTAATAACTGTCAGCTCTTCAGGGTGATGCTGACTGAGGATTTGTGACCCTAAGGTGTCTCTGGTAAAAGTGAGCATACTATGTTTCTGCATTTGGGGGGTGGGGGTGGGTGGAGTGAGGTGTAGAACGAAACACAACATGGCAGATGGCAACGGGAGAAAGATCATGGTGGATGTTTTGAACTGTTTTGCAGCAGATCTATAAGACAGGTGGCTTGAAAAGGACAGTGACCCACTTGACTGGAACCAGAGTGCAGAAACAGGTGACTGTCACCTCATCACCAGTGCTGATACAAGAGCATGAAGACAGAACAGGAGTATCTTTCAAATAGCAGACCATTATTGATCATCCCAATATGGAGGATAATCTGATCCTACAACAGGTACTCTAATACAATCGTACAGCTAACAAGAGTGGTAACTTTCTCATTACCAGTAGGCTCCAACAACTCAGCTGTACTTCTGTGGATGAACTATTTCTAAGATGCAGCTGAAACTGGCCCCAGCTGAACCAAAGTCCAGGCACAGAACAGTTACTGCAGAACCATGGTACTACCATCCCAGGGACTCCCAACATCCATTGACATATTTTTGATAAATCAGACACTAACAAGAGTGAAGCCAAAGGGGAATGGGCCTAGGGTTATCCTCCAGGTAAACATGACTTCATGGTGTAGTTCAGGATGACTGTGACTTTTCTCTCTGTCATTTCTGTTGATTGAGACCTTAAGGATGATCGGTAAAGTCTGAGAAGTAGCAGAGTGCTTTTCCTTATACAAATTATGATAAACCCTGTGATAGCAAGACACAGACTGGCCTTAGATGAGAGCAGAGAAGAATCGACAGGACAATGAAAAAGCAGTGTGGATTGGGAAGTCATAGAGGACTGGAAAGTGCTGTAAAACTGTAATTAGACTGAAGGAAGAGGTGTGAGTCCTATGACTATGTACACTGGTACAGTCATTATGCCGCTACTTATCTAGCGGTACAGAGGAGATAAAGAACTCACTTATGTTTTGAAAATTTGCAGAGCCTAGTGAAATATGTGGATAACACCTTGAGATGACTGACAGAGTGTACCCCAAATATACAGTAGCTGTAATGTTCAGCAAGAATTTCAGGGTTTTCTAACACTGAAAAAGTGGTCATGGCGCATAAGGCATAATATTTTTCAAGCTGAGGAATAGCAAGTGAAGAATTCATTTTTAACCAACAGTTTGTGAAGATCTGTTACACTTATTTTTTTGATACATTACAACATTTCTTTTCAAATACATCAGGCATTGTCTTTTAAGAAGAGAGATTACGTAGGGTAATAACAAGATGCAAATATATTGAAAGTGAGGTTAATTCTAAATTTATTAGGTTGAATAAAATAGGACTTAAAATTGCTATGCCAGTGTTTACTACAATATTGCTGCCATAGTGCCAAAATACATGCAAAGTACACAGCGAAATAATACTGAAGTTGCAAGACTGATTTTGAATTAATTGATTTATAAACAGATTGAAACACATTTGTAACAGATCTTTCAAAACTGTATTGCCAATGGTATGTATCAATCTGACATTTTGCTCTAAAATGGCTAAGTGTTGCTTTTCAACCTTTGAATGAATTGGGCTCAGTGGAGCGATTAGTCAGAAACTAACCTTTTTGGTAACAAAGTGAAATCAGAAAATAGGCAGTAACTTAGTGTTCTGGTAAATTAAAAAAAGTTCTCTAATTACAGATACTTGCAAAATTGCACCTATCCAGCAGAATAATATCTAATTTAACACAGTTACTAAAGATAAATGATTTTTCCTGATCAAATCATATCAGGATGAATAATTTTATACTGTATAATTGGTGAGCTGGATAATTCAATAAGCCCATTTGCTATGGTTGACTTCCTTTCACAAGTAGAAATTCTGTAATGAGGAAGGCAGTTTTGTCAAAACAGCTGCCAAATGGCAGTAGCATAATAAAAAAGCCCATTAATCAGAAAATTAATTAAACATTCTGTGTATATAAAACCTGCTGCATACTGAGAAAATGTGAATAGCCTGACAACAACATTTGTAACAATTTATTCATTGGAGAGTTGTAGGAAACAACCAATGTATTACAACAACATAAATACAGCTATTCTACAGGAAGAAAAGGACTCCATTTCTAACGTTAATTGGCTGGGAAAATGGTAGAAACAAACATTTCTTTCTAATCTTTATATAAATATTGTAAAGCACCATTCCTCTTGTCTTGTCTAAAGTGAACAGTACTCCTAGCAAAGAAGACCAGAGTAAAATCCAGTTGTAACCATGGGTGATGGGCATCAGACCGCTGGCATCTCTAAGAATTGAGTAGTATTGTGGGATGAGCTGGGACCAAGGTATTCTGCATTGTTTGATACCAGATGAGCTACACGATAGTTTTGGATGCTTCTGAAAATAGTTTCCAAAGTTTCTTCACATTTGTTAAAACAGTTGATCTATTCTTGACAGTTAAACTGGATAATACTCATTGAAGGCTCCATTTCTAAAGCAACGCTGTTAAAATTCCTCAAGCTTGGTAACATCTTAAAGTTGAGGCTGACACGGTGGGCTTATGACATTGAGAATCTGGATAAACAAACCTTTGGGTGTTATTTAATAAACCTGTGATGGTAGCCACTAGGATAAACATTGGTCTCTGTACATAGATTTTTAAAAAAAGGGTGGGGTAATAATCTTAAATCTAATAAGGAACAAACACGGAATCGGGCATGTGATCAGTGTAGTATCGAACAGTAGAATTTTCTCCCTAAGGGGAATATCACAGTATTTTGGGAATTAATGTGGAATTTTGAGGTCTTTGTTTCTTTGCTTTTGATAGAATAAATCCTCAAGGGATGTGCTGCACAGCCATTTTGTACATCAATAAAATGTACCCTAATTTTCTGTGCTATATTATCACGGAAGATTACAAGCAAGAGTTCCAAAAGCTTCTAATGAATTTAGACCCCCTCACTCTTTTGAAAATCAATGAGCATAAAACAGGTAATGGCCTTAAGCACTTTCCTTATATCTGCATAAATGAGTTTGAAATAAATGAAAGAAGGAAACTTTGTGGCCTCATGTGCAATGCCTGCTACTTTTGAATAACATTCAGCATAATTACTTCTTTTTATTTCACATTCTTCGTTTTCATTTTTAAGCCAGCCCTGAGTAAGGACAGGATGATATGGCTAGGAGAAACCCTGGGTCTGTGGTCCTTATCAGCCGGAAATTCACCCTGACTACAGGAAAGCACTGATTATTTCCAGTAGAGTACATTTGAAATGCCCTTTCTTTTCAGCACCAGATGTTCTTTTCCATACCATGTATTAGCAATAAGAAGAAAATTTCTGTTTCTAATGCTGTGTCCGGTTGGATGGATACAAAGCCTAAAATATTTTCTGTGCTGCATAGCTAATAAAGTGATCAAAATATTTCTGTAATATGATCTACAGAAAAGATTAAATCCGAGTTATATGGAACAGGTTAAATTTAACATCTGAATTATTTTTTTCCCTTCACATTTTGTTAAGTGAAATGATTTATTCATAAGTAGTTAGTGCTTGAAGAGCCCATATATATTTCTTCCAAGGAGGTCAAGATCATGCTGAAATAAAGTGAAGTCACCGCTTGGTTTCTATGGAACATTTTATTACTACTGCAGTGTCACAACAATAGGAAATTGAAAGTGAATAGATTATGGAAAAAAGCCATTGTGGAGACAGCACAACAAACAAATCGCATTAATGAGCAATAGCTTTTGTGAATGTGTTCCACTCACAATATTTTAAAACTGTCTCCAGCTGCAGAAACAGTGTTGAACTGAAGCCATTAAAACCACTGAATCATTCATTAGCTTGCCGGAGGTAGAGGATGGTTAGATGACACAGTGGGTTAGTGCACTAGTTTTTCAAGCCAGAGGCGAGTTATGTCTAGATTTAGGTCACAAGCAAGACACATTCAGTGGTATCAGCTTGCTTTCTATAGATAATTTGTGACCTGCACAGATATATTTTGTGATTGACAATCTGTTCCAACACGAAAAAAGACAGACATAGCAAGAATACTGCGAGCAGGATTAAGAAGCAGTGTAGACAAGGATTCAAAGTTACTGCCTACATGATGACTAGCTCTTTCCAAAAGTATTGGTCCATTCAGAGTCTTAAAAAAATGACACAGAACACAGTTTTTCTCAAACTAAAATCGTAAAAGACTTTAAAAATTATTGCATAGAAGCATAATTTAATGTGAAGCAGGTAAATTAATCTCCAAATTTTACATCTTTTGGGGCAATCTAAACAGGCATTTAGTCTCTAAATTACCAATAGGACCTACTGAATACATAACTATACATGTATAGCATTAGAGATTACCTATGCAGACTGAGACATGATTAGGAAATCTCTTCCGTTGCCATCTAGGACATGAGAGCTTTGGGTAGATAGAGTACACACTTTTTGCTACACAGATATTCTTTGCTTCCAGGCTAGAATAACCAAGGCTGTGCTGCTGCAAAGTCTGTGAAGTGAAGCTCATGCTGCTCTCAGTTGCTGTTGCCGTAGGCTAGAAGGTGACTGGGTGGCATCAGTGTGTGTGCTGAGGCTATGTGTGTTGTGGTACACGTGCATAGGAAAAGGAGGTGGTCAGATGGAGCTGATAAAATAAAAAACTAAGGGCCATTAAGAATATTGTATAAGTCTTATTGCTTCAATGTTGGTCTTTTATCTTTTCCATCTCCTTACTCCTTGAGGAAGTCAAGGTAGCTATGCAGAATTGAGAAGAGTCACTTTGATGTGTCATTTGTAGACTGGAGCATAATATATGATTTAATAACTTTCAGCTTCAGAAACAAGGACTCTGAAGTTGCAGGTCTTGGTTAGGGGAATCATTTGCTTCCAGGACACTTAATAAATACACAAGAGGGATACATATCAGATACACAAGAGGGATACATATCAGAGCTTATACTCTGATAGCAGAACAAGCAGAATCAACATGAAGCATGACGTAGGCTGCATCACAATGTATTGAAAAATGCCAGTTATTATGAGGTATTATAAGCTTTTGGTTTTGCCAGATTTCTCAGGACAACATTGCAATTGACCTGTAAAGTTGTGATACTCTATTCAGAGGAATTTTTGCTTTCATGTCATTATTATTCTTGAATTCACCATAGAGGAGATTAGAAACTCTTAGGCTTTTATTCACACCACTTCCGTGTTTATTTACATCACTTCAATGTTTATTTATTCTATATTCAAAGACAGAACCCCTGCTTTGTTGCTTCCTTCTATTTATTTCCAACCATTTAAAAATCTTCTTGAGAGCTTTGAACGGCGTCTAGAGCAAGACCAAGTTTTACAAATTACAAGTTTTACAAATTAATTTCACAACTATTAGTTCCTGAGTTCAAGGCAAACTCTTTATTATTTGGGAAGTTTTCAATTGGATTAAACTGTTGGCTGCAAGTTTGTGAAAGAAACTTCCTTCCAGGGGGTATGTCTTTCTGATGGATTCCTGGCATGAAGCAGTCATTTTTTGAAGAAATATGTTGACTTTTGGGGTGTTATTTTTGAGAAAATGTTATTTTTGAGTTCACATATAAGCTGCATCAAAGTAATATCTTACTAAGAAAAAATCAATACAGAGAACTAAAGTAAAGAATCCATGGGACAGCTATTCTGGAGAATAAAATGAGCTCTTGGGGATCTTAGCAAGATCAAGATGCAGGATAAAAGCAGCATTTCCTTTTTAAATACACCATACCTAACATAATTAATTTATTTCCATGTTCATCTCTTTAATGTCATGGTTACTCATACAATGAACTAGATACAAGCTTCGGTTTAGGCCACCTCAGTGGTCACTTGTAAGAAGTATATTCCTAATGTATCAGTTCTGAGTTGCTTTCTGAACAACTCATTAACACTGTTGGGAAAATACATGTTTATTTAGGAAGCCAAAATATGTGCTCTAAATGATATAGATGAACACTTTTATGGGTACATAGAAGGTATGAAAATTGAGAGATGAGCCATATGTACATTACTTTTAAAAATATGAAACCCTTTCTTTACCTGCCATCTTCCACCATTAAGTTGTTAAGCATTCTTCCAAATTATGGAAAAGAAAGGGAAAATACCACTCTATTTTCGATTTCAAGACACCTCTTTCCTGATGGTGGGTTTGTCTAAGGTGCCTCAATGGTGTCGCGTTAAAGGGGGGGGTAAAGGGAGTCTGATATTCAACTAGCCTGCCAGAGCCCTTCCAAGGACTTTCACTGAAAGTTTCGCAAAGTTGAAACAATAGGTAATTTATTCAAGCGACAGTTATCACAGATTCAGAATTGCCATTGATAAATGCACTGTCTACAAAAGTTGAGCTCAAAGTAATAGTTTAGCACTTTAGTTAACAATGTGTTCCCGGGGATACGTCTGACAAAGTCAGAGGTGCGACTCTTACCAAAGAGGCGTCCCTTCTTGGGGGGGGAAGAGAGGTTCAGGTCCGTCGACCCGTCCGTCAGGTGAAGTTCTCGCTTGGTTCCTCCTCCCAAAGAGAGTTTTCAAGTGCCAATTTTTATGTTTGGAAATCTTTTTGCGAGGTGGGACTAAGTCAATTATTGTGTATCGATTGGCTCTTGGCATGGAATGTCGTGTCGTCAGAAGCGGGACTTAGCAGTGTGACACGCCTTTGGAGCGGGCATCTTGATATGTGTATTCGGGGGCCATCTGTGCTTTATCCAAAGCAATCTCTGAAACAATCTCTGGCTGCACAGCCTCCGCAGCGCCCCACAGATCACTTGCTTTACAGTGATGAGCTATCCCCCCTTACTTTTGTCTGATAAGCATCAGTTAATTACTTCCTTTGTTATCTCTTCGGCTTTTGACACCTCATTCGAGAGACGCCTCAGTCCGAGTTTGTGAGTATGTCTTTCGTCTTGCATTTGACAAGTCCAGCAAGGCCATCGATTACAAATGGTTTAACAAAACTTCAATGCTATTTATGGTTTTCTTAGAAACCAGATTGATTTAAAGTTCTAGAGTACTGAATTCTTCATTAAATGCATAATTAGAATACTATTTTGGAGTTTCGTAAATATTGTCTGCCTAACTGTCATTACCAAAGTATTAGAACACCATTCTATAGCATTTATTAAAGGGGTTTGAAACAGTTGGAGAAAAGAAATGCTCCTGTAAAGAGTCAGCTTCTCATATTGTACTAGTGTTAGCAAGGCACAGAGAAGTTACATGTAAATAAAAAGTATTGCAAAGAATATGGAAAAGTAATAAATTAAAGCTGCCTTGACAATCTAAATTTTGGAACTCCTTAACCTCTGATCACTTATTTTGTTAACTTTAATGCTCCCATAGCAAATAGGTGAAGAGTAGAGTTGCTTGATGCAGTCTAAAAGAGTTCTAGATGAAGTAGCAGAGTTTTGTACAGAATTATTAATAAATGCTTATAACGTTATCTCTTAAAAGGAGGAAAATATTCTCGATACACCAAGTTTGTCTTTATCACATCTGCCATTTTTTCCCAACTGCATGCATGACTGTATTTCACCCTCAGCAAGTTTGCTGATGACACAAAACTGGGAGGAGTGGCTGATACACCGGAACATCGTGCTGCCATTCAGCAAGACCTGGACAGACCGGAAAGTAGGGCGAAGAGGAACCTTATGAAGTTCAACAAGAGCAAGTGCAGGGTCCTGCACCTGGAGAGAAATAACCCAATACACCAGTACAGGCTCAGGGCTGACCTGCTGGAAAGCAGCTCTGAGGAGAGGGACCTGAGTGTTGATGCCATGAAAAGCCAGAGTTGCAGACTCAATAGTCAGAAAGTTATTAAGCAGATATTCTTTATTATGGCGCTGGGCACTTGGGGGATCTCTCCTTCAAACATGTGCACCAAACACCCTATCATTTCAGGTTAAATACAGTCACAACACACACATTCATTATATTTCTGAGAAAAGCTTAGCATATTCATGACTTTTCTGATAACTAATTAACATATGTTAATGTCTTTCACGTATGTCTTTTAGCATCCTTGGGTGGTCTTTGGGGGTACTAAGCTGAAGGCTTATACTCCTCATCACCATGTCTGCTGGTAGACCTTTGTTTCTGTGCAAACTCAGTTCGAAGACTACATGTACCATGTCCTTCCAGGTTGTTTTGCTCTGGTCTTGTTGCCCTCTCAGTGCCACTTGATCTCAGTAGCTTGGTGCATCTACCCTCCCAAGGCAAAGCTGTCTGGAGTAGAATTATTTAGGAATCTCTCTATCTTAGAGGTTTCCTGTCTTCTCAAAACAGCAAGGATCTAGTTTAGTTTAATTACAATCACTCCAATAAGTGGAAATTTGACATTTATGGGTATCAGTGTCCTGGTGGATGACAAGTTGACCACGAGCCAGCAGTGTGCCCTCGTTGCCAAGAAGGCCAATGATATTCTGGGGTGACAAAGAAATGGGGGATGGCTGGGGACCTATACCATTTTGGGACTGCATTTTTTCTCTAAATATTTGCACACAGCCTTCAGAAAAGGAGACACTCTAGTAGCTAGCAGCTCCTCCTGCAACTTCAACCCATTTCTCTGCTTCTTCCACATCCTAGTAAAACTCCGCTACAAGAAGGCAGGAGGCGCACGCCTTCTGATGTACCAAGACAGTTTCCA
Organism: Opisthocomus hoazin; assembly: GCF_030867145.1. Lineage (NCBI taxonomy): Eukaryota > Metazoa > Chordata > Aves > Opisthocomiformes > Opisthocomidae > Opisthocomus > Opisthocomus hoazin. The sequence continues at coordinate 66,088,268 of NC_134416.1, read as the reverse complement.
TCCTTCTTGCTGCAACTTTGTCTGTCTAAACCACAACTGCTTCCACACCCACCACGACCCAGCTCTGCTTCTTCTCTTTATGATCCAAACCGCACGGCATGTGGAGAAAACAACCTCCTGTGCTTTGCAGCCCTTTTGCCTCGTGAGGTTTCCCACAGCAAGGAGCACAACTTACACCTCTACTGGGGAAAGGTGACATGGCAGGGCAGTTGATTGTGAGGTCTCTGCTAGCACAGCAACCTGTTTGGTCAGCAGCAGTGGGGAAGCAGCTTTGTGAGGTTCATTGAGCATATCACTAAGCCCAACACTTTCTCAGCCATGGCTGGAAGCCCCCTTCCTGCCCAGGGCTCAGTGGCCAGGGTGCAAACAGATTAGCAAGACCATGTGGAGAGTCACAGTTCTGGTCATGGGGACAGCAGATTTTGGCTTTCTCGAGGATCTGGTAGTTGAATCCCACAGGAAATCATTCCCAAAGGGGCCACATGCAGCTACTCCCCCTGCAAGAATAACCACCTTAAAGAGCAGAAATGAGCCATTCACATGCTCAGCATGCCCGGTGTGGGTGGCAGAAGGCTCTCTGACACAACAAGGAACTCCTCACCAAGCTCCAGCACCAACAAGAAGCCTGCTGAGGCAGAGTTAGATTGGCCTACAGCATTTGTGCAATAACTGAACCTTAGCTGAAGAGCGTTTTGGCAGGAATGACATACAGCGAGAAGGAACTTGCCATTCCAAAAGCCGTGCACAAAGCTGGAGACACCTGCATGCATTTTGCCTGTGCTGTGGGGATGACATGGCAGAAAGGAGCACGGAGCTGCAATGGTGTTCACAAATTCTGTGACCCAGAGCCAGCAGGTGTTTTTTCTTATGAATGGGACCTTCAGGGAAGAGTGTCAGGGCAGGTGACACCTTGCACAGAGCCAGAGATGCCTGTGCTCAGCTTCCACAGTCTGCTTAGCTGGCTCTTGGGGAATGCAGCAAGACAAAGTGCAGCAAAAGGAGGTTTTAATAGGGATGCAGCTGTCAGCGGGGCAGCTTTCTTGGCAGGGCATATGCAAGGGCCCAGTACTTGCTTTCCTTGGGCCACTGTCTGCTGATGGTTCTTGTACCTTAGTAGAGTATAGGTTGGTATTCAAATGGTGGGGACAAGACAGAGAATGGGGTCTCTGGATGCAGCCCATAAGATTGTAATATAGCTGGTCAAAATGTTTACCCCTCATCAGAGGGATCAACCCCAGATCTCCTGAGGGATGCAACCAGTGAGGTGAAAGGCTGCAGGCAGGGCCTAGTGCTCCTCCCTGGGCTGAGCAGGATGGGGTCCTCACTTGTGGGATTTGTGCCCTGGTGGATCACAGGGCCAACAGGTGCAGGAGCTATGGCAAGAGCACAGCAGGTTGGGCTGCAGCAGAATAGTGAGAAGGGAATTGTCAGCAGAGACCTCGAAGGGACAAGGCTTGATGTCTCAGTGTGTTGACAAAATCACATGACAAAAGACATGGCTCAAAGAGGGGAAATACAATGACCTGCAGAACAAGGCACCATAGAAACTCCTGCCTTATGGCAGCAGGGAAGGTGTTCTACCCTCCTGTGGAAAAGTTAGGAAGAACAGGCAGGTAGTTCTGGCAGCAAATAGAAAGGATAAGCAGTATCCCCTGCAAGGTACAACTGGTCCAGAAGCTCCTGCTCTGCAGGTCACGGCCTTCAGGTAGTGGAAGTGGTGAGTGTCAGTAGCAGGGCACTTCTTTCTGCAGGAGACTGAGGCACTCAGCTACCAACCTGACATGCAGTCAGAGGAAGTTTGCTGCTTGCCTGGAGTAGAAATCCAGCATATCATAGCGAGATTGCCAAAACTCCTCAAGCTCAGATACTACTACTCTTCCTCTTCCTCCATGTGTATGTCAATGACACTGCAAAGAATAAGCCACAAAAGATTAAGCAGAACTGCGACCTCCAAAGGCTAAAGAAAAGAGGACAGGAGCTCGGCTTGTTTTCTGTCAATCCTGCCAGTTCAAAGCAAGGGTGTAGGCAGGAGCAGACATATACAATCATCAGATGACTGCATGACTAGTGTGCCACAAAGGTCTTCAGCCCCCATGACCATGAAATGCTCTTTGAAGACTAGTCAAAGTTTCCGTGGATGTTGTCTACCTCGACTTCATCAAGGCTTTTGACACAGTCTCAAATAATATCCTCCTAGGGAAGCTCAGGAAGTGTGGGCTGGATGAGTGGTTGGTGAACTGGATAGAGAACTGGCTGAATGGCAGAACTCAGAGGGTTGTCATCAGCGGCGCTGAGTCTAGTTGGAGGTTGGTAACTAGTGGTGTCCCCCAGGGGTCAGTACTGGGCCCAGTCTTGTTTAACTTCTTCATCAACGACCTGGATGAAGAGTTAGAATGTACCCTCAGCAAGTTTGCTGATGACACCAAACTGGGAGGTGTGGTAGACACACCGGAAGGCTGTGCTGCCATTCAGTGTGACCTGGATAGGCTGGAAAGCTGGGCAGAGAGGAACCTGATGAGGTTCAGCAAAGGCAAATGCAGGGTCCTGCACCTGGGGAGGAACAACCTCCTGCACCAGTACAGGCTTGGGGTGGACCTGCTGGAGAGCAGCTCTGCGGAGAGGGACCTGGGTGTCCTGGTGGACGACAGGTTAACCATGAGCCAGCAGTGTGCCCTGGCTGCCAAGAAAGCCAATGGGATCCTGGGGTGCATCAAGAAGAGTGTGGCCAGCAGAACGAGGGAGGTTCTCCTTCCCCTCTACACTGCCCTGGTGAGACCTCATCTGGAGTACTGTGTCCAGTTCTGGGCTCCCCACTTCAAGAAAGATGAAGAGCTACTGGAGAGAGTCCAGCGGAGGGCTACAAAGATGATGAGGGGACTGGAACATCTCCCCTACAAGGAGAGGCTGAGGGAGCTGGGCTTGTTTAGCCTGAAGAAGAGAAGGCTGCGAGGGGACCTAATAAATGCTTATAAATATCTGAAGGGTGGGTGTCAGGAGGATGGGGCCAAGCTCTTTTCAGTGGTGCCCAGCGACAGGACAAGGGGCAATGGGCACAAACTGAGGCACAGGAAGTTCCGTCTGAACATGAGGAAGAACTTCTTCCCTCTGAGGGTGACGGAGCACTGGAACAGGCTGCCCAGGGAGGTTGTGGAGTCTCCTTCTCTGGAGATATTCAAGACCTGCCTGGACAAGGTTCTGTGCAGCCTACTGTAGGTGACCCTGCTTTGGAAGGAGGGTTGGACTAGATGACCCACAGAGGTCCCTTCCAACCCCTACTATTCTGTGATTCTGTGATTCCTGCCAAGATTACTTTCCCAATGGGACAGCTAACTTAACAAGGCAGGGTTAAAACTCGGGTTTCATGGGGAATGCTTTCCAAAGCCAGGAAGCAAGAGAGTGCAGAGTGAAAGTATGTGAGAAGCAGAGCCATGGGGGATGCTCCCACACTTCCTGTAGAGTCCTGGGGCACAAGGCACATCATTTCAAATCTGTACAGCCATACTTACACTCTCAGGATCAGACTAGAATTAAAAGAATTACACATGCTGTCCCACAGTTACAATGCTTTAGAAATTAAAGAAAAATGATGTCTTAGCTCATGTGATGAGACTCCTTTAATGCACAGGTACAAGCCACTCTGGAAAGACAGAAAGGGTAAAAGAGGAGGAGGGCTTCCACTTTCTGTGGAAGAGTAGCCTGAGTGCATGGAATCTAGCTGTGCTCTGCAGAGTGCCTTTGGCTCCAAATGAGAGGAACTACTGTTCAGTGAGAATTTGTGGTAGGTGTCTGCTACAGACCGCTGGATCAGGAAGAAGAGGCAAGTGAAGCTTGTTCAGATGTCTCAGAGAGGCTTCAGACTTGCTGGTCATGGTTCTCACAGTGACTTCAACCACCCTGATATTTGCTGGAAAGCAACACAGCAGTACACAAGCAATGCAGATGTCTGGAATGCACTGACAACAACTTCCAAAAAAAAAATCCCATTAAATGCTTATTAGGCAGGAGTGGTGCTCTTATAGCACAGCTGTGTACAAATAAGGAAGATTTGTTTAGACACATGAATATAAGTGGGAGTTTTGGCAATATGGTGATCACAAGTTTGTGAAGATTAAGATCCTAAGGACGCAGACAGTAATTGGTTCATTTGCCTCAGTCTTCAGTCCCAGGTCTCTAACATTAAGGAACAGTAACAAGTGAAACGATAGCACAGGGCTGAGTTACAGACCATCTACACAAAGTACATAGACAAATTCATGAGACCTGACAGGATATCTCCATGAGTGCTGGGAGTGTTGGCTGGCATGATGACAAAATAATTCCTATCAATCATTTTTTAAAAGCCACAGGGATCAGAAGTCCAAGTAATCAGAAAAGGGCAAATATATTTTGCAGCCACTAGCATTGAGGAAAAACAGGAAAGGTAAGAGAAACTGCAGACAGCAGCCTTTATTTCTGTTCCTGGGAAAAATAAGGACATGTTCCTCAGGAAAGGACCTCCCAGAAACATGAAGGATTTGCCCTTCATAACTGGGAGTGGGTGACTGGGAGAAGGTGATAGAGATTTAACAAGATTAAATCATGCTTGACCAACCTCATTGCCTTCACAGATGAAACAACTTGCTGAGTGGATGAAGGCAGAGCCATGGATGTCATCTGCCTTGATTTTGGCAAGGCTTTTGACACTGTCTCCTACGACTTTCACATAGACAAGCTGTCAAGATCTCTGCTGGAAAGATGGACCGCTGTTTGAATAGAAACCAACCTAAACTACCAAGCACAAATGGTGGTAGTGAAAGACTCGAAGTCCCACTGGCAGAACTCAGATGTAGGGTTCCCCAGGAGTTTCTCCTGAGATATGCTATTGGGTGACCTGCTTAGTGGATGAGGGAAAGGTGTGGATACTGTTTACCTAGACTTTAGTAAAACTTTTGACACTATTTCCTACAGCATTCTCCTGGAAAAACTGGCTGTTCATGGCTTGGATGGGAATACTCTTCACTGGGTGAAAATCTGGCTGGATTTCCAGGCCCAAAGAGTTGTGGCGAATGGAGCTAAATCCATCTGGTGAAGGGTCACTAATGGTGTTCCCCAGTCCTCAGAACCGGGGCCAGTCTGTTTGATACCTTTATAAATGATCTGGACAAGGTGATTAAGTGCACCCTCAGTAAGTCTGCAGATGACACCAAGTTGGGCAGGAATATTTATCTGCTTGAGGGTAGGAAGGCTCTGCAAAGGGATCTGGACAGACTGGATTGATGGGCCGAGGGCAATTATATGCGATTATATAAATTGCACCAGAGGAGGTTTAGTTTACATATTAGGAAAAAATTCTCCACTGAAAGTGTTATCAAACACTGGAACAGGCCACCCAGGGAAGTGGTTGAGTCACCATGCGTGAAGGTAGTTAAAGAACATGTAGATGTGGCACTTATGCATATGGTTTATTTGTGGACTTGGCAGTATTAGGTTTATGATTGGATTTGATAATCTTAAAGTTCTCTTTAAACTTCAATGATTCTATGATTCTCTGAGGTCTTTGTAAATTATCTTGATGATGGGACTGAATTCACCCTCACCAGGTGTGTGGATGACACTGAAGTGGCAGGACAGACAGATGTGGTGGAAGGAAGAGTCAGCATGCAGAAAGACTAAAGAGGTTGGATAATTGGACCAATAAGAGTTTCATGAGGTATTACAGAGAAGTACAAGCCCTGCACACCTGGAACAGAATGATCCCAGGCAGCAGCATGGTAAAATCTGGCTGAATGGTGTCTTCTACCACTTAAAAACAATCATCTGATTCTCTTGGTGAGAAAGAAAAATGAATGCCATAATTCTGTATTGACTTTCACCTATCTAATCTCCTTTCCAGACCACCACTCATGTAGTCTCCTTCACACCATTCAGGGCAGATGAAAAGACCAGAGCATCTCTGGTGACATGAGAGACCCTGAACCTGTGACTATGTACAAAGCGAAAGTCTTTCATGTGTGCTGCTGTGCAGTTCCCTTTCCAGAGTTGTCCTCTCCAATTCACTGATGCTCAGTCATGCACCCATCAGTGACTCAGACGTAAGCCTCAGATCCCTAAGGCAGATGTTTTTCACCAGGAGAAGTGACATCAAGTCCCTGTTGGAGACTGTTGAGAGATACAAAGGGACAGAAGAGCCCAAGCTGTGATCTGAGAGAAAGATGGTATGTGTGTCCTGATCATGGAGGTGCTTTTAGACTGCCTGGTTTTAGGCTGCTACTGTCCTAGTTACTGGGAGAAAAGAGCTAAGGGTGAGGAGTGAAAGGAGACCATCACAAACTAATGTTGAAAATGTCCTCATTCATAGGGAAAGAAGGGATGGAGAGATGAAAAGAAGGGACAGGACAAAAGGTATATAAAGAAAGGAAGATGTGGAAAATGAAGAAACTCTCTAACAGTACTCACTTGTTCATATACAGTTTTATATTAACCTTTTTTAATTGGTCTCTCTTTCCTTTACCATACTTAATTATTGGCACTGGGGAGAAAGTGAGGACAAAGGTATTGCTTTGGATGGCTTTTTATGTGCATAATCAGGTCACATACTAAGTGTATCTGTTGCCTTTATTTAAAATGTAACCTTTAAATATTTGCAAGAAGAAAAAATTAATCCATGAAGAAATAGAACTCATAAGTTCAGGATAGGTTTTAAGCCTCAGCAAAGGAAGAGCCTGAAATTCATCAGTGATACTAGAGCACTTAATTTTCCAAAGTTTTATTTTGTTTTCTACATTTCTTAGGAAAAAGGGAAGGAAAAAACACCCAGTAAAAGATAATTTGTTCATTGTATACAATCTGTTAATTTATAGCTAATTCTGGTTCTGCTAAGAAAAGACACTTAGCATGTCTTTGGAGTACTGTCCAAATATGCTCCCTTGTGGAAAAAGGCAAAGGATTAAAACATTTCACTTTAAAACACCTGAGTGGGAAAACAGAAACTTAGAATTTTAAAGAATTATTTTCAAACAGCAAAGAAAAAAAATGAGGATGGAAAGAAGAAAAAAGCTCACAAAAACTTGTGCACTGGAAGCATATGCAGTTGCATATTAATGATGACATCTGTTATGTACCGCCTCAAGTTCCCTTAACCAGAGAATACTACATAACAACTGTCAGGAGATTTGAAAGACTTCCATTAGTTTGTGATGGCAGCAATTAGCAAGGAGGGTGTTAATACTTACTGGTGTTCAAGCTGTCAATTTCTGGCTATTTTTCATTTGGATTCTTTGTAAACTCTCACTGTAATTTATCCCAGGATATCACTGCATCTAGGTAGAAAACAATAATTTTCTTACTGGTATGAGATATTCACCAGAGATCTGAAATTTGTATTAGGGACTGCTAAGGATATTTTAATCAGAATAAAACCAATACTGTGTATAAATCAGTACATACAGAAAAATTAAAAGGTGTTTGTTCAATAAAGTGCATTACTGTCTGAGCCCATCTCACCTACTGCATGTTACTTATAGACATCTGTGCTCTATGTAATGTGGCAATGCGAATAGTATGAATTCTTTCTGTTTAGCAGATCTTGGTGAAATAAATTTGCTTTAACATCTCATCATACAGAAAAGCCAGTTCATCAAAAATGAAAACTCTGTAATGAAGCCATGCTATTTTTTTACCAGTCACTTCTTTGAGAAGGTTTCTCTGGTCAAAGACTGAGTTTGTGGTCAAGGAAATGCAGTGACAAAGCTACAGGACTTGAAGCCATGGGGAATGCAAGTATTCTTTTCATGTAAGAGTAAAACTCAATAGCTGAGTTGACAACATTTCTATGTCCTACTTTAGGGTTAGTTGCTCATCACATTCTAAAGAACATGGTGAAAGACAAGAAACAGTACAGAATAACGTTTCCATTACACAAGGTAACAGTGAAGCACTCCTGTTATTTTCCATTACAGCTGATGCTCTGGAGAGGATAGTATAGACATCAGCCTCCTGAAAGTTCTGCTGGAGATGGCATCCAAGGTCAGGGAGCCGTAATTATGCCCAGCTAAATATCTGGTGATTTAACTTACCAGATTCAGTCATCCTACTATGGAATGCCAGTTCAGATTGTGGCTTTCAGATAAATACTCATTTGACACAATTACATATGGTTCAGTATCCAGAATCACAGGTGGTGTTTTGAAATAATTTACTAGTTCACACATTTATTAAAAATATATTAGCCTATATTTAAAATATTTTTGTTTCACAAAGATCTGCAAATCTTTTATGTATTGTCAAGATATGGAACCAAAAAGTATATCCCCTTCTGGAATTAGAGCCCAGCAGCAGAGCTATGTGAAGTATGTTGCAAAATGCTAAAGGAAGAGAAAATTTTTCCAAGGAGAGCAGAGTAATTTCTGTCAGCTACAAAGAACAACTATGGGATCTTTTTTATGACCACATAAAATAAAAAATCGTAGAGGTCTTATTTGAAAGACCCATAACACAGTAAACTGCATGCTATTAATTTTTTTCTACCTCAGTTAAATTGCTAGGTTAAACTGGCACTATCAGAAATAGAACTTCTGATTCTGTGGAATATATTTCAAGCTTAGCGTAAAAAATACAGTGATCTGTTCCAGTTAGACCTTCCGGCTTCACTGCTTGATAGCATTAGTTAAACAATACATGCTGAATTGAAAAGATTCTCCATCACCTGCAATGGTTTTCACAATCCATATTTAAATATTCTGTGCCTACAGTATTCTAAGTTACGTCTTTGTGAGCTATTTTTCCCCCGCTAGTAAAATGCAATAATTTCCAGTGCTCAGTTTTAAGTATCTCTACAAATGCCTTTTACTCCTCTGTGATCATCAGCTGCATAGCTGATGTCACCAGGAAATTCTGACAAACAGTAGAACAGAAGGACACCTGAGGACAGGTATCCAAATCAAACAAACATAATTAAATTGTAGATCTCATTTCGTTAGATGTTGTGGAAAACAAAAGAATAAATGTGTTTTATAAGATGTTAAACAAATGGAGGATTGTCTTTCAGTGACTATTAAACATGATGGTCCAGATGTATGGTCCAGGTCAGAAAATTCCCGAAGAAACTTTTGCTGATCAGGAGTAATAGAGGGAGGTTTCAAATAATTCCCTGTTTAATAAAATTGTCTCTAATTACCTGCCTTTGGCCACCACCAGCAACAGGATGCTAGATGGGCAAAGAAGTACCTTTGGTCTACTACAGACTCTGAAAGTACTTACATTCACTCTGAGCGAGAACAACTGTACAACAGCAGCTACTCTCTTGGCATGTACTGCTGTAGCCATTGGGAGTGAACCTTCTTACACCTCTTTGCCTCCTTCTTTTCAACTGCAGCTCAGAAAGGGGAAGGAGACAGTCTCAGCGTTGATGAGGGAGATGGTTCTCTGCTGTGTCACAGAACGTGGCAGAGACAAGCTGACAGACCTGCAGGATGTTAGTACTATACTACGTAGTACTGTAGTATATAGTGTTATACTGTATGCAGTATCGAAATAGTATTTGGAGCCAGGGAGTCTTAAAGAACCAAAGGTGCTGTAATGGGGTTGAACCGCTGTTGCTCTGGGTGGTGAATGGAAATAACAGTTTAAACATTTGTTTGCCCCAGATTATAATAAAAGAGGGTAAAGAGCAGGGTGTCTCTCAGAGACCTATCCTTGTTATATCAGTATTTTGGGGATATTGACAAACTATACAACTCTGTTAATGAAGCTGCATGCCATTTTTACACTGATGTCATGCAGGGATTTGTAACTGTCCCTCCTGTACCTGAGAACACAGCACATGTGGGTACATTTTATTCTTGTAGCTTTGAATATCAGTGTATTGAAGCTCAACATGATAGAGGGCATGAACTTTGCATAGCTGAAGTACCTCTTGCTGTACCAGAAGCTGACCTGTGTGGGCTAATGTTAACTTTAGCAGTCGTATCTGTAAGGAACTGGGCATCCTGGGTTGCAGTGTAGATCTACCCACAGAGAGATGGGGGGCCAAGGCAGGCAAAACCTGCCTGTGCATCTTCACAAATACTTTTTGAATGTAACACACCTGAAACCACCATACAGGTACTGTTTTACGTGCTTCATTAGCTTAATTGACGTAATTATTCCAGTAGCTCAGTTGTGCAGTGATATCTGGGAAGAAAAATGCTAAAGGAATATGTTGATACTCAGAGGCTAAATCTACATCTATACAGTTCTTTGCATGCCGACTACATAAGACTCTAATCCATGTGGTATTCAGACAGATTTTTGGCTTCCAAGCTGTGAAGAATTATGGTTAGTGCTTCCCTGGGGGATCTGCAGAATAGAGACAGGACACAGCAGGAGTACACCCTTGGCATCAGGAACTATTCCTGAATACGGTGGTACTCAGGGCCTCTGTGCAAGAAAGACTTCAGCAAACTGGAACGAGTTCAGGAGAGAGCCACCAAGACACAGGTAGGAGTGGAGGGACTCTAGCACTTGCCCTGTGGGAAGACTGAAGGACCAGGACTGGTTCAGGCTGAAGAATGAATGTCTTCAGAGGTACCTTACAGCAGCTCCTTGGTGTCAGTGAGGAGGTTATTGAGGAGATGGAGAAGGGCTCTTGACACTGGTGCACAGTGAAGTGACAAGGCATAACCGCCGTGAACCAGAACAAGACATATTCGAACTGGATATAAGGAAAAGCTTTTTTCTCCCTGAGGCCAGCCTAGCAGTGGGACAGAGAGGCTGTGCAGTTTCCAACTGTGGAATTTTCAAGACCCGGCTGGACAAAAGCCCTGAGCAACCTCAGAGTTGGCCCTGCTGTGAGCAGGAAGTTGGACTGGAGACTCCTAAGCTCCCTTCCAGCTGGAATTCTCCTGTGATCTTCTGATCCTGTAGGTGTAGCTATTTATGATCCTGTAGGTGTAGCCATTTCCAGCTTGGTGACATGGACATTCAAATTCACAACTGAATTCACGCAAAATTTTCTTACTGAGATCAATTGGACCCTAACTTTAGCTGACTTTTTCAACCTTTCCTTCTGCAAAGAAAGAAAGGAAAACTGCACACGGAATTTGGTGTTCATGTGAGAATTTTAAGTCATGCTTCTACAATTTTCTCCCTGAAAAGAAATCTTTGCTTTGGTAGTAGTTGCAAAAATGGTAGAAATCCAAAGGTAGCTCCAGAAAGGCTAATGTCCAGAGCACAAAAGTATCTGAGAAATGTAAGGTAATTAGGTTTTGCTCAGTGCAAGCACAGCTCTTTAAGTCAACATACAAGTTGCATACTCGGATCTGTGTCCAGGACCTTATAGATTAATGCGTCTGCTTTTTCCTAGGTTCTGTCCAGGATTACAGTCTCAGCAGCACTGCAAGTCACTGAGAATTTCAAAAAGTACTTCGTGATGTTTTACACATCTAAATATATATATATATTTTTTTTTTTTTCAAGACTTCAGGACAGGAAGAACCTTTCACACTAAAAAACAAAAACAAAAATCAAAAAAACACCAAACATCAAAATGCGCTATTGAAGAAGGTATATCCCTCACAGAACCTGCAGAAATACAGCAAAAATTGAAAGTTGCTTCTGCCACCAGATGTATTAAGATCTGAGCATAGAAAAAGAGACTTTTTCAGATAAAAATGCTGATCCCATCAACAAAAAGAAGAATCATATCTAGCTCATTTACTGTATATGGGAATATTTTATTTCTACTTTTTATCTACTATTCACAATTTCTTACTCATTAAAATGTGTTTGTTTTTAATGTTACTATTTCTCTGTTCTTCCTACTCCTCTATGCATTTGAAAACATGCTCTTTAATATCCCTCTAATATTAATGCTCATGGATGTAAATGAAACTACCTTTTTGGAAAATGTGCTCTGTGTATATCCAATTAGAGTGGCAAGTTAAAATTAATTCAGTGCGAAAGTTTTGTGACGGATTTACAAATTGCCATTATTTTATATATTAAAAAAACTGGTGGAATGGATGTTTTTCTTTATTATTATCTCCAAATCCTTGTGATTTATTATATTTAATTCACACACACAGGCAATATGCAAACCCATGGACTCATTGGCACAATTTGGATAATTAAGTAACTTCTGTTTGCTTTTGAAAGTGTATTTGGATTTTCATTCTGGCTTTATGTTCTTTTTTCACTTTATCTGACAGAAATTTAATTCAATCCTTATTGTTCACTGCTTTCAAAATGGAAACATTTTGCAGAAAACCCGATATCTTTATCCATAGAATAGCCATCTGATGCACAGACAGTAAGGAACTCATGCAGTAAAAAACAACAGTAGAAAATCTATTGATATAAGAAACAGTCTGCAGCCAGGTTTCAGAGGGAAGACCTTTTCTTTAAAAGGACAGGTGTTCCTGGAATACAGGTTGCAGCATATCTATCCTTTGTCAAGAAAACCATTTATTTTGAAAAGCAAAGTATTCACTTAGCTAGCATTCAAATAAGAGTACAGAAACAGGAGAATATCTGGAGAGGAAAGAATACCATCTTCTTGAGTTTTATGATAAAACTCCTACTATGTATTAAGTGCAGCATTTCTATTGTTGTAATACGTGTTTTTCTATGTTATTATTATGAATCTTATTACTGGTTCTAATCTAGATTCTCAGTGACTGCCGCATAACTGAATGACAGGCAATACAACAGGTGTGATTCACAGTAAGTCACAGACTTTTCGTGAAGAAGCAGGATATTTAAATTATGATATCTCTTATTTCCATTATTCTAAAATACATTTTGTATTTAAAGGTGACAGCAATATCTGTTGGATGTACGTGAATGTAATATGTACCTCCACTGTAATGACCTACTCAAAAATTGTGATGGAGAAAAACTAAGTAGGGATGCTTTCACATAAAGACACAAAATGCTAATGTCATAACTTGATGCATTAAAATTTCTATTAATCTGATTATACATCTCAAACACCTTTAAAAATGTGTAATATGCCAGAACACATGTAAACAAGCATTCCATACGTTTACTATAGGCTGTTTTCCATTTCACACATTACTTTTTTCTGAAAGCCTGAATTTCAAAAATTCATTCATAACTGAATTTTAATCCTAACTTCACTAACCTGGCTATTAAAATCACAGCTTTGTCCAAAAGACAGTATCAATTGTAGAAGTCTATATCCTGAAAGGAGGTTGTAGTGAGGCAGGTGTTGGTCTCTTCTCCCAAGTAACTAGCGACAGGACGAGAGGAAATGACTGCAAGATGTATCAGGGGAGGTTTAAATTGGATGTTACAAAAAATTTCTTTACTGAAAGACTGGTCAGGCATTGGAATAAGTTGGCCAGGGAGGTGGTGGAGTCCCCATCCCTGGAGGTGTTAAAAAAATGTGTAGATATGGCACTCCGGGACATGGTTCAGTAGGCATGGTGGTGTTGGTTTGATGGTTGGACTTGATCTTAAAGGTCTTTTCCAATCCTAATGATTCCATGGTTCTATGATTCCATATCACAGAATCACAGAATGGTAGAGGTTGTAAGGGACCTCTGGAGACCATCTAGTCCAACCACTCTGCTAAAGCAGATTCATGGAGAGCAGCACTGCACAGGATGTCATCCAGGAAGGTTTTGATTATCTCTAAGAGCAGGAGAATCCACAACCACTCTCCGTCACCCTCAAAGTACAGAAATCTTTCTTCATGTTCAGATGGAACTTCCTATGTTTCAGTTAGTGCCCGTTGCCCCTTTTCCTGTCGCTGGGCACCACTGAAAGGAGTCTGACCCCATCCTCTTGACACCCATCCTTAAGATGATTATAATAATTTGTAAGATCCCCTGTCAGTCTTCTCTTCTTCAGGCTGAATGAGCCCAGCTCCCTGGGCCTTTCCTCATCAGAGAGATGCTCCAGTCCCTATTAATCTTTGTAACTCTCCACTGAACTCTTTCCAGTAGTTCCTCATCTTCCTTGAACTGATAAGCCCATATATCCACTGCTTCAGCCCTATATCCACTGCCTTAGCCAAGTAAACCAACCATAGCTGTCCTTTGGAGAAAAAGGACACCAAAAAAACATAACAACCCAACGAATAAATTTATATGTCTGAAACACCAATTAGAATGCACTAGTATTTTTCAGACTTTAGTTAAATATAATAAAGATTACTTTTTCTAATTCTAAAGGAAATTTTTACAAAAGAAAGTTTTGGGGGCTTTTTGTCCCAAGATGTACAGCAGAACGAAATGTTTTCAATTTCTAAAAAGACCACCAAGAACAACTAGAATTTACATCATCTGCAAGTTGCCTCCTGTCTTTATTATCACTAGACTAAGAAAATAATACAAAGATAAAAAGCTCTTCTGATCAGTACAAATCCTGATAAATATTTAGCCTTTCTTTAAAAAGCATTCTTCATAGCATCTAATAACACTTGGCCATTGCAGCTATACATTAAAATTCCATGCCATCAAAGGTAGTGCTTCTGTTGTTGTTTTTGTTCATGGGGTTGTCAACAAAAAAGACACGTAATTGACTAAAACCTGGTTTTACTGGACTCGGTGCATAAAGGAATGCTCTTATTGCTGCTCTTCTATTTACTCTAAGTAACTACTTCCTGACCTGTCATTGTCTTGGTCCTTTCCCAGACTGTACAGAGCATGGAAGAAAAAGAATAAAAACTACAGCAGTAGAACAAATGGAACAGCACTGAGCAGTGCTATGGAGTTTCAGTATGTTATATGGAGTCAGATGTACCACCAGTGGGATATTTGCTGGTTTAGGGAAAGAGTATGTAGATACAAAATGCAAAGAAGAAAAAGAGGATTTAGATTCTAGGTATTCAGAAGGAAGAAGAGGTGAAAGAAGGTAAAATAAAAGCAAAGCTCCAAGTAATGAGAAACAGAAAAAATTTCTGCTGGAATTTAATTTTAAAATTAATCTAACAAAGAAGCCATAGTCTTGTCTACAAGACAACTGCGGAGTTGATTGAAAATGGCTATTTAATTCTCAGTGTGATTTAAACCAATTCATTTGCATCTTATAGTTTTACGCATTTCTTTTGTAGTTCAGCACTTCCTTTCTTTAGCTGTTCAAGCTGATGCTGTATATGACCGATATAACACTGAACTGTAGGTGTTCAGAGTGTGAATCGACACTTAAATTGCCTTGTTAGTGGCTGAAACATCTGGCATAACATATTTTTATGGTAAAGTGAAGGTGAAAACTACTTTCACATCTGTTGGAATGATCCTCCAAGTTATTTAGTCAGTTTGGGATTTAGATTAGGCTAAAAGTACTATATTTTGTGAAGAATCATTAAACTACACATTTCAGAATGAATAAAATTGGTCTAGACCCGTGCTTAGAGAAAAAAGAGATGTCAGCTACATTACATTGCCTAAGAACAGAATTAGAAGATACTGCTTGATCACAGTGTCCTCTTCTTACCACTCATAGGCAACTGATGATAAATCTTAAATTCAGCAGGGGTCGTAAAATCTCTGTACTACAAACTGCAAACCACCTCCAACACTCCTTGTGGTACAAAATACTGAAAGAGACAAATTATGTTGTCATACAGAACAGAGTAGGAAAATCAAATATTTAAAAATATTTTAGCTCCCTGTGACAGAAGAAACCTTGTTAGATGGTATCCTTAGACAGGAAAATATGCTACTGCAACTCTACTGTGGAGTGTATTATAAGTAAGAAAGCATCTTGTATTTTGTGTTCTTCAAACAGACACCTAAGTTATTATTACACCTACCTATATGTTTCTGAGGGTTTGTTTTCTGGTTGTTGATTTTTCACATGCATGCACATGTGCACACACACAGTCTCACAAAATAACAGGAAAACTCGCCTGCTTACACTTAATTTTACCTGTGGCTGAGGGTCTGGGAATTTCTGTCTGACACTGAGGCAAGCAGTGCCTGTTCAGTGATTTTCAGCCTTGCTCCCACTGAGGTTTTGTGGCATCTGGTTGCCTTTGACAGGACAGGACTCTTCTGGATTATCCAGAGTTAACTTGGTCAGCAGCAGACGCTAGCCCAGTGACAAAAATTCAGGGAAAAACTGACATCCTCACTACCAGGCTGAAGACAGAAAGCAAGGCTGTGACAGAGTGGATATTGGAAGCAAACGTCACGGGCTTGAGACTAGAAAGTAGTGCAGTAGAAAGACACCGGAAGCAGGATCTCTGATTTGTGTGATAGAAACAGTGGGCATGGACCAAACATCCCTCCTGAAACATACCAAATAATTATGTATATCAAGTTCGTCACAACCTCCTCTACATTTAGGTAAATAAGATACACAGTAACCAACCCTCCAGAGAGATGGATTGTATTGATCATGGAAGCAGTCATCTTGGCAGGCCCAGAATTTAAGAGCTCCAGTTCCAAATTTATCCAAGAGAAGAAAGGGTAAGTGCCTTCAGCGTGTGTTGTTCTGAGTCCCTTCATTAGATACCTGCAGTTACATGGTGTAAATCTTTCTCTCATGGTATATCTCTTTTCATACTTCATTGTTGTAAATAGTTTTGTTATTAATTCTGTAGTCACTCTCAGGTTTTTTTTTTAATAACCCATTAGTACAGTAGCAACTTCCTACATAGTATAACTATGATCCTGGTACTGTGGAGGAGAGCACAGACGTAGTCTCCTGGTTGTGATCACGGTGTATGAAAAAAAAGGAAGCAAGGAAGCTGAAGTTAGACTCATGCTGTGCCACTCCTACTCACACCACTTTATTTGGCTTTATTCAGATTTTTCAAAGTTGAGGTCAGAAAAGCAGAAATGCAGAATTTGGACAACAGTTTCTCACAGATCAGCATTTTAAGAGCATTCTGTGCTTCATGCTTAAATCATTTACCTTTAATTACAGGCTCACTCTAGTGAAAATTAAGAGTCATCACTCAGCAGTTTAATGGCAAACAAGGTCCAAAGAGACTATTGTTACTTAAAAGAATAACAGAAACAAGAAAAAAAACAAACTCAGCTTGAAATTTGGAATCCACCCCAAGCACAGGTTGGAAATCAATTAGCTTGGATAGATTATGCAAAGTACCATTTATCTGGATTTGCTACATACTAATTTAGGCAACTTTTTGATAAATCCACACTTAAAGGTGTTAGTGACTATTCATCCTCTTACACTGCCCATGTGCTTCACAGTTTTAAAGATTAAACAAACCTTGAACATCTCAAGGCTTTAATAGTGGAAATCTTTACTGTGGGTAGACTGAAATTTATTCCAATGCTTAATGCATGTCTTATGTATCACTTCATTTCTATTAAATCTTCAAAATAATGCAAGATACAGAAAACAGTGATGTATCTTCCACTTTGTTGCTTACTCTGGCATTTGCATTCCCAGTACTCTATGAATTATTATTTAAGGATCATCACTGATTTCTGATAACTTTGAAGAATCAAGTGACAGAAGAAGACCAAATTCTGCTCTTGGCAAACCCCGTGGCAGACTACCACTGAGTAAATGTGCTAAAGAGTAAGTATGGCAAATTCAGAGAAACAGTTATATTTAAATAGTTCAGTAATAATTAAAAAGAGAATGAGGGGGAAAGCTCACAAAAATTTAGTCTGGGAAAATGCTGAAAACTATCCACTTTATATAATAAGCTGTGGATAGTGATGTAATTCTGTCTTCAAATAATATGCTCATCAACGACACCTCTCAAGAAAAACAGTCACACATAGAGTGCTATACATGTAATTCATTTTGTAGGCAAGAAGTTCAGCTTAGCATTATTTTTTGATCTCTGAATTTTCTGGAGGCTTTAAGATTATTAAACATAATGCATTTTTACACTGTCATAGACTTCTGTATGTGATTAGCTATGGTTCTAATATTTTTGTTATACCATTTTATTTCAATAGAACCAGTGTTCACATTATTTCTGTATTTTCACGAAACATATTCATTTGCACAACGAAATATTTTTAAAAAATGCAAAATATCAGGAGTTACTTGTATAGGATTCCTAGTCAGAGTTGTTTTCAACAGCTCTTTAAAATCATTATAACTACCTTCATTGCATTACTAGCTAGTGGGATTGAACTGATCCTTTGCAAATCGAGACTGCAAACTTTTTTCACAGCAGCTATCATCAGCAAGGTTCAGAAGTGATTCAGGACTCTGCTATTCTGGTATGTTTTTAAACAAAACAGTTTACGTATTCACAGTTGTTTCTGGATGCTCCAGTGACTCACCATCACTGGAGCAGAATAAGTATCATGACAGTGCAACAACATGGTGTGTTCTCTTCTCTATACCTGAACAAGGTGGTCCTGGAGGGAGTTATTGGTGATAGCTCACAAGAGAACCTTTTAGATATTGAAACAATTGGTATTTGGTTTCATAGCAAACATCTCTATCGCCTTGAAGAACTTAAATACAACTATACTAGAAGGTTTGTGGACAGGGTAAATACAGCCAGACACTCTAAACTGAGATTCTCTAATCTTCCCTAGGGTGGTCAGGAAAACTATGCCAGAAAACATTCTGGCACATTGAATTTTAATGGCATTAAATAAGGCAAAAGACCAGATCACAGTGCCTTCATGTAAATTGCTGTTCAATAAAGCAACATGGAGGAGCAGTTCTGCACATCCTCTGAAGGCCACTGGACAGACATTGCAGAAGTCTGACTCTTTAACATTGTACTGGGTTTGCACAGCAAGGTTTTGGTACTGGGGGGCTACAGAGGTGGCTTCTGTGTGAAGCTGTTAGAAGCTTACCTTATGTCTGATGGAGAAAATGCCAGCCAGCTCAAAGATGTACCCACCACTAGCCAAGGCCAAGCCCATCAGCAACTGTGGTAGTAACTCTGTGACAACATATTTAGGAAGAAGGAAAAAAAAGCCTACCTAATGGCGATTTCAGCAGGATAGAGGGGAGAGACTATGTGAGAGAAACAGTGCTGAAACACCAAGGTCAGCAAAGGAGGAGGGTAGAGAAGGTGCTCCAGGCTTTAGAGCAGAGATTCCCCTGCAGCCCATGGAGAAGACCATGGTGAGGCAGGCTGTCCCCCTGCAGCCCATGGAGGTCCACAGTGGAGCAGATATATACCTGCAGTCCGTGGAGCACCCCATGCAGGAGCAGGTGGATGCCCAAAGGAGTCTGTGACCCTTTGGAGAGCCTGCACTGCAGCAGGCTCCTGGCAGGACCGGTGGACTCATGAATAGAGGAGTCCATGCTAGAGCAGGTTTGCTGGTAGGGCTTGTGACCCTGTGGGTGACTCACTCTGGAGCAGTCTGTTCCTAAAGGACTGCACCCTGTGGAAGGGACCCATGCTGGAGCAGTTCATGAAGAGCTGCAGCCTGTGTGAAGGACCCAGGTTGGAGCAGGGGAAGAGTGAGAGGAGTCCTCCCCCTGCGGAGGAAGGAGCAGCAGAGGAAATATGTGATGAACAGACCACAACCCCCCTTCCCCATCCACCTGTGCCGCTCAGGGGAGGAGGCAGAGAATTTGGGAGTAAAATTATCCCAGGAAGAAGGGAGGGGTAGGGAAAGGTGTTATACAATTTAGTTCTAATTTGCCATTTTCCTACTCTGACTTAATAAATCAGACTAATTTCCCCAAGCTGAGTCTGTTTCATCTGTGATGGTTATCTCTCCCTGTCCTTGTGTCCTTATCTTGACCCATGAGCCCTTCATCACGTTTTTTCTCCCCTGTCCAGCTGAGGAGGCGGAATGATAGAAAGGCTTTTGTGGGCACCTGGTGTCCAGCCAGGCTAAACCATGACAAATGCGTAATATGAATTCTTGCAAAAATGTCCTGTTTAGTGACCATACGCTAGAATAATTTACTTTTAATATCCCTTTTGAACATTAAGTTATTTTTATTATTGTTGTTCCTTTGACTGCTACAATTAGCAGCATGGAGAAGAATATGCAAATCCGTACACATCACCAGTTTTACGAGTTTTCACCTGGCATTTGACTGGAACCTTATACAGTTCTTCAGGTCTTCTGCTAAAACTCACATGCATCTTTCAAATAGTTTAATAGAACCAGATAGCTAGTTTACAGAGATATTCGAAAAGACAAAGGGATTAAACCTATATTACTTTCTGTTGCCTTGCTCTCTCTTGCAATTATTTTCCCTTACTGTCCACTAATTCTTTTTATGCATATATTTCAAAATGTGTAGAGGCAATGGGCACGAGCTGAAACACAGAAGGTTCCATCCGAACATTAAGAAAAACTTTTTTACCGTGAGGGTGACTGAGAACTGGAAAGACACGTGGTATGGTCTCTATCCCTGGAGATATTCAAAAACTATTTGGACAAGGTCCTGGGCAACCAGCTATGAGTGACCTTGCTTGAGCAGGGGTGTTGGACAAAATGACATCCAGAGGTCCTTTCCAACCTCAGCCACTCTGATTCTGTGAATTAGCTACAAGCATCTCAAAACAGATAAATATAGACGAGTAACAAGAAGATAAAGCAAACCAACATACCTGAAATCCCACAGAATACAGCAGTCATATCGAACATATTCAAGAAAGATTGTGATGTCTTGCTTTAAAAATAAAGTCATGTTCACAATCTTTGAAAGTAAGCTATATTTTTTAATACTAATGTATGTGACTCATTAGAGTTAGTGTACCATGTTCAAGTGAGGAAAAACAACTCAGTTCTCAGACTATTCTATTAATGTTCATAAACCAAAATAATTTTTTGTAAGAATCATTTCTGTAAATGAAATTGAAGGGAAGGAGAACATATTTTAAAAGTTTACAGCACATCTTAGGTTTTGGATTCAAATATGCAGCTTCGGAGATCTCAAGTCCTAATACACAAGCAGACTGTGTGTGGATAATAGGTCCAACACAGAGAAAAAATACTTCAGAAAAATATTTTCCTGAATTCAGAAGAAACAAAAAGAATGTTGTGTGGTTGCTTTCAGTAAAAAGATAAAAATTCTTACAAATTATGTATAAAAAAGAAGAGAAGCATGTAAAAATCAAGTGAAAGACCTCCTACAGAGTGCTGAATAGAAGTTGAACAATTTTGTGACAAGTGAAAATGCACAAGTGCAGAAGCAAACCAGCCTAAGCAATCTTCTTTGAATAAAATTGCCATATATATAGAAATTAGCACATAAAGGTTTTAGGTACCTGTAAAGAAATGAATCATAAGTAGATGTAGGTGTAGGATGTAACAGTAATTAAAAGAGTTACAGTAATCTAACGAATCAAAGTGGTTTCATCATGAATTGGAAAAAAAACCCTAACTCTGTCAAACACAGACACAGCCTTCGTGTCTTGTGGACTGTTTGGCTTTTATTAAGACATGATGAACAGAATGTGGAACTTCAGCAGTCAGAACTGCTTCCTAAGCGTCAGCTACAAGAAGCTCAACTTCTTTGATTAAAAACTGTGTAATCAAATAGAGAACTATAATGTAGGAACTTTTAAACCTTAACCTCAGAACTCAAGGGCTGATAGCTGTGCCACATATATCACTCTTTCTTTCCTCCTGATCATTTTGGCACAGTTTCTTCAACAGAATTGCTGTCTCGAGGACAGGGATGTTTCTTTATTTGCCCGACATATTAAAATTAGTAAATCAAACTTTTATTTCTCAAAATATGGAATTTGCTATACAGTTCACTGAAGAGATTTGGTTTTTTCTTACTGAAAAATTTATCTGTATAACAGTTATGTCCTCAAAAATAGGTTATTAGTGATGGTAGAGGTACAGACTTTACAAGTGGTGAATGTTTAGAATTTGCTTCATTTTAAAAGTTGAGCTTTTCAAAATTTATTGCCATTCTTTGTGAAAGCTAAAAAGAGTTTAGAAACAATGTTTAGTAAAAGAAAAATTCTGAAACCATCATCTTAGTTTGACAAAATTGAACAGTTCTTCTTTGATTACACTGAAAATCCTTCCTTTTTCTATGTTTTATTGTGTTTATGTAATGAAATACATTTCACAAATGTTATGACTATGGAATATTAACCATTAATCTTCTGTTAATTACATTCAAAGGACTAGGACTATCTCCTCATATGGTGTTCACTGAGACCATAATAGTTGAATGGATCAAAGACCATAGCCCTCCCTCTTAAATTTTAATTATATCTTTACTTCTGTCAGAATAAAAATGACTCCTTAGCTCCTTACCTTCCTTTTTTCTAATACTGTAGTATTTGAAGAGCCCCTTTGATTCTTAACATTAAAAATTTTTATCTCCATTTTCCTCTTACTTCCTTTTCCCTCAATTGTTCTCCAAGTACCCATTCCTCTCTTCTATCTTTCAGCTACAGGCACAATGATTTGCAAAATTATCTACAAGGAAGCAATGTGAGATCAGATATGCAAATATTTTCACACATACTTATAATATATAGTATATAATATACATACACCTAAAGTTAAAATATGTCACTTACAGGCCAACGTCTTAATATCTTTTATCTCCCATTTTGTAGATGAGATATTTTAAGAATTTTTTTTGTGTCCTGTAAGATGCTTAAACATTAAAAGTTTCTTCAGTTGTTTATGCAGTGCTTGCTGCGTTTTGCATTCCATTCAAGCTTCAAGGCAGTAAGTTACACCACTGATATTAAGTCAGACCATATCTACCAACAATTTTTGCAGTATTCGTTTTGTTCCATTGCAGGCTGCATGCACAGAATTTGACTGAGTTACTGCTCAGTATGGAAGTGCAGAATAAGAACAAAATCTATCCTCTGCATCTTTCTTAAAAAAACAGCTACTAATTCTTCACTGTTTAGTTATACTATTTTACTGGAAGCCTTAAATTAGTATTTAGAAGTCTGCTGTGTCTGATTTTCATTATACAGTTTATAATTTATTGCTGCCAGTATTTTAAGTAAGCATAAGGGTTTTTTTCATTTTTTGTTCTTGGTTTTATAATCATTTACCATTACAAATGAAAAGCACTAAGTCTAATTTTGTTTCATATTTTACAAGCAATCTATAGAACTATCAGTTAATTACTAAACTTTAACTACTTTCCAATGCAATGTGAAAAACTCTATATTAAATTGTTATAAAGATCTTCATATTTCCCTCTGACAGTTACTCTTCATCTGTGAAATATGCTATCTAATCAAGATCTTTTCTTTTTCCATCACACCACTAGGGAAAACACAACTTTTCTGTGTGATTGTTCAAATATTTATGCAAAAATTCTGGCATTAGTCGCAGGAAGAAGTAAAATCTGGAATAAATATTTGCAAGAAGTTACAGTGAAAATCTTCATACTAATAAAAGTTACAGACCTAAAACTATAATTCTTCTTTTCTTTATTCCTTAAAATAAAGAAACGACACTCTAAGGAGTGTGATGCTTGAGTGCTTGATCAATATTGTTGTTTTACCTCAGGTGTCTCAATGAGGCTAATGTCCTATTTGCATAATATAGGGAAAAAATATTCTATGAGGTGCTATTTCATTGGTAGGTGTTGGATAACCCTGAAAACTTACTCCTGCATGAGATATCTTTGTTGTTCTTTCTTAGAAATATAAAATCAGCAGAAGCTAATTCAATCCTAGTACTGCAAAACCCTGTCTTTGGAAGATTGAAGTTCTCATTCGTAAACGTCCCCAGTGCAGCCACTTCCATTCAAGTAGTACGTTATGAATTTCTTTCCATACACATCTCAAAGAGATGCCTGTGAATATAAAATAACTGGTATCTTTTTTGTGCTTCCAGACAGAGAAAATGAAAATGAAGTTTTAAAGTTCTTTGAAAATACATTTTTTTTAATATTAAACATTTTTCTTCTTCCAAATGTCTCATTTTGGTTTAGTGTAAATATTTTGCTTTGTCTTACATCCTGATAATTTTATTTGGTAGGGTTTTGATTTTTTCATTCAGTGATATCCTTGGATTTTATTTTTTTTAATTCTAGAATTATATTTTTATTCTAGATTTATATTTTTCTAAAGTCAGTCACTTTCTGTATTGCTGATGAGTTTGTAGATATTTCCTTTATCCTATTTTTTTTCCATTGTTCTTATTTCTTATTTTATAAAAAATAAATAAAAAGAACTTATATTTTTATTACTTGTGGTATAACATCTTTCATTTTCAGGGGTAGTACTTGAAGCAAAGGCATCACCAACGTTCATATTTTGATCCATTGATTGGTATATCTACATATTCTGTTTATAGAATATGAAATGTGGAATATGAACTTGAATTGCAGTCAATATTTGTCTAAATATTCCACACAACTACACTGAATCTCAGTGTGTCTGATTTAATAAATTAATTTGAAAAGAAAGTAAAAGATATCTTTAACTATTTGTTTTTTGTCTAGAAGATCCATTCTATTACTCCTTTGAAAAGAAAACTTGATTTCTAAAGCTGTCTTGTACTGACCATTTTGATAGAATAACATTTCCAATGTATTTGATAGTTATATAGTCATTCATTTAGAGGGAAGATAAAAAAAGATTTACGTGACTTTTTTATTTTGTAATATTTTTTGCTGAATGCAACTGAGAAAATGCTCCTATGAAGAGCTGTGTAATTATTTTTAAACCAGAAGTCCAAATAAAGATTACCCCAGTTTTTACATCATCACATAATGAATGACACTTAGATTTTCTGTCTCTGAATGACAGTAGTTTCATTTTACTCTGCTGAGATACGTGGTTCCAAAGAAGCTAATTTAAGATCAGCAAGTGTTTCGACTGTTATAATTCAGGAGAATGATTTCTGCAGCCTGCAACATGTTATATGTGGTTGATAATTTTGTTGTTTTGTTGACTGTTTTTAAATTAGAGTCCTAATTCTTCATTCAGGTGCTGAAATAAAGTTATTGGGTTTTCAAAATGTGCTAAGAAGCTACCTTTTCTTTTTTTCCTGAAAGACACTCTTCATTATGCTATCGATTAAAAAGAGGATGATTTCTTGCATAGGGCATGCTGAAGAGTTCCTACATAACTTTAAAACTGCAGCAAATATCTAGCTTATTTTTAGTGAGGGTATATATGGTCTCACTTGTTTCTTTTTGTTTTGCTTTTCCATAGACAGCTTGACTTACACCATGATCTTGCACCACAAAAAAGAAATTGTTGCTGCAGTGCAGAGTGAAGCCAGGATAAATGAAGAAGACACAGAGCACATAGGTCTGTATGTACACAAATCCAATCTATCATTCTTCTCAAGTTTTCCATGCAGCTCAAATGGCTAGCATCACAAATTTAATGCATGTTCTCATATTTTCTTGATTCTAAGTGAATGCAAAACAAAAATAAAGAAATGAATAGCCAAAAATTAGGCTTACATATAAACATTCCTCAGGAGGTATCTTACGTGTCCATTTAGAAACAGAAACCTGTGAAGCTGCTGTTGAAGACAGAAGATTTTACTCAGACTTCTTTTGTTGTCCAAATACTGGATGAGTGCTGGATGTCACATGCAGCTAAGTGTTGTTTTATTCATAAAATATGATGAAAATAGTCTTCTGGGCGCTTTCTAAATGTTCTTAGAGCCATATAAGCATAGTAGGTTTTATGAAGTATGGAAATATGTGGGCTAGCTCTAGATGAGCATGTTGAAATATTCTAAGCACTGTAATCACATCAGGACAGACTTTCTCATGACCTGATTTATATTACAAGTAAGCCACAACTGATACTTAGCAGAACCAACAGAACCACGATATCCAGTGCTGAAATCATTAAACCCTCTGGAGCTAAGCTTTCAAAGACTTGAGTAATTTTATTTACCTTATCTAACAGCTTATTTCTTAATACTAGATAAAGAGACTCCATGAAGCTAACAAAGCTACATTTGATTCTACATAGTTTCCCAGTAATTACTTTATTTCTTACTAATATTTAAATTTTTTCTTAGGTTTTGGGTTAGGTGGGAAGACTTGTTTTGTTTGGAGGTGGTGCCTTTAATAAATGGGAAAATCTGGAACTAGCAATACAAAGCTTTATATGTTCCACAACCCAAAGTATTTCAGAGCCATTTTATTTTGGCCTGTAAGGTTTGGGAGTACTACTAAAGACCAAGATTTCTTTGCTCTTATTTTCAGTGCTTTCTCAGTATATAAAATTTGAGTGGGCTGGTCTTTTTCTTTTTTCTTCCTGTTGTTCTGTTGTCTCCATGCACTGTTTTGTACAAGTACTTGCTTTTCCAGCTGGTGTTGTAAACATCACCATCCTGCATATGTTAAAAAATGAGCACTCTGCTCTTTCCACTTTTAAAACTCAGAGTAGCAGAAGCAGATTGGCATTGTTTTTTGACATGCACACGGTACATTACTGCAAGATGTCATATTTCCCCAAAGGGGTATTCAGAATGTCAGGAAACTTGGACCAGACACAACAAGATCATAAATATGCTACAGAGAACACACCAGGATATTTGTATAGGATTATCATTAGATATCAGATGAATTCTGTTTCATCACATGCTCTCTGTGGAATAGATTGTGATGGTTACATACTTGTTATAATACAATTTTTGTCTCTATTTTAATACCACTGCTTTTCAAATAAGATTTTAAAAACAAGTGGTGCTTTTATTTTTTATATAGTTCAAACTTTTAAAAAACTTCATTGAGAAGATCGCAACTGTAAAGTTTTTCATGATCATAAATATAACATATTTATGCCTCATACTAGTAATGTAGATATTCACATTGTGCCAGGAACACTAAAAACAGTCAGAGACAGTCCCCATCTTAAAAACTGCAGATTTGAATTATATTAATACGAAAAAATAGTAGTTTACATTTATAATCATCCGAGGAAAAAAAAATGTTTCCTTATAAACACCTTCTCAGTACAAATACTACAATGTATTAAATTAAAAATACAGGCTAAAAAAAGTGTCATTTTATTTTCACAGAATCACAGAATCACAGAATCACAGAATAGTAGGGGTTGGAAGGGACCTCTGTGGGTCATCTAGTCCAACCCCCCCGCCGAAGCAGGGTCACCTACAGCAGGCTGCACAGGACCTTGTCCAGGCGGGTCTTGAATATCTCCAGAGAAGGAGACTCCACAACCTCCCTGGGCAGCCTGTTCCAGTGCTCCGTCACCCTCAGAGGGAAGAAGTTCCTCCTCATGTTCAGACGGAACTTCCTGTGCCTCAGTTTGTGCCCATTGCCCCTTGTCCTGTCACTGGGCACTGCTGAAAAGAGCTTGGCCCCATCCTCCTGACACCCACCCTTCAGATATTTGTAGGCATTTATAAGGTCCCCTCGCAGCCTTCTCTTCTTCAGGCTGAACAAGCCCAGTTCCCTCAACCTCTCCTCGTAGGGGAGATGCTCCAGTCCCCTCACCATCCTTGTAGCCCTCCGCTGGACTCTCTCCAGTAGCTCTTCATCCTTCTTGAACTGGGGAGCCCAGAACTGGACACAGTACTCCAGATGAGGCCTCACCAGGGCAGTGTAGAGGGGAAGGAGAACCTCCCTTGTCCTGCTGGCCACACTCTTCTTGATGCACCCCAGGATCCCATTGGCCTTCTTGGCAGCCAGGGCACACTGCTGGCTCATAGTTAACCTGTCGTCCACCAGGACACCCAGGTCCCTCTCCGCAGAGCTGCTCTCCAGCAGGTCCACCCCAAGCCTGTACTGGTGCATGAGGTTGTTCCTCCCCAGGTGCAGGACCCTGCACTTGCCCTTGTTGAACCTCATCAGGTTCCTCTCTGCCCAGCTCTCCAGCCTATCCAGGTCACACTGAATGGCAGCACAGCCTTCTGGTGTATCTACCACACCTCCCAGTTTGGTGTCGTCAGCAAACTTGCTGAGGGTACATTCTAACTCTTCATCCAGGTCGTTGATGAAGAAGTTAAACAAGACTGGGCCCAGTACTGACCCCTGAGGGACACCACTTGTCACCAGCCTCCAACTAGACTCAGCGCCGCTGATGACAACCCTCTGAGTTCTGCCATTCAGCCAGTTCTCAATCCACTTCACTGACCACTCATCCAGCCCACACTTCCTCAGCTTCCCCAGGAGGATATCATGGGAGACTGTGTCGAAAGCCTTGCTGAAGTCAAGGTAGATAACATCCACAGCTCTCCCTTCGTCTACCCAGCCAGTCATGTCATCGTAGAAAGCTATCAGATTGGTCAGGCATGATTTCCCCTTGGTGAATCCATGCTGACTACTCCTGATAACCTTCTTTTCTTCCACTTGCTTCATGATGGCCTCCAGGATAAGCTGCTCCATCAAATTCATTCAAATCCCTTTTCCCCAAAAAAACTAGAAGAACAAAATGTAATGAAGAGTTTTATGTTTTACGTAGGCCACAACCTTATTAACTCCCGTGGGAACTATTTGCAATAAAGTACACAGTGCAAGTCATGACTACTACTTTAATAGTTCCTAGCTTGTGGACAGCTTCCATTCTAATAAATCTCCATCCAGGAAAACTTAGAAAAAGAAGAGAGAACCTGCTGCGAGCCAAGGCTACAATATTTTGATCAAACAGTTGGTGTCCAACTACCCTGACCCATAAATGCAACCCTGAAAAAAAAAAGATAAAATGAAAAAATTTAGCACATATAAACCATTGATTTATCTTCTGCAGGTGAAACTTTTATATCTCTATTTGCTTTCAGATGTCACCGTCGATATCACTAACTTAATGGGCCTCTATTTCCGTCTGAAATAACCAAACCAGCCCTAAGCAAATTAAATTCTCTTTTACCAGGAGACTGTTGACCATACATGTCTGTAAACAGCACTGTCATGAACTGGCTTCCCTTTCCTGTAGTAACTCCTTCCCCATGAAAAGGCAAGCTCTTGGCACTAACAGATACTGTTAGAAGCAAATTTGTACTACAGTAGCTTTGCACAACTTAAGTTTTCCAGTACTCCTGCAGTTCTTGCCCTCGCTTACTTTATGTGTTCAGAGGCTGAGGGTACAGATGTTGTGTCTCGGCTTCCCACTGCAAGTTTTTGCACTCCCCAGCCACATTGTACCCTTTTCTTCCCATACCCTGTGTAGAAACCTCTACTCTGGAGACCAGGTATCGCGAACTGTACAATCACATTATGCAAGGTCTCAGCCTGTTCCTAAAATAAAATTCAGCAAATTTCTCCATGCCACAGGTGATAGAATCGTAGACTCATAGAATGGTTTGTGTTGGAAGGGACCTGAAATATCATCTAGCTCCACTCCCTCTGCCATGGGCAGGGACACCTCCCACTAGACCACACTGCTCAAAGCCCCGTCCAACCTGGCCTTGAACACTTCCAGGGAGGGGGCATCCACAACTTCTCTGGATAACCTGTTCTAGTGTCTCACCACTGCGAAGAATATCTTGCTTATATCTAATGTAAATGTACCCTCTTTCAGTTTAAAGTCATTACCCCTTGCCTGTGACTACATGCCCTTGTAAAGAGTTCTCTAGCTTTCTTGTAGGCCCCATTCAGGTACTGAAAGTCTGCTATATCCACTTAAATGGTATGGGAACTTAATGGTTTATACCAGGACTAATCAGACAAAAAATGAAACTGCACAAGTCTAACTCTGTCAGACAACTTTCTTTAATGGCTTCCAGCACCAGCTCTCTAATTTTGCTCATTTTGTAGACTGAACCAAATATCGTGTGAGCTGCATACAACATCCAGATGCATCTCTTTACAAAAAAAAGTCTCTAGAATAAACATACCCTTCAGCTCCTCACTCAGCCCTGACTTCCTGTTTATTGGTCTATTGATTAATTTTCTCCTCAATATCTATGATGGATGTTTGAACAGATATTATGACTTGTGTCTGACTGTCCTGGACCTTTCCCATAAATAAAGACCATCTCTTTTTTTTTAGGGATCATATAGCTACCTGTCTTTCAACAGAGCTCTGGCTGCTGCTGCATCATCCGTGCCTCCGTTGCCTTACCTCGGTAAAAGAAAGAAGTCAGTTCATTTCGGATAAGAGAATTCTGAAGATATGGATAAAATCCGTTCTGCCACAGAAACAGGTGAGTGAAGTGGTGACTCCTAGTTAAGACTGTATCTTATCACACTGAATATGTTGCTATGGGCTTGCTCAGCACAGGAGGTCTTCCCACAGTGGTGCTTGACCTCAAACCCAAATTTTGTTTCTGAATTTGGTCAAAAGTATCTAAATTGCATTCTGGGTCCTAGTATAATTATGTTCCTTTGGCTATGCCTTCAGGAACTAGAGACTGCCAGTTGTTTATGGACTGGTTGGTAATATTGCTATTCAACAATACATGTTTTTCACTAAGAACACAGCACATCATATATCTGATCGTTGGCACAGCTTTGTCATCCTCCAACGCTCTCAGGTGGAGGAGAGACCTGTCTTGTTCCTCAAGGCTCACCCATCCATCCCTCAGTTTACAAAGGTAGAAGGAAAGAATTATGTGTTCTTGGAGAAAGTCCAGCCAGTCACCCCATTTCCCTAGTAAAGCGTGAATTTATTTGTGAGATAAGAAAGATCTCCACCAGCTTTCGAGTGCTGCAGCCAGACTCACACTGTTCTCCATGCCAGCTGGCTGTCCGTGTGAAGCCCTCCTCACACTCAGCCATGCACTCACTGCGAGGCAGAGATGTTGGAGGAAAAGCACAGCCAAAGTGAAAATAATCTTGTGCTTCTCCAGCCAGACACTTCCCTTCTCACTTATGCAGGGAATACATTTAAACTGGGGGGACAAAAACTCATCCTTGGCGTCTGACCTTGGCACTGTTGCTAGCTGGCCATCTTCATTTCTCTTCCATGCCTTCCCCTGTGGTTATTATGGGATAGTTTCAGCAACAAGCCCTCATAATCCTTATAATCATGTGGGGTTTTTGGGACATGGACCTCACAAAGCCACAGAGTTGCATGTAACCACACCTCGGGGCTCTGCAAGCCTTTAGGGGATGCTTAAGCTGGGAATGACAGGATGTACCCATCCTCCTACTGTGCACGAGGATCAAAGGCTTATCTTGGTCTCACTTGTACCTGCCCAGTCATATATTTGCTAAGCATCAATCTCACTATCTTCAGAGGACAGAGCCTTTGAAGGAGATACTTACTTTCCTCTAGTTCTGACAAAGACCTCTGAGACTTTGATCGAATGAGAGCTGTGCTCAGAATGCTAGGAAATTGAAAACTTCAAAAAGTTTCATATATCTGATTTGAAATAATTGTCCCTATCAAAGAAATACAAGCATATATGTCTAATGATAAAGCACAGAGTAAATACAGGATGGACTACTGCCACCTCTTGGCTATCTATATTTTAAAGTATTAAAAAAAATTAAGATTTGTTAGTGTTAAAAATGGCAATGTTAATCATCAGAAAAAGTAGTCTTTCCAAATATTTTTTGTGATGATATCAAAACAGGAAATGGGTAGCGTCTCTGTGAAAAGAACAGATGTGTAACACGGTGAGACAGAATGTCAGTAGTGTTACTGAGCAGGCTGCAGCATCTCAGTGAGAATCTCAGATGAACCAACCACATCTGGACTTTTACTAAATGAGAAACTTGAAAAATTAGAAAATCAGTTTTCATAAAAGTCAGTTCTTTTTTGTCAGATTCCATTCTTGATGTAGTTTGCAACCGTTCTTCAGATCATCGGTTAGTGATTTCTAGCCTTAGAAATCTCAAAATCTAGTTTTATGGCCACATTTCTATCCACCAAGTTTACAGCTTTGTGTGCAAAATGGGCATTGAACAGCTCAGTATTTTATTCTTCCCTGATTAAATCACAATTAAAACACCACTATTCAGTTATCACACAAGAAAATGCCTGACAAAATGTAAGTTAGATGTAAGCTATTAAAATGCAAGTTGAGGATTCTCCATTTTTCATGTACTCAATAGGTCATCAGGGAATAGAATTCTGCAGTATTTTCCACATATTACAACTTTACAGAGCAAGAAGAATAGCAATTAAGTCACTCAATGTTATATCAATATATTCATTGCACCTGCAAAGGTACCAGAGATCTGTACTAGAGACAGATACCGTTAAAATCATTTTACTGTTAGCAATATTGCCTCTGCAAGATTGATACAGTTTAGGTTATGGCCTTTACCTCATCAAAATATTTCATAAAATTAGAAAACTTTATCAAATTATTTCTAACATAATGTTGCTTCAGAAAAAAAAAAAAAAAAACAAAACAAAACAAAAACTGAAAAACTATTCCTACTTCTGACAACTAAAAAATAAAAGTGTTTTGGATGTGTAAGAAGGGATGTTTAAGGAAAAGCTAAATACTTTCCTTATGGTTGATGAAAATTTACTGAGTTTTTCATTGTTACTTTTTCAGTCAGTATCAGAAAATAAAAAACAAAAAGAGGAAATAAATATTTCAGAGGTAATTTCTATTTTGAAGACTAACACAAATTTTTCAATCATTTATAGGTACCTGTGTCACATTTCATAAAGAACTATAGGTCCAGAACTATAACAGACCTAAGTAAATAACTTAAATGTGGTCAGACACTGCTTATTGTATCCTTTTCCAGAAAAGTTTTAATGAGGTAGTTTGATTCAAGACCAAAATTCCATCAAGCTTCTCCTGTGAACACACAAGGGCTATTCTAAAACTAAATAATTGTCATTGTTTTATGGTAAAACATGGACGTTATCCCTTTAAATAGTTTGGATGCCTTGTAGTGGAAAATGCTATTTACTATCAGGAGATGGCAGAATTTAATAGAATACCAGGGCACATATGTCACTCTGTAGCTGTGTCTGTAAAATTAACATGAATTTTGAGCCCAGAGGAGTCTGTGTGAACTACTTATATTCAAATTGCGCTAGAAGATTCTCAGACTTTCAACTCCACTGCATGGCTGTGGGCATCCACAATGATGTCAGACAGACAAATTATTGCAAGTACATCTTCCATTATACCTTGCCCTGCAAACCACAGTGATAAACTGATAACCTAGTGGCATACAGCCATCTCAAAGTTACCTTATGAAGTTGGAGGGGAAGAAAAGAAAAAAGGAGGAGACAGCAAGAGGAAATGCAAAACAGAGAAAAGTAAAAACTTCCTCCAAGTGGCCAACTTGGAAGAGAAGCACAAGAAGTTGGTGAAATACTGAGTCCCATGGGTAAGACCCCAAACTGGAGCAAGGGAACTATATGAGGAGGAAGCAGTGACAGAGAAGAGCTGTTAGGGACTCACACTCCCCACCCCCCGGTGCTGCTCAGGTGGAGGAGGTGGAAGAGTTGGGAGTGAAGTTGAGCCTAGGAAGAAGGGAGGGGTGGGTGGAAGGTGTTTTAAGATTTATTTTTATTTCTCTTTGTCCTTTTCTGATTAACTAGAAATAATTTCATTTAATTTCCCTAAGAAGAATCTGTTTTACCAGTGACAGTAGTAGGTAAATGATCTTCCCATCCTTATGTCTACCAATGAGCTTTTCGTCATATTTTCTTTTACTGCCCTGTTGAAAAAGGGGAGTGATAGCATGGCTTGGTGGATATCCGGTAGCCAGCCACGGGTAAGTCACCACAAAGGCTGAGGCGCTAAGGCACTCTGCAGCACAGAAGCATAGAATCACACAACCATACCGGTTGGAAAAGACCCTTAAGATCATCCAGTCCAATGGCTGACCTAACACTGCTAAGTCAACCATTAAACCATGTCCCTAAGTGCCACATCTACACATCTTGTAAACGCTTCCAAGGGTGGTGACTCCATCACCTCCCTGGGCCTATTCCAGTGTATCAAGCCTGTTCCAGTGCTTGATAACCCTATCAGTGAAAACATTTTTCCTAATATCCAATCTAAACCTCCCCTGGCACAACTTCAGGCCACTTCCTCCTGTGCTATCACTTGCTACTTGGGAGAAGAGACCGACACCATAGTTCACTCTCCCCCTTCCCTCCTTTCACAGCTCATTCATATGTGTGAGCTTATCATTTAACATAGCAAAGATATGATGACAAGAAGAGCAATGGTGTCCACATTGTGAGGTGTAGACATGCTCATGAGGAATGCTTACTTTCTGCTTTCTCACTTTGGATTGTTCTGGTTCTGACTTTATGATTTGTATAAAAGTGTCCAGGGGAAAGAAAATTATTTTGTGTTTTCTTTTCTATTTAATAACAAAAGGAATCATTCTGCCTGTCCATTTTATATGTGATTACTAAATTTCTTCAAATACAATAATAAGAATTACCTGCATTTAGCGAATATTTCTGTGTTATCATTATTCCTATTTAACAGATGGGAAGAGTGAGGCTCAAAGAAGTTTAAGAATGTAATTGAAGTTATGCATTTGCAGAACCAGGAGTAAAATCCAGATTACTAGAGTCCCTATCCAGCACTCACCCTGTTTTAAGAAATGTTAAATTAAGCAATAATTTAAAGGAAGGAAGGAAGGAAGGAAGGAAGGAAGGAAGGAAGGAAGGAAGGAAGGAAGGAAGGAAGGAAGGAAGGAAGGAAGGAAGGAAGGAAGGAAGGAAGGAAGGAAGGAAGGAAGGAAGGAAGGAAGGAAGGAAGGAAGGAAGGAAGGAAGGAAGGAAGGAAGGAAGAAATAATGGAAAAAGAAAGGGAGAAAGAAAAAGAAAGGGAGAAAAAAGAGAAATAAAAGGAAAAAGAAGAAGAAAAAAAAGAAGGAGAAGAAGAGGAAGAGGAAATAGAAATTTTCCAGATCCTTTTGCAAATATATTATTATAGAAATGACATTCCGAAACAAATGTACAGTACCTAAAGTCGTGCTAGACAGACCATGGAATAAGCAGGCAAGGTTTTTAATGTTATATGTAAAAAAAAGTAGTCCTTGAAACTTCAGAGGGCAAATCTATCTACAACCTCTGGGCATTAAACTGCTAATAGTATGCAATTGTACAACATGCTTTATGCTTCTCAGCAAGACAATCCTAATTACCTGTTTCCTCCTTTTTATTCTTTCAGGTTCTTCTAGAACCTGACACAGAAAGTTACTCTGTTTCTGCACCACTGCTTTTCACAAAAAATTCCAGCAAAAAGAAAGTCTCTAACTCCATATTATACAGATAGCATTGTTTTCTACAAAATTCAAGGAAAATAGAAGGCAAATAAAATGGGGTTTCCTTACAGTTCTTTTGATTGTTTTATTTTGGAATATATACATATAATACTTATTTTCTCTTTTCTGCAAGGTGATAATCTCGCTTGCACTGCCTAGATTTGTTGAGTGTCTCATTTTTAACTCGCTACTCTGCCTGTGTCCCCTGAAAACTCTGGTCATAGCCACTTGCTACTCACTTTAGTCAATACCATTCTGCTGCCATTATCAGCTTAGGATATACTCTTTCTTTTCATTTTCATGTATGTAAAGTAGCAGTATCTCTTGAAAGTGAAAATGTGGATTCTTTTGGGCTGCCTTGAGGTGCCTCACATTCAATGTTGATGCTTTGTCTTCTGTACTTGCTAGTTATGCTTGGCTCTTTCCGTTATTTTCTGTTTCTTGTTTCCTAGAGAGCAACAATATGATGAACTTCGAGATATCCACCAAAAGAAGCACACCATAAGTGATCTCCAAAGAAAGAATTGCTGGAGAGCCAGTCAAGCTCTGATGTCAGAACTGGAGATCAAGTAAATAAAACATAAAATATGAAAAGAAGAATGTCATTAGAAAAAGGAAGAAAGCGAAGAGGAAGACCTTAAACATTCAAATATTCAAACAAGGCTAAATACTAGGCATTCATTTAAATGAGTCCACATATAATGATTCTGTGGTTCCTTTTTTATTACTGGGCACTGACAACAACCGGTTTGTATTTGCACACTAAAACTGATCATTTAATAATGTTCTAGCTTTTAGAAAAGATTATTCACAACTAACGTTCTGTCATTTTTTCAATATTCAAATGTATTTTTTGCATTTATATTCTTTTGTATTGTTACATATTACTGAAAATCCAAAGTAGTTTTATAGGACAGTATTCAAAAATCAAATTACATTGTATATGCTTTCTGGCAGACACCACTTATTTATATGGCAGAAATCCCAAGCATCTAGCAACAAATAAGCTGAAAAAAATTCTTATTCTGGTTTTAAGATTGGTTTTATGAGAAGGAAACAAAAATTACTCCAACTAGAAATTAATAAGAATTTTATTATTTCGGAAACAGTAAACTAGGTACATTATTTTTCATTACTTTTTCATCATATTAAATAAAATTAAAATGTAATTAAAATGTTTGAATTGACCAAAATTCTGGGTTTAAGAACCAAGAAATAGGTTAAAATATTGATTGCAAATATGAGCAACAAGAGATTTTCAGTATTTCTTCCATTTTCAGAAAGAAAACACTTTTTAAAAATCCTGAGAAGTGTTAAGTAGTAAGAATAAGACTCTTGAAGCTATTTCTGGATTTCGTTTCTCAGAAGCAGCTAAATTTAATGCATTCGAATACTGTAAGTCCCTTCTTCACTTTTTCACTTCTGCTCATCCTCCTTTTGGGTAGGATAAATATTGTAACTGCATAAAAATGAGGTGCAGATAACAAATAA
Organism: Opisthocomus hoazin; assembly: GCF_030867145.1. Classification (NCBI taxonomy): domain Eukaryota; kingdom Metazoa; phylum Chordata; class Aves; order Opisthocomiformes; family Opisthocomidae; genus Opisthocomus; species Opisthocomus hoazin. The sequence continues at coordinate 66,051,854 of NC_134416.1, read as the reverse complement.
AAATTAATTCCTATTAAATTTTTGAGTTGAAAATTTTTTTTATAAAATGAGTGAAATGTATTTTTTTTCTATAACTATTACTTTGAATTTTAATCAAGTATTCTTTGTGAAGTATTGTGGGTAGAAGTAAGTAGTAGAAGTGGGTGCGCAAACTATAAATTTATGCTTTTCACAATGTTGCTACTTAAAGAATGACCAAGTGGTGCTACAATCTAGATCACCATTAACTTTAGACATGAACAGAAAATTAATTTAGGAAGTCGTTCTGTTTGAAATGACCATGTATTATCATATATTATTATTGCAGGATTTTGACTAGCTAATGAAAGTGTAGTTCATGTATTGTAAGTTCATGTAATTTAAGTAATCTCCCTTTTAAAAAAATCTAACGAAACAAAACCAAAACAAGATAAAATCCACAATCACCTTGTAGTAGTTTAACCCAGCAGCTGGCAATTACACACTAGACAGTCACTCTCTCACTCCTCCCCCTCCCCCTCAATGGGATGAGGAGGAGAAACAGACAAAAGGGAGAATTCATGGGTTGAGACCAAGGTAGTTTAATCAAGCAAAAAATAAAATACTGATGCTACTAATAATACTAATTATAATAACGATAATAATAATTATAATAATGAATAGGAAAAATCAACTCTCTACAATAAATTTTTTCTCATCATCTGATGACTGATTCGCAGTCAGAAATAAAGTTCGAACTCCCAACCAAGAGAGGATTCAAACTCCTGGAAAACCAAAAAGCTGAGAGTTTTCTCTCCCCAGCCAACCCCCCTTCATAAACTGAACATGACATCTATGGTATGGAATATTTCCATTGGCCAGCTTGGGCTATCTGTCTGGCTATTCTGTCTTCCAGCTCCTTCACACCATCTTGCTAGCTGAATATGTGAAACTGGAAAAAAGTAATTGATTTACAGCAACAAGTGAAAACATCACTGTTATGAACTTTCTTCTTGTATTAAATCCAAAACACAACAGCTACTGGAAGGAAAATTGACTCTATCCAGTTGAAACCAGAACATACACAAATCAGAAAGACAAAGCCTTTAAAGATCTATTCAGACCAACTACCTGTTGCAGTCATAAGAAGTATATTCTAACTTACGTAAGACTTTTCTTCCTCCACTACTCACAAATATTAATACACTGAAATTCTAAGTTTAAAGGGCTAAGTATTTGAAAATATTTTGTAACTCATGCTAACACATAAAACTGTTATATTCATTCTTATTCAAATATGTATACTTCCCTTGATCCATGTATGAGCTGTCTATCTGTTGATCTTCATGCCAAGTAGCTTGTGTCTTGGTAAAATTCCAATATGTTTAATCGTAACTTGAAAAATAGATATTACCCCATCATCTTGAACTGAAAATCTCAGTCTCCTTCTCTTGTGCTAGAGATATTTGTGGGTTTCTATACTGTTTAGGTCTGCTTAACCCTAGAAGAAGATGTATTTCACCACTCAATTAAATATTTTTTATTTAAGCTGCAGAAATGGCACAAGCACATTTAGGCAAAGCATTTTGAAATGAAAATGATAGCTAGACAGAAGATACATAGGCAGATGATTAGAGAGAAAGAGAAGTGTTTTTCCTGCTGAATATAAAGGGTAAATATTAATGTTTGAAAACACAGCTGAATAAATTGTATAATATGGTTGTTACTGAATAAAGAAATGGATTTGTTTAATACAATTCAACTCTTTCGTACACTGTAAATATATGTTTGTTGATTTCATTCGTTGTGTACATTCACAGTTTTTTTGCATGTAATACATATTGATTTGGCAGTAAAAATGTGCCCATACAGCAAGAGAAGACAATTTCATTTTAATTTTTCATACCATGACTTTATCCCAGGATTCGCCTAGGGCTGCACAAGAAAGTGTAGATTAAATCCTGTGATTTACCTGAAGTAAATATACCTTTTTGTACTCAATGAATTTTAGAGTTTTATCTTTGCCTCTTACAAAGCACCCTTACCTTTTCACCCCAAGACACCTTTGGATGAAGCTTTATGGTGATTTTCTTTTCGTCTGTTTTTTGTGATAATATCTGGGTTTGGGAGAAACCCTCACATTACTAGTAGTACTGATTCTAAACCAACCAATTGTAATTCAAAAGAGATTTAATGCAGTACAGCTTTAAAAGCACCAGAGTGGGTGCACAAACTATAAATTTCTGCTTTTCACAAGTTTGTTTGCAGATACAGTCATGCATGGTCCTGCAGCCTTGCTTACGGGATGTTACAGCACTAGTGAGAGCTCTAGCTTTCGCTGGTTATAGCGCTCTAGTGATCCAGTCAAACCTCAGCTAGTCTTAGCGCTATCCATGCTGTTGATGAATGAAGTTAAACGTTAAAACTCGCTCACTTCCAATAAAATTCTGCCACCTACCAGCTGAAAATGCATGACCATGGCATCACAAGTCACTGAATTAATTCAAAATATGAGACTGATAGCAGTAAAAGCAGATAAACAGTTATAAGATTGTGGTAAAATTAATCTTCACTGATATTAAAAACAAGTTGTTTAGGATTTTTTCTGTGCTTTGTGGAGTGTTAACAAAATACACTGCTTTGGAAAAAAAAGATTTATTTTTAACAAGTATGAGAGATGCTGATTGAACTGTATCTTCTAGCTGTTTTCACCATCAGGTGTTGTTTCCCTACGCTTTCTAAGGCGTTGTCTACAAAGAACAAAATGCTCTTGGCTAGTGTCAAGGTAGTGCTCTTCATCAATCTCTTCCTTTACATTTTAGATGTGTGTGTAAAGAAATCCAGGACTGTGCCCTCAGGTTAGCCTTCCATCACATTTTATATCCCTCTGCACAGATATAAATGACTGTTTAAGGTGCATGTTAGAACAGGTTGCTGACCTCTGGGCTCAACAACCTGCTTTAAAAATACAAATCAGTCTACTAAACTCATAGGTACTATTTGTGCCAAGGATAGTGAATCACGTTCTTAATTTGTTTATGGATTTTGTTAGCAACAGAGAAGTATTTCTTCTAGCTATGGCATAAAAAATAAAGTGATTCAAATATGTATGCCTTTGCTTTTGCCTTTTTTTAATATCTTCTTTTGTTTCAATCTGTTGAGGCATCATTTAATTCTGAACCAATGCATTGGCTTTGTAAATTGCTGGTAAATAGTCATCTTTTCGACAACTTCTACCAGAAGTCATGCTTGTGAACTAGCAAAGCCAAGAGTCATCTGTTCATGAACAACACTGCTGTTAAATAGGAAAGCACCTGTCCAATAACTTCTGTAGTACCATTTGAAATTTTCATTACATCGCCAAAAGGATATTCCAGCAGCCAGAATACTGCTGTCCTGTTGTGCATCCTCCAGACTATGACTCCAGTGAGACAAAAAATCACAGCAGTATTACCAGAAGTAATAGCTGCTAACAGGTGCCACCCAGAGATCCTGAAATGCAGACTCCTCCTTGCAGGAGAAAGTCTACCTTGTCTAAGCATAGACCTGCAGACAGAGGTTGATGATTTAAAAAAAAAAAAAAAAAAAAAAAAAGATAAATCAAACAAACAAACAAACAAACAAAAAGCCTAAGAAAATTCACCTGTTTGTTATCAGTCACTGAGAAGTGAATAAACCCCATAGTATTTAAATAAGAATTGTCCCCACTCTTGCTTTACCTCTATTTGCCCTCAGACAACCTGCACTGACTACTCGCTGTCTGCTCTCTGAGGCACATCACACGATGGGCATCTGATGGGCCAGAGACCCTGACCAGCCTTTAATTAAATGAAAAATTTTCACTATTACTACCATTTGTGCTATAATAAAACCCACAGGATTTACAACTACATCTTCTGCTGAATTTACCATTTCTCAATAAATAGATAAAAAATGTTCTGTGTTTTAATAAATAAAGTGTGTTTATTCAATTCTTTTGTTGTTTTGACTAGCACAAATCTTAACAATCATCACTGAAGACAATATCAGGAGTTAATAGCTATAAAATGAAGATAACAGACCTACCCATAGTAGAAGCAATAAAAATGGATTGTACTGAACAGAAGTTACTGCTTTTTTTCCCTGTCCAATCTACCACAACTTAGGTCCCTGCATTTCATATTTCCTTTGCCATTAACATAAATCAACTTGAGCTTAATGGGGAGGAGTCAAGAATCCTATTATTAAAATAGATCTAAATTAATAGCATATAGACAGTGGTAATAATGTGAAACAGTTTCTCAGATGCATTTACTGACAGCATAACATCCCTCTGGGAAAAAAGTATTTGGAACACATCTTTTAAAGCACACTGAGATTCAAAGAATGTATGCAGATGCCTATTGCTTAAGACTAAATTTAATCACCTCCTGCTTGTGACCATTTGGCAGCTTCAGGAAAGGTTTCTCCAGAACTGGCTCTCTGAAGCCAAACTAATAAAGTGCTAATTAAAGAAAGTACATGGAAGACATGAACACTAGGAGCCTGGAGTAATTGGCTACAAAAAAAACAGAGCTGAAACACATCATTTTCTCTGCTGCTCCTGATTAGGCTCTAATTCAAATACCGATATTTCACTGCACGTCAAGGTGCTTTGGGAAAGGTCTCAGGCTTTCTCCACGGAGTAGAGGGTCTGCTACAAACTCTGATACAAACATTTAAGAAAAAAAATCTATATTTAATCCTATGCTACCACCAAGATAACATTTGTGGCAGTCTGGACAGTGCACAGAAAATTTTCCTTTTCATTCCACAATGGTGAGTCAGAGATCAGACACAAATGAAGGAAACCACCATTAAAAAAAAAAAAAAAAAAAAAAACTGAAAAAGGGTAAAAAACAAGGTAGACTCTGGAATAGAAACCAGCTCCCAGGCCTGTCACAGCTGAGCAGTAATTAATCTGAGGAGCCTTTCATCTGCCTTGCAGGGAAGCTGGAAAGAACACCTACTGGCACTTTCCTGAAGAAATGGGCAACACAGAAGTGAAAGTCACTTCTTTTATTTTATTTGAAATAGGTTTTACTGTTGACTTCCTCTTGAATATCATGAATTTCACTTTGATTGCATGAGCTGATGTACAATATCATTCTTGTTGCTGTTGCTGGTATTGCTCACTATAATTGCCTGTTTTTCCTGAGATTGAATCAATTCTCTCATCTGTTTATATAATCACTATTTAATAGGCAGAGAAGATATTTTGAGGTAAATTTATATACTGCATGAAACAGAAAATTATGCACCTAACTGGGCAACTACTCACTTTATGCTTCATTAGAGTGGATAGCTTGAAGGCAAATTTTTTATATATCAATGCTCATACTACATTCGCACTTGAACACACTATCAAACTACTTACTAACACACATGGCAATCCACTTAGGTATATGAATTTAACAAGATATGGACCCCTGTTCAACACAGCACCTAAACATGTAATTAATCTGACATCTGCTCAACAAAACTAAGTAAATATATGCATAATTTGAAAAGCACTCTCATGCTGCAGAAGAGACGATAAAAATAACATAATTCTTAATTTTCTGAGTCAGGAAGCATTGTTGTTTTTAAGGTTGTTCACAGAATTGTTTTAAATAGAATAATACCTTAAATTAGGAAGATATCACAAGAAAACAAAAAAATGCAGACTTGTAAAATTATGTTAATTATATTTTGCTATGCTCAGTATAAATTGTGCATTTCTAGTTCAATAGCAAACACTTTTAGACCAAATAACACTCTTTTATTTTTGTTAAAATTCAGATCCATGAATCCATACTGCATCTCAGAAAATATGTAAAACCTCCTCAGCATGTCAATACAACATGATAAATCATTAATGACAAGCTTTAAGAAAATATTAACAAGAGAAGAGGGGTTTTAAATACTCCTACCAAGACATTTGGTACAGCTTATTTAAAAATATTCTATGGTTACTTTATATTGGTTCAAGTTTGGTTTCAAATTCAAGTATTTCTCAAGTATTAACATCTCAGTTATATTCCTTTCTTCTGATAGAAAGAATGTGTTAAAGCTATTAGAATATATGTAAAGAACCTTTAAAATTATACAGTGACAGTTAATGAGTGGTCATTGCATGTACCAAAAATTTTCTTCAGTTTTACGGTCTGTGAGTATTACTTATGCTCATGTTTGTATTTAAATAAAGCCAGGATTCAGAGAAGACAGTTTACACACCAAAAGATAAAGGGGGTCAAAAACACAGGTTCTGACCCTTACACGATATCAGCTTTAAGTGAACCCTACTGGTTGCTATTACTCATCTAATTTACAGATTCCTAAACTGAGTTAACTGATAATTAATTCAATCTTAAGAAAAATTTAATTAATATCACTCCACACAAGACTAAACATAAATTCATAACTCTTACTGCACAGTTTTGGAGAGACGTGGGAGACATGGTTCATCATTGTATCATCCCCTGTATTTATCTACTGAAGTGTTTAGGAGATCTAGATGTATTTGGGTTTCATTGACCCAAGTTTAATCCTCACCTTCTGCATTTCCTAATCCTAATCCTTTTTTATTTTGTACAAAATACATGAGCATTTATTGCTATTCCAGATCTGAAATGAGTGCCCTAAACTAGCACCCTGAGGAGCTTCTCAGAACCTTATTCTCAAGTACGTGATACTTAAATAGTTCTTGACATTGAAATAGCTATTAATATTGCAACTGAGAGGTAATCCCCACTGCCCTGGTGATAACTTGTTGCTGTGTGAAACAAGTCTTTTGGTCTAGGGAGCTGGTCTGGTGTCCCCTTGCCATGCTCTAGCTACTCCAGATACAAAGAAGCTGATGGGAGTGTGCTGTAAGAGGGGGGAAGAGGAAATGAGACTCATGTCTTTCACTGTAGTGAGGTCTTGAATTGCTTAATGCAGGTGGTAAGACCACCATATATTAATCAGAAAGTAGGATTCTCCTGTGAGAGTTGGATTAGGTTGAACAAGAGAGTTTGACAGATGCCACCCAAAAAGGCTGATTATCCTGACAGTGAGGACACTCTTCTGGGAAGTGGGAAACATGAGTGTAAATTGCTTCAGGCAGAGGAGGGAATTGAATCTGAGTCCCAGACTGAGAACCAATAACAAAATACCTCAGTCTTTCAGCAATCCATTTTCTTTCCTCCTTCTGCAGACATTTAAAATATAGTTTGATGTTCAGTAAAATGCTGCATGAAGATTAGAAAGAAGTTTTCAACAGGAAGGAACTGCCAAAATTGTAAGCAGAGTTTTGGTGAAACTGATTGTTTCACAGCATTTCACTTCGGCAAAGGAGAAAAAATTTATTCCTCTCTCAACTTGAAGTGTAAGAGTTAACACATTTATAAAATCTATTCCAGCCACACTTCAAATATTTTATTCAGAAAGGTTACGCAGAAAAAGGAGGAAAAATACAGTTTAAAAACTAGAAACCGGAGAGCAAAGCACATTTCAGCACACTTCAGCCAGTGAAGTTAATCCCAGTGAAAAGATTTTTCATCTGCTCTGTGCATATATTATATACTTCAGGTGGGTATTTCCTCTTGTTTACAAGAAATACTTCTTCAGATTTTTGTAATGTTGACCTCGCAATTATAGCAGAATACCAGAACACTTCAGCACTAAAGAGGAGGATGGGAGTAACTCTCCAGCACTATTCCCCATCGTGTAATGGCCTGCTTTGGTTTTGGTCTCAAAATAAATTATCTTTGCAGGACTGTGAATCTTGAATGTAAATAGCTAATCATTACACTATTCCTTTTATCAAGCCAAGGTTGGCACTTACCTTCACTTCTCTATTAGTCGTAATAAATGTGGGGCTTAGAACAAGTAGCCTTTTAAATTTTTCTCTGTTATTTTTTTGTTCTTCTGGTTCTTTGTGGAGGTACTGATGAATCACAACCACACAGCTGCATTATAGCCATGCTAGAGATTAGGTCAGCTTGTTATTCTCTTGGCACACAAAATTTTGTAACAGTTTACCTTCATAAATTACAATACGAAAGAGAAAATAAAGCCAAATTGAAAATAAGAAAGCTATCAGTATTCGTTATGATCATGTGAGGAATATAATAAAGTCTTATTTACCAGGTTACAGTAATCAGTGTGTTACAAGGGGGCAGTATTATATTTTTTTTCCCAAAAGAAAAATAAAGACTACCCTAATCTCATTTCACTGAAATTCCTAAAGAAAGGGAGCTCTGCCTTCCTGTGTCTCCCTCCCCCTCCATGATTTTACATATGAAATATCAGGAAAAATTAGACAAAACATGTGAGGCACATCTTTGTTCTCATCGTAGTTAAGTTTACAAGTCCCATTAACTTTGGTGGGAGCAGAAGTACATCAATTAAAATCAAACGCTATCTGCAAAATGATTTCTTATTTTTAACCAAGACATTTACTAAAGCCTGGTGATTTAACGGTATGTTCATCTAGGAAATGCAAAAAGCAGAAATACAAAAGCTTCATGGTGAACAGTAAAAATACTGCCTATCCATGTACATGCAGACTGGATTTTAAAACTGTGTTAATACACACAAATGCATTTCTGGCATCACAGTCAAGGCTGGATACAGAAGAGGTTTGGTAATTCATTCCATGTTATTCTTATAACAAATATGAACAGCAGAATTAGATTTGATCCAGAAAACATTCAGGCTTTAATAACACCTGTTATTTTCAGAGTGTCTAATATAAAGAGGGAAAAATGTTGCTCAAAATATTTTCATGTGGAGTTATTGAGTCAGTTATGTGAAATTTCTTGTCATCTTTGAACCTTTAAATTGCTGTTTGATGCACGAATAATGCAATACAAACTATCCATGAAATAATTGGGACATGCAATGTCAGTCAGCTTCACTACTTTGTTCCCTTCTCTTTTCCGACATCTTACTTTTAATAATAATGATGAGACTGGAAACCGGTTTTTTGCACATCATCCTTATTACTTCTGTCATAAAAATCAAATGAATTCATCCAAAAGATACTTCAAATTACTTAACTCTGTGGTCTTTAATCCATTTCACAAAAGACATCCCACAACACTATTTATTTTTGTTGTACATATTAGAGTAGAAGTTATGCTCATGAGCTCCAGATTGTAGACATGCCATGATCTTTTTTTTACCTCTTCTGCTCTGCAGCTTTGGACAGACATTCTTTTCATTTCCTTATCTAGGTGTGAAATGAAGTCATCATTAGAGCAAAGACACTCAGTTCCAGAATTTTGTATCATATTTCAGTAATGGTGTTACACGTAGCAGTTCAGAGCACCTGTGCTGTGACATGCATGTGAAAGATGGCTAATGTATGGCATGGATGTAATATTGGTTCACAATGACAAAGTTAGTCTGTAGTACAGGTGTTAATGCCACGCTCAATGGATTGCAAGCCTCACAGTGGCTTTAAAGAAAGCATACAGGGAAGCGTGTATAGTTTTCATTAGGTCTAGTGCTAATTTCAGTTGACATATAATTGAAGCATGCATCACTTTAAATAAAATCGAAACATTACACATCATCACTAGTGCATTTTCAAATATAATTCTTATATGATACCAATAATAAGGCATAATTCAATTACTATTAAAGTAATTATTTGTGATCTTTTGGACTTCGAGAAGAAATTATTTCTCCACATGGGGGTTGCCTGCAGTGCAGTTAAACTGAAATATAAATGAAAAAAAATTATGCCACCTTTAATAATCAATTATCAGCCTCAAAGTGGAAAGAGAAATGTTCCTTTCCAGCAGCCGGAAGGCAGGTATTCACTTAGCTAATCCTTACAGAGTTTAATTTCCCTGGTTTACCTTCTGTTATTTCTTTTTATCTGCTTTATTCCCCTTTCTCCTTCCCAATATCCTGTATTCTCAATGTGGTACTCATGCCTCTGCCCTTTGTGAAGCTTCTGTTCCTCCCCTAGCAGAGAATTATGCCCAGTGAAGAGTGTGAAAATCAGTTTCACTTGTGTAAGTCTTTAAAAGAGCACTATTGTGTGATGTAGGATACAAAAACACAGACATTTATTGTGTCTGTTCTTTATAGAATTATCCAAACTTAAAGATCTGCAAAATGCAACACATTTTCAGATATTTTTATCAGTTTCTATCACAGGAAACCTACAATGGGTGTGAAGCTATGGACACCCTCCCCTGCATGCAATAGGCCTCAATAATGTCTATTTTTCCATTTAGCTTCCAGGCAACACCGAAGTTCACTTCTTGGAATAATTTTAATAAGAACAACCAGCAAATACTCCAACTTCTCATCAATTTCATGTTGCTAACCAGCATTTATGTGAAGTTTCCCTAGCAGCTCTTAAATGAACCCACTAAATTAGATATAACTGAAACAGCTGTAAAACACTATTAACACACACACAGCATTTAAATCTCTCAGCAATGAAAATCACAAAGACTTAAAGAAACAGTTCACTCATACGGAAATGAGATTGCCATGGCTGAACAGCAGAAGCAATGGAAGAATGTGGAGATGTCACTGGTGAGATACTGAAGAAGAAACTAATGTTAGAGCCAGGAATATGCCTATTGGTGGCCATGTTGAGAAAAAATTTCTTTGTCTCCTTAAGTTTTGCAAGGAAAATTATGTCAGCTGGGAGTTTAAAATATAAAATTGTCTCTAAGAGGAAAGACTGGGAACGTAGGAAGTGGTTAGGGACAATTACAACTGCATTATATTATCTAACAGCTCACATAGACTTTTCAGACTGAGAAGTGACTTCTGGATGATGGTCTTGATAATATGATTTAGCCTTAGGTAGTCCTACAAGGAGCAAGGAGTTGGACTCAGTGATCCTTATGGGTCCTTTCTAACTTGAAATATTCTATGATTCTGTGAGTTTGCAATGAATGAATATAGAAGAGCTGCAGGAAGACCCAGATGCTACCAGGACAGCTGCTCCCTCATTTCATTCTAGCAGCAGCAGCAATTTCCGTCTGGTCCAGAAACCTCCTTAGCCCCAACAGCCAGTGCTGAGCTCCTTCATCTGTCTAGAAACTTGTATCTAGCTTTCCTCTGCAAAGAGCACTCATTCTGGTGAGATGCACAAATGCACAAGTCACTGGCTTCCTATGTGGAAGGCAAGACAGTTTTGTGGTTGTTTTTTTTTTTTTACCAAGAAAAAAAAAGAAGACAAGGCACAACTTTCACTACATAAAATTTCACTGTATAAAGTGTCTTCACAAGAACTGGCCTTGAAGGGAAGCCCTGAAACAGAGAGTGTCATCCTCAGGTATTGCAAGTTGTTTCTTCATATAATTCCTTTAATAAAAGGTCATCCAAATCCATCTCAAAAGTGGGTTACTTTTTTGCCCTCACTACACTTTTAGAAAATTATTCAAAAATTTCAATGACAGGCTATTTAGAAACCAACCTGCAAATGTATTCATGATCAGGTTTGAGTTGTTTGTTCTTGTTCCATCATAGTCCTTTAGTATATACACTTTTTATCTCATGTTTGCTTCCTCGAGGTGTTTATAGGGAGCTTTCAGCTGGGTGAATTCAGTCAAATATTTTTTGTCTCTGCCAATAAGATTAATACTTTATCACCATGATCATCCTAGGAGCCTTTTTTCTGCATTGGTTCCTGTATGAATTTATGTTTCTGGAGTACCAGCAATATCGTTAAATACTTCTCTACTTCTATAGCAAATAATTTGCTTGATATATCCTAGGACTCCATTAGCTTGGAAATACTCACCTGCTGCTGTAGGAAGCTATAGAAGAAATACTGACATTAATAATTCATATAGTCATTATAAATTTACTGACCATAATGGAATATTTTAGTATTAGTGCTGATGTTCAGATATTGAACCAAGTGCGTCTGTTAAAGTATCCATGAAATGAAAAATCATTCAGAAAATCAAGCATTCAGCCTCTCAAATGCTTCTCCAAACACTAACTTTGACCTTTATCCTCAGTTCTGCTCCCTGCTTATTTGGGATTGAGCATGTGATCTTGCTGTTCAACCCCTCTGATCTCTATGGGACAGATTTTACAGCAATGTAGTGCTTAACGTCAGTGTCGAGTCAAAGTCAGGCTTTCCTACTGAAACAGACAATGGCATTTTCTACTGGTCTTTATGGGACTGAGCAACTTTTCCCTTTGTAGCGTCTTCATACTGGAAGCTCTGACAAAATTACGAAATGATAACAACAAGCAATTGGGCAATACTTCAAGAACACTTGAAGCAGTGGCAAGTTTTGAGGCCACATGGAGAACTTCTGTCTTTGTATTCCCAAAACGAGGGCAGATTTTGAGGTAGTGTTAGCTCTCATTACAATTTAAAGTCTAACTTTTGCCAAGCGGAACAGTTTCTTATGAGCCGTGTCAGACACTGGCATGCAGCATGCTCCAGTGATGTCCACTCTGGCAAGCAAAACTGTAAAAACCTGGCTGCAGTTTACAACTAATGCTAAAAGAGAAATCTCTAGTCACAATTGCGCAGCTCTTTGTGCTCTTTTCACTTAAGTAACAAAGGATCAGAACCAATATATCAAACAAAACTAGTTCCTATGAAAATTAAACATCTATCATTTTAAAATATCCTGGTGTTAAAAAAAAAAATAAAAACTTGGTGTGCATGAAGGTCTCCTGGATCCTCAGTGGAAAAGTATTAAGCACATAATCCTTTGTGCTATTCTCAGCAAAGACAGGGGATTCCAGGCAAAGCTAGAAACAGAAGGATTAATATTGTAACACTTTGTAACTTGAGCTGTTGTAACTCAGTGACTAATTTGTACTTTAGCAATGACCAGCAAAACTGATGCAATAAGAAGGCTCCCTGTGAAAAAACATCCCAGGCCTCCATTTCATTGGAGCTCAGGTAATAGGAGTACTCAGTCTGTCAGTAAGGGACAAGTGGCCATAGTGGCGGCTACTGTAAGTTCTGTGGCTGGGCACTTGACTGAGGCAGACAGGAGGGTTCCCGGAGCCAGGGAAACCCAAGGAAGAGCAGCAAGACCTACCATGAGCTGGCAGCTCTCATGAGCAGGGCTGACATGGCTTGGGCGTTGCCAGGAGCAACTGCAGGAGATTTAAATGGCTCTTAGAGAACCCTGCGAACAGGGGGGGGCAAACAGGCAAGGTGCGGCAGTTTGTTCAGCAGTTTGTGCAGAAGAGCATGCAGGGAGAGCCCTGCAACCTGCCTGTAGGCCACAGCCCAGGGAAGAGCTCTAGGTCTCTGCCATAATGGTGGGCACTCGTCTCAGACTTAAAACCAGAGTTCCTAGGGAGGAAGCCTCTGTGATATCTGATGCTTCCACCCAGATGGAACTGATCAGGAAAGAGACTTCAGTACAGGTGGTAGGCTGCAGCGAGCGCCCAGATCTTTCTCCTGGAGCAAAGGTAAGTCCCTGCATAAGGTGTGCACAGGTCGAGGATCTCCTACATCAGGAGTTGCAGGAAACACTTAAAGGGTTACACTGTATTAGAGGAGCTGAGAAGGAGACAGAGAAATGGTTTCAGAATCATGGTCCTGAAGTGGACACCACTGAGAATGAACCACCTTGGACCCTGGTGACCTGCAAAAGCAAGACTCGGCTCCAGCCTCCACCCTCCAGCATCACAATCAAAATCAGATAGGAAATTTTAACAGCTATAGACACCCACAAGTACAGTCTGCAAGGAGAAACTATATCAGCAGCAGACAGTGGACATCATAAAAAGAAATTTCTAGTGCTAATGGTGGGTACTCCATGGTCTGCTAAGGAGTACTGAGGCACCCATCTGCCGACCTGACAGGGAGGCATGTGAGGTAAGGTGCCTTACAGGAGCTAAGGTCTGAGATGTCACTGAGAGGGTGCCACAACTTGTCAAGAGCACTGACTACTATCCACTGTTGCTTTTCATGTAGGAACGAATGCCATCGCAAAGCAGCAACCTGGGCAGAATAAAGGAAAACTTCAAAGTCCTTGGGGTGCAAGAAAAGACATTGGTGCCCAGATTATCTTTTTGGCAGCAGACTGGCCAACCTGCTGTGGAGGGCTTTAAACTGAAGGACCTGGGGGAGCAGGGTTCCAAAGTCACAATGCCCAAGCCACTGCATCCAAATGGGGAATAAGCCAGGCCAACCAGAGCAGTGACAAATGTTCCTTAGCTGCCTCCCAAGTTGAGAACCAGAAGGCCAATCACCTTAAGTGTAGCTAAGGCTATGCCGGATCCTCTTGCACCCCTCCAGGGAAACCTGCATGCTCAATTACCTCTCTGAAATGCTTGTACACCAATGCAGGTAGCATGGGGAGTAAACAGGAAGAACTAGAGATCTGTGAACGATCACAGGGCCATGATCTGATTGTAACGACAGACACATGGTGGGACAGCTCAAAAGACTGGAATGCTGTCATAGATGGTGATATACTTTTTAGGAAAGAAAGGCCAACAAGGTGAAGTGGTGGAGTTGCTCTTTATGTGAGGGAGCAACAGGAATGTATCAAGCTCTGCCTAAGGGCAGATGAACAATGAGTCAAGAACTGATGAGGAAGAATTAAGGGACAGGCTCTTATGGGTGACACTGTTGTGGGTGTTTACTACAGACCACCTGACCAGGAAGAGGAAGTTGATGAGGCCTTCTACAGATAGCTTAAAGTATCCTCATGACCACAGGCCCTGGTTCTCATGGGGGACTTCAACCACCCTGACATCTGCTGAAAAGACCACACAGCAAGGCACACACTCTAGGAGATTCCTGCAGAGCATTGACAGTAACATCTTGACAGAGGTGGTGGAGGAACCAACAAGGAGAGGTGTGCTGCTGAACTTTGTAACGACAAACAAAGAAGGACCGGTTGAAGATTTGAAGACTGGGGGCAGTCTTGATTGCAGTGACCAGGTGGAGTTTAGGATCCTGCATGGAAGAAGCAGGGAAACAAGTAGAATCACAAACTTGGACTTCAGGAGAGCTAACTTTGGCCTCTTAAAGGACCTACTTAGAGGAATCTCCTGGGTTTGGGCTCTAGCAGGAAGGGGAGTGCAAGAGAGCTGGTTGCTATTGAATCATCACTTCCTCCATGCTCAGGATCGATGCATCCCCATGAGTAAGAAATCTAGCAAAGGAGGCAGGGGGCCTGCATGAATGAGCAAGGAACTTCTAGCAAAACTCAAACAGAAGAGAAAGGTCTACAGAACGTGGAAAGAGGAACAGACCACATGGGAGGAATATAGCAATGATGCCAGAGTAAGCAGGGTTGCAACAAGGAAGGCTAAGGTCCACCTGGAACTAAATATAGCAAGGGATGTCAAACACAAGAAGGGCTTCTTCAAGTACATCTGCAGCAAACGGAAGACTAGGGAAAATGGGGCTGTGTTGCCGAAAGAGGTGGGTGCCCTGGTGATGGAGGATACAGAGAAGGCAGTGGTACTGAATGCCTTCTTGGCTTCATTCTTTACTGCTAAGGCTGAACCTCAGGCATCCCGGTCTCTGGAGGTAAGAATAGAAGCCTGGAGAAAGGAAGAACTTACCTTGGTTGAGGGGGATAGGGTAAGAGATCATTTAAGCAAACTGGACACCCGTGAATTCATGGGCCCTGATGGGATGCACCCACGAGTGTTAAGGGAGCTGCCAGATGCCATTGCTGAGCCACTCTCCATCAGCTTTGAAAGGACATGGAGAACATGAGAAATTCCTGAGTACTACAGCAAAGCCAGTGTCACTCCTGTCTTCAAAACGGGCAAGAAGAAGGATCCAGGGAACTACAGGCCAGTCCGCCTCACCTGCATCCCAGGAAAGGTGGTGGAACAGCTCATTCTGGATGTCTACATTAAGCAAGTAGAGGAAAAGAAGGTTATCAGGAGTATTCAACATTAATTCACCAAGGGGAAATCACGCTTGACCAATCTGATAGTTTTCTACGATGGCATGACTGGCTGGGTAGATGAGGGGAGAGCCGTGGATGTTATCTGCCTCGACTTCAGCAAGACTTCTGACACTGTCTCCCATAACTTCCTCATAGGTAAGGTCAGGATGTATGGGCTAGATGAGTGATCGGTGAGGTGGATTGAGAACTGGTTGAATGGCAGAACTCAGAGGGTTGTCATCAGTGGCACTGAGTCTAGTTGGAGGCCGGTAACTAGTGGTGTTCCCCAGGGGTCAGTACTCGGCCCAGTCTTGTTTAACTTCTTCATCAATGACCTGGATGAAGAGTTAGAATGTACTCTCAGCAAGTTTGCTGACGAAACAAAACTGGGAGGAGTGGTGGGTACACTGGCAGGCTGTGCTACCATTCAGTGAGACCTGGATAGGCTGGAGAGTTGGGCAGAGAGGAACCTGGTGAGGTTCAACAAGGGCAAGTGCAGGGTCCTGCACCTGGGGAGGAATAACCCCATACACCAGTACAGGCTCAGGGCGGACTTGCTGGAGAGCAGCTCTGCAGAGAGGGGCCTGGCTGTCCTGGTGGATGACAAGTTGACCATGAGCCAGCAGTGTGCCCTGGCTGCCAAGAAGGCCATTGCGATCCTGGGGTGCATTAGGAGGAGTGTGGCCAGTAGGTCGAGGGAGGTTCTCATTCCCCCTCTACTCTGCCCTGGTGAGGCCCCATCTGGAGTACTCTGTCCAGTTCTGGGCTCCCCAGATCAAGAAAGTTGAGGAACTACTGGAGAGAGTCCAGCGGAGGGCTACAAATATGATCAAGGGACTGGAGCATCTCTGCTATGAGGAAAGGCTGAGGAAGCTGGGCTTGTTTAGCATAAAGAAGAGAAGACTGAGAGGGGATCTTACAAATGCTTATAAATATCTGAAGGGTGGGTGTTCAGAGGATGGGGTCAAACTCTTTTCAGTGGTGCCCAGTGACAGGACAAGGGCCAATGGGCACAAATTGATGCATAGGAAGTTCCGTCTGAACATGAGGAAGAACTTCTTCCCTCTGAGGGTGACGGAGCACTGGAACAGGTTACCCAGAGAGGTTGTGGATGTTGAAGACCCACCTGGACAAGGTCCTGTGCAGCCTGCTATAGATGACCTTGCTTTAGCAGGGGTGTCGTACTAGGTGATCTCCAGAAGTGCCTTCCAGCTCCTACTATTCTGTGGTTCTTTGAGTGTCCATACACTATTTTTTTCTGTGCTGACATTGAATGTCTTTATATTCACTGACCAACAGCAAGTCCCAATCAAGCAACTAATTCCTACTTGCTCCTGTAAGATACATGGCCATGAATGCTACAGCTTTTGGTGTTTGAGTTAGTACTTAAAGGGTGCATGTGTTCTCTTTTAGCCACAGGTTAATTAAGGAGACAGGTGTCTACGTTAAAAAACATTTCTGACTGAAACTGGGTTGAGCTGACTTCTCTTAGTTCCTTTATTTGTGTGCTAATTTACAATATTGTTTAAAAGTGATATAGGAAATATTGTTGGCAAATTCACTATTTACTTTTCACTCTCAGAAACAAAATACAGAAGGAGATTATGTCTGTCAGCCCACAGGCTGGTTTAATAGATTCAAGATTATCTCATTCACGATCCTTTTCGAACGATCACTTTCCAGGTGAATGAAGATGAAATCACTGTTAAAGTGCTTTGGTTGTGGCAAACAAGAAGTCCATTCAGGTGCCCCATTCTTCAGCGTGAAAGTATATGAGAACTCTGTTTCTATACTATCTTTGATAAAAAGTTTTCATAGTTAGCTTTTTTTCAAATTTGTAGGACACTTGTAAGATAATTGTAGGACTCATCTTGCTCTCTTGACCAATTCACATACATCACCCATAACTTACATATACATCATCCATAAGCAGCCCACCTATATTTTACCAAGTGTATCTGAAAATATGTCTTTCTTTATGTCCTACTTACCTATGAAAACTTAAGGAAATTGTCTATATTCTGCTCTCTAGCAGTATTTCACCAGTGTGTCAGGTATTATTTCCTGAATCGAAACTTTACAAAATACTTATACCTTTTACCTATGAAAATGGAAAATACATCGAATTTTTGTGATGGAGAATTTGATCATGCTATACAGAACACTGCTAAGAGGGACAATCTTTTTTGGTATTATATCAGGTAAAACTGATGCAAAACTCTTAACAAAGAACTTCTTCCTATTTCCCCAAAACAGGCTGTTTCAAAAAGAGGTAATGACCTTTCTTTACAGAAGAATAAAACTGAACTGTGACAGGAAGTATGCTGGTGCTGTGGCAGGTGGCCTTACATTAGGTCATCTATTAAGCCTCTGGAGAATACAATGAAGAAAACAACTAGAAAATACTAAGAACAACCTGAGAAAGCCTTGAAAACAATCAGCCTCGGGTAACTGAGTTGAAAAGTCAAATTTTGACGTCATCACTGATTTTTGGTCTGGTAACTGGTAGCAGGTGCTATGGGAGCACAATTGCATAGCACTCCTTCCCCTCACACACTCCTCCTCCTCCCCGAAAAGAGGAAAAGCATTAGATCAGATAGAAGATAATAAAGGAAAAAGACTCAAGAATACAATGAAATATTCTCTAATCTTCTGTCTACAAGGCTTTATGTAAAATAGCTACTGCAGGATTTCTTTGATTTGTTACTCCCTAAGGAAAAGGTCTAAATGCAGAGTTTTTCAATTAATTATATTCCAGGATAACTACACCTTCCACTTGGTATAGATGCTCGGTATTGCTGAGGAAATGAAAGTATATTGGCAGGCTTATGAAAGAATACAAAAAAAAGACTTGCTTTATTTTCTTGGAGTTCTGCAAAGTAGCTCACTTAGTCCAGAATTTTAAATATAGCTTTGAGAACTTGACAGTTAAATTCTTAGTAGTAAAAATGGAATTCTTAGGCCAAAATTTAATTAGAAAATGTAGTCTCTCTATACTATTGATATCTAATACAGAACATACTCTTTATTCTTATGTGAGATCTTATTTATTTTTGCATTGTAGAAAAGAGAAAAAAAAAAAAAGGAAATTGTCACACCCCAATAATGAGAGAGATTAAATGCCCCACTCCATTAACAAGAGTGACTCAGATTCATCGATCCCCTTGGTTGGATTAAGGTGAAACAACACGAGATCCTATATCACTTTACAAGGTTTATTGACAATTATGATAAATCAACTTATTGTGGCACAGTTGACAGGCAAACTACTGAGGCACGACTATGCACAATAATGACTAGAAAACTACTGAGGCACAATAATGATAAGTAAATTACAATAGTACAATTATGACAAGTAAACTATGGTAGTACGAGTACAACAAACTACAGTAGTACGATTATGATAGACAGGGTACTGTGGTATGATTACAGTAAGCCTTGCTTTTATAGCTTCAAAGGAGAAGGAAAAGAACATAAGGAGGGACAGAGAAGAAAATTTAGAGAGGAAAAGAGGAAGAAGAAATAAAAAAATATCATCGGTCCAGCATTGATCCAGCCAACAGTGGAGGGGGTCCAGGCCCTGGGGGGTGCATCTTTACAGTGATTTCCCTCAGTTTTTATAGGTAGTTAGGCCCCTGCCCTTAGCTGAGTTTCTGGCTTCTCAGATTAGTTAATTAGTTGACAATAACCACATTTTCTTTTATAGGCTGTCAGCCACGCTTTCCATGTAAATTGGCATGCATGCTCCTCACAGGTGTGGGGAGGGGCAAGTCTTTTCGGTCTCAAATTAAGTTGGTGGTTGCAATCTCACCCTACCACAGTTACCTCTGTTTGACCTCGTCCCGGTGCAGGACTATTGGCTTGTTAGCTTTAAAAAGGGTGTTGAGTACAGAGGCAATTACAAGTGGGCTGCTTAGCTTTACCAGAGTAGCTTCGGGCTGTGAGGGTCTCTCCCTCAGTCCAGATGTCACTTGGTGGATTTAGCACCAGACCACTAGGCGCCAGACGAGCAGGCCCTTGGCTCAGGCCCAGTGCTTATCAGCACAAGCTAAGTACAACACTCCTGTATCCAACACTCACCGGCTTTGTCCTTCACATCAGCACCTGAGATGAATGTTTGAGGCATTTAACTTCATATTGTCCAGACCCTTACAGAAATCTATAAAACCACTGAGACATACAGGTTTTCTTTTATTCCTCAGAAAAGAAGTTTTCCAAACAAGAATCTAAAACAAATTCTTGGAATCTCAGGATCAAGATTTTCTCCTACAACAAGAATTCTCCTGTTTCATGTCTTGTAATAAAGCTATATTTCAATTCCATATTATTGTAACTTACTTCATTTTTTGCCTACATACTCACATGTAGAAAAAAAATCCCTACCATTATTTTTTAAATTTTCAATACCTATTTCTTTTACTATTTTGTGTAATAGATCATGTGCTGATCAACTGTAAGTCTAGATTAATGACTGAATCATAATTTTAGTCAAGATTGGTTTTGTTGTGAAAAATACGATTGGTATCATTTCATGCACTCTATTATCATGCTTAGACTTAGAAAAAATTATCCTGAAAATATTTGCTTGTTTGCCTGTGCTGAATGCATGACTATCTTTGCCTCATAAAGGTCCAGATTTCTGCTCTTGTGTAGTTGAGACATTGCTTCTTGTGAGAGCAACCCTGTAGAACAGGTGTCCCACAGAGCCGTCTAACACAGGAAGATTTGCAGGATGGCTTCTGCTGCTACTGCTGAGACACTGATATAAGGATCTGACCAAAGGAATGCTTCATGGCAGCATTTGAGTGAAGAACTTGCCTCAGATTTGCAAAGGGAAACAATCTACAAGGAAAAGCCACCTCTTCTCTCCTCAGGGAATAAAGATAATGTAACAGGAAAGTAAAAGTAAATATTACATGTATAAAGTTTACCCTCAGTCAGTGCATATCTGTGATGAACCACCCTATGTAACTGTGTAGCAACTAAATAATTTCCATTTATAGATCGCCCTAATGTCTGTGTAATATCTAGCTCTTCCAAAAATCTTGTTGCCATGCAAATATGAGGCTTTTTTTTATTTCTCTAAGAGTAGAGGGAATTCCATTCAACTCTATCTGGATACTAGGAGATAATAAACAATTTTGTCTTTGCAACAGAGAAACATCCATGTAGATCTTTTTTTCTTCAAAAGGTATCTTCAAAATAAGCTGATATTATGATCCAATATTAATATCCTTCATCTTGATATTCCATCTTCCAAAATGGAAAACTCAAAGCAAGTAATATACTAAAAAAATGAAATTAAGATCCTTAAGCATTTTTAAATTTTATATTTTTAAAAGGTACTGATTACTTTGGAAACTACGTTTTTTAAAAAAACATAAATTTCTTAAATTCTTCCGCTATTAACTCAAAAGTAATAGAAATACAGGACTCAAAGGTCATCTTTGACTGTTTATGCTTCATAGGACTTATGATCTTCTGATTTATTTTTTCTCAAAGACAGGAAGAAGACTGCCGTTTTTGAAACTGTAGATCTGAAATATTTATCTAAAACCAATCACCATCTGAAGACAATGAAGAGTCACAGTGAGCAGCGATATTGCAAGCCAGAAATAGTATAATTATCCTGATCTTAAAAATAAATAAAATTACTTGGGGGGGGGAGAAAATTTATTTTAATTGATTGCCCACACTGTTTGAAACTGCCAAAATTTTCCATCTTTGTAGACATAGTTCCATGTGTGTTTGGGTAAACGACAAAATAAGCAGGGAATTGAAATTCATGTATCACGTATGATTTGGGAATTTTGCCACCTTTAAGTATCTGCAAGTTCATGCTCGCTTAAGAATAAAATTTAAATAAATTTTAAAACTTTTTAAAATGCAGCTCTAGAGCAGATAAGGCTTGCTAAAAAAAAAAAAACCTGCTAAGCAGCCTTTGGGGAATGTGATTACAGAATGGGTAACCATACCTAAACATAGCTAACTGTGGTTTCACTATTCACACAGGATGTACATGGCCCTAGGTACTCACAGATCTCTACTTCATACTGTGTGTTTGTTGGTAGTGTTTCTCAGATATCTAGGTCTGAGAATAAGCCTAAACAGGCTGTGGTTTCAACTTGCTCTGCTCTTGAGTTCAAAATTCTGCACTGCAGCTCTGCTAAGGGAGTTGCAATGGCCCCTTTCAGTTCAGGGGACCAAGGACTCCATCAATATAACTCTCATATTTGGACTGAGATCTTCAGCCTGAAAGCACCAGTTTGAAAGCCACATACCTTTTTCGTATGTTCTTGTTAACTATCTGTGTGGCACTGTTGTTTACAAGACAGAAAATGTCCTTTTGCCATTGAATGAAATCTTTACAAGCCACAGCGCTCTGTGTACTTTTTGTTCCTGGAATTTCAGGAAAGATACAGCAGAGCTAAAGAAAATGTAGAGAGGGGCAAATATAATGATCAAGAATGTGGAAAAAGCTCCCTTACCAAGAGAGAATAAAAGGATTGTTCACATATCTTCCATCTGGAAAGAAGACTGAAGGGGCATCTAACCAAGATTTGCAAAATCAGAAATGTGGTGAATCAGGTTTACCCAGAACCAGCTTTCATCAAAACTTGCAATACTGCCATTAGAGTAAAACTATACTCCTAGTGAAGATTCAATTTCAAACAAAAAAAATACAGCACTTTTTTACATAGGGGGCAGGGAACATCTGGAAATTCTTGGCACAGGCATCAATATCAGCAGGATAGAGAAGAGATGAGACATATCGTAGACAATAGCTCCATAAATAGATAGTAAAAGAAGTAGAAGGAAGTAGTCCTTGCCAAGTCCCTAGTCAAAGATGCTGTGGAGCTTGAGGGTCAGTGGAGCACAGAATGGGACCAAGCTTGTTTGCTCTTCCTAAACATCCTCTGCTATTGCCACTGTGTGGACAGTACATCATTCTCTCATTTCTGGTATTCTTGTATCCCACTCTGCACAAGTCTTTAGCGAAATCAAGCATCAGAGTCCTAAGTAATATAAGAAAAAATGAGAGAAAGGAAACAAACTCAGTGTTCCAAACTAATGGTATAGGAGAACAGAGGATGCAGTTATGAGCAAGCATTAAACATTAGGCCATTGGCAAAGCTAAGAAAATACAGGTATTTTTTCTTCTGGGCTCATTGCTCCACTGACAACTTCCTACTGTCTGTGCTAGTGAGGATATGCAACTCTCCATGGCACAGAATAGTTTTAGGACCCCTCATGTAAAGCACGGAATGGGGACAGAAGTGGTTTTTATGTTTTGGGTGATTAGGTGTATTTTTAGTTTCTTTATTTCTGTGGAACACTGTCATACTGTTTGTCTGTTTTTCTCTGCTTTTTTTTTACCTGTTTGTTTTTTATTGTCATGAAGCATTTCGGTATAATTTCTGCTCAGTCCTTAAAAAGCAAGGAAAAGCTATTTTCTTCCAAATTTCTTGTTGAAAAATCAAAGTATAATAGTTCCAATTTTGGTATGTTTTGCTTCTGAATAGAAGCTATGCCAAAGGATAAAATGAGAGGGGGGAGGAAAACCGCAGTTGTACACAAAGACGTGATGCAGACAGGAAGAAGAGAGACAGGAAAACAGAGGTGTGTAAGGAACAAATGACTGAGAAATTACAGGTGTGGATGATGTTTGAAAGTGAATAATTCTAGCTTTATTAAATGGGATATATCTCTTCCTCATGTACTAATATAAGCGTAGAAATAGATAGAAGGAATTATTAGAAACACGGAAAGTAAACCCATGGAGAGCCACCAGTAGGTGAGAAAAAAGAAAACAAGTAAGAAAGGACACGACTAAAAGAACCACACTAGAGGGTGGGTCCAGAGAAGGGCCACAAAAATGGTCCGAGTGATGGTGCACCTCACCTATGAAGAAAGGCTGCAATAGTTGGGGTTGCTTAGCCTGGAGAAGACAGTGCTCTGGAAGGCTTTTTTGCGGCCTTTCAGTACTTAAAGCGGGCTTTAAGAATGATGAGGACAGACTTATTAATACAGCCTGTTGCAATAGGACAAGGGGAAATTGTTCTAAACTTAAAAAAGAATAGATTAGGGCTAGATATACAGAATAAATTTTTTACAGTGAGGGTAGTGAAACACTGGAACAGGTTGCCCAGAGAGGTGGAAGATGCCCCATACCTGGAAATGTTCAAGGTCAGGTTGGATGGTGTTCTGAGTGACCTGATCTAGTGAAGATGTTCCTGCTCACTGCTGGGAAGTTTGACTAGATGACCTTTAAAGATCCCATCCAACACAAAACATTCTACGTTTCTATGCGATTTTGCTTTCTTTTGAACAAATATATTGCAAAATCAACAGACCTTGTCAAAAGTTTTTAGAGAAATAAACGAATCAGCACAAATTCAGGTCTAGTCCTTATATGGAAAAGTCTGAGACCAAGAGGAAATAGTTCATGTTTCACCTTTTTTCATTCCAGACAGTTAAAAAGGTAGATAGGGATTTATTAATTAAAAAAAAACATATAATTGAATGACCATTTATTTATTTAGAAAATGCAACAAAATTTCTAAGAAAATCATAGCAAATGAAGGCGAAATAAACAGAAAAATTCCTGGAATCTTTAATCTGATGTGCTAACAAAATGTCATACTACTTCAAAAGCATGTACTGTAGTTCTGCAAATTTCCAGTAAACAAAGCATCTTTCTCCACGCAGTACTAGCCATCTACTTCTCTGAGTGGAACAGAGTCAAGGGAGTAAAGTTGTTTGTCTGACTCTAAATAATATGTATAAAAGACAATGAAAATAAGTTTATATCAAGAATGCCAACAAGGACAATTGAAGCCCTGAAAACTTGCTGAAAATCTTTATTAAATGAATCACATGGTTAAGTCCTTTTTCATCTTTAACTGTAGAGAAAAAATGTACATATTTATAATGTACAGAAAGAAAGAAATCTTAGCCTCAACAGCTCTATGCTAGAAAGAATCACAGAATCACAGAATGTTTGGGGTTGGAAGGGCCCTCTGTGGGTCATCCAGTCCAATCTCCTGCCTAAGCAGGGTCACCTACAGCAGGCTGCATAGGACCTTGTCCAGGTGGGTCTTGAATATCTCCAGAGAAGGAGACTCCACAACCTCCCTGGGCAGCCTGTTCCAGTGCTCCGTCACCCTCAGAGGGAAGAAGTTCTTCCTCATTTTCAGACGGAACTTCCTGTGTTTCAATTTGTGCCCCTTGGCCCTTGTCCTGTCGCTGGGCACCACTGAAAAGAGTTTGGCCCCATCCTCCTGACACCCACCCTTCAGATACTTGTAGGCATTTATTAGGTTCCCTCACAGCCTTCTCTTCTTCAGGCTCAACAAGCCCAGCTCCCTCAGCCTTTCCTCATAGGACAGATGCTCCAGTCCCCCCACCATCCTTGTAGCCCTCCGCTGGACTCTCTCCAGTAGCTCTTCATCTTTCTTGAAGTGGGGAGCCCAGAACTGGACAGAGTACTCCAGATGGGGCCTCACCAGGGCAGAGTAGAGGGGGAATGAGAACCTCCCTCGACCTACTGGCCACACTCCTCCTAATGCACCCCAGGATCCCAATGGCCTTCTTGGCAGCCAGGGCACACTGCTGGCTCATGGTCAACTTGTTGTCCACCAGGACACCCAGGTCGCTCTCCACAGAGCTGCTCTCCAGCAGGTCCGCCCCAAGCCTGTACTGATGCATGGGGTTATTCCTCCCCAGGTGCAGGACCCTGCACTTGCCCTTGTTGAACCTCACCAGGTTCCTCTCTGCCCAACTCTCCAGCCTATCCAGGTCTCACTGAATGGTAGCACAGCCTTCTGGTGTGTCTACCACACCTCCCAGTTTTGTGTCATCAGCAGACTTGCTGAGGGTACACTCTAACTCTTCATCCAGGTCATTGATGAAGAAGTTAAACAAGACTGGGCCGAGTACTGACCCCTGGGGAACACCACTAGTTACCGGCCTCCAACTAGAATCAGTGCCACTGATGACAACCCTCTGAGTTTTGAGAATTATAATTTAGCAAAAAATTAATAAGGAGCCACATTACAACCAAAATCTTAAATATTCTACTATTTTAAGTTAACTATAGTGATTGTTTCTTTAATTACCCAAAGTACCATCAGTAAATATCCCTGAAAAGTAAGCTAAAGTTGCCAAAAGTGGAATGCAATGATAGAGTCATTTTATAGGTTTAATGTAGTGTCCTGGGTTCGGCCAGGACAGGGTTAATTTTCACCAGAATCCAGGAAGGGGCACAGCCAGGTGGTCTGGCCCAACCCCAACCTGGCCAAACAGAGCCGGGTATTCCGTACCACGTGCCGTCATGCTGGGTTCCAGTGAGGGGGGCAGCGCAGCGGGAACTCACTCGCGGCTCGGGAGCGTGTGGCGCCGGTCCTGTTCAGTAGAGCAGCTCTGTGGCTCATGCGGTTCATGTCATGTTTTCTCCTTATCTGTATGGTTATTGTTCCTGTTCCCTTTTGTTTGCTGTTCTGTTAAACTGTCCTTATACCGACCCACCAGTTTCTGCCTGTTTCTTTCCATTCTCCTCCGCACCCCAACGGGGGGAGGGGCGGCCGCATGGCGCTTTTGTTGCCGGCGGCAGTCGAAACCAAAACATGTAGGTATTGGATAAAGAGTCTGTTTAAGAGAAGGTATTTGAATTCCCACTCCATAATTCTTAAAGTTATGGAACCATAGAAGCATAGAATCATTAAGTTTGGAAAAGACCTCTGGGATCATGAAGTCCAACGGTCAACCCAACACCACCATAAATCGTACCCTGAAGTGCCACATCTACGAGTTTATGGAACACCTTCAGGGATGGGGACTCAACCACCTCCCTGGGCAGCCTGTTCCAACGCTTGACCACTCTTTCAGTAAACATTTTTTCCTAACATCCAATCTAAATTTCCCCTGACACAAGTTAAGGCCGTTTCCTCTCATCCTATTGCTAGTTACTTGGGAGAAGAGACCAACACCTGCCTCACTACAACCTCCTTTCAGGTAGTTGTAGAGATCAACAAGGTCTCCCCTCAACCTTCTCTTCTCCAGGCTAAATAGTCCTAGATCCCTCAGCCACTCCTCGTAAGACTTGTTCTCCAGACCCTTCACCATCTTAGTTGCTCTTACCTGGACACACTCCAGAATCTCAATGTCCCTCTTGTAGTGAGGGGCTCAAAACCAAACACAGTACTTGAGGTGTGGCCTCACCAGTGCCAAGTACAGGGGCACGATCACTTGCCTACTCCTGTGTAGAAGACCGCTACAAACTGGTTTTGTCTCGACATTGCCATTGTCATCTCTTGCTGGCCTCTGGAAAGAAACCGCCAGAACGACCTGCAGGAAAGCGCTTGCGCACAGACTAGCGCGTGGACAGGCAAGAAAGGACTTGTCTAAGCGGGCAGCACGCATGGCAGGAACTGCAGGTATGCAGACATGCTCTGCACATGCGCAAATGCCCTTATAAAAGGGCAGCACATGCTCCTCGCTGCCCTCTTGCTCTCCTCCTCACCGCTCTCTTGCTCTCCTCCTCGCTGCCTCACTGCTGGGCTCCACCCTCGCCGGGGCCTCCCCGCCTGCACAGAGACTGAGCCGACTGGACATCGCTGGACATTGTCGAATCCGTGGTGGTGGTAACTGATCCCCTCCCCCCGCACTTCTTTTCCTCGCCCGCTGGGGTTTTTCCGACTTTACTCTTTCTTTTTTCCTGTCTCGTCTTCTCCCCCCTCCCCCCCTCTGCCGTCCCCGCCAGACCTCTGATTCCTGGTTCACCGAAAATAAAGTTTACAAGGTTGCACGGCATATGACTGCGTTTGCATCTTAATCTCGTCTCCTGGGATCACATCGAAACCTCCCCGATATCGCATTGGGACATTTTTATTGGCGTCATGGACAGGATCCCTTGAGACGAGAGTGCCATGCTTCCTTGTTGTGGTGCGTTCTGTGATTGCCTGTGAACGAGGGCGAACGAAGTGTGAAGAAGGCGTGAATGGCGGTTTCCTTTTGTACTGCTCTTATCACGGACTTGTGTATTAGTGTGCGGTTTGGCCTCCTGGGAGTGAATAGGGGAAACTTGGACTTTAAGGTGTGACCCTCTCGGGACGATATCCCCTTTGTAGGAACTTTTGTAGGAACTTTGTGGGAATTTGTGCTTTAGTTCACGTTTTGGCCTCCCGGGAGCGTATAGGGGAAGCTCGGATTTCAAAGCGTGGCCCTCCCGGGACTACATCCCCTTTGTAGGAAAATGGTCACCCAGCAGGCAGCCAGCATGTGTGATTGTGTGTCTGTGCAGGCTGAGGAAACAGAGAGGCTGTACGACTTTCTAGAGGCTCACCGAGCTCGCCCCTCGCTCCAGGGGCAAGGCTGGGCGAGAGACCATTGGTTTCGGTTACAGAGTGTGGCAGACAGAATGAAACGGTTGCAAAAAGAAACCAGAGTTAGGAGGGGGAAGGGAAAAGCGATCATCTGTGCGGTGTTGGGAGCGAGTTTGGCTGCTGCGGTGGAGGAAAGGAACCAGAGGTCTGATCAGGCTGAGGCGGTGGTAGATTCTCTGCAAGCGGCGATAGAAACGCTGCGGGAACAGTTGTGGGAAAGTAAATGGCTGCTGGAGGAGGAGAGGTGCCAAAACTTAATATTGAAGGAGGAGTTAAGGAATCGGCTCCTGAGGGACGCAAACTCCTTGGCAGAAACAGAAGTAGCGCTGGCAGAGAAAGGGATACGATCGATCTATCCCCCAGGGGGACTTGAAGGGAGAAAAAGAAACCGCAGGCAGCCCCTCCCACATGTACCCGTTGGTTAAAACAGAATTCGTATATGAAGATGACGGTGATAATCGTCCCCAGGTTATTACTAAAGAAATCCCTTTTGCGGCCACCGAATTGGCAAAGCTGCAAAAAGATTTTGCGAGAACCGCGAGAGAATCGGAGACCGAATATGTCTGGAGGGTGTCCCTGTCGGGGGGGGACGGGATCTTGTTGTCGGAAAGGGAAGCGGAAGGTTACTGGGGCCCGGGTGTGCTCTTAACCACCGGCGATCACCGAGCCCCGTGGTCGCTGACTCAGAGGGCCACGCACTGGGTGGGGGATTGAACCCGCTGGAGAGGGGGGGCCTCTCTGAGGCTCAGCCTAATCTGAGCTCCCCAATGCTGCTGCTGGCAGACCCCGAAAGAATGACTCCCCTAATACAGGGGCTTCCTTATTCCCTGAAACCCATAGGGATCCAGCTGCAGGGGAGGATTCAAAACACCCCCAGCGAGGAGAGAGCTGCGGCTGCCCTGGAGGGGGGGGCGACCCCCGACTGTCAGCGGCCGAGGAGGAAAGTATGGACGTGGGGGGAGATAGCCCAAGAGCTGATTAACTATGGGAGGATATACAGACCTGTTAACCGGCCGTATCAAAGAGTTGAAATCAGAGCTGTGAGAGTCGCAGAACAAGGGAGTAAACGGCTGTTTTCCTCGGGGAAAAGCCCGGATTTAGGCGGGAAAAGAAAGCCCCTGAATCGGCAGGGACTCTGGCAGTTAGGGCTTCAGAAAGGCATTCCCCGGGACCTCGTGGATGGACTCCTGACCAAGAAGGTAGGACAGCTTGTGCAGAGATGGTCAGGGCGAGAAATCGCTTTTGCGCCAGGTCCTAGTGCCCCACCCTTGGTGGTTCTGAGGGGGGAATGAAATAGGGAAGAAGATGGTGGGAAACTAAATCCTCCGCTCCCCCAGGGTGAGGGGGGAGGCGGAGGGTGGATGTTTGTAAGACAACTAACCTGCAATAACAAAGGGGATTTATTGATTATGGTGGCGGTAGGGCCAAAGAGGAGACCGGTGACCTTTTTGGTTGACACCGGAGCACAAATTACTGCGCTAAGCCGGGTTGAGGCGGAACGGTGTGGAATTTCAGTCCCGTCCAAAAGCCTGATAGTTTTAAACGCCTTGGGGAAAACTCAGACAGTGCCCATGACTCTGGTGACATTATGGCTACCGGGAGAGGAAGACCCCGTGGACACCATGGCAGCTGTGGAACTTTTCCAAATGAACTTTTTAAGCATGGATGTTTTAAAGGGTAAACAGTGTCATGATACCCAGGGAAATTCGTGGTCCTTCGGTGCCCCCCAAATTAGACAATTGGCTAAAACACCCGGCGCGGAGGTGCGTCTGCTACAAGCGGAGCCTGCCCTCCCCCCTTCTAACTTAACAAATGTGAAACCCTGCCTGCTGCTGTCGGTAGCCAGGGCAGGCACAGCCCCTGCGCTGGCAGAGCTGCAGGAACAAGGAGTGGTGGTTCCCACCCACTCGCCTTACCATTCCCTGGTCTGGCTGGTGCGAAAACCTAATGGAAAGTGGCGGTTAATGGTCGATTACCGCCGTTTGAATGCTAATGTGGGACCGTTAACTGCTGCTGTGCCCAACATTGCCGAGCTCATTAGCACCATTCAGGAGCACGGGCACCCGATTCTGTCAACTATTGATGTTGAGGATATTTTCTTTGTGGTTCCCCTTCAACCTGAAGATCAGAGCCGTTTTGCTTTCACCTGGGAAGGACAACAGTGCACTTGGCTTCCCCAGGGCTATAAGCACTCTCCCACGTTAGCTCACCATGCCCTAACGCAGGAATTAGAAGTGATCCCCATACAAGCGGGAGTGAAGATTTATCAGTATATAGATGATGTTCTTGTGGGAGGGAGTCAGATAGAGGAAGTTAAGGGGGTGAAGCGGGACATTATTACCCATTTAGAACGTATAGGATTGACGATTCTGCCCGAAAAGATGCAAGCCCCTTCTAG
This sequence comes from Opisthocomus hoazin, assembly GCF_030867145.1. Lineage (NCBI taxonomy): Eukaryota > Metazoa > Chordata > Aves > Opisthocomiformes > Opisthocomidae > Opisthocomus > Opisthocomus hoazin. The sequence continues at coordinate 66,021,261 of NC_134416.1, read as the reverse complement.
TGAAGTGAAATTTTTGGGATTCTGGTGGAGGGGGGGAATGACTTGTATCCCCCCGATCCTCTGTCCTCCCTCGACCTAATTAAAATGCCAGAATCAAAGAAAGATCTGCAACATGCATTAGGACTACTTGTGTTCTGGAGGAAACATATCCCTGATTTTTCGATTATTGCTAGACCTTTGTATGATTTACTGGCCCAATGGGAGTGGACCCAGGTCCACGATGAGGTGTTATGGCTGTTGGTGTTTGAGGCAAATGCCTACCAAGCGCTGCGACCTATCCATCTGACAGACCCAGTCCAAATCGAATGGGGGTTTGCCCGAACTGGGCTCTCAATCCATTTGTGGCAGAAGGGACCAGAGAGGCCCATTCGGCCCATCGGGTTCTATTCACATAGTTTCAAGGATGCTGAAAAAAGGTACACAACTTGGGAAAAGGGCCTATTTGTAGTTAGTCTAGCTTTGAGAGAGGCTGAATGAACTATCCGACAGCAGCCCATAATCCTTCGGGGCTCCTTTTAAAGTGACCAAAGCAGATTTAACTGGAACCCCACCCCCTGACAGGGTGTCTCAAAGAGCCTCCATACGGAAATTGTATGCCAAAATAGAGCATTATTGTGAGATCTTTTCTGTATCTGAAGGAGCTACTAAAGTGCTGAATATACAGGATGAGGCAGACCTAGATAAGGATGCGCCCCAGCTTGCTCCTGTGATACAAATAGCTCCCCCATTTTCTGAACAGTTACAGAACGTATGGTTTACAGATGCTTTGTCGAAGCGAGAAGGAAAGATTTGGAAGTATGGAGCTGTGGCACTTCAGGTCGGGACTAAAGAACAAATCATTACTGAAGAGGAGGGCAGTGCGCAGGTGGGAGAGCTAACTGCAGTGTGGAGTGTATTCCAGCATGAGGCCCAAGCTGCTTCCCCTGTATATATTTATACTGACTCCTACGCGGTTTTTAAAGGCTACACAGAGTGGCTGCCATTCTGGGAACAGAATGAATGGGAGGTTAATAGGATACCGATATGGCAAAAGGAAAAATGGCAAGATATTCTTGCAATTGCTAAATGTGGGAAGTTTGCAGTGGCATGGGTTGCATCCCACCAACAAAGTGACACCCCAGTGAACCGATGGAATGCTGAAGTGGACGAACTAGCTCGACTAGCTCCTCTGCAGAGCACCCAAATAACAGAAAATTGGGAACATTTATTAGAATGGCTGCATATAAAACGGAAACATTCAGGGATTAAAGATTTATTTTGTGAGGCGCAAGCTCGAGGGTGGCCAGTTACCAGGGAGGAATGCAAAACATTTATATCCTCTTGTGAACAGTGTCGTGTCCATTTGGGCAGACACCCCCTGGAAAATGACTCCCTGCACTTAAGAGAAGGAAAGGGTTTGTGGGAGGCCTGGCAGGTTTATTACATTGGTCCGTTTCGAAAATCAGAGGGAAAATGTTACATATTGGTGGGTGTTGAAATAGTGTCCGGACTAGTACAGGCCAAAGCATGTGCCAAGGCGATAGGGGACAATACTGTGAAGGCCCTGAAAGAATGGTTTGGGACCTTCCCTAAACCGCAGTCGATTCAATTGGATAATGGTTCACACTTCACAGCTAAAATAGTTCAAGAATGGGCAGCCCAAGAGGGAATTTCATGGGTGTTCCACACACCATACTACCCGCAAGCAAATGGGATTGTGGAAATGTGAAATGCAGCCTGCCTTATTATCCTCCCTTACAATCAGTTTTCTCAAGTAATTTAGAACTAGCCTACTTAATGTGGAGATATTATATTCTTAACAAAGTGATCAGAAATGTTAGGATATTTAAACACAACTCAGTATGTCAATTTTTACTGTGAAATAGAAAGAAACATGTTAACATATATTAATTTGCATAGAAGAAAGAGTTGATGGGCCCAAGAAAACATGGCAGTTTGTTTTTGAAGCAAATGACAAGTCTTTAGATATTATCATTTCTAGGTATTTCACAATTAAGATACAAAATAAAGTACTCCAAATTTGCAAGCCAAGGAAAAACTTGTTATTATTAAACACAGGACTCAGTAAATACAGTATTTGAAGGCATTAGTTTCAGTTATGACACTCATGGTTCATGCAAGTGCAAGTGGGAATAGAATCACTTTCATTGACCTCAGCAGAACTGTGACTGGGAGCCTAAGCCACATTTTTAGACAACTTTTGAGCAACCCATATGTGCCCCATAAGCATCAGGAACTATTGCATTTTGTATGCAGGAAGTGATGAAGTCAACTTCAACTTATATAAAGCTGACTCATGGTGTGCCATAATGAAGTCCCTCAAGTCAGTGATATGAGGAAAATATAGAACTACAGGTCGCTATTATTTGGATATTTTTATTTTGTGACCTGTAAGGATGGGTTACACATGTGTGTAGTTCCATTTGTAACCTAAGTTAAGCACAGGTTAGGAACATACTTTTTAGGATTTGGAATTTAAATACTTTCTTTTTTAAACAGTACCAAGGCACTGAAATTCTCTTTTCTATAAAAGTCATCAGCAGGAATATCTGGTCCAAACTGACACCCTGGTACATTGTGGGGTTTGGTTTTTTTTTGTTAATGGCACTTCTTTTAATCACCTAGTGAAAGATCCCAGGAGTCCAAGGCTCTGTCATTAAAGGATTTACAATTTCAGCACCTGATGTTGTTTTGCGTCATTAAGGCTCTTCTCTGAGGAGCCACAAAAATACTTTACAACTCTTAATTAAGCTTTGCATTATACCCACAAATTGGTACTATTCTTAATTAATCGACAGAGAACTCAAGGTACTGAGAGGTTAAACGACATCTGATGAAAGCCAGTTAAGGACAGCAGTGTCAAAATATTCCCCACCCCTGATGGTTCAGCAGCCCACGCCACCACCCCCAGAGACTGGTCACCTAATTTGTGCTGCCTGCTTCCTGGCCACTTTTGCAAAATGATCCTGGTGAGTCTAATAACTTTTAAATACATTTCTAACATTACCTTTTTCTAACTCATTTGATAGAATGAGGTCAGGGAGTGAGGACGTTGGCAGGAGATCAAAATCCCAGGGGAGAACAATGAGAAGTAGCTGCAGGGACAGAGGACTGTAACGTCACCCTGGGCCAGTCGGGAAGCAAGTGTGCCCACACTGAATCCAAGAAACTTTGCCTTCTCCTGCTGTGGTCTGCTACTTGTGTGAACTCTGTGTGGCTAATGTTGAATTGTTACTACTATAGTAACTTTTCAGGTAGTCCTGTATAGTGACTGCAGAGGAAGAGGATAAGTATATACACGTATATACACACACATATATAAAATTGTTAACTTAATGTTAATTAAAAAAAAAAAACATAAAAAATACCAAACCTAAATTCTACTTTCACTATCTTCTTTTTTTTTTCCCAAAGAAAGGTTAAAGTTTATAAGTGTAATGATCTATAATTGGTGGTAAATTCTGTATTTTGGTTTGTTTACATCTGAGCTGCTTATTACTATTACTTACAAAAGATAAATAGTTAAGGTAGAAACATCTAGTCATCTGAACAACTAATTAAAACACTTTTCCACAAACTGATTCTTGAGGAAGTTTTTAAAAAGCAAACTCAGTTTGACAGCTGTGAAAACTGCAGTCATATATGCCTGCATAATTCAAGACCCACACATTTGCGAAAACTTCTAGTGAAAGGCAGTAAAACTAGAAGTTATGTTTATGAAGTAAATGAAAGCTTTATAGATAATTCGTTACACGTGTTGGAAAGACGATTGGAATACTAGACTGTGTGGAAAGAAGTAATTAGAGGAATGGTATGGTTTTTCTTTTTTGTGGTCTTTTATGAGCTAACAGAACCTTTCCAGACCATTGGAAAAACTGTGCATTTTCCATTCTCGGAGACAGAATTAACTCTAACTGAGTAGCTACTTACAGACAACCTCCCAGATCCTCTTCCAACCTAAATTATTCCATAAATATTCACTTTATGACAAAGTTAGCTGTGAGCCTGGACAGGGAGACTGAAATTTACAAATACACGCATCCATACAAGAGTGCATATATACTTTTCTTCATGTCCATTCCCCTTTTGTAATTTTTAGGACAGCAATCAAATCAAGACCAAACCAAGATGAGTATATTGATTGCTTAGGTTAGAAACTTTCTCTAGAGACTAAGCAGACTTCACTGAGTAATGGAGCTGATCTGTAGAGATTATTTCTGTCTCTGTTCTGTCAAGTATCAGGTTACTCAGTGTTTTTATATCACCTATGACAGATTTCTTTCTTAGACATTTCAGGATCCTCAAATATATACGATGCTATGGAAGATGTGTTTTTATCTTTGGAAGTCACATTTTGTGTAGCTGATAAATTTTAAGATTCGTGTATTAGATTGTAGAGTACTTTTTGTGAATTAATGAGCAGCATATCTAATAATATAATTAATGATAGATTAGCATGGCAAAACATTAATTTAAATATCAAACAATGAAGCAATAACTGTCTTTTTGCTGCCAGGAGTCACCATTTGAACAAAACTGTCAGACTGTCTTACTTTATGTCACATGTCAGAGTCCTTAATTGTCACATTCACTATGATTGTGAAAAAAAAATCCTTCATGAAGTACAAATCTGGGTTGCTATACAGTCCTTCAGATAATCTGATAATATAGCATTAACTGGACTACACAGCTGTGATTTTTTTTAATCAGAAATTTCATAATAGGTGCAATATACTCCTCTACGGAATTCCTAGAAAGTTTTTTTCTTGTCTTGTTTCCAGTGTCCTAGTAAATCCTAAACACTGAAGTACCTCTTAACTACCAAACATCTTCACAATGCAATGTGGTTGTATAATGTGTTCTTCCCCTTCACCAAAGAAAGGTCTAGAGACAAAGTAAGCACTGAAGAAGAACTGTTAGTAGTACTACACTGACAACTGAACTATGATGAAATTATTTTAGGGAGAGGAAAGAAAATAAACAATTGACCTGATGTTAGGAATTTTCAGTGATGTGAATACAGAATTTAAAAGAAGGACTGAAAGTACTAATTAAATATATGTAGGGCTTAAGAAGAAAATTTTTTTTGTAATAACAGTAATTTTTCTGACTATTTTTTAATTTTGGAAGGAAATGCTTATTCATCAAAACCAAAGACATTTCCTGGAGACTCTCACTTTTCCTAGAAATTTGTTTCACTGAATTTTCAGTACATATCTTTCAAGGTGAAAACTGAAATTTTCTATATCAGAATTATGAAAACAAAAAAGTTAATCTCAAGTAACATTTTATTTGTTCTTTTGTTTCTATTGCTGTCAATATGACATTTCATGCATTTATATGTTGAGAACTTTGTTAATTAAAAATTTGATGGAAAGGAAAATGAAATTTAATTTCGTGTTAATAGACATGTTTCAGCACTTCAAGAGAGGATGCCTATGTTTCAGTGAAAAATCTTGACCTAATGCTATTTCCTCCAGCCATTCATTCTCTTTCTATTCTCCTGAACAACAAAAAAAAGCTATCTTTGTTGCAACCAGGCATATCAAAAACATTGCTGAAATAGTCTACAACTGACCGAATTAAAGAGGCCTGATGGCTCATAAAATATAGCTCGACTTCATGAAGATTATGGCTAGTTTTAGGTCCCTCTGAAGTTCCTTAAAGCCTTCTCAAGAATCAGCTCTTCTAAATAATTTTTCATGATTTGATAAATTTTTCTACTTCATAGTTTGGCTGCAGTTGCAGATTACTAAAATAAATACAGGGCATTTTGGCAGTGTGGATTAGGTAGAGGTCCAAAGCCCTGCCACTTTCTCAGGGTGAACACCAAAGCATATAGGATGAGCCCCTTGGCAAACCCGACGTTACCTGGTGAAGAAGAAACACTTCTCACCATCAACAGGCTCCCCTGTTTGAAGTGCCGCTTTTGTCATATTTTATCACACATTTAATGGGACAGAGAATCTTGCCCTACATCTGGTGTATCCCTTTCCCTCCCTGGTTTTGTAAGTCTGCTGTGTGTAAAGGAGTAATCAAGAATGTCTGGAGAGACTGAAGTGACCTAGTAAACATATGTCTGAGTTAATGAACATTTCCATGAACTCTGTCAGTGCACTTCCTCAGGCAATTGTAGGCACTGAGTGCCTGTCATTTTCTGAGCTGCAAACTTGTTCAGCTAGCTTGCCTCAGCAGCAAGTCACTTCAGTCAGTGTTGCTATTAATAAATGCATTTAAAGGAGCTCTAATTTTGCTAGACATTTGAGCTTTTGTTAGGGATAGAATGCTGCAATGATTGATTACTTAGATCCATAACTGTATGCTGCTAAGTGAGAATGAGTGGCCTAATTACTTTCATATTTCATTTATATCCTTAAATCTCCTGAAGTCATGCAGGTGAAAGGAGAGAAGTTGGAGGAATATATGTATCTTGGGGTGTTAAGAACCCGTTTGCCTATATTGAGGGACTCCTTTCCTCTCTGTCTGCATCAGCTCTTATTTCCATTCAAGGTCTGGCTATGCTTCCTTATGAAATATCTACACACTGGCTCCCTTGAACAACTTCACAGGGTTTTATTTTTGTGTTTGAGTATGTGGGAGGGCGTGAGGGTCCACCAAGTTTTCAGCAAGCGTATGTCTATTCTGGTAGTGTCTGGGGTATTTTTGCAACATGATGTGCCAGCTTTGTTATCCTTTATGTAGGTGAAAGGGCAACTTACTTCACTAAGATAGTCACAGTGGTATATGGTTATTTTAATTAAACTTAAAGTTATTTTAATTAAGCTCTGCGGCTTTTTCATGACAGCAGACTTCACTCTTTCTTTGAGACTGTAGGAACACAGCCAGCCTAAAACTGCACAGAGAGAGTATTCACAAATCCCCAGAGAATGAAGAGTGAACTCCACCATCTTCTCGTTCCTTGCTCAGATAATGACATGTTCTTTGAAAACAGTGCGCAATTTGTTGTTGTTTTTTTTCTTTTAACTTAACTACAAAAGGTGGGCTACAATTTTTCCGTCAACAAAAAGCAATAAATCATTTTACCGGTCAACTAATGTAATGTGACTAATTGACTGAGTGCTAAAAAGGCAATTGCAGTTCAATGGAGACAAATGTAGAATGACGCACTCAGGGAGGAGAAAAATCCTAATTTTACATAAAACAAGAATAGCTGTAAGCTGGCTGTTCCTACCTAGTGATGAGGTTATAACTGATAGTTCAGTGAAAATGACAGCTTAGTGCTCTGTAGCAATCCAAGAAGCAAAAAGAGTTAGGAATTTTTAGGACAGGGAGAGAGAACAAATCTGAAGACATCTTTACTTCTTCCTGCAAATTGGCAATGCAGCTAGTCCTTCAACACTCTGTGCAGCTCTGGTCACAACAGGGGTGTCTATAGAGGGATGTTATGTCTCCCTCAAAAGGGATATAGAGCATTTGTGAAAAATACAGAAAGAAGCAACATGAAGAGTTTCCATAGAAGAAACAACCAAAGTGAAGATTCTTCTTTACAGAAAATTGATGCTGAGAGGGATATGACACAGTTCTATAAAACTGTAGGCATAAAGAAGATAAGTAATGATTGTTCATCATCTTTCCTGTTACATGAGTTAGAGGCATCTTTTTAAAAAAGTAGGTGTCATAGTTCATAGAAATTCAAAAAGCAACAGGACTAATCTATGGAAGAGAAATCCACCCAAGCCTAAAAAAGTACAAAATCTCTCCATCTAATCCTGGAAGTCCAGAAGCTGTATATTTGCTGTCAGATAGCCTGGTGAACTGCATTCCTGATTTGTCCCTTTCTCTGGGCATGTGTTCCTGCCCACTGTCAGAAACAGATTACTGGGCTACATGTGCATTTGGTCTGACCTGTTGTAGGATTGCTTCAATGGAAATGAAAAGGATGTACATGTTTTTCTGTAGAATACCTAATTCAATTTATGAGCTTTTAATTCTATTTTCTCTTTCTTGGGCTTAAGGAGATCTCACTGAAAGAATTGCAGTGAATATGCAATATATGAATATATGTTATGTGAATAACATATAATACATATATAACCATCTGTCAAATAAATCTAAAGACAGACACATTTCTTATAAATACTAGAGTCTGCATTCCTTCTGTCCCATATAGTTCTCCTGGTTGAACCTTTGAGAGAAAAATCCACAGCAAGACATAGCTTGCATTGTTCAGCCCTTCAGTCACTGTGAGGGCCTGGAAAGGCTGTTACTCTGCAATGGTATACTTGTAACGCTAGCAGAGAAGTACTAGCGTTTCCTGATCCTTGTGTGTACTTTATTCCACATAGCACTGTCCTGTACTCAAGAGCACCCCCATGTAGAGCAGCTGCAGTCTCAGACTGTCTGTTTGCACAAGCGATTTTGTGTAATCCCTCACAAACCCTCAAAGGATGCCTAGTAAGCACTCCTCTTCACATATTTGGCATGTTACATCAGAAACTAAGCAGAATACTCACACTTTTCATTTACTGAATTAGTCCAGTTGACACACCAGCACTGAGGCAGCAGAGAGGAAAGTGGTACATAGCTGGCCAAAAGTACCAAGTGAGCACAGCAGAGTACTCACACAAAACCGCCCATGAGTTACCTGTATTTACTATTTCTCCTTCTAAATAAAAAGACAGAAATTGTCATTCTGTACCCACGCCAGACCAAACTCCTTGGGTGACTCAAAATGATAATCATTATATTTTCACAGAAATAGACTACAAGAACTTCAGTTTTTAGTAAAGAAGACACAAAGGAAACAAGCCTTCTTTTGCTTCCCCTTGTTTCTATGCTAGAGAGGTGATTCCTGAGCATCAATTAGCACAGACAAAATTTCTCAGAGGATTTTGGATTAAGCACAGAAAAATGTCACAGGTAACGTGAATTTATTGCAATGAGTACTTAGCTCAGTTTGTTGTGTTTGCATAGACAACTGGCAAGCTTCTGAGCTTTCAGGTAGTAGGTGCAAAAAAAGAAAATTATCATTGTGTTGACGCTGACTGTAGTTCTTGCTATTGCTCTGTCTCCTTGAAGGTCTGGAAATCTCATTTATTTTTTGTCTGGTGTCAATACTGATCATAGCAGGCAGGCATCTCCTCCCCAAAAGCCACCCCTAGCTGGCACTAATCACTCTCCCCATTGGCAAAACCGGCACAAAGGCCAAGGACTGAATGGAAATGAAGCCCCAACCTCTGTCTGGTCACTCCTGATCAGGGCTGAGGTATATGGAAGGATTATTGCCTCAGCTGCATGGTACTTGTTCTGTAGATAAATTGAGAATTTCAATCTTCAGGACTGTCAATCCAAAAACTTTTATGGGCACTATACCCTTTAAAAAATAAAAGGAAGAAAGAAAGAAAAGAGAGAAAGTGAAAGAAAATATATTTATTGACTGTATTTCTAGTAGCAGTAAAACCATTCTAGCTGTACATATCTGTCATGATCTATTTGCTTTTAGCTATAAATGACAGAGTAGTGCATATATATGCAATGAAATTGTTGCAATTTCAGCTTTGCATCTTCAACCACTATGCAATTATCTCCCAGTGTAACTGCCATTGAAGCTTGGTATGTATACTTCTTGTTAAAGAAACATTTTTTCACTCACAATCAAAATAGCCATGAAAATAAGCACAAAAGCAAAAATGCAATGTACACACATTTGAAATAAGGTGTTATTTCTCTCCTGCAGTCTTTAAGATTGATCATTGCAATAATTATATTGCTTAATTTTATTGCACCGTTCTTTTTAGTGCATATAGGAGCTCAAAATTAAATTATCACAAGAGAAAAAGGTAAGAAATTTTATGAATATCCACAGTTTAACCCTGTCTGACAAAATGAAGAAAAAATGTCAAAGTAGATCTAAATATTCTTTTACATGTGTTCTGAGAATTCAAAATACAGTACTGTGTGCTTGTCAAGTGCAGACTTAACTAGTATAAAGTTACAAATCCTGTTTCAAAATAAAATGAAAACAAAAAAGTCAATAAAAATCTGGGAGAAATATCATGGGAAGAGGAAACCACCTTCTTGTTCTCTGTAAACTTTCCAGATATAAATACTTTTTTAATGATTTTAAAAAATACATGGAAATTGTTTTCAGGTAAGGAAGCAGTTATTGGAATGTTGTGAGAATGACCCAGTCTAAGGAAGTAAAAGTAAATACTCGTTTGAAATCCTGCACTGGCCACAGCAAAGTACCTAAATCATGAGTTCATGAAGAAGAAAAGTCAAACTGGTGTCGATGACAGCACTTAGGCCTAGTGGCACAGAGTCTCCTGCAGAAATAGACCTGGTAACAGTAAAGTTATGAAGAGAAATTAAGAGCTTTCATCATACAAATAAACCAGTTGAGGAGAAAAAAGGATAATTATCTGTTTAAAACGAAATATTTTTAGCTTTAACAAGCTCATATACTTACTGTAATCAGCACGTCTAACAGGCAGTTTCTATTGTCTCACAGAGTCATATCCTACTAATCATATTAGCAAACCTGTGTTTTTATAAGAAATCAGAAGCAATTCAGATAAAAAGCCATTTTGAAGGATGTGTTTTATTTGACATCATCTTTTGTAGACCTTGTAGAAAATACTCCTACTATCAGTTGAAGACCTTCAGCAGTAACAAAAAATAAGTTTCTATTTGAGACTGTTCTGTATGCTTCAATATTTGTCTCTCTGAAGCCTCATTTGTGTTCTGATTTTCCAGGCAGATGGCATGGTAATTCATACCATTTTTTATTGAGTAGATCTTAGCCGCCACACTGTGTTACCTGTTGTCATTTGATATTTCAGTCTGGCAGAAAACATAAAATAACGGTTTTCCTTTTTCTATTGCCCATTTCATGGCCCAAGACTAAGGAAATTTTTGACTGTATTAAATTCATCACTATTGCCATTCAGTGGTTAGAATTCAGGTCAAATCAGACAAGTAAATACATAAGTGAATTCAAGAGCTTAAGCAGAGTTAAAACGGATTGCTATGTAGATAATAAGAATATGCAAAATTAGAGCAGTCATTGCAGATATATACAATATTCTACTCCAATGTTTAAAATGTCTTTTAAATAATAAAAATTAGAAGATTGCTACCTTTTATCAAGAAAGTGATAATAAAGTAATGAAGCCTCAAGTCTAATTCAACGTGGCTTTTCCAGTTAAAATATTTATTATTCTCTTGTCTTTAAGAAATTCAATTTACACATCCACTACTCTCTTGCTGTAAAAAGGCTAATAAATTAACTTATGTATTTAAAAACAAGATGTCATGACAATGATTCATTTTGTGATGTTGTTTTCATAATGATTATCTTTGTTGAAGAAACAATGGAGGAATCCTTCTTAAAGTCTGGATTGGAGTATTGTTGGTTAAATATTTGTCCACTGTGCTTCGACAAGGTTTGAGAATACAGTCTTCTTCCTACTGTTTTACATTGCAGCCTGTGTCTTTACTTCTCAAGACATCTTCTATCATACTAGGCCTTTCTTTCTCAGGGCTACATCTGTATGTTAGAGTCATAAAACCATGGTAGTACTAAAGATGGATGTCACGTTGGAAGGCATCTTCGGAGATCTAGTCCAACCACCTGCTCAAGCATTATCACCTAGAGCAGGTTGCCCAGGACAGTGTCCAGTCAGGCTTTGAATGTCTCCAAGGATGGAGACTCCACAAACTCTCTGGACAACATACCAATGTTTTACCACCCTCACAGTAAATAAATGTTTTCTTGAGTTCAGACAGAATTTCCAGTGTTTGAATTTCTGCCCATTGCTTCTTGTCCTGCCACCAGGCACTTCTGAAAAGAGCCTGGCTCACTGTATTTCGTACCCTCCCATAAGATATCTATATACACTGTTAGAGACCCCACTGATCCTCCTCCACTCACAACAAAACAGTCCCAGCTCTCTCAGCTTCTCCTTGTATTAAAGATGCTCCAGTCCCTTAATCATCTTTGTGGACCTGCTCTGGATGCATTACAGTAATTCCACATCTTTCTTGCACAGGAAAACCCAGAACTGGACCCTGCAGTCCGGACATGGCCTCACTAGTGCTGAGCAGCAAGAAAGGATCACTTAACTTGATGAAATGGTTTGGCTGCGGCCGGCAACAAAAGCGCCACGCGGCCACCCCTCCCCCCACCAGGGTGCAGAGGAGAATGGAAAGAAAGAGGCAGAAACTGGTGGGTCAGAATAAGGGCAGTTTAACAGAACAGCAAACAAAGGGAACAGGAACAACAACGATACAGATAAGGAGAAAACACAACACAAACCACACAACCCAGAGAGCCACTCTCCTGGACGGCACCGCCACCCGCGCTCCTGAGCCTTGAGAGAGTTCCCGTCCCCCAGCTCCCCCCCCACCGGAACCCAGCATGACGGCACATGGTATGGAATACTCTGCTCTGTTTGGCCAGGTGGGGTCAGCCCGCCTGGCTGTGCCCCTTCCTGAAGTCCGGTGAAAAATAACCCTGTCCTGGCCAAACCCAGGACATTAACCACCCCTTATTCCATACCATCTACATCATGCTCAGGTCCCCCATTGTCCAGTTGATCACCACCACTTCTCCTGTCTCCAGATATCATTCTGTTACTCTATGGATCATCACTCTAAAGTGTTCATTGAGTTCATTTAATCCATGACTTCAGGCTTCATCTGTCGTAATGGTCTTCCATGGCAGGAGAGGTGATGTGTGGTGATGAGCGGTCACTTGCTGCATCTGGAGCTCACGGCTGATGTATCTGGTGTGGCCTGTGCCCACAGTGTGCAGTACATGTTGATCTTGATGAAGTTGCTAGATGCCAGTTTTTGAAAACCAGGTCCAGTTCCATCATCACTGTGCTCTCCTAGGTTTTCATCAAAAAGTCCATCCTTCTTTAATTTGGACGATCCTTACTACGATACTACTGGTACAAAATATAACAATTATAACAGTGATAACAGACAGTGACAGGGGTATTTAACAATTAACTTTATACAATTTATTTATTAACTATTCCCACCCAAAATTAATTCCGATGAGGTACACATTGGACTTCCCCATCCTTCCACATTACCCACCAGGTACACCCAGATCCTTGAGCAAAAGCAATCCTGTGGACAGGCTTGCCTTTGCCCGAGGCAGGACTAACCCAAACCGTCTTCCCTAACATGTTCCGCATGTGCACCACAGAGACTTTATCCCCTTCTACGGGGCACTGAGGTTTTGACTGGGCAGGACCAGCCCTGTTGGTGGATCCTCTGGTGTTCACCAACCAGGTGGCCTTTGCTACATGAGTATCCCAGTTTTTCAAAGTCCCAACCCCCATTGCTCTCAAAGTGGTTTTTAGCAGCCCATCATTCCGCTCGATCTTTCCCGAGGCTGGTGCATGGTAGGGGATGTGATACACCCACTCGATACCGTGTTCTTTGGCCCAGGTGTCTATGAGGCTGTTACGAAAATGAGTCCCGTTGTCCGACTCAATTCTTTCGGGAGTGCCATCTCACCACAGGACTTGTTTTTCCAGGCCCAGGATGGTATTCCGGGCGGTGGCATGGGGCACAGGGTAGGTTTCCAGCCATCCGCTGGTGGTGAAGGAAGGGGTTAAAAGGGATTTTAATACAAGTGGCATTACCTAATGGTTGCTGTGCATTTAAAAAACTGATAGTGCTTATCTATTGTCTAAATGAACTGAAGCAGAGAGTCTTGCATCTCCATACAAAGGGATTACTGCCTGATAGGGACTGGGAGTCACCTAGAACCAGTCAAGACCGACCCTGCTGTATGGATGGGAGCCAGGAAAGAACTGAGTTTGCACAGAAACAAAGGTCAATCAGCGGACACCGTGATGAAGAGGATGGGCCTTCATCTTGGGACCCCCGACAACCACCACTAGGAGGCACTGCGCAATTGCAGCTGGAAGGACTCTCTGAAAATTACTATCTGGAACTAATTATAATATGGAAATTATTTCTTGGAACTGATTTTGGTACGCAATGAGGATAGATGCATATGTATAGGTGTATTGGGAAATCTAAAGTATATGTAATATTTAATTGTATAAATTGAAGAGACACATTGCTGCTTGGCATGCACAACTTTGGTGGACTACCCCCCGTGTCACCCGGCGCCGAACAAACATACCTATTTTACAGTCTTACAGATTGTGGAGTCTGCTTTCTGCACATCAGTGGCCTCCACCATTGTGAGCACATAGCGCTTGCCTTGGCGGGTTTCTGGCAGTGTGATGTAGACAATCTGCCAAGCCTCCCCATATTTGTATTTTAGCCATCGTCCTCCGTACCACTGAGGCTTTACCCACTTGGCTTGCTTGATTGCAGTGCATGTTTCACATTCATGGATAACCTGTGCGATGGTGTCCAGGGTCAAGTCCACCCCTCGGTCACGAGCCCATCTGTATGTCGCGTCTCTTCCTTGGTGGCCCGAGGTGTCATGGGCCCACTGAGCTATAAAGAGTTCACCCTTATGTTGCCAGTCCAGATCCAACTGAACTATTTCAATCTCGGCAGCCTGATCCACCTGGTGGTTGTTTTGATGTTCTTCAGTGGCCCGACTCTTAGGGATGCGGGCGTCCACGTGACGCACTTTTACAACCAACTGCTCCAGACGGGCAGCAATATCTTGCCACAATGGGGCAGCCCAGATAGGTTTGCCTCTGCCCTGCCAGATGTTCTTCTTCTGTTGCTGCAGCCACCCGCACAAGGCATTGGCCACCATCCAGGGGTTGGTGTAAAGATAGAGCACTGGCCACTCCTCTCGACTGTCAATGTCTAAAGCCAGCTGGATGGCTTTCACCTCTGCAAACTGGCTGGACTCACCTTCTCCCTCGGCAGTTTCCGCGACTTGTCGTGTAGAGCTCCGTACAGCAGCCTTCCACCTCCGCTGCTTCCCCACAATCCGACAGGACCCATCCGTGAACAGGGCATACTGTTTCTTATCTTCTGGCAGCTGGTTATACAGTGGGGCCTCTTCAGCACGTGTCAACTCCTCCTCTGGCAATACTCCAAAAACTGCCTTCTGGCCAGTCCATGATTACCTCCAGAATTCCTGGGCGACTGGGGTTTCCCATTCGGGCACGCTGGGTGATCAGAGCGACCCACTTACTCCACGTAGCATCGGTGGCATGATGCGTAGAAGGGACCCTCTCTTTAAACATCCAGCCCAGGACCGGCAATCGTGGTGCTAGGAGGAGCTGTGCTTCAGTGCCGACCACTTCTGAAGCAGCTCGAACGCCTTCATATGCTGCCAGAATCTCTTTTTCAGTGGGAGTATAGCGGGCCTCGGATCCTTTGTATCCCCGGCTCCAAAACTCCAGGGGTCGACCTCGAGTCTCCCCTGGTGCTTTCTGCCAGAGACTCCAGGTTGGGCCATTGTCCCAGCTGCGGTGTAGAGCACGTTTTTAACATCTTGCCCTGACCGGACTGGACCAAGGGCTACGGCATGAACTATCTCCCGTTTCATTTGTTCAAATGCCTGTCATTGCTCAGGGCCTCACTCAAAATCATTCTTCTTCCGGGTCACGTGGTACAGAGGACTCACAATCTGGCTGTAATTTGGGATGTGCATCCTCCAAAAACCCACAACACCCAGGAAGGCCTGTGCTTCCTTTTTGCTGGTTGGTGGGGACATAGCTGCTATTTTGTTGATGACATCCACTGGGATTTGACGGCGCCCATCCTGCCATTTTATTCCCAAAAACTGGATCTCTTGCGCAGGTCCCTTGACTTTACTTCGCTTAATGGCGAAACCGGCTTTCAGAAGGATCTGAACTATTTTCTCCCCTTTCTCAAAAACTTCCTCCGCTGTGTCACCCCATACAATGATGTCATCGATGTACTGCAGATGTTCTGGAGCTTCACCCTTTTCCAGTGCAGTCTGGATTAGTCCATGGCAAATGGTGGGACTGTGTTTCCACCCCTGGGGCAGTCGATTCCAGGTGTACTGGATGCCCCTCCAGGTGAAAGCAAAGTGTGGCCTGCACTCTGCTGCCAAAGGGATGGAGAAGAATGCATTAGCGATGTCAGTTGTAGCATACCACTTGGCTGCCTTTGACTCCAGCTGATATTGAAGTTCTAGCATGTCTGGCACGGCAGCACTCAGCGGTGGTGTGACTTCGTTCAGGCCACGGTAGTCTATTGTCAGTCTCCACTCTCCAGTAGATTTTCTCACTGGCCATACGGGACTATTAAAGGGTGAGTGAGTTTTGCTGATCACTCCTTGACTCTCCAGCTGGCAGATCAGCTGATGAATGGGGATAAGGGAGTCTCGGTTGGTACGATATTGTCGCCGGTGCAATATTGTGGTTGCGATTGGCACCTGTTGTTCTTCAACCCTCAGCAACCCCACAACGGAAGGATCCTCCAAGAGACCAGGCAAAATGGACAGCTGTTTAATTTCCTCCGTCTCCAAAGCAGCTATGCCAAAAGCCCACTGATACCCTTTTGGGTCCTTGAAATACCCTCTCCTAAGATAGTCTATACAAAGAATGCACAGAGCCTCGGGGCCAGTTACAATGGGGTGCTTCTGCCCCTCCTGCCCAGTGAAGCTTGCTTCAGCCTCCAATACACTCAGCTCTTGGGACCCCCCTGTCACTCCAGAAATGCAAATGGACTCTGATCATTTGAACTCTGATGGCATTAAAGTACACTGTGCACCAGTGTCCACTAGAGCTTTATACTCTTGTGGATCTGACGTGCCAGGCCACCGAATCCACACCGTCCAATAAACCCGGTTGTCCCTTTCCTCCACCTGGCTGGAGGCAGGGCCCCTCTAATCCTGGTCAGAGAATTTGCTGCTCACCTGCTGTAAGAATGACTTGGAGGTCCCTTCCAGAGGACTGGAATCAAGATCAAACTGCCTACCTGGTCTGGAGAGCTGAGTGCTGGAAACTGGTGCGGCATTTTTCCTAACAGAATTCCCTTTCGTGATTGTTTTACCTCGCAACTCACGCACTCGTGCCTCTAGACTTGAGGTGAGTTTTCCATCCCACTTCCTCATGTCCTCTCCGTGGTCACGCAGGTAGAACCACAGGGCGCCCCACGATGTGTAGCCTCTGTATTCTCTCTCCTGAGCAGAGGAACACTTGCCCCTAATAGCTGAGATGCTGGCCCGTACAGGTGGGGAGTAGGAAATACTCTGTTCGAGTCGCTTGACCAGTTTCTCCACAGCTGAGACAAGGGAGGAAGAGAGACTTTCCTCATATTGCCAGAGTCTGACAGCCACCTCATCCACTGTTGGTGCCTCCTCACCTTTCCAGTTTACAACTGCCAGTGAGTTGGCATATGAGGAGGGTGCGCTCCGCACAAACTTCCTCCACATAGATGCTGTGCACTGGACTTCATCTGGGTCTGTGGGTACCTAGTCATCGTCTGGCTCATTATAAACCAGCTCCCACACAGCTAATTCTCTCAAGTACTGAATCCCCCTTTCCATATTGGTCCACTTGCCAGGATAACATACAAAATCGACACTGAAGGGGTGCCTCTCCCTCACACCTGACAGAAGTCTCCTCCAGAGGCTGAGACTTGTTCCTTTTTCCCAATGGCCTTGTCAATGCCCCCATCCCTGGCCAGGGATCCCAGCTGCTTGGCTTCCTTGCCCTCTAATTCCAAGCTTCTGGCCCTGTTATCCCAGCACCGCAGCAACCAGGTGACAATGTGCTCTCCTGGGTGGCGGCTGAAATCTTTCCGCACGTCTCGCAGCTCGCCCAGGGACAGGGACCGGGTGATGATCTCTGTCTCTATCTCCCGTGATGACCCTGGCTCATCGTCATCCCTCCCGGAGCGATCTGCTCTCTTTGCGTCTTTCTTTAGTTTTACAGGGGCGACTGCTACCGGCACAGGTTGGTCATTGGGCTCAGCCGCGATGCCTGCAGCTGGAGCTGGGGCTGGAGCAGCTGCTATGCCCGCCGGGGAAACTGTGGCAGCGGCAGCTGTGTTGCCGGTCGGGGGGGGCTGTGACTGCCTGCTGGGCTGGAGGGGCTGCAGGGCCGGCTGGGGGGGCAACGCCTGTTGCAGCGCCTGCTGCCTCGTTTCCCCCCCGTTCCCCTTTAGGGCACTGAAAAGTATTGAACAAGGCAGCTCGATAGGCATGGGCCAGACCCCAGCACGTTGCTGTGATTTGTGTCTCTCTGGAGTTCCCAGGGTGACAGCACACTTTTTGCAGGTATTTTACTAGTTTGTCCGGATTCTGTACTTGCTCAGGGGTGAGTTTAAAAAACATCGGGGGTGTCCACTGCCCTAGGTACTTTCCCATGCTGTCCCACACACCCAGCCACTCACAGCTATCCAGCCCTGGGGCAGGTCTCTGCACGATGTTCTTAATGACTTGTTTAGCCCTAAACAAATCCTGCAACCCATTCAGGAGGCACAACGAATGGAGAGTGCTGGCCTGAGCATCCCACAGGTACTCGAAATTTTCAAAAGCCGTTAGGACCAGCCTGAGGGAGAGAGGGGGGGCGAAAGAGTGGGGGAAGGTATCTGCTTCGGTTTTCGCCACAGTCTGGGTTCGATTATTAACAAATTCTAAGACATAGGATCCAAGGTACGGAAATGATCGCAGTGCCGCATGCAAATACAAGCCTAATTTCATGCACAGTGACGTTATCATATCATAAGTCGACATCATACAGTATAGTAAAATCATAATCCTGATCCTTTTCCCCAAGGTAATGAACATCACCACAGGGAACAACTACAGCAAGTAAGGGTTCAAATACCACAACCATCTGATCACAGACAGAAACATTTTTACCGACGACTATTTAACTAACACAGAAAAATGCGTTTAACAAAATCTAAGAAAGCTGTTTTAACACCCGCTGCTAAGCCCTGCCATTATCCCTGCCCCACGCTCGGCGCCAAATTAATGTGTTGGTTTGGTGCGGCCGGCAACAAAAGCGCCACGCGGCCGCCCCTCCCCGGTGGTGCCGGTCAGTAACAAAAGCGCCACGCGGCCGGCCCTCCCCCTGCCGGCATGCAGAGGAGAATGAAAAGAAAGAGGCAGAAACCGGTGGGTCGGGATAAGGGCAGTTTAACAGAACAGCAAACAAAGGGAACAGGAATAACAGCGATACAGATAAGGAGAAAACACGGCACAAACTCGCACAACAGACCCTCTCTCCTGGACAGGACGGGCGCCAAGCGCTCCCGAGCCGCGAGTGAGTTCCGCCGCACCGCCCCCCCCACCAGAACCCAGCATGACGGCACATGGTATGGAATACTCGGCTCTGTTTGGCCAGGTTGGGGTTGGGCCAGACCACCCGGCTGTGCCCCTTCCTGGTTTCTGGTGAAGATTAACCCTGTCCTGGCCGAACCCAGGACAGCTTATTTATTTAATTAAAAAAAAAATAAACCTTCTCAATAAATATTTTCCTTTTTGATTAATAGTCTTTATGGAATTTGTCAAAAAAAATCCAATAAATTGTTTTATTCAGATAGTTCTGTTTTTGTTGAGTACTTGAAGAACTTTGCTTCTAGAGCTAGTACAAAAGATAAAAGAAATTACACTTGAAATTGGTGGTTGGCCTCCATGAGCTCTCATCTACTCCTCTGCTGTACTTCAAAGTTTCTCTTTCCTCTACTTTCTTTTAAAAAAATCTTGAATGTGCACTTTGCAGTTGCAAGTACTTCCAATATTTTTAGCATAATAATGAAATCACTTTTGCAACAGCCAATTCAAGAAACCATAATAGGGGAAACCAGCTTGATGAAATACAGCTTTTCTTTTTTTTTCTCAAACCAAATCCACAATTATTTTACTTACAACTCTTATATTCAAAGTAAATAGTAAGATATTTCTCTCATGCCAGTTGCAATATAATAGCAAAAGCTGTTTCTCAATTCTGTTAGAATAATTATTCTAAAAATGTTCCTAAATACAAGCTGAAACAACTTCTTCACACATGTATAAGAGCCATTAAGAACATGCTCAAATACATGATCACATGCTGCAATTTTCTTTTGTAAACAGCTTGGTTCTAAAAGCAAGTATACACTTATTTCATTTACATATTTGAATAAGTCTATTTTCAAACAGTTTGATTCCGAATGAAGTTATACACTTATTTAATTAGAGGAACTACTTGAATATAAAGCCAGGAAGAGAGTAAGTGGATAACCCTAAAAATTTAAATTTTGGTCTTATTTCTATGAGACAAAATGTAATAATAACCTAGTGTACCAGAGTAAACATATATTTTGACCACTGGTTTCACTAGACAAGACACAGGACACATGCAGAGAGATTGATAAAGCTGCACATTTACCTTCTGCGGAATATTGCCTGGATTTTTTTATCTATTGTACAACATTACTGAGTGATTAGAATTATTCAAAGTGGTATTGAAACGAAAAATTCAGTTCTGCACCTATGAATCAGACCTCACCCTTGTGTTGAATGTTCAACTAGTTGTACTTTAAAGTTTTTTTTCTCTCAGTTGTAACTTAATCAGAACATTGAAAGACTCTTTACATTTACAGAGAAAAAAAATCATAGTCTGTATTTCTCTTTAATTTGTGTCCTTGTGCTGTGTTACCTGAGTCTTTCAACAGTATACACAACAAAACACACAGAAATAGCAGGGAACAGTGAGATGATTTAGGAAAAGAATTTGGACTCTCATCTGAATTATTTTGGTTTTACGAGTTTAATTGTAGGTTTTATAGCCTTTCCTAATACTTCTGGAGCAGCTACACTTTATGAATTTTGTCAGATTCTGATTTCAATTACAGCACTATTATGTTGGCATAATTTCCCAAATGCTACAGGAGTCATTTCTGATTTACATTAATATTAGTTTAGTAAGAATTAGTGCCACACCTATTCTGGAAGTGTATTCTAAAATGTCTCATGCCTGTCAGCTAATTATGTCTTTGAAGGCCCATATTTTTAACATAATAGGCACTAAAGCTTGTATTTATGCATATATTTATTTTCTTATATGTTTCTTTTTTTAATTCTTAAATTACAGAAACTTGTTCAGGCACTTGCAGATTATTGACTGCTGCTATTCCTCTTCTTTTCAGTTCCCAGAGAATTATAGAATGAATGTTAACAATAAATGGTTATCATGATAAAAACTACTGCAGACTTTTCATTAAAATTATTTGCCATGAAAGCAAAGGCAGTAGAAAATCATGTGATGACAAACTGTTCTTTAGTAATAAGAGGAGGACTCCATGACCTTGTAAATGTCATCTGTCATTACATCAATGATTAATAATGTTTCCACAGAAAGCATAATGTATTTAGCTATTTCTTTGGGGATTTCTTTTAAAAACACATCTCCCATAAATATATGCTAATATCACTGGAACCAGAAAAGGCAGGGACAGAGACTTTGTGGTGTGCTCTACAGCTGAAGAGCAATTTGTGAAAGATGGTGTCCCCACACAGAAGAAAACGCGACTGTTGCTCTAAGATAGTAATCCATGCACAAGACTGAGAAAATGGGAAAAAGTCTTCTATAGCCTAAACTTTTAGCATTTTAAATGTACCAAAATCACCTCTGAAAAGTTGGATGATACCTCAGTTCTGTATGAAACTCTCTGTGATTTACAAATGTAGAAAAATATTGCAGAATTTCGTTAAGATTCCCCATGTTACCAGAAAGGCTCATCAAGATGCTGAAGAAATTTTTTTAAAAATTTACAAATTCGCCATCATTCCATGGGAATTCTTCAGAAAGAATAGGTTTGATTTTTCTGAAGTTACTTCATTATTTTTCTGAAACCTATGGCACAGCTGATATGGCAATTAATTAGGGATTCATGGGAAGCTATACCGCATGCTTAGGTGGCAATAGAAATTGAGTAAGATACAATCTGACCCTGCAACTGAGATTCCAATTTTTATACAGGGAGCCATCAGCCTAAATAATATTTCCAATAGATATCATTTTCTCAAATACCTTTTCTGCAATTTATTTGGTTTCACATAACCAACTAAAAACTATTACCTCTCTAGGTTCAGAACTTTATACAGCTTTTTCAAAAAACGCATGCAAGTAGTTGATGCCTTCTGTGCCTCCATTTTCACATGCAGCTATAGTATAGGAACAGCTCAATTTCCATCTTATGATTTGTCCCAGAATCACAGAATCACAGAATGGTAGGGGTTGGAAGGGACCTCTGTGGGTCATCTAGTCCAACCCTCCTGCCAAAGCAGGGTCACCTACAGCAGGCTGCATAGGAGCTTGTCCAGGCGGGTCTTGAATATCTCCAGAGAAGAAGACTCCACAACCTCCCTGGGCAGCCTGTTCCAGTGCCCCGTCACCCTCAGAGGGAAGAAGTTCTTCCTCATGTTCAGACGGAACTTCCTGTGCCTCAGTTTGTGTCAATTGCCCCTTGTCCTGTCGCTGGGCACCACTGAAAAGAGTTTGGACCCATTCTTCTGACACTCGCCCTTGAGATACTTGTAGGCATTTATTAGGTCCCCTCGCAGCCTTCTCTTCTTCAGGCAGAACAAGTCCAAGTCATAGAATCATAGAATCATAGAAAGTTTGGGGTCTTAAGGGACCCCTAGAGCTCATTTAGTCCAACCCCCCCCCCACCGAGCAGGGACACCGCCTCCTAGATCAGGTTGCTCAGAGCCCTGTCCAACCTGGTCTTGAATGTTTCCAGGGATGGGGCCTCCACTACCTCTCTGGACAACCCATTCCAGTGTTTCACCATCCTCATGATAAAGAATTTCTTCCTTATATCCAGCCTAAACATAACCTGTTTTAGTTTAAAACCATTACCCCTCGTCCCGTCACTGTTGTCTCTACTAAAAAGATTGTCCCCATCTTTCCTATAGGCTCCCTTTAAGTACTGAAAGGCTGCAATCAGGTCTCCCCGCAGCCTTCTCTTCTCCAGGCTGAACAAGCCCAACTCTCTCAGCCTGTCCTTGCAGAAGAGGTGCTCCAGCCCTCGGATCATTTTTCTGGCCCTCCTTTGGACCCGCTCCAACAGTTCCATGTCCTTCTTATGCTGAGGGCTCCAGCGCTGAACGCAGTATTCCAGGTGAGGTCTCACCAGAGTAGAGTAGAGGGGCAGAATCACCTCTCTCGACTTGCTGGCCACGCTTCTCTTGATGCAGCCCAGGACACGGTTGGCCCTCTGGGCTGCCAGCGCACATTGCCGGCTCATGTCCTGCCTTTCGTATACGAGTACCCCCAAGTCCCTCTCAGCAGGGCTGCTCTTGATCCTTTCATCCCCCAGCCTGTATTGATACGGGGATTACCCGACCCAGGTGTAGGACCTTGCACTTGGCCGTGTTGAACCTCATGAGGTTCACACAGGCCCACCTCTCCAGCTTGTCCAGGTCCCTCTGGATGGCATCCCGTCCTTCTGGTGTCTCCACCGTACCACTCAGCTTGGTGTCATCTGCAAACTTGCTAAGGGTACACTCGATGTCGCTGTCCATGTCATTGATAAACATATTGAACAGCACCGGACCCAGTAAGCACCCCTGAGACTCCACTCGTCACTGGTCTCCATCCGGACATTGAGCCATTGACCACTACCCTTTGGCTGCGACCATCCAACCAATTCCTTATCCACCAAAGAGTCCACCCATCAAATCCATGGCTTTCCAATTTAGAGAGAAGGATGTTGTGGGGGACCGTGTCAAAGGCTTTACAAAAATCCAGATAGATGACGTCCATTGGTTTTCCCTTGTCCACCCTTGTTACACCATCATAAAAAGCCACTAGGTTGGTGAGGCAGGACTTGCCCTTGGTGAAGCCATGCTGGGTGTCTCGAATCACCTCCATGGCCTCCATGTGCCTTAGTATATCTTCTAGGAGGATCTGTTCCATGATCTTCCCAGGCACAGAGGTGAGGCTGACAGGTCGGTAGTTCCCAGGGTCTTCCTTTCTACCCTTTTTGAAAAGGGGCACAGTGTTTCTCTTTTTCCAGTCACTGGGGACTTCCCCTGACTGCCATGACTTTTCAATTATCATAGAGAGTGGCTTGGCAACTACTTCAGCCAGTTCCCTCAGGACTCTGGGATGCATCTCATCAGGTCCCATGGACTTCCGTACGTTTAGGTTCCTCAGGAGGTCCCGAACCTGGTCTTCACTTACAGCTGGAGGGATTTTACCCTCCTGGTCTCCTTCATGTCATCCGTCGACTCGGGAGGGGTGAGGAGAGAGGTTGCCAGTGAAGAGTGAGGCAAAAAAGTTGTTGAGTACCTCAGCTTTCTCCTCATCTGCTGTTGCCAGTTCGCTGATCTCGCTCATGAGCAGGGTTACGCTTTCTTTGACCATCTGTTTCCGGCTGACGTACCTGTAGAAGCCCTTCTTGTTATTTTTCGTATCCCTTGCCAAGTTCAGCTCCAGCTGTGCCTTGACCTTCCTGACCCCATCCCTACACAACCGGGCAGCTTCCCTATACTCTTCCCAGGAAGCCAGTCCCTGCTTCCACTGCCTGTGCAGTTCCCTCTTCTTCCTTAGTTTGACCAGCATCTCTTGCCTCAGCCATGCCGGTCTCTTCCCTTCTCTGTCCGACTTCTTACACTTGGGGATCGAGAGCCCTTGCGCTCTCTGGAATACATCCTTAAAGACCTGCCAGCTCTGTTCTGTTCCCCTGTCCCTGAGGACCGTTTCCCAGGAAGTCCTTCTGACTATCTCCTTAAAGAGCTGGAAATTTGCCCTCCTAAAATTTAGGGTCCTGACTATGCTCTTCGTTATTCCCATTTCCCTCAGTATCATTAGTTCCACCAGCCCGTGGTCACTGCAGCCCAGGCTGCCTCCGATCTTGACATCCCCAACGAGCTCACTCGCATTGGTGACCACCAGGTCTAGTATCGCATCCCCTCGGGTAGGGGTGCTTATTACCTGGCTTAAGAAGTTGTCCTCAATGCATTCTAGGAACCTGCTGGATTGCCTACAGCTTGCCTTGTTGCTTTTCCAGCAGATGTCGGGGTAGATGAAGTCCCCCAGTAGGACGAGAGCCTGCGAGCGCAAAACCTCCTGGAGTTGGAGGAACAACGCTTCGTCTGTCAGCTCCTCTTGATCTGGCGGCCTGTAGTAGACACCAACCACTAGGTTTCCTTTTTTGCCTCTCTCTCTGATTCTTACCCATAAGCTTTCGACCTGCTCGTGGCTATTCTTCAGGGAGAACTCTTCACTCTGTAATGTTTTCTTGATGTAAAGGGCAACGCCCCCGCCCCTCCTTCCTCACCTGTCCCTTCTGAACAGCCTGTAGCCATCAAGAGTCACATTCCAGTCGTGGGATTCATCCCACCAGTTTTCCATGATGGCAATCAGGTCGTAGCTTTCCAGCAGCACGATTGTTTCCAGCTCCTCCTGTTTGTTTCCCATACTGCGTGTGTTTGTATAGAGGCATCTCATCTGAGCTGTCGGCCTTGTTACCTTCATAGCAGAGCACTCCTTTTTTCCCTTGAGGTGCTTCATGGGTATTTTCTTGTTGGCACCTGATACCTCAGGCGCCTCCAGCTCCCTTCCGCAAGACTTCCACATTGCTGCAGTGTCCCTCGCACGCTGCTGGGCAATGGGTTGAGGGCTCCTACTAGCCCCCCGTCCCTCTAACCTTTGTGTATCCTCCCCTAGCCTGTCGCTGGCAAGCCTGAGAGGTTCCCCTTCCCCTCTAGTTTAAAGCCCTGTCAATGAACCCCGCAAGCTTTTGGGCAAAGATGCTCTTCCCCCTTTGAGAAAGCTGGTCCCCATTTGATGCCAGCAAGCTTGGTGCTGTGTATGTCGTCCCATGGTCAAAGAATCCAAAGTTGTGGCGGTGACACCAGTCACGGAGCCATGTGTTAATAGACTGAGTCTGCCTATGTCAATCAACGTCTCTGCCCACCACTGGAAGGAGCGATGAAAAGATAACCTGTGCTCCAGATTCCTTTACTAATCGTCCTAGGGCTTTGAATTCTTTCTTAATTACCCTCGGGCTACTTAATGCAACTTTGTCCGCATCCACGTGGAAGAGCAGCAGAGGATAATAGTCTGAGGGTCAGACCAGTCTAGGAAGTTTCCTAGCAATGTCCTTGACCCGTGCTCCCGGGAGGCAACAGACTTCCCTGAGAGGAGGGTCTGCCTGGCATATCGGACCCTCTGTTGCCCTCAGCTGGGAGTCTCCTACAACTATGACTCGTCTCTTCCTCCTTGTGGAGCTGGTAGTAATACTAGAGGGAGGTCCTTCTGATCTTTGTGCCTTCTCCGATGTGAATGGGTCAACCCCTGCACCATCCACCATCTTGTCCTCCACATCTAGATCCTCATATCTATTATGCAGAGGCACCTGTGGAGATGTGGTGGGCAAGGGAAGGGTTCGCCTCCTGCCCCGATTGCGGACCTGCTTCCACTCATTGTTTTCCTTTGCGTCCCTTCCTTCAGCCCGATGGGGGGAGGTTACTAGTGTTCTTTGGTCCCGGGCCTTTTTTACAGGTTGTTTCTGAGTAGACTCCTGGGTTGTCAGGGCACGGCTCCAACAGTCGATCTCCTGCTCGGCCTCCCTGATGCTCCGTAGCCTATCTACCTCTTCTCTTAGCTCTGCCACCAGGCAGAGTAGGTAGTCCACCTGTTTGCACCTTATGCACATATTCCTTTTGCTGTTGTCTGTTTCCAGCACTAGCTGGTGACACTCGCTGCAGCCAGAGACCTGGACAGCTGTGTGCTTTCTAGGGACCTCAGTCTGGGTTGCAGCTTCCTTTCTGACCAGCAGGGAAGAAGCAGCCTTCTGATGGTGGGGTGCCATGGCTGGGCTTCCTTCCTGCAGATGAGTTTCCTGAGCTTGCTTCGGGAGCTGGTGGGGGAGCCTCTGCCTTCCCTGCACACCCTGCCTGTGTGAACTGCCGCGCAAACTGCCACGCCACACCCTTCTGACGTGCCACATCCTGTTTGCCCACCCTGTTCACCGTGCTCCTGGTCGCTCGCGCTCCCTAGGGTTTGCTCTTGTACTCAGGAGGGCCACCCCTCTGTCACTGCTGACTCCACCCCCGCTGAGTCAGAGCTGCCCGCTCGTTAGCAGCTGACTCCTGCCTGCTCTGAGGGGGGGGGCGGGCAGCGGGGCTGGGGTGCCTTCTCCCTCCCTGCACTTTTGACTTCACGATTCTGCCGCTTTAGAAAAGGGTTCCCCGGCGCAGTTTTCCACTCCGGAGCCCTTCACCTCAGTGACTTCACTGAAATGGTCCCGACAACTTAGTTTGAAGTAATTCCTGGAAGCCTGATAATGATGACAGGCCACTGCTATGCAACATTATTTTTCTTTTCCAGTCCCTTGAAACAGATTGAAATGTAAGTGCCACATGTCCAATCATGCAGTCTTAAAGAGTTATTTAAATGAACCCTTTGAGATAAAAAGTCATGTGTAATGACACCATATTCATGTGGACACAGATGTAATCAGAGTCCTAAAAACACAACCTACTTATCTATCTGAATCAAAAGGGCTGACCATGCAGAACAATTGTTTTTTTCTTGTTACAAAATAAATTCAGAATTTCAGAAACAGTAGATTTCTGAAGAAAAAGAAATATGTAAAAAACGATTGCTTTTTTTATTCAAAATTGCCTAAGTTCATAAACACTTCTCCTTCTTGATTCCACCTGCAGACAGGATAAAAGGTGGTTCTTGAGAGTACTTGCAGAAGATGACTGGCTTATCAGATCTCTTCTCCAGGCAAAAAGTAAAGACTTTTGCATCTTCATCATCAAAAAATAAAAAAATTTAAAAAAAAAGAGAAAATAAGACAATAATTAAGAATAATAAACACAGAAAGATTTATGAAAATATATCTCATTTAAACTGAAAGGAAATTTTTATCCAGAAATGCATTCAAACTGCTTAAATGTCCTGTTTCTTGCCACCTATTTTATTGTTCATCAAATAATTAGAGTATAACTTCATTTTATACACATTAAACCATATACATTCTTCTGTTCTTTCAGCTTTACTTCAGCTTTTTATGTTGGAATACCTGGTGCTGAAGAGGTTTTGGCAGGCATTTATTATAAATCTATACCTATCAAATTAACCTCAAGAAATCAAATTATACAGATTAAATTTTGATATGGATACATTTGAAACATTTCTTGTATATGTCAAACACGTGCTCTAATTCCAGTTAAAGGCAAGGAAAACTTATTGTTTAACATTTAAGAACCACACTAGACTCTAAAACTCATGAGTACAGGTAAAACACATATTACACGTCTAAGAAGAAGTACTGGTACAGCAGTATTCTTTCTTTGTGCTGTGAGAGAATAATCCACTGAAGAATCTCATAGACAGCCAGCCACTACTTCCTATAGATAATGAAGTTTTACTTTTGGATCAGAATCAACAAAGCTCCAGGAAAAAGCACCCAGGCTCCAGAAATGTTGTAATATGGATGTTAAAAATCACAGCTCTTTAGAGATTGCATACTGAGGAAAACACTTAAATCATTGAGGTATTTTTCAAAACATTGAACAGAATTTCTAAGGGATCTGTAGCAATGGGTACTACTTTATCTAATGGATTCTAAATTCAGCCTTAGGGGCTGACATCTGGACATGTTTTCTTCTTCCTACTCTGCCAGACAGTCCTTCGGTCCTTCAGGACCAATGTATATTACAGAGATTGTTTTCTGAGCATGATACTCAGGCCTCTTATTTAGCTGGATGCTTAGATTTCTTTTTCCTCTGAAGTGTTCTGTCACAAGACAAATTCTCGAGGAATAGCCATTTGTCACAGCTGTTACTGTACTGGAGGCACCAGATCTAAGCATACTTTACTGCTCGCACTACCCCTTCTCTACAAGCAGTACTGGCAGACAGCACGTATGTGGTACAGTGTTACCGATGCTCCCTGGCTCCACAGCCCCACAACTCACATGTGATTAAAGAGCGCTACAGTGAAAGTATCCTCATGTGCAAGCACCAGCCTCAGAACTCTGTTTGTCCTCTGGAGCATGGTGACTTGACTTCTGACTCCCTTGTATATGGTCCTGGTCGTGTAGATCTAACCGCAGAGCCACAGGTACCAGATTAGAGTTTTTTCGATATGCAGCTTCTTTCAACACAAAATCATCAGTGACAAATTTATCACAGTCTTAAGGCAGAAAATATGTTTCTTCCATGCAGACCTGTGATCTGATTGTTTTCAATACACAGTGTGTGAGAATTTCATCCCACGCGCCGTTCCAGAGAGCATCAGTGGAAAGTTTTAACAAGCTCTCCCAGTCACTAAGACAACTCTCTTTCAACCCTCCAGGGAAATGCTTTGGTGCCTACCTCTTAAAATAACTGTCATACTCTTTTGGGATTTCCTGTGTGATTATTTTCTATAATTGTCTTTATTATTAAATTTAAAGTCAGTGACCTTCTATTTTGAGATACTGAGATATTTCGTGATTCCCAGAACTGATGCAAAATGGTGAGATATATCTTTCATGTTTATCACTAAATCCATAAATTAGAAAATATCTTTTACAATAGCCTTTCAACTTTTCTATATGTTACAAAATAGAAATAGTTTGAGAGTTTCATACACTTTCCTGATAGCTCCCTGGAGTTTCTTTGCCTGGATTAGGCTGTCTTCATAATCCGTCAGTCAGAAGGTGATGGCTTCTTTTTTTTCTTTCCAGTACAATACTGGCACAGAGTGACTACAGATATGATCTGATCCTAGTAACATAAATAATTTCCCCTTCTGATGTGGCTTGATAACTCATTGTCAATCAGTAATTGTACCATTCCTTATCAGCGCAGTAACTTTACTTGCAAGAATGATTTGCAGATGTTATGTTAGCATCGTGTTACAGTTTAGCCTGAATAAATGCCAGGTGCCCACCAAAGCCACTCTATCACTCCCCCTCCTCAATTGGGCACGGGAGAAAAAAGTACAGCAGAAGGCTTGTGGGTCAAGATAAGGACCATAAGGATAAAGATAATTGGAGAGATCACTCATTACCATCAAGGACAAAACAGATTGAACCTGGGGAGAAAAAAAAGAAGTTTAATTTATCACCAATCAAATCAGAGTAGGATAATGAGATATAAAAACTAAACCTTAGAACACCTTCCCCCGTCCCCTCCCTTTTTCACAGGCTTAATTTCACTCCCATTTTTCTACTTCCTCCCCCCAAGCGGCGCAGTGGGAAGGGGAATGGAGGTTACTGTCAGTTCATCACACATTGTCTCTGCCACTCCTTGTCTCTCAGGGGGAGGGCTCCTCACACTCTGCCCCTGCTCCAACATGAGGTCCCTCTCATGGGAGACAGTTCTCCACAAACTTCTCCAATGTGAGTCCTTCCCACCGGCTGCAGCTCTTCATGAGCTGCCCCATGGTCCTTCCCATCGGGTGCAGTCCTTCAGGAACAGGCTGTTCCAGTGTGGGTCCTCCGTGGGGTCACAAGCCCTGCCAGCAAACCTGCTCCAGCATGGGCTCCTCTCTCCACAGGTCTGCAGGTCCTGTCAGGAGCCTGCTCCAGTGCGGGCTTTCCATGGGGTCACAGCCTCCTTTGGGCATCCACCTGCTCCGGCATGGGATCCTTCCCGGGCTGCAAGTGGATATCTGCTCCACAGTGGACCTCCATGGGCTGCAGGGGAGCAACCTGACTCACCATGGTCTTCATCACAGGGGAAAATCTCTGCTCTGGTGCCTGGAGCACCTCCTCCTCCTCCTGCTTCACTGACCTTGGTGTCTGTAGAGTTGTTTCTTTCACATAGTCTCACTCCTCTCTCTCAACTGCTACTCCACAGCAGGTTTTTTCCCCCTTCTTTAATTTGTTATCACAGAGTTGCTACCACCATCGCTGCTTGTCTTGGCCTTGGCCAGCAGCGGGTCCGTCAGAGCTGGCTGGCACTGGCTCTACTGGGCACAGGGAAAGCTTCTCACAGCTTCTCATAGAATCCACCCCTTTGCAGCTTGTAGCTACCAAAACCTTGCCATGCAAACCCACAACACATAGGACACAGAGATTTCAAATTTTCGGCCATAACTTTGCATACCACCTGTCCTGGTACTTTATACTTTTTTCCTAATTTATTTATTAACATATTTAGATTATACCCTACAAACAGGCAAAATCGCTTGCTGAAAAAATTTTTCTGCATCTTTTGTCCGTAAGTAAATTTTATTACTTTTATGTAGGTTATCCAGATTTTCTTCAGTACTAAATGTACTCTTCTGCATTTGCAAGCTGTGGAAGTCTTTTCTAAACTGAGGTTTCTCACATTTCTCTTGAGTATTATGGAATAATTTGTTACTCTGTATGTTTTAATATTATTAAAGCAAGGGAGGGGGTGGTTTCCATTAAAGATTTTTTTTTTTTAGATCTTGCTTTTGAAGTTATCTGGCTTCTATCTCTTGCTTAAATATTTCTTCCTTGTTTTCTAATGTTGTTTTTGTTCATGATAGCTTTAGGTTTCATTGCTGTAAGAACTATAACTTAAGTATCTTACTGCACAGAACCTGCTAATATTTCCAAGGGAATAACTGAAACAAATTTACTGTGATTGTCATCACTCTTTAGGCAGTAGCTGATGTCAGATGGAGAATCTCTGGGTCAGAGTTCTGTGTTCAAATTGGAGCTTTTCAAATGTTTCTCCTAGATTAACACAGCTTTGAGACTTTAGTACTGGATTTATAGATCCAAGAGTTCTGTGATGAACTATATGTGTTAATCTGGTTTTATTCTTGTTTTTTTAAGTGTGGGAGCACCAGCTTCTGTTTCCACTGTTGTGATATTTTCAGAAGTAAGTAATGACTTTGATGTTTTTTATTAATTTAGTCATAGGTTGGTACGATCTTTCTGTATTGTTAAATAATTCTGTTTTCATGTGGGACCACTGATCAAAATTCCTTGGTGTTAATGTCCTACAGGTAAGAATAATTTTTGTTAAATAAATTTTATTCAACGTAATTAAAGGCTCAGGAAAAAAGGAAGCCTTGGGAGAAAGAAAATGAAAAAAACTAAAGTTACCAAGCACTGAAAAAGGGAGTTATTTCGTATGTTTGGATAGTCCTGTGCAGTACAGGACCTCCTTCTTTTGTCTTACTTCTAAAGAAGAACAAAATCAATAGAAATCATAACAGTTGAAGAAGTTGTGCTTAAGGAATCCAACAGACTGATATCAAGAAAGGAAGTAACTTGTAAATCAGAAATTCAGGGATTTAATGAAGAAAAAATTACCCAGCCAGTAGAAAGGGTAAAATAGTACTAAAATCAGTGGTACTGTGCTATTTACCCACTTTCTAAACAGTGAAACAAAAGGTTAATAAACAGTAAACAAGCCGTCTTGTCCCAGACAATTCAGATCAGATTCATAAGATCCATGTATTCACAAAACAAACATTCATAATCCTATAGTTTCATTTTTCTGTCTCAGAAAGATCTTTTTCAAGAAGATCATCTAGCAACAGCTGGAGTTTCTATTTATATTTTTCTATTGTAGAAGTAAGTATTTCTTAAAAACACCATCTTGAATAGGAGGGCTACATACAGATATATAATTGTTTGGAATTAATTTATGAGAAATTAGGTTTGCCTGTAAATCTGACAATTACGTCCCATGATTAGAGCACGCTGAACTTTTCCTACAAGAATCTGTTTGAAAATTCTTGAAGGGTAGACATCACCTCTTACTTGTCATTTCATATTTAGATCAAAGGAAAGATGATCTTGAGCTGTGCTTGAAATGTAATTTATTATTTGAAAACTTTGAATTTTGATAGAAAAAACCCTTGCCTTTTTGTTGGCTGAGTAGTAGGAATGCATATTTCCAGCATTTACTATAATTTGAGTGATTAAAGATGAATTACAAATAAAAAAAATAAATTGCAAGTGATAGCTACGTTAGCATAATACTCTTTTATGGCCTAATGGGCTGTTTAAGAAAATGTCATGAGCAAATAGATCAAAAACATTTGAAAAATACTCTCTCTCCCCCTTATCTAGAGATTTAGAGTTACATTTCTTTGTTTTGTAAATAAATAAATTCTCCTTTAACATGGTCCATTTTTACTTAAAAAATAAAAAAAATCTCTGAGGTCCAACTGAGGTCCACATAATCTATTCCTACTGAAAGCAATAGGAGTTCTGCATTTTAAACTAGCTGGTCTTGATACTCCCAAGGAGATAAAAGATTAAGAACCCACAGTGAAACCACGGTTTATTGAAGCTACAGATCTCTCTGGACTTTTTCTTTTTTTTAACCATTTGATACATTTACTTCCAGCCCCCACTCAGGCTTTAGGAATATAAATTAGCAAAGCACAGCAATTACAGAGAGCTTGAAGTGCCAGACTACAAATGTTAGGGTAGGTAAGGACATGTGGATAATTGGATAAAGAACTCCATTACATCCTGCATTGGATGAACCATTCTAGCCTGCAAATGTTCTCAGAATGTTGTCGGTCAGCTCTGTGAACTTCAGCATTTAATTCAGAACATATGTCTGTATGTAAGAATCACAGGCAGTAGTTAAAATCCCTTCAGTAAGGAGGGACAATACAAAATTAAACAAATGCTATTTAATAAGATTATACAATGAGTCATAAATTCTCCTGAAATAATTTACTGATATTTGGAAACTGAGCAAGTAAGAATTGTGAGAGAGAGAAACACTGAACCTAGAGAACGCAGAAACTGTAAGCCATTTTAGAATAATACAGTAAATTTTGTAAAAAAACCTTATAAATAATTATTGTTTAATTTAAAAAAAGAATTCAAGGACATATTTTGTTCATAAGAGAGATGGATAACAGACTGTCCTGTCCCACTTGCTGGGTGAAGGGAGAGGTGATCTTTTTGATTATCTGCATGATATCTAACAGTCATGACAATGACTGAAGAGGTTTGATTATAAAAAAAAACAAGCTTTACTTGGAATTCATTTAAGATTACAAAAGATGGTAACTGTGCAACTTCATAACATTACTTTTAGCCCAATGGGGTTAGAATGGATATTGACTTGGCAAAACTTACAACAACATGATTTGATTACATAAAACCATAAAATATAGTGGATTGACAAATTTTCAACAACATTGCCCTGATGTGCCTAGAAATACATAGACAGGGAAAGAAAGGGAAACAAAAGGAAAGATAAAAGATACCATCACTTTTGGATCCAGCAACGGTCTCTGCTGTCAGTCAGAGTCCTCTGGTGGTGGGTGCACACCTGCCTGGAATTGCATGGCATATTTATACACAAAAGCTACAAAAGCTCCAACTAACTTTTACAATTATTCCACCTATTTAATGCATATTCATTATGTTGCACAAGTAGGGTTATTTGCGCTTGTGCAGGGCTTGTGCTGAGCCAGCAAAGTCATCTGGACCTGTGTGGGGGTCTCAGAGGGTTTCTGGTGGTCATTTGGGGAGTAAGACCCCTACTCTTTTTGTCCTTTTATGGTCATGCATCATCTGAGGACACCAGAGTCCTTGTTATTCTTGCTAACTCCTTGTTTCACAGTCTCACAGCAGATGTACATCCTTGGTTGAGCAAGTCTGTAATGGTGAGACGTTCCTTATCTTGGAATACTGGCTTGCTATTCAACAGCGATTCAAAGATTGTCTTCAACACTTTGTTCATCCTCAGGTGAGGGGTACTGTTGTGCTTAGATGGTGGACATAGAGGAGAGGGTCTAGGTGGTCTCATGGTCCTGTCATCCCCCACATGACATCTCAGAGGGAGAGAGGTGGCCTTCACAAGCTGGCACCCTGCCTCCATAGGATTCTGTTTGTCTGCCCAGGTTCTCGCCAAAATGAGGAAGTTCCCAAAGCACAATGCCTGATTTAGGAGTTTGCTTAATTTGAGTGTCTCTGTCTCTTGAGACAGATATTTGAGACAATTGTTCATTTTGATCTGGGGCCCTACGCAGACTAAGAGGGACTCCTTCAGCTAACAGGAAAAATACATGCACCACCTTGCAATAGGGCAAGTCTAACTCAAATGAAGTGAGTTTTAGGTTCACTTCAGCCAGATTAAAAAAAAATCTTCATTTTTACTTCTAGGTGTTGTATTACTAATTTTGAAGTTGTTTTGTCTTCTTGAATTTTGGATACAGGAATAACTTCACTGATAATACTTTAATTATGCCAAATAAATCTGAAGTTTGAGCTGTTTGAATCTTTTCTTCACAATTTGTTCATGGTTACTAATGGTTCAGTTATAGTATATTCAGCAGCATCCACAAATCAATATCAGACTCTAAATATCAGTGATTGTTTTCAGAATTCTTAGCTTTGAACAGGTGACATTTTGATCACCTGTTTTGGGCAAATTTCTAAATGAACAAAGAGAAAAGGAAGCTGAAAGAAAAGAATCTTTAATTCACATACCTCAAAATTAAAGCTATTTTAAAAACAGCTCATAACATTCATTTTAAGCTTATGTATAATTTCAGTTGTAATCTTTTTTTACCTCTTCATGTTATTTCTGTTTAAGTTGAACTTTAGAAAACAATGAACTTGTAAAGAGGCAATACAAGAAAGACATACTTTATGTAGGCATGCTAGATTTTTAATAAATTGATTTTTGAAGTGTAAGAATTCCTGTGCACTAGGGAAAAAGAATGATAAAAGCTCAAGAAGTAAATGAAAGCAATTTAACTTCATAGTCTTGTGTTTTACAGTGCTTGACTTCTTTCATTTTGCTTTGTTTTAATTTTTTTAATTTTAATTTTCTGTTTAGTGTGCCACATGCAAAAGAAAGCTCTTTACTATTTTGCTCTAATCTGAAAAAAGTGAAGCATCATTCACATTACAATTCTCTGATGAATATCTTTTAATCAAATAAAGACAAATTTCACCAATCCTACAGAAATATATATGCATATTATTCTAACCACATAGAGAAATGTTCTATTAAAATTCACTCCATCAACACTTCCTTATTTTCCTACAAAGAATGGTGAAAAAACATACATTTTTCAGCCACTATTCCTGCTCAATTAACAAAGGCAG
Source organism: Opisthocomus hoazin (assembly GCF_030867145.1). Classification (NCBI taxonomy): domain Eukaryota; kingdom Metazoa; phylum Chordata; class Aves; order Opisthocomiformes; family Opisthocomidae; genus Opisthocomus; species Opisthocomus hoazin. The sequence continues at coordinate 65,985,357 of NC_134416.1, read as the reverse complement.
AAATTTGTAAACTGAAGGTGTAAGAACTAGGAACAGTCAGATGAAGATTCACTACTTTGTAGAAATTTTCAGGAAAAATTATTTCTTCATGAAGCGTCTTTTTCTTTCTCATTATTTCTTTCTAATAAAATTATTTATTGCAAATAGGAATAGAAGACACATTTAGAAAGAAGGCGAAGCTTAAAATAGTGTTTCTATTTGTGTGTGTATGGTTCTTAAAGCATGCCAAAAGGTCATGAAGAATTTCAAAGCTTTTAATGAGGTATTCAACAGGTGCTTAGAGAGGTCCATGGATTGTTTTCAAAGCTGTGTGCTACTGAGAACTCAAAAAGGTCACAAAATCAGCTTCTAGCACACTTCCTCTAAAGTAATATTTGGAACAAAATGTCTCCAGTCAGCATTTTCTGGATGGCAGGTGGTTAAAAAGGTTATAAGCTTTAATTTTTATTACCTAAATTTGTGATCTTTTAAGAAACCCCAGCCCTCTTTTATACTTTTTGTGTGCTCTTCGGTGCCTCTCCATTTCTTACTTTTGACACTTCATGAAACAATTTACTTTCATGAGAATGAAAGAACTGCCATACTGCATTAAATCAGTTTCACCCAACTCAGTATTCCATGTCTGACAGCATCAATTAGTGTATGCTTAATGAAAAGTACAGGAAACGAGGCAAGTGTAACATGTTTTTCCTCTGCCAAACTTTTAGAATCTGATTATCTAAAGTACAAGCAGATCAGTAACAATATTATAACACTGAAACTTTCAGTCCATCTCCCCTAGAAGCTAAATAAGAGATTTCTTATTCACCTCAGAAGAGCAGAAACTGTTAAACAGCAGCTCATCTAAAATTCTAGAAAAATTCTTTAGAAAACAGTTGTCTGTCATAAACAATCTTTAATTTTCTTCTTTTGTGTGTCACTGTTCAGAAAACCTCTATTCAAGTAACAGCTTATTTAACAACAAATCATGTAAAGATGAAACAGCCATCCCTGGAATTTAGCCAGAGAAAAACTGTTGAATGAGGTACAGTTAACCTAGCTACTTTAAACCTGATTTTGAATTCACAGCTTTGTAAATCTCTAGCTATTCCAGCAGTGGTTAGCTTCATCAAATAAAAGAGTTGACTCATTTCAAATGCAAACGATACCCATTTCTCACTGCTTAATCTGGTCGACTTTTTATTAACTGGCACATAAATAAACTCTTCTATAAAACAGACTTAAGTTCAAATGCAGTACTGTTCTCCATTTGAAATGAGTCTTTAATTACCTATCAGCTATGAGTACTCCTAGACACAGAAGTATGAAACTTTGATTTCATGAGATGACAGAATAATTTTGTTCCATTTTGCAATGAAACCTCCAAATATTAAAACTCTCAGAAGCAAATGCTGAAAACAAATTATATTTCACACTGATTAAACATTGAGCATAAACAATATTGAAATATTTTGTTTAATTTTTGAGGTTTTTGTTATTATACAGAAAATAAAAACAACACATTTATGTGCTTCAATCTGGTTGAAACAGGATATTTTCTTCTCCTTTTCTGTTTCTTGTTGTGTAATGGAAAATGTATTTAGCGTTCAATTTCTGATGATCTCTTTGATTTTTCTCTCTCTTTCCTACCTAAATACTACAAAAATGGAGTCTGATGTCCTTTACCACCCCACATGGAAGGAAAACATTACTTCAGTCAGTGGCAAAAGTGTCAGAACAGGGAAGTGGAGGGTAAACAGGCATGGCTATTTGAGCAAAGGTGCAAAGGGATAAGAGAGTTAGGAACAAAGGTTGCAGACTAAATGAGCAAGAAGCTCAGTTAGGAAACAGGCACAGAGAAGGATTTCAGCTCATTTTGCAAAATGCCCAATAGCCTCTGCACAAATACTTGGGGATTGTAAGTTTGTTTTTCAAAGTCTTTTTTCTCTTGCAGCAGTCAGTGACTGGCTATCTTGGAAATGATTTCCTGACTGCTTTGGAAAAGACTCTTCTGTGGTTAGGTAATACCTCATTGCAATGGGCTTATTCAGCTTAGAAAAACTTGCATGCAAGGTTTAGAAAACCTTTGATGGAAATATTAAATTCCAGGAGATAAATGAAAACACAGAGGAAAATTAATATGAGTTGAAAAAAGGCATTTCAGACTGATGTGTAAGTGAATATCTTTCCTTGAAATAAAATCAGATATTCTAGACAAAGGGAAAGCACTGAAACCAATGGTTAGGTTTGTCTTAAATCTGGCTGGAGAATTAAATATCTAATTAAGATTCTCAGTCAATGCTATTTTAATTGACTAATACATCATTCTGGTAACACTAATGGCAAATTAAATATGCTTGATCAATATTCAAACAATGAATTGTGGTTAATTGACACTGATCTTAATGGGCATTACCTTAAAATATTAGCTGATGTACATTCACAGCTGTAGGGATTACATATTACAATGTTAAATTTCAGGATATCATTTACAAGAAAGAATTAGTAATAGTTAGTGAGCTTTTGTTATATATGAAGAGGAATTGCAACCAGTCATTCCAGAAAAGAAAAATAAATAATCTCCTTACAAATAATGTATTATTTTTCTTAATAAATTGTTTTTCCTTTTCTGTTGATGTGACTATTCTGAACAATTAATGACTTCTAAATCATAATTTACTAACTTTGTTGAATTATGCTAACATGAAAAATTAATTAATTGAATTAATTAAGAAAAACAAGTGCAGTGAAATGCAAACAAGTACAGAAAAAAAAAAGAGCTGTAGACTAAGGAATTGAGATCAGATATGCAACAGATGCAGAAGACTTTTAATGTCCTGTGGAATGAATAGAAGCTAGAGACATTCACACTGGGATGTATAAAAAAGGGTTAGCAGCAATTAATATCTCTGTTTTCTAGCTGCTTTAGAAGAGTCAGCTTTAAGGGGAACAAAAGTCAAAGGACGATCCCAAGCACTTTCTGAAATCCCCATCATTAGTTGTTTCCCAGTCAGGAAAGGAAGGACAAAAAAATCATGAACTTCTATTTTAAATTTTGGCCTTCTTTCATTACAGATGGGTATCAGAATCACAGCCTGAGAAGTCATCTGACATTTATTTATACCCTATTATTTAAATTACTGTAGCAGGTAAACTCTAGTTCACCATTGTTTTAATTACTTTTCAAATCAAGTTTAACCACTTACGTTCATATGTTTACTGTTTCTTCTGTATATATATGTAAACATACAGATACACTAGGACAGATTAACTTGGTGAACAAGTCAGGTCATGTGTTTCAGGGCATGTCTCCAAAGGCTTCACAAAATAAGAGATAGTCCTAAAAAAAGATCAAATTATGTCTTCCTACTAATAAGAAATCAGCGAATAGTTATTGCTACACAACAATTGCACCTACAGTGGCTTGGCAAGGCCAAAATATTCAACCAAATTAACCCCACTTTATGCAGGATAGGATAAATTTATCACTTGGAATACAATGAGGCAAAATTTCTGAAATAAATAGAAGTCTTTCTGAAATAACTGAAAGGAGACATTAGCAGAGTGTCATTTAATATCTCAGGAATTCAGTAGGCAATATAGTTCACTGGTTTTAATCCCCCCCTGAAACACAATTACAGCAGTAAAGGCTCTCAGGTCAGCTCTTTATAGGGAAATTGCATGAACAAAAAAAAAAAAATAAATTAGCATGCACCATATGCATGTAATAAAAAAGATACAGGTAGCAAAAGCCATTTGAAGATGACTTCTGTGAGTTTGGATTTTGGATGAAAACATTATCAAACCTTGCAAAGTGCACAGGTAAACTATAGTGAAGAAAATCTTGTTTCAACCAGTCATGGCTGACTTGATCTGACCTAGTCACAGAAAAACCTAGGTGGTAGGATGAAGAGGGCTGAAAACACTGAACAATCCAGGACTCTGATTTCAGATTCTCAAATTACAAACATTTAGAGGGAACCTACAGACTGGAATATTCTCAGCACTGATGTCTGAGGCATGTATATCAAAGTATTGTGAAAGAAAAAGAGTTCATGGAAGCAAATGACAACCTAAAGTGCTGACATTCATTTTTGGCAAATCTTGGTGTACTTATCCACTGAACTGTTCCTTGGATACCATAAGTATGACATTCTTTAGAATAAAATGTGACTTGCATTTCACCTACCCTTCTACACTGGCAAATTTACTTTGGCAGAAAACAGTGCTATGTTGCTATTAAGACCTGGACTTTCCATCAAGAAGTGCCCTATCAGGGAGTCTACATGTAAAAAAAACATCATAAATGATAAGACTTCCGTGTTACACAGTAGCACATCATGGCCATTATTTTATGCAGAATTGCTGAAAAGAACATGTAAGTTGTATTCACTGTCATTCATTTCACTCACTGCATACCTTCAGTGCTCCCAAAACTTGTAAAAAATGGTAGAAAATAAATATCAATACCTCTGTGCTTATAAATTACAGTAAATCTATGCCATATCATAGTAAACAAAGGAACTGCCATAGCAGTTAAATTTCTATTAATAAATGTTGTCTGATAATACCAAGGGCAGAGGCGTTACCTCGGTATAATGAGTTTTTCTTAGGAATATTGAACGAGAACCCAACACAACTTGTTATATGACAACTTTGAAGGTCAATAAGTTCGCCATCTTCCTGAGGAACTGTTACAGTAGGTATGACAATTTCTTTGCTTAACTATCTGCAGTTTCCAGTATTATCCTCCATAGTCAGAGTATTTTGTTTATTTCAGTACAATGATAAAAATTGCCCTTACTATGTTCAAGTTGCTGTTCAGAGCTGTAAATACCACTGGTGTTTCATTTTTTTCCTTCTTACACCCATTGCTGTAGAAAAAGCCAGTAAAGTAGAAAAGGAGAATGTGGATAGAAACACTAAGCACAGAAACACGCTTTCTTTAGCTTGCCTTTGAAGCAAGTCTGAGTCACAGCTCAGAGAGTGGCCTGTACAGTGGGAAAAGTGGGACGAAAAAGAATAGGAATGTAGGAAGCTTTCTGATGTGCAAAGAAATTTTGTTACAGAAATCTTCAAGTTTCAGAAGTTAGTGCTCCAGTTTCAGGAAAAGTGAAAGTGAAGAAAATTTACACTCTTAAATCTATTTAATTTTGCATATTCTTTCCATGACAGACTCTTTCATTACATAATGCTACACTCTTTTTCAGAAACTACCACTGTTTTTTTTCAACTATAAATACAAAGAATATGTCATATCTTATACATTTTTCTGTATATTCTGGCATTACGGTCTTTATATAGATTTTACTATCTGACATATTTTTAACTAAGACACAGATGATTTGGTCTGGTTGTTGTTTTCTGGATTTCATAAACTGTTTCTACTGCTAGTTATATATAAAAAAAAATTGATTTAAACATACTTGTTTGTTTCCAGGAGTATTTTTGTTAACACTATATTAATTCAAAAGTAAAGACTTTTGCCGTGCCACAAACTTGACACAATTTGGATTCTTTATCAAAATGACATCACAGCTACTTTTCATTTGCATGGTTTGAAGAAAAAAAAAAAGTCTACTGCTGACCTGTTTATGATTTGGATGGGCCTTAACTTCCATATCTAAAGTTTAGTCAGCTCATCCAGGGTAGATATCTAGCTATATCTGTATGTGTAAGGAAAACATAATGATGATGTCATCATTGGATATGATGATCTGTCTCTTGGACAGATCATTTTCTATTGTGTATAAATCAAGCTGCAATAACTGGTGTAATTAAGATACCTAACTAAAGTTAAGAGGAGTCAATTTCACGTTTGGCATTTGCTTTATTACACATCTGACTGTGTTTTTCCAGCTGCTGTTTAGTAGTAGTGCTTTTACACTGCAGTCAAAGCTTGGTCTATGCTACTTACAGTCAGCAACAACATGCAGACACAACAGAGACATTCATGTGGAATAATTTTTCCTAACCTTAGCTTAGTCAAGTGCATATGCAGAATTTAAATTAACTATCATGAAAACTTTGAAAAAATAAAATAATCATACTGAACTGGACACAGAATTTCCCTTTCATCTCTGCTTTTTTTTTCCTACAGTTAACATATTGTGTCCTCTACATGGTGAAATCTACTTTCATTAAGCACCAATCTTCTTCATATGGAAGAAGAAAAATGAGAGGAAAAGTGTTCTTATTTTTAGAAGCAAATTTTTTTCCCATTACTTTTCATGATTAGTGGTTTTATGGTTTGAAAAATAGAACATTGACCTGCTAAGAATCCTGAAGTCCCAATAACTTTGAGCTGAACAGTGGACATGATCCTCAAAGACTAAGAAGACAATACAGAAATTTATTTACTGCTTCTGTTCTACTAACCGTGCTACAGTACAAAGTATTAAACTTGCTACCATTGCAGAAGTTATTCTGTCAGAAATTGGATTATTTCCTCCACTAAAGTAGTGTCTGGACATTGTTTTGCAAATATGAATTGTTTGTCATCCTGAAAATAAAACTTAAAAGAAAAATTAAAAATCAAGTTAAAGAAAACTACAAACAGGATTAGTCCCTCAAAATTATATCAAAAGGAAAAATCTACAAACAACAAGAGAAGTCCAAGAGAATTTAAAACTGCTTAAACACAAAAGAAATGTCTAATTCACTCATTACCCTTTCTTATTTGGGGTGGAATTAAATGAAGAAAATAATTCAGAAGATACAAAAAAAAATTATTGACGGTAGTATGGGCAATAGTAGTTTTCCCTGCTAACAACAGAGTTGGACTTCTCAAAAAAAAAAAAAAAGTAAATAGAAGAAAAGGTAAGCGAGCCAAAGGAATTAAACTAGAGTCTGGAGGTATTAAAAACTTCATACATAAAGCAGAATGCTCCATTTCTAAACAATTTAAGTTGTCCTAGGAGCTCAGGATTCACTTACAAGCACAAATTTGCTTTATTTGGTTTGCTGCCTTCTTAAGAATTGTAACAACTGTATTTAATCAAATGGAGCACCACATCAAATCCAGACCTTCGAACACTTTTGAACTTCAAATTCGGCTCCAAAAACTCTTGTCTGTGCTTACTACAGATAATTTATACCACCCATTACATTTATTATGGGATTAACCCCGAGGATTAGTTGCAGTGCACAAACATTGAGGAGCACCTAACCGCTCTCCAAAAAATTTTCAAGAGACACTCAGTTTGAAGGTGGAGCTATGACAATCAAGCAGACAAAATTACGAGGTATCTGTTTTTTTCCCTTCAACAGAGTTCTGCAAAGAAGATTCAGAGCTAAGGCTGTCTTGATCCTTGTTCCTTGTTATTTTATTACAGATAAGCTTGTTGGATTTGTGGGTTTTGTCTCTTTTTTTCTTTTATTTTTGGTTAGGAAGCTACAATGATTGGAAGGGTATGACTCAATGGAAGTGGAAAATAGGAACCCTGACCTCAAAATGGGTACTTCACATTAGTGCTGTTCCTGAATGCACAATGTCATTCCTGCTCTTTTCAGGAAGAAATTCACAAATCCAGGTAAGGGCAAAATCTAGGATCATGATTTCACCATAATGACAGTTACTGGTAGTGATTCTGATAAAAAGTATGAGGAAAATTAGGAGGCAACAAAACATTATTCATTACGAAACACATTTTAGCCATCAGGCAGAACACAAAATCTGGAGTCAAGCATCTGAAAAAGACATACTTTGCCTCCAATCAGAGAAGATAAAGAAAAATTTGAAAATAAGATAAGGTTAATATATTCTTTAATTACAGCCTTGAGGCAATATTAAAAAAATAAAAATTTCCGCCCCCCCCCATAAAGTAATGGTCTGTGGTACATAATATTGTATATGCCACAACAGATGTTGGACCTGAGACATCTTCATGACATTGAAAATATTTCTGCTTTTGAACTGATATTATAAAAAAAACCAGTTCTCTAAGCAGAGAAACAGAATAAAACTTTCTTTTTTTTCATGTGACAAAGCTTCTCTACACTCTGCCTCAAAGGAGTATATTCCAGACTGGCCAAACCAGCCTAAGCAAGTGATGGCATCTGCTCATTTTAGATCAAGTTCATTACAGAGAGTCTGACTGCAAAATTTGAAAATGGATAGTCATACAGGATTTATTCTTTCTAGCTTTTAGTCCTATTCTTTCAGTCTTTTCTCCTCAATTTCAAGCAATCACTCTTCACCTTCCAAAAGCCATTTCAGCATTGCCTCTCCTTTCATTTTCTTTCCAGGTGGTATATTTCCTTCCTAGCAATTTCACCTTGGCTTCCATTGAAAAAGTTACCAAAAATCTTTTACCTAATCTGCTTGGAATGAAATGAAATCTGTAAACTCCACCTCTCTCTCTCCAGAAAAAAAAAAAAAAATAAAAATCTTGGGAATTAAAGAGGGTTGTTTCCTTTCTAAAAAAATATTCTTTTATTGAAATAGCGATTTCCTTGTGATCAATCCATTGTTCCAGACTGGTGTTTACAAGAAAGATCGAGGATATGACAGGCTGCATCCCAGACTGAGCTATTTTCACATTTCCTTGTATATGGGTAAGTGATAACTGAGTCTAAACATGAAGGTGTGTACAAAGACAGTAATAAGAAGGACCAGTCTATCTGCAGTCTCACCATGAAGGCAACTTAATATTGTTCATGGCTGCTGCATGATTGATCATGCAAGTAGAATAGCTTTTCTCTTTATTATCATTCTCATGAGACTTCCCCAATGTTGAAAAAAGTCACAAAAGTTTTGCCAGTGGGCTTAGCACCACTGAATTAATATGAATTGAGTAAATTAACTAAAAGTGACTTCAGCATTGACCAGTCCTTCATGAATTTCTCCCTTTGATTATTTCTTGGAAAGGAGCCAGAAAAAGAAACAAGCTTATGTTGTGTACAAAGTAATTAAAAGGGAATCATTATGCATTAAATAAATGAAACCTGCACTTGATCACAGATAGTGCCAGAGACAGGATGCTACCCTAATGTGGTAAATCCTGTGGGCTTAATTCTGCGTATAGTAGCACTTGGGTAATTTCGAAGCAGCCTCACTAGGTTTTTGAGTTCATACTGAGTTTCTTAAAATGTATGTGGGAGTGGATTTGGGTGTCCTAGTATCCTGGTATCTTAGCACTCAATTTTGCATGTCTCAGAGACGGTCAGAAAAGATCAGCAGGAGACCTTTCTGCCTTTTCTTCATATACACATAATTCTTTTCTAATATACAACATGTACTTTCATTATATTATACTGCCTCATGTTCACCTACAATGTGAAGCATTCCTGTCCATCATTCCTCGCAGAATGACTGAAATGCTCTTTTCATCAGTTAGTCACATCATGTGGTTGATTTCCATCATAATACCTAGTGAAAATGATAATCTCTCCTGTCTAAGAATATAAGCCACAAAAGGAATTAAAGTATCTTCAGAGAAGCATCAGAATGCTCTGAAGCATTTGCCTCCTGCAACTGCTGCATATAGCTAATTTCCTCTCTCAAAAGAAAAGAAATATGGCATGGGATGTTTAGGGGACGTTTCCTCCAAGGGACTCTGGGGCCAGGGATACCTCCTGCCTGGCTGCTGGAATCCAGTCTAGGGTCCTCTGTTTCCAGACAGTGGATGCAGCTGCTGCTTTCCCTGTTGAACCAGTTTGAAGGTTCAACCAACAGCACACAGCCAGCTACTCAGACAATCACAGACAAAGCGCTGCCTTCGACAGCACCCACAAGTAACGACACCAGGACTCACATAAAACATAGACATATAGACATATATAGACATGTAGAGAGTCGAGTCCCCTTCCTCTTCGTCAGCTGATCAGGACTGAAGGTCGGTAGTGCAGGCACACACATGATACTCTCTAGGGTCCCAAGCACATGCACACTTACAGTTTCCCCAACTACTGGCAGAGCCCCTCTGTCTGCCTGGTAGCCCTACATAGATCTCAGGCGCTTTTACTCACCCCCACGGCTCTGCTATACACATGCTGGTCCAGCGTGAAATTTGCTAGTGAATTACTTAGGCACACTTCCACGCACATCAAATTTGGGGAAGACGCAAAGACTCCAGCTACCCCTAGCAGCTAGCATCAGGCACACAGGCTGTGATCCACAGTCCTGCTCCTGGTGCTGTTGCTGATCTTCTCACTTGCTTTGTTCACCCTGATGTCCCCAGTAGCTCATCTGGAAAACCCAGCAATCCCATCCCAGTGACAGGAGCTGAGACCTCCACTCATTTTAGCATTTGACACCACAGGCCACAGGGTGCCTATATCCCTGGTCTGACACCAGTGGCTGGCACCAAATCCACTCACACAGGTCTCACCAGTAGCTGACACTCAGTTCTTACAGCCCTCATACACAAGACAGAGAGTGATGTTAAGCAGAGATAGTTAAGAAAGGATATATCGAGAAGGCTGGACAGACTGCAGTGATCAGACGCAGGCCTTGGTCAGACAAGTGTACCAACCAGCTCCAGGTTACAAGTGACCAGCCCCTTTTATATGCCTTTTTATTTAATTTACTATTTGTTTCTCCCCATCTTCTCCCTCTAAATGTTCCTTCAGAAGTTCTTCATAGTCCCACAGGCTGCTCTTGAATAGGGTCTTGAAAAGGTCCCTGGTTGGACAACCTTAACTACGCAGATGCTTTCACCTTCCATGTAACCTTACAAAGTACAATGAGCCTGGCCAAGCAGCTAGTACCCATGTCCAACCCATGCAATTCCAAGGACCAGCATACTATTCTAAAGGCATCAAGAAAGCAAGGCATTGATAACACCAAAGTTTCCCCTCCTTTTTCCCAGCTGTCATGAAAAGGAAGTAGAACATTTCTTATATTGAAAAGGGGGGGCAAGTGTTTTTGCAACAAAAGAAACTGCTGGAGGACTTTCCAAGGACAGTTTCTTTACTGAGTAGGAACTCCCTGGTTCAACGTATAGTGCTGAAATAAAACCATTATTCTGACATATTTCATACAGTTCTAAGATTTTGTGGTGGTGTTGTTGTTTTTAAAGTAAATAAATGCCCCATAGTGTGCAGTAATGCATAACGTAAGCACATGTAAATGGTCACAGCAGAAATGAGTGGACTTGTCACTACAGAGCACTTTTTGTCCATATTCTAAGAGGTAAAGAAATGTTAAATCTCTCTGTATGAGCCACTTTTTAAAAATAGTTTCATACTTATAAGAAGAGTAACTGAAGCAGCACAAACTTTAACTTAAGGGCCATATCAAACATAATTTACATCAGAGAGCAAAATGCTCTTTTTGAAAAAAAAGTATCTTATTTGAATATTTTCCTGTGCTACTTGTTATTTCGCATACAAAGATAGGGGAACAGTACAGGAAAAAAAAAAATAAACAAAAATAACCCCATTGACAAGACCCTTGATCACAAGCAATCTGTTTATTAAATAGCAGAAAAGGTTCAATTCAGTATTGAGTCTAAAATCTTGCTACTAATATAAATGGAAATGAGATATAAATGTGATCAGGGATTCCTACTATTTGCTCTTCAATTTTTATTTCATTACATACTAGTAATTATTTTTAAGAAGTGTTATTATATTTCTGATAAGAGTTCATGGTTTCCCTAAATCAACCTTACAATGTGTCTTCACTTAAATGTGTCCGAGACTCAGTTTATTACATGTCTGTGCACATCTCAGGCTTGGATTTACAGTTAATAGCATTTTTCAGTGGAAAAGAGATTCAGATACAGAAATAGCTACTAGATAGGACAAGTGCAACAACAGCAGGCAGTCTGTTGTATAATAAATGTAATAAAAACACTTGCTCTGATTAATCTCTCTGCTGTGCCTTGTTTCTTTTATGATCCCTTGACTTCTACAACTTCACCAGGCTGGATTAAGCTCAGGCCAGCCCATTGAAGCAGCTAGCGACCACGCTCGAAGGTCATTAGTCCAGAGACGGCCCTGGAAGCGCAGGAGATCTCACAAAGTGGAAAGGATACTACATTCAGGGGTGCAGGAGAACCTGAATATGTAGTGCCCCTGGAACAGCAGAAGACAACCATGGAGAGTGTTCGTACAGCAGAGAAAATGTTGAGATCAGGATGAGCTGGGCCCGTGGGTGGTTGGCCTGTCATCAACATTGAAAAGAAAACACACAAACAAGCAGGAAATTACACTATAGGCTGGGCAGAGGTTACTAGCATCTCTATAAAGTCCTTATGATCTGGTGCCATAAATGGGAAGATAGTTGTGTTTTAGGACTATGGAATGCAGCAGAGTGTCTTCTTGGTGTGACAGGAGTGAGGAGAAAAAAAGAGTCCTGTCAGGCTGCTTTCAGCATATGGGATGACATGCACCTAAATGTTTTGTCTGTAAAGAGAATAAAATGGCGAGGGAAGTTGAATAGAACTTGCTGACAGTGGAAAGATCTGTCCAATGGAGCACTGACTGAGCCAGATACACATGGTGAAATATAAGCCTGAAGCAAGGCATTTGGCCTTATAACCCAGGTGTCATTGGCTGGCTATTCTGTGACACCATCTCTGAGCCTTCAGAGAGTGGGCATAGTACAAAGCAAGTGACGGTGCCAACCCATTTGGCATAGAGGAAACATCACCAAAACCCAGCCTGTTCACAGCAAATCTGAGTCTTGTTGCCTGGACAGCATATTCTAGCAGCAAGACCAATTTGAAATTTAATGATACACAGTGTGACCTAGCATGATTCAGAAAAAATATTCTTGATGAACTAAGTGGGCCTACTGTGGCATGTAGAAAACCCATGTAGGATACCCAAATACTGTGGGCGTTATATGGCTGGAAGATGGAGGAAACCTGAGAAAACTGGAGGTGAGCTATGGCTTAATCTGAAGACACTCACAGAGCCATTAGTAGACAATGTTTATTCGAGACTCTACAGATTCAGACTCAGGGTTTCCAAATGCTACTCCAAAAAACCTCTGATCCCTTGAATCAGAGACTATGTGATCATACAAGGAAAAAATCTGTGAAAGTATCTACAAGAGAACTTGTTTAGGGTTATGTTGGTTACCTCAAACCTGACATTTCCTATCTGAAGTATAACCTAAATAGTAACATTTATTATAGGCACTCAGTAGTTTCTCTTACCTTTATCTGAAATTCTTGCCCAAGGATTTACTTAAGAACAGGAAAGGGATTCAAGGGTAGAGTTAAGCATCCCATGAAATTCCTTCTTCCAAACCTGGGTGTCCATGAAGTGAAGGAAAACAAATAGTACCCTGAGTCTTGGAGCAGCATAGCCAGTCTTTCTTCTAACCCACCTGCTTTAGACAGTTTATGAGTAGCTGAGCTTACTTGTCCTCAGCCATGTATCTACTGTTTACATTTTGGAAATATCCTTCACCTAGCCTTGACTTCCAGCACTGATGCAATAATTCAGCAGGATATCAGTATTTTCATTGAAGATCATAAGCAAGGAAAATGATTATCTCTAAAATTTTTCAACTCAGTAAAATCAGTGCACCATTTCTTAGAACAAAATAACAGCTCTACTATGGGTAGCCAGAGCCATACTACAGAAAAAGAAAGAGCTACTTCTTGTCACATGAAATTTAAGTGAATCCTTTAGGGTGGAAAATGAGAGACAAACTTGTTACAGAGGTCTATACCAAATTCCTTATAATGAAGAAAAGGAAGTTATAAATGGAATCAAGAAAACAGTTGTAGACAAATTACCCTAAGTTTCATTTATCTAAAAACTAAGCTAAACATTTCACATTTATCTTGTAATAATTGCTTTTCATACTGTTGTACTTTGTGCCGGGTGGAACTGAAAAGCCAGGCTGCCCTGAAGTTATTTTTAGACTATCCAGCACTAGCAGGAACAGCAGCAATGAAAACTTCACAGAGAAGTAGGTTTTCATGTGTTTTACAGCCCAGCTTGGCAGCTTTAAATGTGAAAGCAGTCATTTATGAGTTAGTGTTTTTGGGATTATGTCTTTCTGATGCAGCCAGCACTGAACAAAACTGATAACCAAGGCATGTACAGTCATCTGAGGTTGCAAATATCAGTCTGGGAAGAGTGCCATGTTAACATTTGTTCACTGCTCCGGCACTGGGGTTGGGATCTTTCCAACTATTTTTACTACACTGGGTATGTCACATACACAAACTAGCCCATCACTCACATGAAAATTTAATGTAAACCCCATTTTGTGATTTTTCCATAGCTTGTCGCTGTTGTTTGGTGTTTTTCTTCCCCAGTCCTGGAGTTGGATAATTTCATGATAATGTCAATTTTCATTTATTGAAACAGCAATTATTGCATTTTCTCTTTGCTCAAGAAGGTCACACAGAGGCAGATAAAGAAAAGTAAAATCAATTTTTTATTAAAAAAAATTCTAATGATATTAAAGTGATTTCATAATTTTCAAGAAGCCATACTAAGTCATTTAAATGTTTAGCTAGCTAGATTTAGCAGTATTGTTCCTAGCCAAACAGACTAATTCTGTGTTTCAAAGTTAATGTGTAGATATTTGTTGTTGTTGTTGTTGCTGAAATTAGCTTGGTTTTCACAAATTCTGGAGTCATATTATTATTTACATAGTTAAAAAATTTGTAGCAAAAACTTAAGAGCTGCTGTTGATAAAGTTTATAATGAACCTAATGGTATAGAAGGTCATTCTAGTCATTCTGATCATGAAGTTCTGAATTATGCCCTCAGAGGACCCCTAGAGAATATGGATAGTTGAGGGGAAAAGTCACAAAGAATAAATCAAAGGGAGGCAAAAGTAAAAACCTGAAGTTAAGGAAGCATAGAAAGGCTCAGCCTAGAGACAAATGAAAAAGGCGGGGGGGGGGGGGGGGGGGGGTGAGAGGGGAGCAAGACTAGAGTAAAAAAGAAAAGAAACCAAATAAAAAAAACCCACAACCAGAAAATTAAGGTGTAGAGAAAAAAGTAGTATGGCACATTGCTAGGACAAAGCACAGAGGGTAGTATGATTCTTAGAGAAGACTCCTTAGAAGCTTATAGTGACACCTTTAGGGTTTCTCAGCTATGGAAGCACCAGTTGCACATTTACAGGTAAAGCTGAATCCCGTTTAGCACTTCACTCAACAAATCAGTATCCTTGCTAAAGACAAAGAATTTACCATACCATCTACAAACTAACATCATGCAGACTTTGAAAGGAACTGATTTTCTTCTTGTGAAAGAAGAGGTGTAAAAAACAGGAATGAGAAAGAAATCAACATTCCAATAGTAATTTAACAAGTAAAATAAGAAGGTTGTTTGAATATGCTTTTACACAATTAAACTTTCCTTGGTATTATTTAAACTTTTGCTTTGAAAATTCATCTTTGCTCTAAATTTAACTATGAATTTCCTCTAAAATTTAACTTCACTGGATTTGTGACTATTACCATTGATATAGTAACATTTGTAGTAATGGCACAAGCAATAGTAGTAGGTAGTAGTAGTAGTAATGCTAAGAATAATAATATATAAATATTTTTACAATTGAGATTCAAAACCAAAACTGATTTGTAACATCTTTCAGTCTTCAAATATTAGTAAAATACCTGAATTTAATAAATGGAGATAGCTAGTAGTCATTTAAAGTATTCATACCACTATATTCCCTTTTGTCAGAAGTTAGGGCTGGTTATCTTTTCCAGTCTGGCATCACGAAGAACAAAACATATGGTTTAATAACACCATCAAATCTAAGCACTGAAAAAAAAAACCCACTTAAGTCAAACCCTAACACTGACTTAAAATGATGGGGTACCTAGATTTATTTCTGCATTTCTCTTATTTTATGATGTGTCTGCTCGTGCGTTGTCACACACCACCCAGAAAGACTGTGCAGTCTATTTTCTTTATTATTGAAGAGAGATGGAATTGTCATCACAGAGTTCTCTTGGATGGGAGGGTTATAGAAAAACTTAAAAATTCAGGAGAAAATTGACAATATAGCATGTTGAACCAGTGCGTCTGTTGGGTAGCTAGAAATATTCAGGTTTTTGTAGCTATAATCTAAAGCTACTTGCCTGTCCAAGGACCACAAAGGAAGAACTGACACATGGGCTCAGAGATATTGTAGTGCTCTCAGCTCACCCAGGAACCTGGAGCTGGCAGCAGACTGCGTTGCCTGCAGCCTTTGTACCTAGCAAGTGCACTTCAAAGGCTGGAGGCCAAGCTCTAGTGACCTCCCTGCTCTGCTTTCGGAGCTGTGGGAGTGAGTGTTGCTCCTGGATTCGAGCATTTAATTTCTTTGGCTTTTAGCACATACTGAAACGTATTGGTCTGAGCAGAGAAGACCAGTGCAGCACAACCTACTCATCAGATAAAGTGAGGCCTTTCCTCAACCTGCTCCATGCTCCAGTATGATGTCACATAGACCAGCTTCCAAATCCTTTTTGATTAGTGGCAACTATTCTGCTCAACTGTCAGAGATGGAGTTTTTCTGCCTCCCTTATAAGCCATCTGTCCACCCATGCCTTGCCCATATGCCACGTCACACAGAGCTATGATACTCTTGTGCTGCAGTACTTGCATTTTCTCTCATTTCAGAACTGCTTCTGTTCTCTTAGTTGAATTCTTTAACTAATTTCCAGGAAAGCTAATCCATCTGATTTTTATCTTTTTATCTTTTTTTTTTTTTTTACCTTGCTTAATCCATTTCATGTCAATACACAGAACAGGCATAATGATGGCAAATATATGCACTACAGGTGAGTCACGCTAGATCTAAATGTAGCTGTTTGTAATACTCAGAAACAAATTATCTCAGTGGTTCTTGTGATAAGCGTGTGTTCTTCTGTATGGTTCTGCCTGGTAGCCACAAGGAGCAGCAGTGCTCCCTATCATAGTGTCTCGTATATAATCCCTTGACAGTAACAAGCTGTAAACTTGAAAAGGCAAATTTCCTTCCTTATCGGTAATATGCACTAAGTCTTATGGCTTCTGCTTTTAATTTTACTTTGTTTCTTATAAACTAATGTTCAAGTATATTTGTATCCTTAGAGGGAGATTAGTCTGAAAGCTGAGCTCGTCAGCAGGACCACAGAACTAGTTTACATGCCCAGGGCTAGGAAGCCTGGAAGGCAGGTGCGTGAAATCACTGATGCATGGGAAGCAGAGATTCTGGGTATGTCATCACAAAGCCTAGCTGACAAGTAGATTCAGAAGATGAACTTTCAAGTGATAGACAGTCACATTGATGTACATCACTACATTGATATCTCATAATAAGATAAAGCTAAAGTTGGAGTTCTCACATGATTGGAAACCCACGCTGAAATTACTGAAGAAAAAAAGACTTCTAATGTCTGAAATTACCAAAGAAGTAAGACTTCTGATGCCTTCAGTTTCAGACTTAGGCATTAGCCCTAAAAAGTCTCTGTCATTGTGAGGGTTGCTTTACAGGGGAACAATAATAACTAACTAAAAAAAAAAAAAAAAAAGGAGGTATGATACCATTCAAAAGAAATAAAGCAAAAAAACTCAACCTGAGCATCTGAACAATATCTGGAATGCTAGAAAGTTTTCCATGTACAATTAGGAAAAAAATTGGAGTTGAAAATCTTTTTTATAGTATCTGCTGTCATCTCACTCAATTAATAGCTAGGATGGAAACCGAAAGCTCAAGGGACCACCATGAAAGTGTGAATAAAATGTGTTATTGATCTGGCAATGACTCTCATCAAGAAGAGTTTAATGCATTGATATACCCATAAGAAAAGAATGTTGAATTTTTTAAGCCTGCATTGCACCTGATGGGATAAGAATTTAAGAAGCAGATAGCAGCAATGATTAACATCTCTCTAAGCCACTTTTCACTATGTGTCATCCACAAGAAATCATGTGAATGAGATAGATTTTTATGAATTATATAAAACAGTACAGAGCTATACAACTAATCTAATGACCATGTGCTCAATAGATGGCAATTCCCATCTCAAGCACCATCTTCTATTTCTGATTTTAATTATTTTTCAAGAACAGAGTGGATACAAGGGAATCAGTGAAGGTGGCATTTCTGCTTCTACTCACACACTTCTCTTTCTAAAAGAGAGACTAGACCAACAGAGACCTGAAAGCCATATCCAAGGAGAATAAAAGGCCTCCTTTTTCATTATTTCTTCTGAAGAGAAATTCTTCTGAAGTAATGATGGGGCTGTTAATTCTTCCATGCTACAGAATAGCAGCTTTCCCATCAGCACGTATACCCTGTTTAATTTTACTTTAACTGTTAAATCTGGAGGGATGCAGATTTACTTCTCAAATGGTGTAAAAGACTAATATATAAGATGTCTTTCTATGATGAAAGTCATGTAGCATTCACTGACAAACTGATTTCTGTGCAGAGAGAAGGGTGGTGTCAAAACAGGAATTGTACGAAAGGACAAAACGTACATAACATCAGGTTTCATACCCTAGATGACCTCTGTTAGCCACCCATGAAGCAGACTTACCTGTTCCTAGAGGTGCAGAGTATTCTTGTTGAATATGCATTTGTTTGCATTTGCAATGGGATATAAAAATCACACTGAATCCCAAAGGTCAGACACTTTTTTTCACTGTACCGTGTGAGTGCACATTCAAACTACTGAACAGGACTGGGCTGGTCTGCTCCTGGACCTCAGAACTGCGCCTGGTCTCTACATGAAGAAAGGGTGGACCAGTCTCTTCATCTCTTCAATCACTGGCTACAGAGTGACTCCGCTATGATAGGATGCCTGAAGTGTAGGTGCACGGCTCCCAAATGCAGACTGCAGTGCAGTAACCTTTGGCAACAGTACCTGCCAGAATGAGGAAAGTGCGTGATGGGGACAACCTAAAGAAGCTTCCTGGCCCTTATATTTCCTGCAGAAAAACAAAGCCTAACTGCAATCCCTGTGCAAATGAATCCTTAAGTTTACTAGTATCTGTAGTGAGATAAAGCAATTAAGAAAAACAGGTTAAGAGGTAAGTCTACCTTCATAATACACA
Organism: Opisthocomus hoazin; assembly: GCF_030867145.1. NCBI lineage: Eukaryota > Metazoa > Chordata > Aves > Opisthocomiformes > Opisthocomidae > Opisthocomus > Opisthocomus hoazin. The sequence continues at coordinate 65,966,421 of NC_134416.1, read as the reverse complement.
CCGAGAGGGGTGTGCTGTATGAACAAGCTCATACTGAGATAAGGAGGTTTCTGCACAGAAAGTTCCTCATTCAGTACTTGTTCTTTGAGGCGACAACACACAGCCTGGACCATAATGTACATGTTTCTGGTGTGCAGGGCAATGAAAAACAGTTTTCAGTGAGTTTCTAGTAAGTGTAAAACCGTTGTTTAAAAAACACTCTTTTAAGACATTTGTAAACAAAAAGCATGTGTCATGCATTTGGAAAACTACCTTAAAGTGCTTCCGTGTCCCAGTTCTTTCTTATAAACAAAAACACTCACACAATGCAAAGTTAGTTTTTAAAAGTTTCAGTGTCATTTTCACTTTAGATGAGGTGTTTCTCATGGGGAGATCTTTAAAAAACACTCTATCAATCTCTGTCAGTTTCTCAGAGCAGTCATTAGTGAAATGTCACCTTCTAGATTCCTCTCTCTGGGAGTTTAGACAGCTTCAGCTTTTGAAAATAAAATCTTAAGATAATGTAATTAGTACACTTAGTTAAATCCACTTAAACATAGAATCATTGCAGCAGAGAGACAAATATGCGTGTTAAATTACTGTAACTACGGGGGAAGAAAAGACTGCTTTGATTTCTCTGAACAAGTTCGACATTTGATTATTTCACTTTCCCAGTGGCCACCTTTAAACTTCTGTTAAATTTTAAGTAAATAGTCCCAGATTCTGTAGTGTTCGAGGTCTCTGTTCTCCCTGTAAGGTGCATTTATGTAATTAGCCAGCAGGTTCTGGTGTCAGGCTCTTATGAAAGAGAACAGGCCTCCGAGAGAAAGATCTTCCAGTGAAAATGCAATGAGGAGTTTTTGAGTGAGAAGGTTGTCTAGGGGAGAACATCACCAAGATAGATTCTGGATTTTCAGCTAACAGTTGTTAAAAATACGAAGATAGTTCTGAGATACAGAGCCTGGCAACCAGGATTAAATGGATATTCTAACCTTATAGAGACACTTAACTGATTTCCACACTCCCCTACAGCCTTTGAATTCTGTAGTCACTCATACAAAAGATGGAAATTATTCTCAGCTCACCTAACATAGAGTCAGATGGCTAAGGAATGCTTCTGACAGTGAAACCAGTGTGTTTTGTCCTTCTGCAGTTGGAGAAGGGCCTACAATGTCCTGAATCAGCTTTTGAACATGTGCCTGATGTGTCCTCTGTCATATAAAAAGCAGAAATACCACTTCACTACCACTTTTCTCTAAAGAGAAAGAAAAAACTACACAAAAGTGTTTCCTCACACAGCTGGGGAACCAAGTCCTGTTATTATGTTAGATAGGTGCTAAATACACTTAGCAGCTTGACGTCATCAAAACACTTGGGTTCAGCTCTATTGTATCACTGGAGCGCTAAAGAGCACAGCTAGGAGGCAAATGCTTAGCAAGGATAGCTATATATGTATATGCATGTATATTGCAGATGTATAGAGTGAAGGGGATGTGCCTGCAGTGAGAAGCTGTTTCCAGGATTAACAGTCCTGGGGGACTGGTCTTTCAGGTCACAGCTTTATACATAAGAATGTAAAGTTAGTTCTTGCAATATGCCTGTACACTTTCACAAATCTGACTGACATAGCATGCACTAATGGGACATATTAGATGAAGACTGAAAGAAGGCACCTCTGTAGTCAAGAGCAAGATCTGTACTGAAGTTAATGAAACAAGAGTTTTAGTTTTAAACTTCCAAGTCTCCAATTTTATAGAACTCTTCATCTCCTGTGTAACTGTGCTTTCAGGGATTAACTGTTCCAATTTCATAATGTCTTATGTTTTTACCTCTTCTGTTTCTTTTTAAAACAAAATTTTGATGAAGTTGATTAAGTTGTCAACTTTGTCTGCTAGATACCGGGAAGAGCTATTGTACAGGAATTAATAATAGATATAATGACACCTAGTGGTGCTGGAAAATAATGATTCTTAAAATAAAGCCAAAGTGCAACGCAGTTTAAATCCCCCATTTAAAGCAACTGAAAATGTTGTCTCCTTGTGATTATTCTTCACTCATTTGAATATACTAAAGTGCAGTGGTTTGAAATCTTTCTTCTGAATTTTCATTTTATTGGGGGGAAAATACTAAAAATATATTGCTCTCAGTACAGAAAATAAAATACTTTTTTTGAGATTCCTGTTTACCACCAGGTTGCACTGACCTCTCAGAGTTCTACTGAAAAACTGCTATCACCATATGTAGCTTTATCTCACTGATGGGATATCAAGGCTTAACTGTCTGTCCTTCCTAGGGAAGTTAGTTCCACTGTGATAAATAAAGATTACAGAATGTCCTCTTTTCTTATATGAGACAAAAAGGCTTGGCAAGTGCATCCAAAATTCTTTTTATTTTTGCAACTTGAATTTCTGTAATATTATCTTTAAATATGATCAGTCTATTTGTTGCTTACAGTGCCTGCATGAACAGGTATCTAATATTCAACTTCCCCAGTTTGTCAAGGAAGTAATTAGATTATCATAAACAATCTGATATCACATTTATTAGCCAATGGTCTAAAATATAGAAGCAATTATCAAATGAATCAACACTCAATTTTTTTTTTTTTTATTTTACAGATTTACAGATATCTCTGTATCAGCTCTTAACATAGAACACGTGTAACTACTCCATGTAGCAAGTAGCAGCTGGATCATGCAAGGAAATATAAACAACCTTAGCATCTCTATCTCTGTAACCTAAGGTTTCTGCCAACTTTATATTCTTATTTTTCCAAGAGTCTGGTAAATGAAAATGACCAAAAAGAAAGCCTCCCTAGCTCACTGTTCTACCATTTTCATGGTAACACCTCTGTTCTCAGGGGGCATCTTAGATAACCTTGCGTTGCAAATGCCTACTTTCCCTTCCCATGTGCCATACACAATGCTTTAGTCTCAGAAGTGTCTGTCATTTGTCAAGAGTAATAACAACAAAAGAAAGGAAAATCAAGGTATTTAAGCAGAAGGTGAGACGTTTCTAATCAAACAATGGAATAAAGAACTACTTAAGAAATAGATAAAGGAGAGATGACTAATTCCTATTGCAGAGATTTTCTGTATTTTATGTAATCAGAAGGTAAGCATACATATAGAAAGAAATAATAAAACTCCTATTTGCACAATGTATTTTTCAATAGACATTGGATAATCACTCTGAGTTCATCTCCATCCTAAAACCTGTAGAAAACAAATTTTCTAAAAAAAGTATGGAGAAAGGTACTACAGAACAACATCTTAGTGTACCATTTCTGAGGTGGATTTTCGAGTGTGACAAGAAACACACCACACTATTCACAGGATGGTGCCACAGGCTCATACAGCCCACGGAAAAGGTGATGTTTCTCTGCATTGCCACCGTCTTGCCTTTTGTTGTTTACAGAATATCAATCATTAGCTGCAATTTTCTCCTATAGACAAATATAATTTTAACTGTCTTGAGTTTTCCCACACATACCCGTGATACAAATGAGAGAAACAAAGTCATCATAAAAAGACATAAATATGGATACAGTTGTAGTTAGGCAGGTATTGGCATGCATTGTTTAATAACGAAAGAAGAAAAAAACATCTTTTTTGCCCTATCATCCAGTAACCTCTCCAAAGAAAGAGACAGAAGACCTCTCACTTCTACTCCTTCTAATGAATTACAGAGACTGCTGACAGGCTGGCCATTTTTGGCTGGCACAGAGGACAGACTGAACAAATAGACGCTTTTCATGTTTAACTTCCATGGCTCATCACATGGAAGGACAGGATGTAAGATAATTCAACTGTATAAAAATTAAAGCAAAAACTATATTTAAAGAAGAAACAGAGTAGACTGACTGGCATTTGTCTATCAAAGCTCAAGGCTGAGAAGGTAAAGACTAAGTATTTAACTGTAAATATTTGGATCTCTCCATTGAATTGAGTTAGTCATATGCTTATTTTGCTTGATAAAACTTGACATGGTATAGTAAACTTGGAGCAGTGGGATATCTTAAAATCAAGTATTTTGTCACATAACATAGAAAACAAGGTATTTGTCATGTTATTAACATCTCTGTTATGAACAAATCAATAAATGACATTGCAAAGAGGTAACACACAGGTAAATATCTTCATTATTATAATTAATTTCCCAAAGCATCAATTAGAGAATTTCTAATTAGAGATGGTTTCAAAGTTTTAAGTTGCAGCTTAATAAATAATACTGATAATATCCACTGATGATGTTGCAAGCAATAGGAATAATAAAACCATTTCATACTTAATGAGAGAACATTTCATTTGAAAAGATTAAAGACAGCCGTACTGGTTTCAAATCTATTAATACTGGTAATCATAATCTATGAATTACATTGTGTTTTGGACTGTTCACTCCATATTCCAAGCATATTTTTTTCACTGAAGGAAACAGAGGCAGACTTTTCAAAGATACGCATTTAAGAATACAAAATATTCAGTTGGAAATTCATTTGTTTACTCTTTTGGGTGCCAGCTTTTTCCCATTAACGAGCTGAAATCTTTTCAGATTGTTTTTATTGGAAATTTCATTAGTGTTTGCAAACAAGTCATGTTTACAAGTGAGCAGGATGTGTGAAAGTGAGCCTGCGCCCATGCTGCATTTTCCACTCCTCCCTGCCCATTCCTATCTATTTTTAGCACTGCCTATTCTCTTGCGCTTAGGTTAATCCCTTGTACGAACATGTACTCCACTCACAGAATAACTCCCATAGGGCATTTTGACACCTCGATTCATATTTCAGAAGATTTCATGTCTCATTGCTACAAAACAACATTAGAGTATGATGGAAGTCTTTGAAGGAACCCAGCCAAAAAGATCTCCCAAAGATACACAGATCAACTTAGAAACTACCATTTGTCACTCATCTGCATCTCAAAAAGAACAACGTGCTTCAAAAAAGCAGCATTTCTTCAACAGGCTAGATTGAAAATAAAAGAAGAAAATGAAGAAGATTCCTCATATCACTAGAGTAAAATCAAAGTCAGGATCTTGGAAATAAATATCTCAGGAAACAATTGGTTTTTTGTAGCAAAAGCAGTAAATTCAGCAAAGTACATGTGAAGTAATTCTAAGCACTGTTCCTCGTCCATTGATACAAATAATGGCACTCTTCATGATGTCACTGTGAGTAAGGGTACGTTATGGACATTTAGAGCTGGCTTGAAGATATGTCTGTGGCAATTATCATCTCTGGTGATATTTGGAAACAATATTTAATTGATGTTTGCTGGAAAGATAACAAAACCAGAACATATATTTCACAGCACCTCATATCTTTCAACAGATCTATCAGTTTTTGGGTTTTTTTGTTACAACAGTGAGCTGTAGGATGAATAACACAGAAATGACGCAGGGAAGTTTGGGGGTTTTTTTTATTTTTTTTTTCCCTAAAGCATATATATTATTTGAGGATGAGTTAGTCTAATCAAACATATCTTACATAAAATTGAAATGGGATGTGGACTAAGGTTTTGCCTCAAAAGCACGTGTGAGTTTCATTCTTAGGGTATATAAAATCAGTGATTTATATGAGTAACACGAGAAAGTCTGATTGCCTTCTTTAAGGAGACTTTAGTACTTGGGACACAAAGAGTTCTGCCTCCAAGTTTCTCTACCCATTTTTTTGTGTTTATGGAGCAGACTGCACAGCAGTGAGACAATCAGCAGCAAGTGAACTCAAGTCTTGAATTTTCTTCAGTAAGACAGCAGAAATAATGCATAAATGACACAAACTGAAACTACCTAGGCTGTTGCTGCTGCAGGACATTACTTCCTTCCCCACAAATATGGAACGTCCAGCATAGTACAAGACCAAAAATGTTTGTGCTACACAAAGCTATTTGGTCTCCTTTTGCATACATCATCCCATTCACAGATTCCAATATCCGTTGCTATAGTTATGGAAACTCAGTGCACAATAGGCTGATTAAGCTTTTAGTAGGACAAGTGGCGTATGTATTCCATGTATGACAAACAACTTATAATAATCGAGTTTTGTATCTAAAACTTTGGTTTTAACTTAGAGTCCTCAGGCCTAAAGCTTTGGCAGGCTGGTTTTGAGCAGTCTATAAGGAACTGAGAAAAACAAACCTGTGCTTAAATTTAGTAGACATGCATTTGAACTTCTACTGGGAAGTGTTTCCATGTCCACAGATTAAATGAAAGATTGATAATGACTGGTTTGCTCAGGTTAAAAACACTAACAAATAAAATCACCAATGTAAAACACAAACAGGGTTGCAAAAAGGAATGTAAGATGACATATTACAAATGACAAATCCAAGGGTCTGGTGCTTGATATTTGCGTGTATTTTTTGTATAGCACCAACTAGACTGCCTCATAATTAAAGACAACTCCCCTGAGGTTGAAAGTAATTGCTCATTTGTAGATGAGGCACTTCTGGATCAAGAAGTGATTAAAATATTTATATTGCACAGCTTGTTCAATTCACTCATATTATCAGATTAATTTACTTTCATTCACCATGCATCAACATTTACATGGTTTTCCTCCAAAAACGATACTTGAAGTAAAATAACTTTTTATTGCCTATTTTGCAGTTTAATAACGTCAGTGTGTGGGGTGGATAAATAGCTACTGCTTCATTAGCCTTTTTTAGTTACTCTATAAGCATTGTGTTTTGTACTGCACATGAAAAAACTATAGGTACTTATGATGAAAGAAATTTCAGTCTGGAATCTCCAGACTATATGGTTTAAATTAATGAAGATTTACTAGTAACAAGTATATACATAATTTTCTGAGTCCTGAGATAAAAGGGCAAGTTGTCTTTTTTTCCTTCATCAAATCAAAATGTTTGTACCTGAAGGTTGCATAAAAGCTGATATTCTACTCTGACCTTTATTTATAAACTAAAATCTCTACACTACTGTGATTTGTGTTGATTTCTTTCCCAAAGGCCTTAACACAGTAAATTAACCGGCGTAGAAATCTAAAAACGTACTGGGTGCCTGAAGGTCATCTCTACCTACACCCTTATATATGTGTATAGGCCGTGGAAATTATGTTTAATGTATTTGTCAGTGTCAAGACTAGTACATTGTTTATGATACAAAATCCCCAAATTCCCAAGTTGGGACTTTCGCAAGTGTCATTAAAGTGTCTGAGAAAAACTGCGATGGACACATCTCTTCTGCAGATTGAACAGATGTGCCTAAAGCCTAACTGCTTGTAGTCCAGAGTGGGCTTTACAGCCTGCCCAAGAAGACTGGTAATGGCTCAGATTTTAACTAGCTGATTTAAGCTAACTCAGACATGTTTATACAGCTTACTGTGAAAGCAAAGTAGACATAATCCCCATGAATCTACCACTTAACAAAGGCAGGCCTAGGAAACTCTACCAGCTCTGGGGACTTTGCATCACTGACTACCGTTCCCATATTATGTTCCACATAGACATATATGGAAAAGCAGTGAGGTGTTTTGGGCACACAGAAGGCACTTTGTATTCTGATGCAGCCTGTTCTTGTGCCTGTGGGAGAAAGAACTGTCAACAAGCAAATCACAGAAGAGCAGATAATTTTGGCTGTGGTTATAGAACAGAGCAGTATATTGAGGTTTTCACTTCCTGCAGACTCAATAAGTCTTTTTTAAAAAAAAAAAAAAAGAGCTCTGGCTTTAAGACTCACAAGATAATACCCAAAACCCACTATTGACCATCAGATTATACTGATACTTAATAACTCCAGTTCAAACGTATTTTTGTTAATCTCCAAGCAACTACTATGAAACTATTACAGGAAGTCAAAAATACACTTAATAAACATAAAAAATAGGTATTGCTAGAATCAACACTGTTGCTTTCAGTCAAAAATCTAGCCTTTTGCCTTAGTTCCCATGTTTACCTTCAATGTGATCAACAGGAAAAGGGGGGCTGACAAAAGATCCAACACTAGAACAAATCAAAACATATAATAGAATGATTTGTGTTGGAAGCGACCTTAAAGAACATGTAGTTCCAACTCCTCTGCCATGGGCAGGGACACCTCCCACTAGACCAGGATGCTCAAACCTTCATCCAACCTGGCTTTGAACACTTTCAGGGAGCGGACATCCACAACTTCTTTGGACAACCTGTTCTAGTGCCTCACCACCCTCATAGTGAAGAATTTCTTCCTTGTATCCAATCTAAATCTGCGCTCGTTCATTTTAAAGCCATTACTCCTCGTCCTTTCACTAGATGCCCTTGTAAAAAGTCCCTCTCCGGCTTTCTTGTATGTCCCCTTTAGGTACTGGAAGGCTGTTAGAACCTCTTTCTAGAGCCTTCTCTTCTTCAGGCTAAGGAACCCCTACTCTCTCAGCCTTTCCTCATAGGAGATAATGTGGGAAATCGACAATTCGTTCGATTTTGCTATAGCTTTAGTTTAATTTCATTATATAACTTTGCATTTATGTTAAGGTAAGAGTTAAACACTGTTAATTAACTTAGTTCTGCTCTTTGTAATCTTGCTAACAAGGACTGTTGTGGCTCAAATGTAGCTAACAAGGACTGCTTGCGAGACAGACAAACAAGGACTGATAACCACAACTCTGTTGTCTGTAAGAAGCACCTCTCTAGCTGAAACTGTTTCTATGGTTTGGGACTCAGCCAACACAGACAACTCAGGAATTTTTGAGCCAAAGCTGAAAGCACACAGTGAGGAAGCTTACGAGCCTTCATCCAGAAGACCCCTACCGACGACCACCAGACAACGCTACGCAAGTGCTAAAGGGAGCTGGAGTATGATAATGAATTCCTAGAAATAATTACAATAGTCCAGCCTACTTAGATAAGCTTTGTAATAAATAGGTGCACGCTTTATGACTCTCTGAGTTGTGAAGTTTGATTTCGCATGTCAAGAGGTGCTCCATCCCTCTGATCATTTTTGTGGCCCTCCTCTCGACCCACTCCAACAGGCACATGTCTTTCCTGTGCTGAGGGCTCCAGAGCTGGACACAGGACTCCAGGTGGGATCTCACAAGGGCAGATTGGAGGGGCAGAATCACCTCCCTCAACCTGCTGGTCACACTTCTTTTGATGCAGCCCAGGATATAGTGGGCCTTATGGGCTGTGAGTGCACATTGCTGGATCATGTTGAGCTTCTTTTCAAGAGCAGCCCTAAATCATTCTCCTCAGGGCTGCTCTCAATCCACTCTCTGCCCAGCCTGTATTTGAGCTTGGGATTGCCCTGACCCATGTGCAGGGCCTTGCACTTGGCCTTGTTGAACTTCATGAGATTAGCATATGCCCTCCTCTCAAGCCTGTCAAGGTCCCTTTGGATGGCATCCCTTCCCTCCAGCGTGTTGACCACACCACACAGCTTGGCATCATCTGCAAACTTGCTGAGGGTGCACTCATTCCCACCGTCCATGTCACTGACAAAGAAGTTAAACACCTCCAGTCCCAGTACTGACCCCTGAGGAACACAGCTCTTCACTGGTCTCCACTGAGCCATTGACTAAAACTCTTTGAGTGCAACCATTCAGCCAATTCCTTATACATCAAGTGGTCCATCTGTCACATCCTTGTGTCTCCAATTTAGAGACAAAGATATTGTGCAGAACAGTGTCAAATACTTTGCTCTAGTCCAGGCAGCTGGACGCTACTCGCTCTTCTCTTATTCACCAACGCTGTCGTAGAAGGCCACCAAATGTCAGGCACGATTTACCTTTAGTGAAGCCATGTTGGCTGTCACCAATCAATTCCTTATTTTCTGTGTACCTAAACATGTTTTCCAGGAGGATCTGCTCCATGATCTTGCCAGGCACAGAGGTGAGACAGACTGACTTGGAGTTCCCTGGGTCTAACTTTTTACCCTGTTTAGAAATTTGGGTTATGTTTCGCCTTTCCAATCAGTGGGAACTCCACTAGATTGCCAAGGCCTCTCAAATATAATGGATAGTGTCTTAGCAACCTCATCCGCCTGTTCCTTCAGGACCCACAGATGCACATCATCGGGTCCCATGGACTTGTGCACCTTCAGGTTCTTTGGACAGTCTCGAATCTGATCTTCTCCTACAGTGGAAAGTTCTTCATTCTCTCAGTGTCTGCCTTTGCTGTCTGCGACTTGGGTGGTGTGGCTGGAACACTTGCCAGTGAAGACTGAGGCAAAAAAGTCATTGAATATCTCAGCCTTCTCTTCATCCTGGCTAGCCAGGTCTCCAGTTTCCTGCTGGAGAGGGCCCACATTTTCCCTTTACCACTGGCATCCCTATAGAAGCTTTTCTTGTTGCTTTTAACATGCCTGGTCAGATTGAGTTCTGACAGGGGTTTAGCTTTCCTAACCTGATTCCTGGTTAATCAGATAATTTCTCTGTATTCCTCCCAGGTTACCTGTTCTTGCTTCCACCCTCTACAGGCTTCCTTTTTGTGCTTGACTTTGTTCAGGATCTCCTTATTCACCCATGCAGGCCTCCTGGCATTTTTGCCTGACTTCCTCTTTCTCAGGATGCACCGCTCCTGAGTTTAGAGGAAGTGATCCTTGAATATTACAGAATCACAGAAACACAGAATTGTAGGGATTGGAAGGGACCTCTGTGGGTCATCTAGTCCAACCCTCCGGCCAAAGCAGGGTCACCTACAGCAGGCTGCACAGAACCACGTTCAGGCGGGTCTTGAATATCCCCAGAGAAGGAGACTCCACAACCTCTCTGGGCAAGCTGTTCCAGGGCCCCGTCACCCTCAGAGGGAAGAAGTTCTTCCTCATGTTCAGACAGAACTTCCTGTGCTTCAGTTTGTGTCAATTGCTCCTTGTCCTGTCGCTGGGCACCACTGAAAAGAGTTTGGCCCCATCCTCCTGACACCCACCCTTGAGGTATTTATAGGCATTTATTAGGTCCCCTCTCACCCTTCTCTTCTTCAGGCTGAACAAGCCCAGCTCCCTCAGCCTTTCCTCATAGCAGAGATGCTCCAGTCCCCTCTCCATCCTCGTAGCCCTCCGCTGAACTCTCTCCAGTAGCTCTTCATCTTTCTTGAACTGGGGAGCCCAGAACTGGACAGAGTACTACAGATGGGGCCTCTCTAGGGCAGTGTAGAGGGGAACGAGAACTTCCCTCGACCTACTGGCCACACTCCTCCTAATGCATCCCAGGATGCCATTAGCCTTCTTGGCAGCCTGGGCACACTGCTGGCTCATGGTCAACTTGTCATCCTCCAGCACTCCCAGGTCCCTCTCTGCAGAGCTGCTCTGCAGCAGGTCTTCCCCAAGACTGTACTGATGCATGGGGTTGTTCTTCCCCAGGTTCAGGACCTTGCACTTGCCCTTGTTGAATTTCATCAGATTCCTCTGTGCCCAACTCTCCAGCCTATCCAGGTCTCACTGAATGACAGCACAGCCTTCCGGTGTATCCACCACTCCTCCCAGTTTTATGTCATCACATTAACCAGCTTTCTTGAGCCCCTCTTCCCTCCAAAGCTTTATTCTGCAGTACTCTACTGTGCAGGTCCCTGAAGAGGCCAATGTCTGCTCTCCTGAAGTCCAGGGTAGTGAGCTTGCTGTGCACCCTCTTCACTGTCCGAAGGATCTTGAACTCCACCATATCATGGTGACTGCGGTCAAGCCCTTGAGCTTCACATTCTTCATCAGCCCCTCCTTGTTGGTGAGAACAAGGTCCAGCATAGCACCTCTCCTCATGGGCTCCTCTATCACTTGGAGAAGGAAGTTATCATCAATGCATTCTAGGAACCTCTTGGAATGCTTATGTCCTGCTGTGTTGTCCCTTGAACAGATATCAGGGAGGCTGAAGCGCCCCATGAGGACCAGACCTTGTGAATGTAAGGCTGCTTCTCTCTGTCTACAGGGAGCCTCACCCACTCAGTCTTCCTCGTCAGGTGGCCTGTAGCAGACCCCCACTGTAATGTCACCTGTCCCTGCCCTGCCTTTAATCCTGACCCATAAGCTCCCAGTTGGCTCCTCATCCATCCATCTTTTATGTCTTATTGTATCTGTTTTACATCTCAATTTCTCAGGGATTTCCTGACATGTTTTTAGTTGAATTATATTAAAACCTTATTTGTAAGTCTTATTAGCTACATAATCACTAATATTTCCACTGAAGTCACATCAGATTATTACAATGTTTGTATTATTACTGGAACTTAACTTCTCCCACAGCTACTTGCACCTATAAAAAGGAACTCAAATGAGCAAAGGTAATGAAAATGGCATGTCTCTTATTATTTCGTGATCAACACACAATAACTTTTCAGGGTATGATTATACTTTAAATTCAATACCGTTTTGTCAGTATAAATTTTTGAGACAAATTTTTTGTGCTATACACTTCTGCAAGATAAAGAAATCCTCAAAAATGTGATCATACTAATAAATCATTATTATTTCAGCTTCATTTTTCAGAAATCTCTTTGTTGGTTTAGCAGTTTCACAAGCGCATTACCAAACAATCTGAACCCCAAGTCAAAGACTGCAGCCTGCACAAAACCTGTGAATATGTTGATCTATGATCTGCATATAAAATATTCCATGAACTGACTAACCCACTTTCAACCAAACCAAGACTGAGAATGAGAGCAAACATACTGGGGATTGACTAGAATGTGAGTGAAAGAGGAGAACATCAGTTTTTTCCTGTAGTCAACAGAAGCTGTGATAGATAGGAATTCAGAATTCTTGGTTTTACAGACACCTTTCCCACACTTCAGAAAAAAAAACCTCAAAACAAGAATAGTGTTGTAAAGCAATTTTTAAATAAATGTTAAATGAAATCTCTGAGTTACATTATTTATTTCTTTCTATTTTTGGACAATGTTCACTGGACAGTTTAAGACACAGTATCTGTAGTGAGCCTTGTTTCCCTCAGGAAAGGAAGAAAAGATGGAGAAGAGCTGTCAGAACTCTGTACGCTCAGTTCTGTCAAACACAGGCTGCCTAGAGTGTCTGCCAACATAAAAGAAAATAAAGCAGACATTTGTCCAGTATCAGACTCAATGATACCTCCTAAGAGACTTTGATGTGGTTGGTTCAACAGTAGAGAAAAAAGAGAATTAAGTTACAGGAAGGTACTTGCCAACACAAAAGCCTACAATGTCTGTCTGACCAGCAAAGGACCTTTGTGGTCATCGTCAGTGTTTTCGCCTGTAGGCGTAGTTCTTAGACTTCTGGCACAACAATTTTGGAAAAAAGCACATAAATAAATGTAATGAGACCTCAGTGAAAAGCAGTCTCTCTCTGGAAAAAAAATGTATAGGAATATGAAACTACAAAAGAGAGGAGATACTACATAAAGATGTTATTTTAGTATAAAGAAAGACATAAAGTATTTTATATTATGCTTTATAACAATTAAGGCTGAAGTCAGTTCTCTTAAGGTTTAGACATACTAGCACTCTTTCCTTGGGATTTTTGCTTTGTTATACTTAACTGTGTATTTGATTCTTAGCGTTGTTACCTCCTACTTCTGATGCTTAAGAAAAATAACAGCAGAAGCCTGTCCATAGCAGAGCAGCCTGAAGCTGATTTCCTGTTTTTCCTGTTTCAAAATGAAAAATAAGCAAACAAAAAGATGTCTTCATAAATGTCTTTAGCAGACTGTGTAATGCTCTTTCTAGGAGACACATTTTTTTCTGCAAAGTTGAAAAAGGAAGTCTTTCAAGGTTTGATTCTCACTACTTGTGTGTCTTACTGGCAAAATCACACACAAACGTGTTTTCACATGTATTTATAGCACCTGTACAGTTTTGGTCAATAAACAGGATTTTCACAGAGTTGCAGAATCACAGAAAACTAAGGCTGGAAGGGAGCTCGGGAGGTTACCAGTCCAACATCCGGCTCACAGCAAAGCCAGCTCTGAGGTCAGTCCTGGTTGCTCAGGGCTTTGTCCCTTTGGGTGTTGAAAACCTCCAAGGATGAAAACTGCACAGCCTCTCTGGGCAGCCTGTCCCACTGCTGGACTGTCCTCCAGGTGAAGAATTTTCTCCTAGTATCCACCATGAACATCTTTTTCCTCAGTTTATGCCCATTCTCCTCCTTTCTCCCACCACACACAGTTGTGAAGGGCTGGGCTCTGTATCCTTGATAACCTTCCTGCAGGCATTTGGAAGGCTGATGTTAGGTGCATCCAAAGCCATCTCTGCTCCAGGTTGAAACAGCCCCCCTCTCTCAGCCTCTGCCCACAGGGCAAGTGCTTCTACTACCTCCATTCTGAGGCCTCTCTGCTGAATACACTCCAATTTGTTGATGTCTTTCTTGTATCAGTGGTCTAAAATTGGACAAAGTATTGTGGATGTGGCCGAATGATTGCTGAGTAGAGGGGAATAAACACTACCTGTAGCTGCTGGCCATATTCCTGTTCATATAGACCAGGGAGCTGTTGGCCAACTGTCCTGGTTTTGGTTAAAATAGAACCAATTCTCTTTTGTGAATCTTCCTTACAGGTAAGTTCTTTTAAGCAACCAAATTTTTCTGGAGCGGGCTGCATATTTTACAGACACAGTTTGCTCCAAAGCTGATAACACCTAAAGTTTATAGTTTTACTGGGCTAATAGTAGGAAAGGAATGCATAAAAAGACCCCTGTTTATAATTGTTACTATAGCAGCCAAGGTCACCGACAGATCTCTTAGGTCCTGTAAGTAAGTAGTTGTAAAGGGTCGCACTTGTGGTGAGGGGAGGACAGGACAGGTGACCCGATATTGATCAGCGAAGTATTCCATGCCATGCACGTCATACTCATTTTAAAGCTGGGGTATCATAAGGGTCTCGCTCTCTTCTTCCATGGCAGACTTCTGAAGAGGACCCTGCTCCTTGTCCTCCCTGCAACCCTGATCCAGATTCTGATCCATACTTTCTTGAGTCCAGTCCCGTCTGCTGCTGAGTCCAGTCAGGGACTTCCCGGTGCTGCCCGGCAGCTGCTGACAGGATGCCAGCCCCAACAGCACCCAGCTCTGGGAAACTCATTGTTGGTTTTGTATATTTTGCTTTATTTCTCTTCTTCTTATTATTATTAGCATTATTAGTGTTATTAATAAAGCTGCTTCAATATTAAATTTGTAAGTCTCTCTCCTTTTTCCTCCTTTTTCCCTTCCTCTGGTGGGAGGATGGGGGTTAGCAGAGAACATCGGTCACTCTGTTTCTTGCCGCCCTACTCAGTCACAGATTTGTTGGTCCCCAACATAGGGCTCAAGGGCCCAAGAGTGGGTCTGATTTTAAATCCAGGCTCCAGTAGGAGGACACCAGGCTCAGCTGAGAGAGTACAAGGTTTTTGCTTTGAGCGTTTCAAGGAGTTTGGAATTAAAGCAGGCAGTTTTCATTCACCATGCCAAGTGCATTGTCATTAAGCTCGATATTTTGTGATGTCACTTTACATCTTTGTTTAGAGCTGACTGCCTTGATGCTGTATGGGCTGTTTGCCAGTGTTTTTGTGAGGTCTGTGAAGTTTAAGAGTAGACTGAAAGGCACGGCTTTGCTGTGGGGTTTTTTACTGAGCTATGCCGTGGCAAGATTGGCCATTATCATTCCACTCTCTTATCTTTATCAACTAATGAAAATGAAAAGTGCAAAACCCAAACCAGTGCCAACAACTTCATTTGAGCACGACAGGAGCTCCCTTGTGGACTTTGTTAGTAATCATACTTTTAATTTCAGAAATCGTTCGTTTTCTTGTTAAGCTAACCTGACTTTGCCAGAGTTTGGGAATTTTGGATGTTCTTGGGATTACCAGACTATGTTTCTACTTTATATGGCTGCCCGGCATGTTTTCGTGAGGTAGTGTAAGATTAAACTTTGGTGCAGGCATAAGTGCCATGGAATTAATTTAGCTTTTTCAAGGTATCGCAATGCAAGATGTGCCAATGCAACCTCCTCCCCCACCACAGATACAGCAGACTCCATGACAAGCGCTGCAAATATTGCTGCTCCTGCTACAGCCCCAGCAGCCACTCCAGCTCTGGTAACAGCCCCTGCAGGGACTTTGACCCTGACAACTGGCACTGCAGCTATGCCAACCTTGGTGATTGTCTCTGCAGTCATTCAAACCCCCGCGGCAGATACTGTGATTACTCAGGTGCCAGCGGTATCAGTTGCCCCTGCGGCCAAAAGGAAATACAGAGTAAAACTAGAGCAGGGAGAGGACACATCATCACCATCATAACCAGAGACAATTGTCCACTCCTTATCCCTGGAGGAGTTGTGAGGTATAAAGAAAGATTTTAGCCGTCATGAAGGTGAGTCATTTACCACCTGCTTGATTCGATGCAGGGATAAGGGGGTTGATAGTTTGGACTTAGACGGAAGAGAAGCCATGCAGTTAGGATCCCTGGCCAGAGGTGGTGGCATTGATAAGGTGATTGGGGAAGGGCAGAAAATCAAAGCCTCTGGAGGTGAATCTTGTCAGCAGTGAAGAGCAGGTATCTGTATAAGACTGGTATTGTATGCCGCTTAAGTAAATGGACCACCACGGAGAAAGGTATGAAATATCTGAGAGAATTAGCTGTGCTAGAGAGAAGTCACAGAGACTCACAAACAATTACAAATCCTGATGAAGTGCCGTGCACATGACCTTTATTGCAGAAGGTTGTGCAGAGTGCACCATTAACATATGCCCACTCATTGGCAATAATTACCTTAATATAAGATGACGAGGAAGTAACTGTGGGTGAAGTGGTCAACAAATAGCGGCAGTTAGAAGACGGTGTCTCTTCCCCCCTACAGGCGTGCATCTCAACAGTGGAGAAGCTAAGCCAGCTGAGAAAAATGAGATCAGATTGCAAAATACACTTGACAAACTCGACTTTCTATATACGGCCGCCCGTGTTAGGAAATGTCCTTTTGCAGGATTGGCTTGAGAGAAATAGAACATGCCATGGGATAACTTGTGGTTTTTCCTGCGTGACCAGGGGGAAGATATGAGGAAATGGGATGGAAAACCTACTGCTGACCTAGAGGTATGAGTACATGAGTTAAAAAAGAAAGGTCCCAAGAGAAAAGTTACGCTGGTTTCCAGTGGGCAGTTCTCCAGACAGGGTGGGTGGAATTCCTGTCTCTCCCTAACAGACTTGAATAAAAAGCCAGGTGGAGGAGAGGGACAACAGAGTTGATGGCACTGCGTGGATTTGATGGCCTGGTACGTCAGAAACACGTATAGTATAAGGCTTTGGTAGACAACGGTGCACAGTGTACTATAATGCCATTGAATCACAAAGCAGCAGAATCAATCAGTATTTATGGAGTGACAGGGGGATCTCAAAAGGTATCTGTATTAGAGTGTTATGGGTTTGCGCGGCAAGTTTTTGGTAGCAGCGGGGGCTATAGGGATGGCTGCTGTGAGAAGCTGCGAGAAGCTTCCCCCGTGTCTGATAAAGCCAGTGCCAGCTGGCTCTAAGATGGGCCCACTGCTGGCCAAGACCAAGCCAACCAGCAATGGTGGTAGCGGCTCTGTGATAACGTATGTAAGAAAGAGAATTAAAAAAAACCTCTGTGGTGAGAGAGCAGATGGAAAGAGGAGTGAGACGATGTGAGAGAAACAACTCTTCAGACACCAAGGTCAGTGAAGAAGGAGGGGTGGGAAGGAGGTTCCGAAATGTCGGAGCAGAGAGCCTTCCCTTGCAACTCATGATGAAGACCATGGTGAGGCAGGCTGTCCCCCTGCAGCTCATGGAGGTCCACAATGGAGCAGACATCCACCTGCAGCCCATAGAAGGGACCCCACACTGGAGCAGGTAGATGCCTGAAGGAAGCTGTGACCCTGTGGGGAGCCCACGCTGGAGCAGGTGCCAGGACCTGCGGATGAGTGGAGAGAGGAGCCCACGCCTGAGCAGGTTTGCTGGCAGGGCTGGTGACCCTGTGGGGGACCTACGCTGGAGAAGACTGCTCTTGAAGGACTGCACCCCGTGGAAGGGACCCATGCTGGGGCAGTTCATGAAGAGCTGTAGCCTGTGGGGAGGACCCATGCTGGAGAATTATGTGGAGAACTGTCTCCCATGAGAGGAATCTTCATTCTAGAGTAGAGGAAGAGTGAGAGTAGTCTTCCCCGTGAGGAGGAAGGAGCAGCAGACACAATGTGTGATCAGCTGACCATGACCCTCATTCCCTGTCCCCCTGTGCTGTTTGGGGGGAGGAGGCAGAGAAACAAGAGTGAAGCTGAGCCTGGGAAGCAGGGATGGGTGTGGGGAAGGTGTTTTAAGATCTGGTTTTATTTCTCACAGTCCTACTCCGATTTGATTGGTGGTGAATTAAACTCACTTTTCTCTGCAAGTTCAGTCTGTTTTGTCAGTGACAGTAATTGGTGAGTGATCTCTCCCTGTCCTTGTCTTGACCCTCGAGCCTTTCATCATCTTTCCTCTCCCCTGTCCACCTAAGGAGGGGGAGAGATAGAGTGGTTTTGGTGGGAACCTGACATTTATCCCGGCCAAACCAAAACATAGAGGCAAAAGTGAGCCTAACTGGAAATGAATGGGAAAAGCACCCTATAGTAACTGGCCCAGATGCTCCATACATCCTTGGCATAGACTGCCTCAAGAGAGGGCGTTTTAAGGACCCGAAGAAGTATCAGCGGGCCTTTGGTATAACAGCTGTAGAGGCTGAGGACATTAAACTGATGTCTACCTTGTCTGGCCTCTCAGAGGACCGTTCTGTTGTAGAGTTGCTTAAGGTTGAAGAACAAGAGGTGTCAATTGCTACCACAGTGATGCACCAGCGACATCGCACCAACTGAGACTCCCTGATCCCCATTCAAAAAATGATTCAACAACTACAGAATCAAGGAGTGACCAGTAAAACTCAGTCACCCTTTAACAGTCCAATCAGACCAGTGTAAAAGATGAAGAATGGAGACTGACAGTAGACTATCATGGTCTATATGAAATTACACCACCATAAAGTCCTGCCATGCCAGACATGCTAGAACTTCAATATGAACTGAATTGAAGGCAGTCAAGTGGTATACTCAATTGACATTGCAGAGTGCAGTCCACAGATTGCTTTTACCCGGAGGAGTATCTAGTACACCTGGAACTGATTACCCCAGGGGTGGAAACATAGCCCTGTCATCTGCCATGGACTGATTCAGACTGCACTGGAACAGGGTAAAGCTCCGGAACACTTGCAATACATTGATGACATCATCATATGGGGTGACACAGCAGAAGAAGCCTTTGCAAAAAGTGAGAAAATAATCAAAATTCTTCTGAAAGATGGTTTTGCCATCAAAAGAAGTAGGGTCAAGGGACCTGCACGAGAGATTCAGTTTTCAGGAATTAATGGCAAGATGGGTGTCGCCATATCCCGATAGAGGTGATGAACTAAATAGCAGCGATGTCCCCATCAACTAACAAAAAGGAAACACAAGTTTTCTTGGGCGTTGTGGGTTTCTGGAGAATGTACATTCCAAGTTACAGTCACGTAGTGAGCCCTCTCTATGGAGTCACCCAAAAACAATGATTTTCAATGGGGCCCTGAACAATGACAGGACTTTGAATAAATTAAACAAGTGATTGTGAATGCAGTAGCCCTTAGACCAGTCCAGTCAGGACAAGGTATTAAAAATGTGCTCTACACCGCAGTCAGAGACAATAGTCCTACCTGGAGCCTCTGGTAAAAAGCACCAGGTGAGAGTCGGGGTTGACCCCTAGGTTTTTGGAGCCGAGGATATAAAGGCTCTGAGGCTAACTATACTCCAACTGAAAAAGAAATATTAGCAGCATATGAAGGAGTTTGAGCTGCTTCAGAGGTGATCGGTACTGAAGCACAGCTCCTCCCAGCACCCTGACTACCAGTACTTGGCTGGATATTCAACGGAAAGATATCTTCTACTCATCGTGAAACTGATGCTACCTGGAGTAAGTGGATAGCATTAATCACACAGCTGGCTCGAATAGGTAATTCAAATCACCCAGGAACCTTAGAAGTAATCAAGGACTGGCCAGAAGGCAAAGATTTCACAGTGTCACCAGAAGAACAGGAGGTGACGCGGGCTGAAGAAGACCCACCATATAATGAACTACTGAAGAATGAAAAGCAGTATGCGCTGTTCACTGACGGATCCTACCATCCGTAGAAAGACGTCATAAGCAGAAAGCTGCAGTATGGAGTCCTACACGACAAATCATAGAAGCTGATGAGGGACAAGGTGAGTCAAGTCAGTTTGTGAAGGTAAAAGCCATACAGCTGGCCTTAAACATCGCTGAATGGGAAAAGTGGTCAGTACTTTATACTGACTCATGGAAGGTGGCCAATGACTTATGGGGGTGGTTAAAACAGTGGAAGCAGAGTAACTGGCAACTCAGGGGCACGCCCATTTGGGCTGCCTTATTGTGGCAAGATATTACTGCCTGGCTAGAGAACCTGCCTGCTAAAGTATGTCACACGTATACTCATGTCCCTAAGAGTTGGTCCACTGAAGAACATCAGAACAATGAGCAGACGGATCAGGCTGTCGAGGCTGAAGTATATCAAGTAGATTTGGACTGGCAACACAAAGGTGAACTGTTTCTAGCTAGGTGGGCTCATGATGCTTCAGGTCATCAAGGAAGAGATGCAACTTACAGATGGGCATGCAAATGAGGGGTGCATTTAACCATGGACATTATTACACAGGTTATCCACAATTGTGAAATATGCTTCGCAACCAAGAAAGCTAAATTGTTAAAGTCTTTGTTGTGTGGGGGTCTTGACAGATTGACTATATCACACTCCCTCAAACCCGCCAGGGTAAACGTTATGTGTTTACAATGGTGGAGGCAATCACCAGACAGCTGGAAACCTACCTTGCGCCCCATGCCACCGCTCGGAACACTGTCCTGGGCCTTGAAAAGCAAGTCCTGTGGCGACATGGTACTCCAGAAAGAATTGATTCAGACAATGGAACTCATTTCAAAAATAATCTCATAAACAACTGGGCCAAAGAACACGGCATTGAGTGGGTATATCACATCCCCTATCCTTCACCAGCCTCCGGGAAAATCAAATGCTACAATGGCTTGTTAAAAACTACCATGAAAGCAAAGGGAGGTGGAACTTTCAAAAACTGGGATAAACATTTGGCACAAGCTACCTGATTCATTAACACCAGGGGATCAATCAGTTGTGCTGGCCCTGCTCAGTCAGACCTTTTACATACAGTAGAAGGGCATAAAGTCCCTGTGGTTCATGAAAGGAATATGTCGGGGAAGACGTCTGGGTTACGCCTGCTTTGGGCAAAGACAAACCCATTCATGGAACTATTTTCGCTCAAAGGCCTGGATGTACTTGATGGATGATGCTGAAGGGTGGTGAAATTTGATGCATACCTGAAGAAGATCTGATTCTTGGTGGGAACACTTGGGTTTGAACAGTATGATGCTAATTGCTACATGATACTAACAGCGTTCAGTAAGTTGTCTTCCAGATTAGTGCAGTGGTGATGAAACCTGAGCTAACTTTATCGAGTGGCATCCAATAGGTTCCTTGAGATTGACATCTCTAACTTGCAATCCTCAGACATGAACCACACCAAAGTACGTACCATGTCTCCTGCCAGGAATGATTAATATGACAGACGGAGACCCACAGTTCTAAACTAAAACAACTAAATTAATTAAATCATCTAAATTAATTAAATTAACTTGGTGAACCTTTTGTGTAAAAGATGAATCATAACCTAGTGATATATATGTATGTCTGTATATTTCAGCATGGGAAAAGGCAACTGTTTATTGCCACCCTGCTCTAAACAGTGACACTACTTTTGTTAGCTCAGGCTCAGCTGGCTGCTCACCAGATGCTATGGCCTTTCCCTCATGAATTCTCCCTTGGAGGTGCTCCCAGTTTTTCTGACCCCAGCCTGTTGTCATTGTAGGGGATCTTCTGTCCCAGGAGCCGCACTTGACACTCGAACTTACTCAGTTTCACAAGGTTGTTATCTGCCCATTCTTCTAGTTTATCCAGGTCTCTCTGGATGGGACCCTACCCCCAAGCATATCAGCTGGTTTCCCCCTAGTTAGTTTCACCTACACACTTGATGATTGTGCTTCATTACCTCCTCTGACTCATTAATAAAGATGTTACCCAAGATGGGTCCTGGTACAGCCCCCTGCATCTCTCCAGTTGTTACTGACCTCCAGATAGAGCATGACCCATTAACCATGACCTTCTGGATATGACTATCCAACCAACTTTTTATCATCTATATGTCTGGTCATCTAGATCATAATGTCCCCACCTAAGCAGAAGAATATTGCAGGAGATAGTGTCAAAAGTATTGCTAAAGTTGAGGCAAATGGCTTACATCACTCTCTTTTCACCCACAAATCGAGTTATTTTGTCATAGAAGGCAATAAGTTCAGTCAGGCATGATTTACTCTCAGTAAATCCTTCTCAACCCTTCCCAAACACTTTCTTCTCCTTCATGTGTCCATAAACTTGTTCCAAGAGGACTTAATCACTGACTTGCACAGGAATCAAAGTAAGGCTGACCAGTCTGTAGTCCTTTGAATCATCCTTTAGGTATTTCTTGAAGATGAGTGCAACTTTTGCTTTTCTCCAGTTGCTGACTACCTCTCGCAGTCTCAGCCATCATTATGACATCAGACAGCCTCAGCACGCTCAATGCAGCTTTTAATTTATGTAGGTCAAAATCTTTCCAGTAATCCCTGACTTGATCCTTATCCATTGCTGGTCATTCTCCTTCTTGTGCCCTGTCTCTAATCACAGATGCCTGGGAGACCTTGCCAGAAAAAGCTCAGACAAAGCAGGCAGTGAGTACCTTGGCCTCGTTTGTGGCCACTGTCACTAAAATAACTGCCCTTCATAAGCCGGTCTTCTTTTTCCTGGTTCAATCTTTTCCTTCTGGTGCAGCAGTAGAAGCTCTTTCTGTTGCAAATATCAACTCTGAGTGATGTTGATTACTTTTGCCACAAATGGAGAGACTCCTGTTGTTACGATGAGATAGAGAATCAGGTTAAGCCCTTTGAGTCCACATAGCCTGCATGTTATAGTCAGGATTTCTCAAGTTACAAGCACATGATTTCTTGTCTCAGTTTGATGGGAAGTTTACATTTTTGCATGTTATTCTTGCTTGATATAAGAACACAATAGACTGCCCCTCCAATTTTGTGGTCAGCAGTCTTTGCTTGTGCAGAGATCGTTGTAACTGTCTTAAGTATCTATGCATTTATGCATTTATTAAAGGATAGGAATTACTTTGTGATGAGGTTTTTTCCCACATTTCCCCTGTGGCTTCATGTTTAATATATCTCATTTCCACGAAAACAGAATTATACTGATAGAGACATTCCCATCCCCTGCTTTCCAGTGAACTGACAGAGCCAAGGAATTCTAAATTTTACTGCAGATTTCAGATCTCAGTGATAAATTACTTACCTCTCTTACCTCCTTTAACAACAGCCTTTTTCTTGAATGTTTGGTGCCTTGTTTGTCCACCCATGGAGTACTTAGCACAGGTCCAGGTAAAATGTATGGATACACTCCTTTCCTTGATATTCTTTTTTTCCCAAGACTCCATTCCATATGCCGGCATCTATGCGTATCTCTACAGAAATTTATACGGATCTAGAGATTTATCTTGTTCCTTAACTCTCAGATCAACTCCAGTTCATCAATGAGCTAGAAATAATATTTTTATTCCTGAAGCCGGGAAGACCAATTTTTCTTCATTAATTTCACAGAATCACAGAATCACAGAATAGTAGGGGTTGGAAGGGATCTCTGTGGGTCATCTAGTCCAACTCTCCTGCCGAAGCAGGGTCACCTACAGCAGGCTACACAGGAACTTGTCCAGGCGTGTCTTGAATATCCTCAGAGAAGGAGACTCCACAACCTCCCTGGGCAGCCTGTTCCAGTGCTCCGTCACCCTCAGAGGGAAGAAGTTCTTCCTCATGTTCAGATGGAACTTCCTGTGCTTCAGTTTGTGCCCATTGCCCCTTGTCCTGTCACTGGGCACCACTGAAAAGAACTTGGCCCCATCCTCCTGACACCCACCCTTCAGATATTTATAAGCATTTATTAGGTTCCCTCACAGCCTTCTCTTCTTCAGGCTGAACAAGCCCAGCTCCCTCAGTCTCTCCTCGTAGCAGAGATGTTCCAGTCCCCTCATCATCCTTGTAGCCCTCCGCTGGACTCTCTCCAGTAGCTCTTCATCTTTCTTGAACTGGGGAGCCCGGAACTGGACACAGCACTCCAGATGGGGCCTCACCAGGGCAGTGTAGAGGGGAACGAGAACCTCCCTCGTCCTGCTGGCCACACTCTTCTTGATGCACCCCAGGATTCCATTGGCTTTCTTGGCAGCCTGGGCACACTGCTGGCTCATGGTTAACCTGTCGTCCACCAGGACACACAGGTCCCTCTCCGCAGAGCTGCACTCCAGCAGGCCCGTCCCAAGCCTGTACTGGTGCCTGGGGTTGTTCCTCCCCAGGTGCAGGACCCTGCATTTGCCCTTGTTGAACCTCATCAGGTTCCTCTCTGCCCAGCTTTCCAGCCTGTCCAGGTCTTGCTGAATGGCAGCACAGCCTTCCGGTGTGTCTACCACACCTCCCAGTTTGGTGTCATCAGCAAACTTGCTGAGGGTACATTCTAACTCTTCATCCAGGTCGTTGATGAAGAAGTTAAACAAGACTGGGCCCAGTACTGACCCCTGGGGGACACCACTTGTTACCAGCCTCCAACTAGACTCAGCGCCGCTGATGACAACCTTCTGAGTTCTGCCATTCAGCCAGTTCTCTATCCACTTCACCGACCACTCACCCAGCCCACACTTTCTCAGCTTCCCTAGGAGGATATCATGGGAGACTGTGTCGAAAGCCTTGCTGAAGTCCAGGTAGACAACATCCATGGTTCTCCCTTTGTCTACCCAGCCAGTCATGTCATCGTAGAAAGCTATGAGATTGGTCAGGCATGATTTCCCCTTGGTGAATCCATGCTGACTACTCCTGATAACCTTCTTTTCTTCCACTTGCTTGATGATGGCCTCCAGAATAAGCTTTCCTGGGATGGAGGTGAGGCTGACCGGCCTGTAGTTCCCTGGGTCCTCCTTCCTGCCCTTTTTGAAGATTGGAGTGACATTGGCCTTTCTCCAGTCCTCGGGCACCTCTCCTGTCCTCCAGGACCTCTCAAAGATGATGGAGAGTGGCTCAGCAAAGACATCCGCCAGCTCTCTCAGCACTCGTGGGTGCATTCCATCGGGGCCCATGGGTTTGTGGACGTCCAGATCGCTTAAGCGATCCCTCACACAGTCCTCCTCGACCAAGGGAAAGTCGTCCTCTTTGTAGGCTTCTTCTCTTACCTCCGGGGTCTGGGATTCCTGAGGGCCAGTCTTAGCACTGAAGACTGAAGCAAAGAAGGCATTCAGCAACTCTGCCTTCTCCACATCCTCCACCACCAGGACACCCGCCTCACTCAGCAGCGGCCCCACATTGTCCCTAGCCTTTCTTTTGCTTCTGATGTAGTTGAAGAAGCCCTTCTTGTTGTTTTTGACATCCCTTGCCAGCTTCAATTCCAGGTGGGCCTTGGCCTTCCTCGTCGCATCCCTAATTTGTGAAGACTGAAAGCTTGGAGAGAAAACATTTCCCACAGATACAGGTTGTTGATTCCAGAAGGAAAAAATATTTTTCATACTCGGAAGACAAGAGTTGCTGGTTCTGTTGGAGGTACTGGTGCTGGTACTTTCTTTAGTGCTGTTCTTAATGAAAAGTTTTTCAAACTTAATTTGGACTTCAAAAAGAAATGCCATGCACACACATACAGACACACACAAGAGAAATTATAACCTTAGAGTAAGTTAAATATGATAAAGTTTCCCACAAGTAATGAGATGCTTCTGGAAACAGCTCTTCAGATTTCTCTAGGGACTTCTACTTGCCAAAGACAGACACAATATTTTCTCATTATTAGCTCTTCAGTAGAAAGAAAAGAAAGTATCGTGTTCTTTGCAGTCACATAGAAAAAGTGGTATCTTTAACAAGTAATTTAGAGCACTAAAATGAAGGAAAGATGGCTGCAGAACTTACAGTGATGCACAATTATTGGAGCAGAGAGATGGGCTGTGAACTCTTCTGTCAAGATTCTCAAAAAAAAAGAACAACCCTCTTGTGAAGTCTGATTTAAGAAGGGAAGGAGGAAAGAAGAAGAACAGAGTGCTTGAGCATATGTGTTCTTGCACTACACTTGGTAATACTATATCTGCATTGTTTCATATTCATCAAAACAAGACAAACAGATGCAAATTGTGGAGGCATCATTTGAGTGTGTTGTTGATTTAGTCAAATCATCAGTTTTCCAAGCAGCAAATAAACCATTTTCTGTTAAACACTATCTTTGGCAAAGCAGTGTATTTTACATTCTTGCTTCCAAATGTGGACATGAAATGCCACCCCAGCTGTTCTTTCCCATTCATAACAGCTTTCAAAAATAAACACTTTTAGTGCCACAAATGCAGGAAGTAATTTTTCATCCCTTTTTCTTAAAACACATTGCTGTCATCTTCAGTTATTATTAGGTGGGACTTTCAAAAGCACCCAGACAAGTTAGAACAACAACTCCACAGGGTTTAATAAAACCAGTACTGTTAGCTCATTATCTTCATATCTTTTAATCAAGTCTATGGTTAAGAAAGTTTACGGTTATATCTATGATTATAGCAAGAAGTACTTTGAATTGCATTGTTAAACAGTGACACTCTTACACACAGAAGAAAATAAGGTGACTAAAGTCTGAGTTCTGGAAAGTCATATTTTGCTGTTTTGCAGACATTGACTGTCTTGCATTCTTCACTTTGATTTCTCCATCTGTAAAAGGAAGATAATGATTCATAGCTGCTTTATGTATCTCGCATACAGAGGAGACTTTTAATTGCATTTGGATTAATTTATAACTGAAACTGGTGATGAAACTACCATTGGCATTAGTGACTGGACTATTTATAAAAACCATACTTCATACGGGTTGAGAGGACCTTACAAAGCAATCCAGCCATTCTTCTGTTCTACTCTATACAAACTAGCTCTATCTGATGGTCGTCTAGTCTGTCTTTTGAAACCTCCAAGGTAATCTGTTCTATTGTTTATTCATCCTTGCAAGAAGAATTGTTCCTCTGTTCCTGAAACTAATAACCTTACAGCAAATCAAGTTAATTATTTCGTGATGATAAGAAAAATGTTTCGTAACTCAATGACAGTTTACTGTGTGAAGATTAATATTGTGCTTCCTCTCCCCCTTCCTATTTGTACCTCTCCTGTTCTGCTGTCTTAAGAAGATTACCTTGTAAACATCTCTATTAAAGACCTTGACATGGTACTTTTAAGGCAGACAACTACTAAAAGAACAATTATTTCTCTTGCCTTAAATATGGCACTGGTTAGATCTCAGATGATGTTTGCCTTCTCTGCAGCTATGGTTCAAATACCATATGTGAACAGATAAAACTCCCAGATCAGTTATTACTCTTTCCTAACAGGATTTCTCTCCCCAGTTTAAATATGGTATTTGCTGGGGACAGGAGGCCAGGTTGACTTAAAAAATATAATACTTACCCTCACTGAATGCAATCATGTTAATTTCAGACCATATCCCCATTTGTAAAATTCACTTTTAATTCAATGCTTATCCTTCCCAAGTGCTTGTATCTTCCCCTACTATATAAGAAAATTCTTTATTCAGTTACCATAGTCTTTAATACAAATTCTGTATATTTCTAGATCCAAGAGAGATTTCTGATGGCCCACACAGTAAATCTTCTCAGACTTAGAGAAGTTTTTCGCTGAATCGCAGGGAAGGTTTTTGCTGGAGAGCAGAGACCTGTTAAAGCCAGGGAAACATTGGATGGACTTCTGATGGATAGCCCTAATAGGCCCTGAATATGCACTGTTCACTGATCTGCAGCAGACTTGTGAGAGATGAGAATGCTGTGATTTCAGAGAACAAAACTGGAAAAACCACCGAAGGCTAGGCTTTCAGACTGTCATCACCACATCAGCTGCATGCAATTTATTGACAAGACAACTTATGAAATACAACAAATATCCAAAGAGATTAAGTAAAGAAGAAGAAAGAATAGAATGCGCAGTTTCTCACTGTTGTGAGAAAGAGGAGAGCACTCCAACAGTTTGGAAGCGTGTGCCAGATGAAGCATATTCCTTTGACAGAAACTATGCTCTTTGGCCTGATGTACAGCTACAGAATAAAACTCAGATTGTGCAGATCAGGGAAAGAAAATATAACAGATATTTGTGGTAGGCATCTAACAATGCTCTATCAGGAAACACAAGCAAAACATAAAACAGAACGCAGTACATGATGGTCACTGTTCTATTCCAATAAAATAACAAATAACATTGAATTTCTTGAGCTGTGCTCCTAATGTCTAAGGGCAACAGAAATGTATTGTTGAGAATGTTGAAAAAAAAAAACTATGTTGCACACCAAATTGAAAAGGCAATAATTTTAATTCTCAGTGAAAGAAAAAGAAATTAGCATGATCCTACACATAAGCTTTTATCGCTGTAAGTTCTTTCACATGAGTAACTTTACTCATTTTTATTTTTCTTTCAAAATTATGGAGTAACTCATGATAATTAGGAAATATTTGCAGGTTTAAGGTTTTTGTGATGTGAGACACAGGAAAACTCTTCTGTCTTGTAAAAAACTAAAATCTAACCACAAGCAGGTTTTTTTTTCATCTTTTCATGATAACCTTCATTATACTGCTTCCGATTGATAGGAAAAAAACGGGGGTGGGGAGGGAAGGAAAATGTGTGTGAAGAGCACCGACAGATGAACTCTAAGAATATATTATCAGGAACATTATGTATTCTAGCATGAAACATTGTCTCATTTCCTTACCATTCCTTTAGTTTCTCACCTGATCAGTCAGAGGTGTGTTTGGGAGGTGTCTGACAAACACAATACTTAATCTATTTATGTCTCACTCCAAGTATCCTCAGGCAAATCATAATTAGAAAACTAAATTAGGATGCCAAGGCCCGAGTCCACAAAGATATTTAGGCACACGAGATCTTATTTAAATGCCTAATTCCCCTTGAGAAGCACTCAAACCTGATTGCCATGACAATGAGCCTTGCCTCTTTTATTCATAATGGGTATATGATAAGGTCTGTGTAGCGCAATGACATCTGGTGTAAGTATTTCTAGGAGAAGTCTAGACACCTCAGCACAGCACAGCACAGCATAGCTAAAGCCAGTTAGTTCACACAAAACCCTTTCTCCAACATGGCTTTACACTTCCCAAGATAACTTGGTTCCTGCTAGGCAAGATATTTGTGTGTCACGTACCATGCATGAGAAAATCCTAATGCCGCAAGCCAAGAAAAGAACAGAAAGCAGAAGAAGCATAAATTGGATACTTCAAATATTCTGAATAGCTCAATGAGAGTGAATATGTGTTGTTTGACAGAAGTAAGAAAATACCATTGCATTTTGAAAGACTTCTTTCTTTTTAATGAATTACAGAAGCATAGTTATTTGAGCAACACAGCTGTGTATAAGTTGTGATTCAGAGGAAAAATGAAAAATTAGATGTTAGATGAATGAAGGAAATGATACTGCTTCCAAAAGAGTAGTGTTGTATTTTTTTTCCTCTCTTACTAATATTATAAGTATTTCATGTCCCACTATTTTGCACAGAGTCCACATACTTATTTCCACAAGTAAAGAATATATTTTATCCATGTTTTTAATTTTTATAAACATTGAAAAGGAAATTTAATTTCTTTTTCAGGCTATTTTTCTGAAAATTAAGAGCAATATCTATAATGCCTCTGAAATAAAATTATGCCAGATATGTAAATTCACTTATTATTTAGAATCTTGAAGCTACAGACTAACTTTATGCACAGTCTTCAGGGACTTTAATGACTTTCATGCCCTTTGAGCCATTCCTCACACATATCTGTCTACATTACTTTCTCATTCAAATTACTTCGTAGAGTTGGTTATAAAAATGGATTTCTGCAATGTCCTTGTGTGTAGCTGGACTTTTTCTGATTTTCTTCTCTGCATGTTCTGTGTATAGAAATACTGAGCAAATAATACCTAGAAGTCAGTTAAATTGACACAGCTACAGGTGGGGGTGTTAGGGATACTAGTAGGAGTATATAAATCTAGAACAATACAGAAAAGAAATAAAAGTAGTAATAAAAGAAATGAAGAAGATAGCACAACTGTAAAAGTGTCTTCTAACAAACAGCCTTTCAGCAGGAAGGAGACAGCCATAATACAGTTTTAGCTTTCAACCCCTGACCTATGTTATGCTGAGCTGGGAAGAGATGAAGAGTCTCCTATGTGGAGTTTCTAGGCAGCTTCAGAAGAACCAGGTCACTGTCTCTCACAGTGGTACTTCTTTCTGTCTCTTGTGAATTTACTTCACTGCATGTGGTGGAGAAGGATGATAGACTGAGCTAGCTTGCATGATTTCTAGCCTTGGTAGTTCCTTGAGTGCTTCCATGCCTTTTTATGCTGCGGCATATCAGTTCCTCACCTTTGATTAGGAAATGTTGCCAGGATGTTGAAATGGGGTGTGAATATGTAAGGCATTAGAATAAGTGGGAAGAAATAGCCAATGAAATCTTGAATGTATGTTTAGATGCCTCACATAATGAGGAAACTGACTATCCCCCTCTAGAAGGCATAAATAGTTCAGCTAGACGTGTAGACAATTTTCACCTTAAGAAAGACCTAGAGCAATTGGTTATTAGCATAGACCAAGAGGACAAAAGAAATAGGAACAGGTAAAAAATTTACTCTGAAGTCCTTCTCTAACGTTCTTAGCTGATTTTATGAAATCCTAACACGGCTATCATCATGCACTCAAAAATTTAATCCCAGTTAGTACCAATTCTAGCAATATCCTGTGAAATGGCAGCTTGTGAACATCTTATAAATTTGAAAGAGCAAGTAATTTTGTTGATCCAAGGAAATACAACAGGAAGAGTAAAATTTGCCATAGGAAGGAGACTTTAGCCAAAGTTTATTTGTAAATATGCAAATCAACCTTCTAATATATAACCTTATAATTATACCACCCATGTAAATTGCCTAACTACAACAAGATGGGACCATGTGTCATTATGCATAAAGCAGTTCTATGGTATTTTAAACAGTAGGAATGTTTTCACTGTGGGAGACTTCAGTTTTCAAAAATAGACGTTAAAGAATGGCCATTAAGAAGCTTGAATATTCTTTAATAAGAAGAATAACAGATTTCTTTACCAAAAAGTGCCTAAAAGAGAAGTATTCTGGGCTGAGTATACACATTAGGACGTTATGAAAGGGTTTGTAAAATAAAATTACCTTGAACGGAGTGATATCTTCTTCACTCAGTTTACCTTAAATAGAAAGATAAACAAAAGTACAAAGCTAGCAGGTGAGAACAACTGGGTTGAATGTCTCATGAAGCTCTATTATACAAAGAACTGAGGATTTAGAAGAACCAGGATGGGAAGATCAGGAAAAGAGTCAGAAAGAAGAATGCAAAGGACAATCAAATACAGTGGTGCACTGGTATCAGAACATCTAGTGCAGATTAGAAATTAGAAAGATTAAGTGATAGTGAAACAATTATAAACCACCGTAATTTTTGCTTTATGAAATTAGTTTCTAGTGTGGAATTTGCAATAAAGACACTTTAGAATGTATGTTGCTGTAAAAGGCCCTGATGAAATTTCTTCTGGAATTTGCAGACCTGTTCAGTCGTGTCCAGGAAAGAGGAGTTCAAAATGCAAGAGGTTCTGGCAAGGGCATGCAAGCTAAACTCTGGAGTAGAGCACATATCTTTGAAGAAAAGCTTATAAAATAAACACGGATAAAGGATATAATTGATTTCTGTTATTACACCGTGTTGACTAACACTTGTCAATGTTAATAATTTATTTAAATCATGGTAATATTACATAAACTAAACAGATATAGAAGGGTTATTTAAAAACCAAGCTAATTAGAAAAAGTTTTGACCAGGACACTAGGGGAAGATGGAGGGAGATACTGCAATGTCTTTTCAGTGCACCCAAAATGATTGTCTTTTTCCTCAGAAACAGAAGTAATAAGCAGAGCTGGCTTCTTTGCCATGTTTTCTCCAGCTGCCTTACTGTCCAAATACTATCATGGTCTAAGTGCATCTCATCCACACTGAAGAATACCTCTTTCTGGACATGTTTTCTTGCACAGAGTAATTTGAGGGACACTGAGGGAAAAGGAAGTAGACAAGAGAATCTACTTTAAAAGTGCTGGAATTCAGTTTATTAAATAGGGTTAATGCTGCTCTAAAGCCATGTTAATCTGAATACAGATTTATTCCTCATAAAAAGGAATACAAGAGGTTATTGTGCCAAATACATGACTGTAAATATAAATACTAATTTTCATTTCGCAGTAAAACCCATGCGTGGCTAAAAGCAAGACATCCTCCAATGTTAAAGAAGTTTAAACATATTAATGAATAAATTGATCAATCACTGGAAAAGACACAGCAATTATTGAAATATCTTCTTCTGGTTTAAAATACACGTAATTGGTTACAGTCCTTTACCTGAGCAAAATTAGCATTGTAAACACTATTTTGAACAGGTTGCTAAACTGAGGTAAATCAATTTAACTTCACTGATAACAGGGAAGCTTTGGCATTTTACCCACTGCTACGCTGAATCATTTGTAAAAAATGAACTGATGTGTACAAAACTTTTCAATCTCTCTAAAGAAATAAACATATGTTTTCATGATCTAACATTTGTTATTTGAAAAACAGTTCTGCATGTTCAGGAAGAAAGATTTTTCTTTAAGGTAGCTGCTTAAGTTCTGTCAAATTCAGCACATTATGTCTTATTAATGGCCTGTAAACCAACCCTCAGACAACCACAAGCCTACAGCATTATCCAAGATGTATTTGAAGAAAAAGATTTCTTGACACTAGAGAAAAAGTTAGTGCTATGCAGCAGGGATTTGAATTCTTAGTTTCTTTAAGGAATTAAATTAGATTGAAACTTTTACCCTTTCCTTCTCCCCCCATCACAAAAAGTAATGTTAACCTCAAATGGACCTGCTGCTCATCTTCAGTATTTTGCAACCTTTTCTTCAACTCAAGGACAAAGGCCTCTGCATTGATATTCTGAAGGGAATCTGTATGACATTGTTAAGAATGGGCAAATGATCTGGAAGTCCCTACATAGCCAATATAAGTCTGATTAAAGCTTGGCATTTGTTTTCTTGCTCTTTGGAGCAGACAACATGCTGCCTGGAATTAGAAATACGAAAGACAGAGGAAGCTCCTGCTGTGCAGAGAGAGTATTTTGTTCTCCTCCTTTTGAAAATGCAGCTAAATTTGAAAACTTTTTGTTGTTGTTTTGAGCACAGATCATTAAAATAAGGTCATCCTTGTTTTCCCTTTCAGACTGAGATGTGCTGTCACACATATTTCTTCAGAATTACTGAGAAAGATCTTGCTCTACCAGCTTCCTGATATTTCATCTCTAAAATTTTAAAAATCATTACTTAGTTCTTCAGGCAAAGATATGTGTGTAGTTTTTGAGAGGATCTTCTACATATTACAATAAATGTAAATTTAAAATCTATAGTAAAACCCTAGAGTTTGCAGGAAAGGTCTTGTTTGAATGTGTACATAATCACTTACCTGCATCAAATGCACTCGTAGCCCCAAACTCTGACTAAAAAATTAATTTAATTTCTACTTAAGTGCACCTATCAAGAAGCAGAATTACTTCCAAAAAATTACGAGGTCCCTAAATGGTACAAAAGAAAATCTTTGAGTGAAGTACTAATTCCATTGAAGTCAGTAGCAGAACCATCACTAGTCTGCAGGAGTTCAGAGTTTTGTTCTTTGTTTTCATTATATGTGTTACATCCTATAGTTAGAATCTAATGCAGCTGACTTTTAATTTGTAATGTGATTCAATGAGAGTATTTGCAGCACAATCTCACAGTAAGCATCGACAAAAATCATGTAGTAAACCTTACAAACCTTACAAAACTTCCCTATTTTTTGTTGTTTCTGAAAATGCAGAATCATTTTTCAGATAAGAAATGTTTTATCATTACAACATTTGTTTATTTATTTATTTTCTTAAAAAATTAAAGATTTTTGTCTGCATCAGTTCATTTGCAAAAATGAGGCAGAGTATCGGTGGGGAAAATGGCAAAGCTTTGTTGAGATAAATGAAGTTAAACTGCAGTAGAAAAATGAGGACAGCAGGAGTCAGCTTCCAGAAAACTCCTGACAATGGATTCAGATGATTCCAGACAACTTAAGTTTGTTCCTGAACAGCCCCAGCCAAGTGGTTCAGGACCTGGGCCAGTGCGTTCTCCTGTTTCTTCTCCACAAAGGGGCTAATTTCTCCCCTGATTTAGCCTGCAAGAATCTTAGGACATGCATAAAAATTAAAAAAAAATCTCAAACAGTCTAGCCATACAAGAAATAATTGAGGTAGGTAATTAAGCCTTCCAACAAAGCAATTTGTTGAATTTAATAGTCAGGAACCATATGTTGCACAAAATAAAACCTTCTTTACCACTAGCATTTACTTTCAGATCCAGCAGCAGTTTACATTCCTAAACTGTTACATTTCTGTGATTTTCCTTGAAATCTTCACTGACCCTAATTCATACACTGTGAGAAACAAGGAAATACATTGCATATAACATATGATTAAATATTTCATAAAGAAGCAATATGAACAAAATATAAATATGTATATATGTAGATACACATAAATAAATGAAACAGCCTGACAAGTTTAACACAGATCCATCTGTTCAGAACAAGTATAGCCATCTCATTTGTAAACAGATTCTGTTATGTAAGAATTATGTCTGGCGTGACAGATGCAAAGTTAGTTAATTCACTGATCTGTACCTCAGTTTCTTCATATGAGATACAAGAAGACCTATGTAAAATGGCCTTATCATTATGTGAGAGGAAAGGATGACGAAATCTGTGATTAAGCATTTGACATCTTGTCTTCAGCAAGGCTTTTGACACTGTCTCCCATAACATCCTCTTAGGGAAGCTCAGGAAGTGTGGGCTGGATGAATGGTCAGTGAGGTGGACTGAGAACTGGCTGAATGGCAGAACTCAAAGGGTTGTCATCAGCAGCAAAGAGTCTAATTGGAGGCCTGTAACTAGTGGTGTCCCCTAGGGGTCAGTACTGGGCCCTATCTTGTTTAACTTCTTCATCAATGACCTGGATGAAGAGTTAGAATGTACCCTCAGCAAGTTTGCTGAGGACACAAAACTGGGAGGAGTAGTGGATACACCGGAAGGCTGTGCTGTCATTCAGTGTGACCTGGACAGGCTGAAGAGCTGGGCGCAGAGGAATCTGATGAAATTCAACAAGGGCAAGTTGCAAGGTCCTGCACCTGGGGACGAACAACCCCCATGCACCAGTACAGGCTTGGGGAAGACCTGCTGGAGAGCAGCTCTGCAGAGAGGGACCTGGGAGTGTTGGAGGATGACAAGTTGACCATGAGCCAGCAGTGTGCCCAGGCTGCCAAGAAGGCTAATGGCATCCTGGGATGCATTAGGAGGAGTGTGGCCAGTAGGTCGAGGGAGGTTCTCGTTCCCCTCTACACTGCCCTGGTGAGGCCCCATCTGGAGTACTCTGTCCAGTTCTGGGCTCCACACTTCAAGAAAGATGAGGAGCTACTGGAGAGAGTCCAGCGGAGGGCTACAAGGATGATGAGGGGACTGGAGCATCTCTGCTATGAGGAAAGGCTGAGGGAGCTGGGTTTGTTCAGCCTGAAGAAGAGAAGGCTGAGAGGTGACCTAATAAATGTTTACAAATATTTGAAGGGTGGGTGTCAGGAGGATGGGGCCAAGTTCTTTTCAGTGGTGCCCAGCGACAGGACAAGGGGCAATTGACACAAACTGAAGCACAGGAAGTTCCATCTGAACATGAGGAAGAACTTCTTCCCTCTGAGGGTGACGGAGCACTGGAACAGGTTGCCCAGGGAGGTTGTGCAGTCTCCTTCTCTGGAGATATTCAAGACTCGCCTGGACAACTTCCTGTGCAGCCTGCTGTAGGTGACCCTGCTTTGGCCGGGGGGTTGGACTAGATGACCAACAGAGGTCCCTTCCAACCCCTAACATTCTGTGATTCTGTGATTC
Organism: Opisthocomus hoazin; assembly: GCF_030867145.1. NCBI lineage: Eukaryota > Metazoa > Chordata > Aves > Opisthocomiformes > Opisthocomidae > Opisthocomus > Opisthocomus hoazin. The sequence continues at coordinate 65,930,326 of NC_134416.1, read as the reverse complement.
TGTGATTGTCCAGTTCTTGCATTGTTCTGACAAATTTCTCATTTTAATTTCTTAATTGTTTGCGGAATTTCTTCAAAATTTCACAAAAATAACTATCACTTAGCTGTTACATTTCACTATGTGATGAGAAAGATGATCTGCTATTATAATATAAACAGTATTTAATACCTTGGGCAGCTGCTTGGGAGACTGACAGGCTGAAAGATATTTTCTATGGCAATTGTGTTTAACAGAAACTGTCATCTGAAAATGTATGATTGAGAGAGAATGAATAAATTAAGAAAGTAATAGACTATATGAAATCTACCCATTTCACAAGTAATACATGGCAAATCATCTTTGGAACAAACCAGGGGTAATTTTTGTACAAACAGAAAGAATGCTGATACATACTTTAATAACAAATGTAACCCTAAAAAAGAACTACGGATAAACCTTTACGCCTTATAGGATTATCAAGAGTAAATTTTTACTGTCTTGTTTCTTCCTGGAAGAAAATCCTAGGAAAATAGCCAAGAAGAGGTTACTATAATTAAAGATACATGTATCTACATACTTAAATGTATTAGCAGGTCCCATGCATTTTCTTTCTTCACTTTTGTTTATTTGATCTAAAATATGCACAGATTTCTCTAACAGTCTGGTCCGATTTCCTGCTTTTGCTCTATGTGATTTTACCTAATGTACTGACACTAGTTACACAGTCATGATATGTTCACACATTTTAAAATAAGGGAAATTTTTAACTGTGCAAATAGAAGAGAAGAATAAAAAAATCTTGAGTTTTCTTGGCTTCAGTAGTGACAATATATTCCTCAAGCAGATAGGTAAGCAGGCTAACTAAGATTAATCAAGCCGCAATAAATTCAATTCACTATATGCTTTTAAAGCATATAGTTAAATGTTACTTAATAATTAAACTTTACCACTTCATCCTTCGCAACAGTACATCTTTTGTGCACACACGATGCCTTCATGAAAGCATCATGAAAGAAACTGCAGATTACTCAAAACCAAAAAAGTGTAACAAAACTTATCAATATATTTTCTTCTTGACCACAGCAATCTGAATTTTCTTTTAGTTTAATCGCAAAGGAAAGGAAAAAATCAAAAAAGAAAAAAAATCAAGAATCATCATAAGTCTTCTTAATTCTTATGAAATAACTGTAAAGTTGGCTACCTTTCACAATGGTGAAAATGGTATTGCAATACTTCAACTAAATCAATTGAATAGCTGTGGCTGACACCCAGCAAAGTCTGGCTCTCTTTCTACAAGATGCAGAATAGGTCTTGAAGTGATTTTAAACAAGTATAGGTACATTATCTAAGACAATGTTCATTCATAGCATTTATAAAAAAAAAACGCAGAAAGCTTATAACAGAAAAAGTAATATCCTACATTGTAGACAGAAGGATAGATTCAATAAATGTGTAAAATACCATAACAACAACAATAACCCACAGTTATGAATCCTTTGTTTAATGAACATTTCTCCTAAAATTAAGATTTTGTTTTCTTTTTTAACAAAAACAGAATCATTCTGCCAAGAAAATGGGATCTCAGTTGAGGGTGGTTGGATGTAGCTAGAAAAATAAAAGTAGGGCCCCCAGGAGCGTTGGGGTCAATATATCCTCTAGACTACATCTGATAAGAAACAAAATTTGTGATGAAATCCTGGTTGTTAATGGTTGATGTATATTACTTTAATAGAGCTCATCCTAGAAACTGATGTCCCAGCATGACACCAGTACTTCTCTGAGTAAATACTGCTCTGATGGTCAGGGAACTGGACTTGGATTTCAGCATCTGCAAAAAGACAATCCCATGACACTACAAGAACAAACAGTAGTTTCAAATAATTTTTCTCCTGGTTCTTTAGAGAAGAGAAGGTGATATGTGTTCTTTTTGTGTAACACCTCTAATTTTCTTCATGGTACTTGATATGAACCATATTAGTATCACACTGATTACTTTATAGTTCACATTCTCTTCCTCTAACTCAGTTTCTCAGGATTAACACACCTCCAAAAGAATTCTTTTCACGTTTTCCTTTCTCTTGTGTCTCTGAAACCTTTACTAAATGAGCTTCCTGAAGAATAAAAGACTGCTCTTGTAATAATTTCAGTTATTTTTTCCTGAAGAAAAACAAATTCAAGGGCAATTTTTGACAGGGAAGAACTTATACCCCAAAACTAAAAACAATTTAGCATTGTCAAGGCAAAAAGAATAGTACAAATATTTGTCTAGTAATTTTTTTCAGGCAGTGACAAAAATTACTATATTTTGTCAAATAACACATGACATTTATCAGTGCAACTTCTGAGTCTAAGTATCACATTTTCTTTCATTCCTTTCAGGAAAACGTATATTCCACTTGAATCAAGAGAAGAAATTATTTTCACACTGGTCAGAAGAGCACATAGTTGAGTGGAGCAGAATGTACGTGCACCCGCAGCGCATGAGAAATGGAAATCTGCAGAGTCCTCTCCTGAGTAGACTCTTCAAGCAGATGTTTAAATGTTTTCTTGTGTTAGAGCCTGCAGAACCACATCCCCAGTTCCGAGCACTACAAGACTCAGTTAACCTTTCCGTTTCCTTTAGAGATGCTGGCAAGGCATTTGGACGCTCAAACCCACTCTTCATAGCAGGAATAAGATATACAAAACACTAAAAGACTAAATAAATGAAGACTATCAGGTATTAATCTCCTACAGGCTCTTCTCAGGAAAAAGAAAAAGAAAAAAAGAAAAAAGGAGAAAGGAAAAAGAAAAGAGATAACAGAAAGAAAAAAAAAAATTTGTGCAAACGCAGTTGATTGGAAGGAGCATGTATTTTGACCCTGATGTCAGAACTCCTCTCCTTATTAGCAGTGAAGTGTTGTGACTGTGAAATAAACCTGGCAAATGTCAAAGTACAATAATGCCAAATGATGTTTCAAATGGTCCAGTCAATGTCTTTCCTCTCTTACAACAATTTATAAAATAACTTACAATGGCTTGATACACTGAATAGATTATTAAAGATGCTCCAGTCATTGATAGCTTGAAAACAACTTTTATTGAGCTTTTTGATATTTTAATTTTGTTTAAAAGAACAATAGAACAAATAAGCACCTTGCCAGATGTTTGTTCACAAAGCAACTGAGCTCTGTTTTGGCTGAGCCTTGCAGTTCATGCGAGAGAACCTAGGAGATGCCATCTTTTGCAGGGTGGGAGATGAAATCAGGTGCTGAGCACAGAGGGAGCACAATTTAGTCTAAAGATTTTTATCAGTCTCAGCAAAACCTTTGTTTCATAAAGGGTAAAAAAAAATCTTCCTTTGCAAACAAAGATGTTAATAACTTTATGTGATAAATGCTTTCTTTCCTCAAGACATTAAGCCATTTTTTTTGTGCAGACTTTGCAGAAATTGTAAAATGAATTATAGAACAATTTTCCTTGTCTTTGATATAGTAACTGTAAAGGAACACTCAAAGAATGCACAGAGTTGCAAGGCAGAAGCTAACATGGCCACTGTATATCTGACAAACACTACAGGCGATCTGGATGGAGAGGGGAAAAAAGCTGAAACCCCTATATCTATTTATTCCCCCCTACCACAGTAGTAGGGCAGATGATTTTATTTGTTTTTTTCATTCATTTCTCCTGAGGTAAAGAGAAGTCTGTCAAAAACGGTCACTGGAAAAGAAGTCAGAAAACTATTCAGAACTGAGGACTAGGTGTTCAAAAATATTACCAAAAGCAGTACAAAGTAAACAATATTTTCACTCTACCTTTATGCTGTTCTCCTGGGAAGGCACATCAACAGACACAGAAAGTAGACTACCTAGGAAAAAAAAAAAAGGCAGGAAAGCAGCATATACTTTTAGATCCTTCATGATTTTAAAACAGGTGTAATTGCTTTCATTTCCATGTAGGTCTAAATTCGTGGTATCCCCTCTTCAGACTCCTGAAATTATTGTTTTATGAAGATGTTTCTAATTTGTATTTTTCACTATTTCCCAGATGTAAAATGTGGTGCTCAAAACTGTAAACATTTATGTATCTGAGTAATTTTCTGTGCGTGGATAACCTTACCGACTGAAAATAGTAGATGGGGATTTCAGTGAAACTCCTTATACTAGGAAAGCTATTCAGTTGTCCAAATATTTAGAGACTCAACTTTCCAGCTATCTGCAAAATACATTAAAACAAGTAAATATCTAGAGCCAGAAAAAAAGACTTTCCCTGAAAAAAAATAAACACAGTTTACGTGCAACACATCAGAAAGAAAAAAATCCCGGTTCTTACCTTCATACTATTTTTAACACTGGCTGAGCATGTTACGTTTTGAGATTTTAATTAGGTTGTCTTTTTTTTGTAGAATTGGAAATAAATACCAATGCATTATAGTTATGATATCAAGTGATCATCAAACACAATCTGGATTTCACAGATCCCTGAAGCTCTTGAGTTATGTTATATAAATAGTCTAAACATAAATTCCACAGAAAATGGCTGATTTTATATACCATTCTGTTCTAGATTTGTTCCGGATGCTTATAATTTAGTAAACTTACAGTATATGTCGAAGCACTTCCTCTGGAACAGGGTTAAGAAGGTCAAACATCCACCTGCAGACAAATGAATTATAAACTGCATGTATACAGTATTTCTGAAGAAGACAGCATTCATTTAAATAAGAAAGTGTTCAGAGACCCAAATGCTGAAAAGCATTATACTCTGTGGGGATTGGTCAAGAAAAAGGGGGTAGAGGCAGGTTTTTTTTCCCTCCATACTGGTGCTATATACCAGTCATACTGCAAAGATTACAGCCCAATAAAAATGACTAAAAGATTGCCTTTGAAACTCTCAGTCTCACGGACACATGCAAATTCCTCCTTCAAACATCAAGTCAAACACTGATATGTCTGGATTCAGCAAAAAGAAATGTACTGTCAGGAAAATGCCTAGCAGTATTAGAAAATGCATTATCTTGAATCTGGCAAGCAGATTTTGTCTTTTTTCCCACTATCTAGGGCAAGGTGGAAGGCAGAGAGCAAACACATTCAGGGTGTTCCTGCAAAAGAGGAGAAAATGGTTAGTAAGGAAAAAATGTGTAGTGTGTGGGACGTGTAAAGGGCAAGAGAAAGAAGTGAGAGAGAAAGAGAAAGGGACCTTGTGTTCTTCCTGAGACTGACAATGACACAAAGATGCTACAGAAGGTAAGTGGGTATCACAGAGCTCTGCGGAGGTATTTGTTGTTCTGCCAGATTAGAAATAGAAATAACTGACTGTTCTGAGCCTGAGGGACACTTACATAAGACTTCAGTCTAAAAGTTGTCTCCTGTAATATTTAAGGGCAAGGGGAGAAAGTGAGTAATACAGAAATAGTGTGTTGGGTCAGATTTCTTCCATTCCCATATTTTTGTTAATTTTACTACTATTCCAATTAAGAAGTTCATTTTAAAATACAGAACTTGAGATTTGTTTTGTGCTGCTAACTGTTCATTGCACTCAGGAGATGAGGAGGGGATCACAATAAGCTGTGACTGTGCCACATGTACCTGCCCAAAAATCCTCTGCATGTGGTGGCAATGCCTTTAGCCAGCTGGCAGACCTTAGGACAGCTCCTGGCCTTTATTCCTCTGTCCCAGAACCAGGGCAGAAATCCTTTCAGAAGAGGGAGCTTCTGCTGATAGGAGTGTAATTAGGAAGCTAAACCTCTGTCTTTAAATCCATCTGCTGAAATAATCCCTCAAAATCTTGCCATTTGCTCAGAAGGAAAACAGACATAGTAAAATAACATCATGATGATTTTCCTCCACTCTCTCTCCCACATGATATAAAAACACTCCTTCTCACTAGTCGTGTCTTTTGAATGTTTTTCGCATTATATTTGGCTAATTAGATATATTTCCATCTTTCATGTTTCATTTGAACACATTTAAGGTGCTTCTGTGTTCATGGTGTGTTCGTTCGCATTGACAGGGAAACAGGTGGATCACATGGGTCCCTGCCATCTCAGGGGCTATGTGTATTTCACTCCTTGGATTTATTTAGTTTTTTAGATCTGATTCTACATGCATGTTTCAGGTGTAGCATACTGTTGTGTTGTCAGATCTTTATTTTCTTGTTGTTTACATATGTGAAAATAAACTACTCTTCAACCATTTTTCAGCTTTCATTGCAATTCATATTTTCTCCTTTATAAAAGTCCTTAATCCTTTTCTGTCATCCTTGTGGATATTTTATTTAATCAAATGCCATAGTTACACAAGAATTTTCCAATACATTATGATTGGATTTTTGGATTAAACCAAGATACAGCATTTTGGGGACAGCTATCTCCCTCTACCTTTACATAGAAGACCTGGGGACACCACTTGTTTTTGAGTACTGCCCTGGGGCCTCAGAAGGGAATGCTGTTCTTCAGAGCACTAGTGATGACACTGGAGGGGTTTCCACCAGCCAAAGAAGGTTTACTTACAACACCATCATTCTAATCCTTTTCTACAACATGCTAACTAATAAACTGCCCTTTTATTAGTTGTTTTGGGGTAGCTAAGTGACCTGGCCTCCACCTCAGAAGCTCATAAAAGACATAGCAAAGAAAATACTGTCAGATATTACAATCCCTTAACTCAGTGGAAGTTTTCTTTGTTCTTCAGGTAACTCTCTAACCTTGAAGCCAGAACAGTTCTGAGATGTATTTAGAAGTTCAGAGCAGTCATGTAATCAAGGTGCCTTGTTACCACCTCTGAAATGGAGCACTTCAGATCTGGGCTCCTGAGGGCAGCTACAGAGATATTAGCTCATACTGTTCAGGGGGGTCTATTTTTCCCTGCCTTTCCTTGTACACTGCAATTTTCTGTTCTTGGTTTCTTAAGCTAATTCTTGTTGGTGTGCAATTCAACTGTGAAGACACACATTATGCCTCAAACAGTTCTGCAACTCTGTTTAAATTGAAGTTAAAGCATGATTCTCCTAATTAAAGCTTTTAAACACTTAAATCAAATCCTAGTTTAGGGATTTAATTTTCTGTTTTCCATTCATTCATCAAAATGTGGTTTCTAAACATGTTTATAAAAGTCTCTTAGAGATTGTGTCTTTTGAGGCTTTGGCATTGGGGCCCAATTTACTTATGCACTTTGAAACAGAGGACAGTACGTGTTTAAGACTGCTTTTAAAAACCTGCTTTATAAGACTAAGCCTTTTAAAATTTTATTGGTGTCTACGTTTTATATTAATTGTGTGGTATGTCCCCAGGTATTTTCACAAAGGACATTTTAGAAAGGTAAATTCAGCTGGATAGATGAATTTCTCTGCAGAGGTTTATTAACATTTTTGTCAATTTATCCCATTAAATACAGCAGCATCCCTAGGTGGTGATGAACTGCAGTAGCAGCACAGGCTTCACACAATGATAGCAAACCAATTCCAATACTTTTTTCAGTACTATGCTCATAGCACAAGTGAAACACGAATCTGTACAAGTATGACTAGGTAGGTAAAAATACATAGACAGAAACCCAAATATGTATTTATGAACATTCGTTTAAAGCAAACCTACCTCATTATGTGCTCAAACTTCAGCAACCCTCTAGAACAAGGAATTAAGAAGAATTAAAGTATTAACAACAATATTCCCCCCAGTAAAGCAAACGCACCAGAAATGTGTGTAAGTGTGTGTAAGCTGACAAATGAGGCATTTGTATCAGAAACTTAACACTGAAGTCTCACTTTCAGTGAGATGGATAAGTCATACAACCTATCCACACTCCAGTGCCCACAGATCCCAGTGAAATCGTTCCTATTGATTTCTGTTGGCAGTGCACCAGGTGCAATAACCTATCAAAAAAATCTTGAAATTCATAGAAATCATAGAAATCATAGAATCATAGAAAGTTTTGGGTCGGAAGGGACCCCTAGAGGTCGTCTAGTCCAACCCCCCCCACAGCGAGCAGGGACACTGCTAACTAGATCAGGTTGCTCAGAGCCCTGTCCAACCTGGTCTTGAATGTTTCCGGGGTTGGGTCATCCACTACCTCTCTGGGCAACCTGTTCCATGGTTCTCCATCCTCACTGTAAAGAATTTCTTCCTTATATCTAGCCTAAATCTACCCTGTTTCAGTTTAAAACCATTACCCCTCGTCCTGTCACTGCTGACTCTACTAAAAAGATTGTCCCCATCTTTCCTATAGGCTCCCTTTAAGTACTGAAAGGCTGCAATCAGGTCTCCCCGCAGCCTTCTCTTCTCCAGGCTGAACAAGCCCAACTCTCTCAGTCTGTCCTCATAGGACAGGTGCTCCATCCCTCGGATTATATTTGTAGCCCTCCTTTGGACCCGCTCCAACAGTTCCATGTCTTTCTTGTGCTGAGGGCTCCAGAGCTGAACTCAGTACTCCAGGTGAGGTCTCACCAGAGCAGAGTAGAGGGGCAGAATCACCTCTCTCAACCTGCTGGCCATGCTTCTCTTGATGCAGCCCAGGACACGGCTGGCCCTCTGGGCTGCCAGCGCACATTGCTGGCTCATGTCCTGCCTTTCATCTATATTTCGATTTTAGTTACTAAATATTTACATCACAGTGCTTATGAGCAGATTACATTTCTTTACAGGGACTATTCAGCAAACAGCTTCAAACACTCAATTAATTTGAGAAACTGCAATTTATCTATTTTCAGATATATCTCAAAAAATGACAAAAATCGCTGAATAAATTATTCATCGCAAACTATTCCCTCCTGTGACAGTGGCTCCCTATCTCTCACAACACAAGGTATTTATTTTTACTGCATTACTGCTTTTCTTTCCTATAACAAAAAAAAAAGTGCTTGTAAGATTTAAGAAATACTGTGAGTGCTACATTAAAGAATATATATTAAACTTGTATAAAAACTTTTTGAAATTTGAGTAAAGTATAACAGAATAAGGATAATGGAAAGAAATTAAGTAAGGAAAATGATTTAAAGTATTCTGTAAAAGCAAACTGATTATAATAGTAAATGTTATCCCAAAAGAAATGATAGAAGTTTCAATGATGAGGTCATTCATAGGCAAAGAATGGGAAATATATCTGAAAACAGGCTATAGGGGGGGAAAAATTTGCCCATGATGTGGAACAAAGAAGTAAATTGAACGCAGCTTCTCTCCATATTACCACCTGTAATTAGTGAATTATATCTACTTACCTACCTCTATACAGCAAAAAGTAATTTTACTTTTTGTACTTAATATACTATGAGGTTTGTAAGTGCTCTGTATCTCCTAACAGACCTATGTCTGCTTTGCATATCATCATGCTTTCCAACAAACTGTGGACTAAGTTAGTCTTTCAGACACTGTTTCATGTTTGTTTCTTTGTTTTCTTCAAACAATGATGGATAAAGCAGAAACAGGGATGGCTAGTGATGAATACTATAAAATGCAGAAATGAGGCTGCTGAATACTGAAGCATGTTGAATATTCACTATTCCCTTTGAAAATATGAATCCACCCCTGCTCAGAAATACTAATGTGGCAAAGGATGGGGGTTTTTTTTCTTGTTTTGGTGTTTTTTCAAGGCTTCAAGAGAACACAGAAAAAGACAACTTATTTTTCTAATTGTAAATTGGCTTTACCATCAGTGGGAAAAATCCACTTTCAGTTTCTGAACATAAAAAGACTTGGTTCAACTTATTTTTTCCTTTCCTGAGAATAATACGAGTCATTAAAGTATGCATCTTTTTTTTCCTTCAGAACAGAATAGTTTCCTCCCAGACTGAACCTTATCCATAGTTTCCCAGTACACTGAGTTGTCATATAAGTGAGTGCTCACTTGTATTTATCTTTCTTTTTCCTAGTTACAAAATAAATATTAGTTGCTGAAAAGTACTTGCTAGGGTTTTTCATTATCAGTTCAGAACTATCACTAATAAGAAATAACCAAATCTATGTGGCTGTCATTTAAAAGACTATTTCTCTTTAAATGACTCTTCAGGGACTAAAAGTCCACAGTTTCATGAACTTTCATCAAAATACCTTTTGCGTCTTAACACCAATCCTGGCATTATCATAGAATCATAGAATCATTCAGGCTGGAAAAGACCTCAAAGATAAAGTCCGACCATTATTTATTTCTTTTCTTTTTTTACTTTTAATTTTTAACAATTATTTTGAAAATACACAATATTTCATGCAATTGTTATTGTAACACAAACAGAAGTGAGACATAGAATATGCCAATGTGCATTACAGGTGCTTCAAGTCACAAGTTTCAGAACTGTATCACTACAGAATTGTTACACAGGCTTGGAAAGTCAGCATTTGAGTGTTTTTATGTATCATCTCTGCATTTCTAGTATTACACACTCATTTAGAAACTTCCTAGCAGTGGACAGAGAATATGATAATTTTTTCTCTCATTCTCTCACATAAAATGTCACTGAACAAGTTATCCAGGGCCCCAAGGAATAATAAATTTAGAATATTTTTAAATGTTTGGATTTAAAAAAAAAATCATTCTTGGCTTTAGTGAAGTGTGGTTTTTGTGCTTGCCCATTTAAGGACTCCTTTTTACAGATTAGACATGCAGCAAATACTAATTCCCTTGGATACAATTGAAGTAAGGAAGCTACATTGCACTGCATTAGTTATTACTTTCTGTTCCCTTGGAAGGTCCTGGATATGCAACTCAGTTCAAATATTTAGGTTTATTCACTCATATAGTACAATAAACACTTCCTTTTTGGAAATCAGAGTACAATAAGCAGTCCCATTTTGGAAATCAGGTGAACATTGAATAAAACCTCACAAAGTGTTAATAAATTCTAACTAACTTTTTTTTTTAATTTATTTTAAGACTGCATCCAGAGATCAAGACTATCAGTAAATGAGCTCTGGATAAATTCCTGTAAGTTTCTGACCTGGAAAATTCTTAATTAGCTAATTGGACAGTAAATACAAGTCCTATTCATGAGATAAATAACATTTTACATTCAATATTGTTATTAAGAGAGTACTTTTTAATAAGCTATTATATTTTTACAGTAAGCCTTATGCCAGGATTACAATCAATACATTATGTCTGCATGAGGAAAAGCTTGCTTCCATAGAAAGCTAAGAGATTTTGAATATGGTCAATTAAAATTACATATTTTAACACAATGTATTTTAGTCCATGAATAATGTTTTTATTATACTTTGCACTCCTTTCCTCATTTCCACATGCTTATTTAAAGAAAATTATATACATAAATATTTTATTTGTACAAGTTTTGTGGATAAACTGCTCATAAAGTTCTCTGGGTAGTCATGAAAGAGAATGTAGTTCATAACAGCTGTTATTGGAGAAGAAATGTTTCATAAGACAGTTTCTTTATTGAAATATTTCCCACTATTGAATGCTTCATACAAATCCAGTCAAGTTTATCTGATACAGCTATCTCCTGTTTATTTTGGAACAAGAAGGGTCTCTTCACAATGTGGATTAAACATTAAAAACAAGAAGATGATTAATATTGCAGAGTGGAATGTAAGGACAGCAAGTCCTGAAAATAAAATAGATCAGATGCTCAGGAAAAAATTTAAGCTCAGAGGACCACAGAGGACCCTTCATCCACCCTTTCCTTCTTCAGGCAACAGACTTCTTAATGTGTGGACTTGAAGAAAAAACTACCTATTCCAAGTGAGACAAAAACTCTGAGTAAAAAAGGGGAAAATAAACATTGTGTCTATTAAGCATTAATCAAAAAAATTTATTGGAAGCTATCACAAGAAAATATTGATTTTGCCTTGCCCAAAAATGATTGTTACTCTATTCTTTCTTTCCCTGTAAAGGCTTTCCTATAACTCTAAAGCTGACTACTTATAAATTAAAATGTAAATTTCAAGAAAAAATATTTTATCTCCCTTGTATTCTACCTGGGTGACACAAGAATCCATTTCTAAATATTTACTTTTTCCCTTTCCAGATTACAGTTCTCAGAAATATTGCATTTCAGAGACACCATGAACCACTTCACTGCATCTGAAGATGGATATTTAAGTACGTCACGTGAATAACACAGAAGATGCTGTTCCTCTCCACCTATGATAAATGGCATTTGATACTAACTCAGATGGCATTACTGAATCTAGACATCCAAAGACACACTTCCAGGTTCCTTCACTTCCTGTCTCACGTGAGGGAGAGATCGGAATAAAAAGAGTATTTATTGTAAACAGTTGATAACTAATAGAGCTAAGGAAATACTTGATGTAGAAAATCTCAGTGTTTGGAAATTTTCACAGTTGGAAAACAAAGTACAGAAGTTTCAAACAATGGATAATGTAATAGGAGCTGGAGGTGATAAGGAGGGATGTTTTTTTGTGGACAAACCACACTTTTTACACTTGCTTGATCTATTGATGCCAGCAGAATCATGTATATGCTTCAAGCATAGTAGTGCTTCCAGAAAATACACTTATAGTGAAGATATGGAAGCTGGAGAAAAAATTGTCACAATAGTAGGTCAACCAAATGAGGATATTGATGTCAAAGAAAAATGAAGCATTTTAGTCTCATTCACTCAACAGAGAATTCCACCAAAAATTCCTAGAACCTTTTGAATATAGTATAAAAAATACATGTATTTTTACCTTTCATTGAAGTTGAGGCGTGAGTTTTTGCTTTAAATTGTGAGCTATGATGTAGAATGAAGCACAAAGACTGTCACAAGCTATAGTACTCATCTTCCTCATTACTTCAGTGAATTAAAGTAATTCGTTTCTTTAAATGGATAGTACACAGCTAACTTGGAATCAAAACTACTATGTGTTTTCCTGTGTAGCCTCTGAGTATGGGGCTTAATTTTCAGTACTGTTGTGAGTGTGAAAGTCCTTTCGGGACACAGTAGGCTGCAGTAATACAGTATTTAATAGTTGATTCAGCTATATAATTAAATATTCATAAAGCATACATTTTGTGGCTTTTCCACAGCAATGGAGTACTGTTATAAATACTACATATCCTTCACTGCTGGGTGTCCAGAAATGCTGCTGTCTCTCCCACAACACAAAGCATTGCTGCTCATGTAGTTACATGCACAATGACTCCAAGCAAGGCCATTGAGGATACACTTCCTACTGTGACCCAGCTTAAAATTTGTGGTTTACACCTTAGTCCCAGCATCACTTGTTCTCCTCAAATGCTTACAGGAAGTTATGGTGCACAATCTATTCTCCCACATAGGGTCAGAAGTGTGCAAACATGTTCTCGTGCATTTGTATTAGTTTCTATTGGTGTATTTTGTGCAAAGAATGTGCTAACCCTTTCATATGTTTTCAACAGATTTGATGAGCTGCCCTGACACTTTACTGGTCCCCAAAATTGGGATTCCTTTCCTGTTTCCCTTTAGTCCTGGCTAATTTGTCTCTTGACTAACTAATTGTTTTGGTCTGGCCTGGATAAATGCCAGGTGCCCACCAAAACTGCTCCATCACTCCCTTCCTCAACTGGACAGGGGAGAGGAAATATGATGAAAGGCTCAAGGGTCAAGACAAGGAGAGGGAGAGGTCACTCACCAATCACCATCACAGACAAAACAGATTGAACTTGGGGAGAAAAGTGAGTTTAATTCATCACCAATCAAATCAAAGCAGGATAGTGAAAAATAAAACCAGATCTTAAAGCACCTTTCCCCACCCTTCCCTTCTTCCCGGGCTCAGCTTCACTCCCATTTCTCTACCTCCTCCCCTGCCTTGAGTGGCACAGGGGGACAGGGAATGGGGGTCGTGGTCAGTTGATCACACGTTGTCTCTGCTACTCCTTCCTCCTCAGGGGAAGGACTCCTCACATTCTTCCCCTGCTCCAGCGTGAGGTCCCTCTCACAGGAGACAGTTCTCCACAAAATTCTCCAGCATGGGTCCTTCCCATGGGCTGCAGCTCTTCATGAACTGCCCCAGCATGGGTCCCTTCCACAGGGTGCAGTCCATCAGGAGCAGGCTGCTCCAGTGTGGGTCTGCCACGGGGTCACCAGCCCTGCCAGCAAACCTGCTCCGGCCTGGGGTCCCCACAGGGTCACAGCTTTCTTCAGGCATCTACCTGCTCCGACGTGGGGTCCTTTCCATTGGCTGCAGGTGGATGTCTGCTCCACTGTGGACCTCCATGGGCTGCAGGGGGACAGCCTACCTCACCATGGTCTTCTCCATGGGCTGCAAGGGAAGAGTCTCTGCTCCAGTATATTGAGCACCTCCTCCCCCTCCTTCTTCACTGTCCTTGGTGTCTGAAGAGTTGTTTCTCTCACATCGTCTCACTGCTCTGTCCTCAGTGCCATTTCACCGCAGTATTTTTTTCTTCCCCTTCTTAAATATGTTATCACAGAGGCGCTACCACCATTGTTGATTGGCTTGGTCTTGGCCAGAGGTGTGTCCGTCTTAGAATCGGCTGGCACTGGCTTTATCAGACACGGGGAAAGCTTCTCGCAGCTTCTCACAGCAGCCACCCCTATAGCCTCCCTGCTACCAAAACCTTGCCACACAAATCCGTAACACTAACTTATCTGTAGTACCTCCAGCCACCAATGGAAACGAGAATGAATTTTACAGAAACAGATCAGAAGGCAAAAAGTAGATAATGGGCTTCTCACTTCATGAGAAAGGTGAAAAAGCCATCAACCCAGAAGTAGGAGAGGATAGGGAGAAAAGAGAGGAAGAGGAGGTATGGAAAAGCTCAGGGGCAGAGAATGGGAGCTAGTTAATCACATTAACTGGATTGCATGGACAGCTTAAAGACTAGTTTGTTTCATGTAGTCTCTTTCTCTGGTTATTTGAGGTTTCTTTTGATGAAGACTCTCCCTGCATCTCACCCTAGGAAAACTTGCCTTTGTCCAATGCCCACATCTCAACTCACCCTCACTTGCCTGCTTGTTGAGGGGTAAGCTAAATAAATAAATAAAACCCCCAAAATCTTTCTTTGGTTTTAAATTAGGGTTTTGCAGGTATCTGAAAATAAGCAGGGGGGGAACCACCCTGGGTAGACAAAAGATAGTGAATGTTAAGACTTTGCTGACAGCCAAGGCCATATGATTCAGTCAGTATCAGCAGCTTTTAATCTAGTTCTTTGAATGACCACCTGCTCCCAAAATACTCTGGCCACTTGTTTCTGCCCTCACATTGCCAATTGGCCCAAGAGTCATATAGCAGTGCAAACAGACTATCAGATAAGAGGAATCAACCCAGTCAAAAAGTTACCCAGAACATTGCTTTTAGCTGGATCAGTTCCCTGATACTGTTTACCTCCTGGCTACATAAGCGTTAGTCACATTTGTGCAGGGTGAAAAGAGGCAGAACAGCTAAAACCTTTTGTTGTATTTCCTCAAAAAGTCTATTTATCTTCCTAGATGCCCGGGCCTGTGTGTGCAGAGTAAACCTTCTATCACTCTGCGCAGTAAGTAGTTACTCTGCATGGCCGCTCAGGACTATAAAAGCCCATAATCAATACCCTTCATACACACTGCTGCAAACTGATCACATGTGTGAGGGCCAAAAGTTGAAAAGAGGGAAGGATGTAGGCTGTAAGGTAACATGCTATTCTGAAGTTATGGGAAGTATCTTCGGTGTTTATGTTGTTGGTCATCAGCAAACCACAACGGAAACAACCTAGTCAAACAAATATAATAATAAGTTGCTTTTTCAGATACTCCAGACCTCATATCAAATTTCATTTTGAGTTTCTTCAGTAGCTGTTTTATACCTGGGTGGGAGAGGTGTTGTGTTAGAAATTGTGTGTATTGAATGAAGAATCAAATAAAACTCTTATGTTTATATCATTTCCAGTCTGAATTAGTTGGGAAAAAACAAATCCCTCCTGCATAATCTCTTTGATCCATGCAAACAGAACACAAAACTGGAATAAAAGACAACCAAATCATGATTTTCCAGTCATCTATTGATAATATTTTATATTCATGTTGGAATAATTTTGAAAATAAATTGAGATTTTTGTATTCTAGTCTGACAAAAAGCCTTAAAATATATAACTTTTAACAGCAGTAGAATCTATTAGTTACAGTTAGTTTCTTCTTGTTTCCTGAACAAAAAGATTTCCACTTACTCAGGAAATAAATGTCAACAAATATTCCATAAAACTACAGCTCATGGAAGTATCATAAGTTCTTCACAGAACAGATACATGACTGCAAACTGATCACTCAACTTGACATTTTATTGCAAAAATATATTGCAGTTCTGCTGTATCATAGATGGTCTTATAAATATCCAGATGCCCCCATTAGTTTCTGTAGTTTTTCACCAGCTGGAAAATGTTGGAAATGGTCATAGCAGCATAAGCTCTCGTACCACAAAACTAAATCAAGCTGATAATGCTATAACAGTTCTGCAAGTTCTTAGCAGAAATTTTGGTAAATACTTGTGCAACATGTATCACACTTCTGCATGTGTGTGTGTAGCAAGCTTCTAGCTAAGAATTGTCATTTGATCTTACATAAAGAAGTGCAGAAGAAAATTTGAAATTGAGCTACATTGTACAGTGTATCAAACAAGCACAGTCTAAAACAGTTTCCTTGTGCTGTTACTGTAGACCCCTGTTGTAATGCCACTGCTTTTAGAGTACCTAGTTACATATTTTGTGAAGACAGAAAACCACATCCTTGCAGCAACTGGGTTGGATCATTAAGCCATGACTCTTTTCTCCGTATTCCATCCATGAAATAGTCTGGTTTATAGTCTCCTTACACTCAGAAGAAAAAAAGTGAGACACTACCTTAAAGTAACTAGAAAATTAGCACACCAGGACAGGGTGTTTGATAAGGGCATATATATACAGCAAATGGAAAAGGAACTTCTGGCGTATGGTGTGAAGAATTCTGTGAAAATCATGGTGCTAGGCAGTGATTACCAGAATGGTGGTTAAAACCAATTAAGGCTACTGTTTGGCATATAATTACCCTGATCATTATCACTGTAATTGGGAATTTTGAAATTTTAAAAGGAGTATGATTTGGAGTACAGATGGTTTTGAATCTTTTAAATAATTATTCACTGATAAGGGACAAGTTGGTGAAACAATCTTCTCTGCTACTGTTAAGCATCCATCTATAAAGTGAAACAGAGTTGTATTTACTGATTTCCAAAAAATGAGGTCTTAGTAGAGTTAAAAAAAAGAGCACAAAATACAGACTAATCCTGTGCTTTTGACCACCAAATCTTTAGAATTTTAATCCACTGAGTAACTACTAGTCTTTTAAATGAAAAGAATTAATTCTTCTGTCAGCAAGATATGCCCTAACTCTTTCCTTCTAATAGAAACTCCAAGTATATTAATTCCATTTCACCTGGGAAGGAGTGAAAAAAAAAGATTGTTCCTTTCTGGTGCAGCAGCATCAAAATCTGACCTTTGCAATTCCTTGCAGAATTCTGCCAGAGAGCTGCAAAAGAAATAAGAAATTGCCCTCAGCATTGTACTGCTCACGTTTCACAAACACTTCAGAAAACTGGATATAGTTTTCTCATGGGTGTACCTTCAGCTCATTACAAACAGCAAACTGTGAGGACTGCTCACAAAGCAAAGTGAGTAAATTAATTACATGACAAGTGTTAATATCTTATTTAAAATGAGTAATCCCCAAATATAAATTAAAAGTTTTCCTAAATGTTGGAGACTGTTTGTATCTTAAAGGACAAAAAAAGCAGCAGAAACTTATGTGAGAGTAAACACGTGAATTTTTTTCCCCCTTTAAAACATTTTATGGGATTAAAACTATTCAAGATTCTTCAAGCTGAGGGCTTCAGAGATGAAAATCATATCCTCATATGAATAAGAAGTTTCCATGGGAGCTTTTTATTCCCATGAATAAACAATTCTGTCATTGTGACAAAAAAAGTCATTCCTAGTGCCGTATTTCGATACGTTGCTAATCTAGAGAAAGGTACCTCAGTTTTAAGTTTAGGAATCACATGGAGGGAAAAAATTAATTTTCCTCAGCCTGTTTGAAGACTCAGATCAAACTTAGTTCAATCTTATTGAATCCTGAAATGATTAAATAGCACCAAAATGGAATCTTTCTTATGTCTTTATGTTTTGCAACAGTATTGTGATCATCAACAAAATATAAGGTCTGTTTTACTGGCTCTTTCACCTAATAGACACTTTAATAATCAGAAAAGACACTGCCTGCAATTTGCAAACTAAAAATTTCTATAACCTGCTCAGTATTGCTCTTCCATCTACAAGAGCTGACATTCCCATCAGCATACACAAAATGCAATGTTTTAGCCCTAGGAAGGGAGAGTGGGATTGAGTTGTTCCTGCTACAGGAGATTGAGTAGGTGGATGAGTGAAAAGAGTGATGCCAGAGAGAAACCTACATTATCTGTCTTTTTTGCTTGTGTTGATGCTCTAAAGAGTCACTTGACTCGCAGTCACCATTTCTGCACTGCAACTCATCCTGCAGAAGCATCAGCAAACTTGGTTTTTTATGACGTGGATGGCAGGTCTCTTGCTGAAGATAAGAGGCTGTTGAAATGTCTAAGAATCAAGCAAAATGTAGATAGCCATACAGTGCAGGAAAGAAATGGATGTGTGACAAAATTTTAAATAAAAGAAAATCTGGTTGAACCAAAATCAAATTTGTATTTTGGTGAATATATTTTAATACTAATCAAAAAATCCTGTGATTAGATTGAGTGGTTTTTTGTAACTTTTGTTAAAAACAAGTGAATAAAAGTCATAGAGATTAAGAATCTGGTTCTGAATGCAATTGCAACCAACTTTCTAAATTATGTATATTTATTTTAGATATAGTATAAATGAACATTTAAGTTTCTGCTCCAAAAAAACATGTCTTCAGCAATCTGGAAATTATTGTTTTATTTCAGTTCTATAAGTGTTTATTTTTAAGCATTGTGGCATATGAAGGTTTTTTATTCTTAGTATTAATTTTACTTTTCACTTAAATTGTAGTGTACTGCAATTTACTTATTTTATTATAGTATGAGGACTAACCATTTCTGTACAAAAATCAGACTGCAGACCCATCTAGTACAGTATCATCTCTCTGAAAAATTTTAGTGCTTATCTTTCCTAAATGTTGTATCAAATTGATCCAATTATATATATTCTATGATGAGGTATTTAGTGTTGAATTCTTTAACTTTCCATTTCATAGGATAAATTTTATGTTGACCTTGGGTGGCAGATCCTTGATAAACTGTCTGTCATTTTTTACAGTTATAATACTCTCTTCTTCTCCTCTTTATGTAAGAAATATGCTTGTCATCTTTATGCCTTTGTCCTTTTTAAAGTAATTAATCCAAATAATTTGAAAACCTCTTTTCTTATAAAAAGCTTTGATTATATTTTTTTATTCTCAGCATCTTTCTTATTGCCTGTCCCTAAACTTGTCTCTTTTTGCAGTACCCTTTTCAAAGTTGGTAACCCATATTGCAAGCAGGAATCAAAATGAGTCTTGCATCGCTGATTTACATAAAGAAGTTTACAGAGTATTTGTTCACATCAGAAAGGAAAAAAATCAGTGCAAACACAGTTAAAAAAATCATTTTACAAGTCAATTTCATAGATGTTTTTCAGCACTTTGTGGGTGTCAGGAGGATGGGGCCAGACTCTTCTCAGTGGTGCCCAGCAACAGGACAAGGGGCAATGGGCACAAATTGAAGCACAGGAAGTTCCATCTGAACATGAGGAAGAACTTCTTCCCTCTGAGGGTGACGGAGCACTGGAACAGGCTGCCCAGGGAGGTTGTGGAGTCTCCTTCTCTGGAGATATTCAAGACCCGCCTGGATAAGGTCCTGTGCAGCCTGCTGTAGGTGACCCTGCTTCGGCAGGAGGGTTGGACTAGATGACCCACAGAGATCCCTTCCAACCCCGACCATTCTGTGATTCTGCGACTAGCACAGCTCTCTGGCTGAGAGCTTCCACCTCCTTTGTCATTTTATAATTATATGAAAAAGGCATTATCTCTCAGCACAGGTAAAGTAGAGCAACAATCCCTCTGTTATTGAACAACACTACTGTATGTGAAGTGGTGTGTAATACTCAGCTGATGCACTGACATAAATCTCAAATATACAGTTTAAAACCGGCATTGGTTAGAAAGCACCTACATTGCCTGTACTGAAAGGTTAAGTTCACAAATTTAGAGGGTTTTTTAACATTTTGGGATAACTAAACATTCAGTTAAGATATCTTCCTTCCATATACATTTCTAATGAAGAAAAAAATTGTTTGCTAAAATATTTGTGGAATCAAAACCCAAAAAAAGATGTAACTCCAGGACCACATAATGATTTCAGCGGTGACCTCTCATATAGTATCAACTGGATATCAAATACCCACTTTTTCGCTCATAAATTGGAAATTTTCAGCTCTAATTAAATTTGCCCTCTTCCTCACTAGGAATTGATATATCCCACAGTGTTTTCACAAGAAACTCTTTCACTTTATCTCTCCATTTGAAGACAATGTATCACTAAGTTCACAGCATCCCACTTCCCAGACAACATTAGCATATCCTATTAGAGTAGTCAATTCTGACAAAAACCCCAAACCTGTGAATAAACCTCCCTGTGGTATTTGAGGGTGTTAAAATGGACTTCATTTCTAAACTGCTGGATTAGGTTTAATTTTATACCCAGTAAATAGAGAAGAGGAAAACCACTGTCCTCTTTTCTCATTGCATAAGAATCGTTAGTGCTTGTGGGTGCCATAAGTACTTCTATATGAGCATTGAAACTGTTGAAGAAACTGTCTGAGAGAGTTCTCAGTCTTGCAGCCCATCCAGGGACTGATGGAAAGTGGTAGCACATTGTCTTTCTTCCTGTCCATTCTGTAACACATATCTGGTGAGTAACTGTGACCGAAAAAATCTCTGCTTGCATTCCACTACACCTCTGCTTTCCCATTTTATGTGTGTGTGTATGTGTATATATAGATCATATATATCACATACATATATGTGTATATATAATATATATAGACATATATATATAGTGTATCCATATATATATTCTGATGAAAATGTTCTGAGACAAGTATGTTCCATTAAGTGGTTTTGCAGTGCTAACTCCATCTTAGTTGAAACCTGTAATATATAAGATGTATTCATAAACATATTGAATATAAGATTATATTGCCACATGTATCAATAGTATATATGTTTTTAAGAGTATATAGATTTATGTAGTTCATATTGGATGTAGCTTTATATTATTCATAGTCAACAAATCTGGCACAGGTTACCTTCTTCAACTGAGACCCGATAATTCAGAGTCCAGTACTGTGTAACAGTTTGTGTATAACTACTCCTAATTCCAGCAGAAGATACCGCTATAGAGGATAGCAGAGGGAGCATCAGGCAGTTGCTATGCTCCTTCAGTATTTGGTTTATTTGCCATCCAGACAATCAATGTCTGCAGGTGTGGCAATTTCATTTTAAAGGATTTTGTGTGCAATCTTCTTTTTGTTAATTTGTTATAACTCTTTAATGCTCATCAACTGTTTAATGCTTATCAGTGGTCATGTAGGCAAAGATAGGACAACATGAGATTTGGAGGCAGGGGCAGTGGACTGTGACAAAGCTCTAAGCAGGCCACATGTGAACTAGAAATAAGAAATCACATAACTGTTGCTAATGCAACTTTGATCCATACATAATAAACTTTGCTAGGTGTGTTAGTCTGGGATTCAGACACAAATATGGCTTCTAGTTTGGAGTTGGTTTGTGCCCGGACAGAGAAAACTAAAAACTACTTTATAGACATTTTTAGGGGTCCAAAAAAAGGTAAAATTGTCAGAGTTAAGGTCAATTAGATCAATTTTTGAAGACATTTATTTTTAAAACCGAAATATTCCCAGATTACAAGCTGCTAAAATTGATATATCACACTATATACTATCAATCTATAAACAAAAACAAATTAAATGCAATGGCACCAAATCAGTTCACAAAAATTCTGTAATAAAAACAGGCAGATAAGGCATTTCATTAACAGAGGAGGCCTCTGAAGATAAACAATTCTGGGAAGACTAGAGGAATTGTTCTTTTTTTATTACAGATATTATCCACAATTTTCTTGAAAGTGATGTGATGTCTTTAAGAAGTGAGTGGGCAAAATACAGGGTACAAAAATGGTGGGTTTTATATCCTCCAATTTGTAGTAAGACAGTAACATAATTTCAAGGACATTCTCTGTCTTCGCAGCAAGACGACTGTAACATAATGTAGTCTTCATCACTGCAGAATCTGTCCTCAATCTAGTTATACTCAGTTTCATTATTAAAGATGTCATGTAAATACATAGACAAGTTCAGTTCCAAGAACAGTAGACAGAGGCAACAGTATACTTCATAAGAAAACATGATTCCAGGTGACTATTAATATAATTTTATGTTTTGTCTTATATTTTTAACTGTGTTAATTCAATGTAGATGTTTGAATATATTTCTGTATCATGGTCATAACTCCTACGGTTCTTCTCTCCTTCAGGAGCCTTATGTTTAGAAAAAGTCTATTTTTTTTCTAAGATAACAAAAATCTTCAACTGCACATAGCAATCAGGCGTAATGTCTCTGGTCTATCTTCCAAACATGATCTCTGGGCATCTCTGATGATTTAGTTGTAACAGATTTTTAAATATAATTTTAATGGATTGTTGATACACTTTTATTTTTAGTTATTAGCTAGTTGCTTTCTCCATGTACTCCACGGTACAATCACTGTGTGTCTGTCAAGCTTCCCACCCTTGGTAAAACACTGGAATTTCTAGGAAGATAACACCAGAAGCTTCATTGTAGTTATTTTTCTATCCTTACCAACATAGAAAAAAACCCTACTTTCCGTACATTTCCAGAGGAATGTTGAGGCCAGTGAGTCAGTCATAACTATAAAAATTTTAGACAACAGAGAAGAGCTGAGAAACAGCCAAATAATCATTTTGAGGTATAATTTTTCTGCAAAATTTGGACACCAGTTAATGATGCCAGTTCAAAAAAAATAAAAAGCTGATATCATTGTAATTAACAAAAAAACTTCCTCAGGATAGCTATGTTACTGTTAGAACATCTGTCAAACAACGCGTCTTGTCAGTGGGTTCAGCGGGTTCTCACTTCCTGGGCATTTTTCCAGCTTTCCTGGGGAATGTCTGCCTCTACTGTCATGGATTTTATTTTTAACTCTTGTTTCTCTGTATGATCCCATCTTTCTGAGAGTTTGTCTGTGAGTTCTCAAGTATAAGGACACATATATGAACATTCCTCTTTTCCTGCATATGTTAGCAGGAATACTCAATAGTCCCATTCTTCCTATTCCTTGTGATCTGGAGAGTTCAGAAAGCATATTTCTGCTTTCTCCAAAAACTGTGTGTATATTGCAGATATGTCATGAAAGGCAATACCTGTGAGAATGTCCACTTTTTTCTGTAAAAAATTCAGAATAAATTGTCATTCCTGAAAAAGAAATCTGTCTGGATAATAATTAAATTGCTAACTGTCTCGGATAGCAGATGTATGTGAAATCCAACTAGCAAAATAAGACTTAAATTCTACTGAAGACTTTTTGGTAATATAGCAGTACCAATTTAACATTTTTTAGATATCTGCTATTCCATGTTTATTTTTTACAAAGTTTAATTGCAAAAATTAAAAATAATTTTTACTGAAAAGAAACCTAGCGTATGACCATGTGTGCAAGCAATCTGAAATAAAAACTATGAAATCAACCAATACATTCACACAAAAACTCAGAGTTCTAAGTTTCTGTGTGGTGAAACCATCAATTCCTGTCTAAGTGAAACAGGAAAGAAAATAGGACCTAGTCCTATGCAGAGAATCAGAAGTTGAATAGGTTATCAGTTTTTAAGCAGCTAGCCAAAGTATTAGAATCTATGTCAGAATTCTTTCCTGAAACTTCAGATCAGTGGACTCAAGAACTGAATTATTTTCTTACAGTAAGATAAATTAGAGGATACATGCCCGGGACATTTTTGTCTTAATTTAATATACTGATAAATGCAATAATCTAAATTGCCTACTAATCCAATTTATTAATATGCATGTTGAACAGGGTTATTAGACGGAAAAAAAACCTTCAGTATCTGTTTCACAATTATACACCACAAAGACTGAGAAGAGTGATTCATTTGTCTTCAGACAGAGGATAGTATTTCCCTTTCTCTTCTAACAAGTATGTCTCCACCTCACTGATTTCTGTGATTTAACCAAGATTAAATGATCTGCCTAAGACCATAAAAAAGATTTCTGGAGGACAGCCCACGTCTTGCAACTCCACCTTTCCTGTTCTTATCAGAAACCAGCCTTCTGCTCCTTATCTGGATATAGCCGAATCTCCTCAGGAGTTCAACTTGGCTTAGCAAAGTCTGGACTGAAGACTGGTTTGGCGATGCTTTCATTCAAACCACACTCACTTTCAACGGCACATTCAGCTGAACGCTTTTTCATGATACAGAAGTTCCACTTCAATGACAGCATCAGTTACATTTACCCTTTAATTACTAATCTACCAGCCAGCAGATAGCATGTGTTCCTTCTGTAGCCTCCCATTTCATACATTAATTCTAGTGAGGTGATAGCTTCTGCGTCTTTTAGTCTATCTACTGCTTTTGATGCTGATTTCTTCTTGCTAGCAGAATAGACTGTTGGCATATTTTGTAATCTAAGTGAAATGGCAGTAGACCAATATAACTGAACCATGATGAAACACTGGTTCAAAGACTGGAAGAAGGCTAGCATACATAAAGTGAAAGCCTTCTGACAAATACACAAAGCAATAATTAGCTGTCTCTCTCTGACTAGCTATAATTAGCAGAAGCAGAGCTAATGATTATGTCATGCTGGTGATCTTTTGTTTCAGCATTTAGAAACACGCACAAAAGCTTCTCAGCCGACAGCATGTTTAAAGAGCCCCTCCTCCACCCCTTATTACCTTATGCTGTCATAGATTGTCATAACTCAAGAGAACAGCTTCATGGCATCTACACCACATATTTTAAATAATACGTCAAAGCAAGGTTTTCATTTGCAGCCATTATTCTGTGCTTCTGAGTGGATGAGTTGTAGCTCTGTTTTCTTATTAATTTAAGACATCAATAGCCATCTTAGGCAGCAAGGAATATGAGAGAAGGGAATAGTGAAAGGAAAGATGTCTCATGTAAAGAATTATTAAGGTACAAAATACAAAACATGACAGAAGTACTGCTATAGAATCTACAAATAGAAAGGAAGACTCTTGTTACCTGCTGACAACACAAGTTACGTCTTTCCTGTCTGGGTAACAAATGCAACATGCAGGGAATGCAAGATCGTCAATAGTTTTCACGTGATTTCCTGGAGTGAGAAGGATGTAATACAGCATGAAATAAACAAAGAAAATAAAATACCATCCATTGAAACTGTAGCCATGAGTTATAAAAGGAAAATTTTCTTCCACAAATAATTCCAAAAACATATTAAAAAAATAATTACAGGAAAGTATCCATTAACTTTGAGCAGTTTTTTCAAATGCAAAATACATTAGCAAGATTGTAGCATCTTCCTTCTCTCTACTTTGTTTTCAAGCTGAAATTGAAAACTAAGAAATACTTAATATCTGAGAAAAAAATTATATTTTTATTCCATTGGAGATAAATACTCTTCATGAGTTTTTATTAGTAACACTGGGTATAGATCCTCTCAACAGATGAAGTTCTCAAAAGCAATAATCTCTGAAGAACACAAGACTGTCTCAATTTCAAAAGCACTCCAGTGGCTCAGATTTAAAAATGTTGTCTTTCTTCTCTAATAGAGAAGCACAAAAGAAAAGAAAAATTCAAAGTGTTTTCAATTTTTTTTTTAAATAATTTCTTAAGGAGGATATTTTTCTTCTTGAAACTAGGGTATTTTTCTGCCTTTCACAAGACTGAGGGATGCTGAAGAAAGTGGGAATAGGTTCAGGTTGGATCTGCCTTGAAAGGCATGGGTGGGCTCCAGACGAGCTCTTCTGACTGCTTCTCTTGAGAGAAGGACATGAGAAAGCAGGGCACTCCTAGGGCAATTGCTTGGATATCTACATTGCAGGCAGAGGGGACCTTGGTGAGGAAACCAGCTAAACAGGAAGTCTCAAAGAAGCCGAAGACATGAATCACATGGGAAATTCCACGGAAGAGCAGATTTCAGAAGGGCTGGTGAAGAAACCAAGGTGAGACAGTGAGGATGTGGTATTGACCCCACAAAGGGTCACAAGACTTGGAAATATTCTGGAAGGTAGTGTTGGTTCCTTCTCTTTGAGACACAGTAGCCTCTGATGGCAGATTAATACATTCCAATGCCATTCCTTACCATTGTTTCAAATTTCTCCGAAGACTGAAAAGAAATTCCCCCTATGGAATGGAGAGAGAGAGGTGGGGGGTGGAGGACAACAGAGAGAAGGAGAGAGAGAGATGGAGAAGGAGAAGGAAAGAGGGTGGGTACGTAAAGGTTTGTGACTCCATGACTCACCATCATCCTACACACAGAAAAAAAATAACAGAAAATACTTCAAGGATGGAAATATATTCACAGAAGAAATAATGTTTTAAGGCTCCTTAATCACAGTGGTTTTAAAATAAGTGCACTGAAGATGTGAATACATCCATAGAAACTGTTAGGAAGCTCCTTTGTCACAGTTACTAAGGTCTAATTCCACTGCAACTGTCACATTGTACATACGTACAATTTTAATTTCATCTCAGAACATGACACTGATGGTAAAAAATATTTTTAAATTATATACATTAATCTCAACAGAATAATGACATTTTCATTGAGTTTAGTATCCTACAAAACCTCAGAGACAAATAACAAGTAAGTTTTATAAAGGATGCTGATTTTCCAGATATAAAAGAGTTAGCTGAAAAGCAGATTGCGGGCAATTATGGGCATTTTATGACGTATGCGTTATTAGATGTAGCTCAGGCAGCAGACCTGAGGTTGCCTGTGTGGTGCAATTTGACTGGTGTGAAAGCTAATTTAGAACAGCGTTCTGAAAGTGTGGTTTCAATTTTAAAGCTCAACAGGGACATGGGGTGTTATTGGTTACTGTCCTGCCTACACAACATGAAGACAACTGTAAATAATTAAAATATTTCCAGAAAGCATCAGAAGACCACTGAGCACACTGCGGATCCCTTGAAACTTATAGAGCTTCAAAATATAAAATCTGTAGAAAACAGTATGATGTTTAACAATGGCATATATTAAAAGAGAAAAGACAAAAGAGAAAAAAGAGAAGCCACACCTGTAGTTGTGTCTTTGAATTCTATTTTAGAGCAGGAAGATAAATTTGATTAAATTACCACTTTATGGTTGAAGTTCGTAGATTTGTAGAGTGCAAGGAGTGCAAAGCTTGAATATTTTTTCATGGTAACGCTTCTTGAGCTTATAATGTTCACATGAATTGCTATTTCAGTCTCTAGTATACCTCCATCAATCTTACAGTTATCTGTCTTTCTCTGAGTTTTATACATTAGAGTTCTTCAGCACACAGTATCTAATGCATATACATTTCCTCATTACATGGTGAAATTTGTACAGCTGTATGTAGAAAAAGCTTTTAAATAATGAAGTACTTATGAATGAACACATCAAACCCACTTTAATTTCAAATTCTTTTTAGGTATGTTAAATTTTTCATATGCTTCAACGTATTTGTGCAAAAGCAAACGGATTGCATTTGTGTGGAAAAGAAGAGCAAAGACATTTCCTGGTAAAGTTCATTAAGAAGTCTAAATAAAAATTATGTCTTGCAGATTGTTTTAGTAACTGTCTATGTGAACACTGGAATAAAGCGTAATTTTTCTTTGAGAGACTGAAGATTCTCTTTCACTGTACTGCAAGTTAGCTACTTTCCCGAAATACAAGGTTGTCGTCCAGTTATGTGCTTGATTCATTACTTTAGCTCTTTAATTTATTCAAATATGAGGAATTAAGAAAGTTAATTTAAAGTGAGGTGACAGATCACAATACTTCTTTATGAAAATAAGGCATATACAATATAATATAAGCACAGAAAGGCAGAACTTTGGAAAAAAAGCTGTATCTATAGACAACATTAAAGGGAAAGAGCTGTAGGCACAGTAATTGCTGGAGGATAAAGACAATACTGTTAAACAGAATATCGATGGCAACATTTATTCACAAAGTGACTTATGTTACATCCTGTCATTGAACCTTAAAACTAGTTGACACTCAGTAGGTCTGTTCTTTCCAGTTCTAGTTTATTTGTGTGCTAAAGAATGACAAGTCCTAGACAATACATTATCTGACATTCTAAAAATGTTTAATTGCATAGGTCTATTTTCTTGTGCTCCAAAGGGGTCTGTGCACATTTGAAAGAAAGGGTTGTATCTTGAGTCGGTTAACATGAAATAAAATCTTAGTGAAGACAAGGCAGACAGTGAACTTAACAAGTTAGGACCAACTCAGTAAAGGCTTAAGTAAACCCATTCATGATCACTGAAAGCAGTTTCTAAACTCCCTGTTCCTGTAGTAGTCCTGAGTCAGGTAGCAAATCTCCCTATAAGTTACCTGGAAAGAATTAAGGGTCTGATAATAAAATTAATGACTGCTAGTACACAAAGCAGCTCAGTAGTAATACCCCAAGTCAGGAGGAATTAATGAACAGAGGTTGTATCTTAACACCTTCCCATCCTGAGTCTTCAGGCCATACATTTCCATTCAGATCAGTGGTAGGTCATACTCCAGTCTGGAATTCTTCATAAGGATGAAAGACATCTTCCTCTTAAAATGAAGCAGCAGGTCATTCTTCTCAAATTTAACAAGGAAAGGGGAGATCTAGACTCAGTTACTCGTGCAGCTAGGAAAGATTCAAGGCTACAGGAATGGACACACTACTATTTTAAATTCATTGGGGGAAACAGTCAGAAAAACTCCTAGTTAACACCTGCTGAATAAAATAATAGCAAAGATAGGTCCTGTTATCTAGGAAATGTCCTATACAGATAGATCCTCACAGGAGCATAGACATGAGATATTTCTGAATGTTTGTTTACTGGTGAATGTGTACACACACAAAAGATTTAAACAGATTTTTTTGAGAAACTTTTGTTCTTACTCCCTAGAAGGAAAGCTAAAATGGTTAAAACATAGTCAAGATAGGCCTTGACTGGCCAAAATGAAAATATCTGGATTCAGTGTAAGGCAATTCATCTAGTTCAGTTTATTCTTCCACCTGTATCCTGTACCATCACATAGAAAAGTTCCCTTAGCGCTATTCATTTCCACTCAGCCTTGTCCAATTTTTGTAGCTGCAAACTGGAAAACCTTGTTTGCTAGTCATACCAGAAATGAGGAGTTCCTGCTTTCTTGAAGGAAGCCTTTCCTCCAATATAGTTTCCATATCTCTTTAATATTGATCAGTTATCAATCTGCAATAGCAGACCTTATGGGACCTAGCCATTGTGCTTCCAAGCTTCTGAAAGGAAAAAAAAATAAAAATAAGGAAAGAGAGGGAAACAAACTGAACTAACTAGCATTGTTGACTAATCTACCACTGACATAAATGAAATTGCTACATTGACACCCATTACTGAACCTTGCACGCAGGTGCAAAGTAAGCAGAAATATTGAACCTTACCAGTCAGCATGCAGGAGGCACTGAACTTCTCCTACATCCTGCATTCCCTATAACCTATGAATTCAGTCATTTTTTTTTCTTAAACTTATGATACAGGTAAATATTTAACAAATTAAAAAAAAAATAAAGGTCACAATTATTAACAGGACCTGAGGATGGCCCAGGCAAAGCTTCCCCATTCCTGTTAGCAGTGCTTATAGGCAATGTGTATAACACCACTTCAGAATTACTGTATTGCAATGTCCTGAGCACATTAGCAAAGAAAGAATTGCTTAAAGGTATTTGGGAAGTATTGCAAACTTCTTAAATGTAGCTTTACATTTAGGAAACAGAAAATCAGAATAGCTGGAAGGGAAAGGTCTGATTTTTTCACATTGCATGATGGAAAAGATACTTTTGAACATTTGAGTTTTTGTATTGGTTTAACACTAGCTACAAGTTTACTGAATTAAGTATCCTACCTCTACAATATTGATTCTGTGTGATGCAGAAGAGCTTTTGGACAAGTTTAGACTTCTGCAATGACAATTATATTTCTTTGTATCTCAAAGGATCTTGGTAGCCATTTGACTTATCTAAGAAACAGAACTATATATGTGATTCTAAACAGTGTTGAAATTGAATAAAGCAGTGAGTATATCACTCAACAAACCACATTAATCTGTATTACAGTTAAAGCCTCACACTTTCATTTTGTATGTATCATCAGATACAATTGTTTAGGTCTAATATTAAAGCAGATATAATGAAGGATTTACAGA
This sequence comes from Opisthocomus hoazin, assembly GCF_030867145.1. Classification (NCBI taxonomy): domain Eukaryota; kingdom Metazoa; phylum Chordata; class Aves; order Opisthocomiformes; family Opisthocomidae; genus Opisthocomus; species Opisthocomus hoazin. The sequence goes on along the minus strand of NC_134416.1, from coordinate 65,899,964 downwards.
ATTCAAGGACTGAAATCTGTACTCAGGTTAATTGATATTGATTTGTAACTAACACTGCATTCAACAACATTGACATCACAAGGTGTCATAACATATATTAGTGAAATTATTCTGTCAGATCTAATGGTAACAGAAAATGTAGCATTCGGTTTGCCTAGAGAACATTTTCTACAAATATATAAAGCTATTGCTAGAGCCATTTTATAGTCCAGTCCTTTGGTAATCACACGATTATAGAGAAGAAAATATATAGGTGTGAGTTATTAGAAGAGTTTTCAGTCTGTTCAGTGGATCAAAAAATGGAAGCTTGGCTTGATTAGAGTGTACAGACACTTCCAGAAGGATAAATCTGTGGGTTCGAATGGCAGATCTAGCAGAGAAGCTTGATCAATGAACTTGATACGTTTAAGCCAGAAATAAGGTGCTAATTATGGACAGTGAGTGAGATAACCAACATTATGACGGACATGTGGGATTCTACCGATGATTTCAAACTACTTGCCTCTCTGGAAAGCAGGATCTAACTAAACACAAGGATTAGTCCCAGGAGTCTGTGATAGGTATGCCAACTCTGTTTTAAGAGTTTGTGCCTATTATCTGTCCTGGTGTAGTATGTTTTTTACTTTGAACAAGTGAACAAAAACAACTGGTTTGAAAACACTTCCTAGGCAAACAGGACTCAAAGTTTAGGCCAAATGGCATTCAAAAAACAGTTTGACAATATGTAGAACTCTGTGTGTCCACAATGCTAACTTTATTTTCAGTGTAACTGTCAAGAATGTCGGCTACATGCTTAGCTGAAAAAAATACCTTCCCATAAAAAGATTTTAGAAAAGTTGTAGCATTAAAGGTAGAAATAAAAATGTAAGTGAAATACCAGATTCTCCAAGAAAACGAAAAATATAGATCTATTTGGGTAAAGAGATTTGATGTTAATAAAAATGAAACATTTTCTTTTGATAATGAATTTCCTGTTAGATATTATTAAAAAAAAAAGACCTTATCTTTTGTTGGAAAAAAAAAAAGAAAATTAGAGGTGCTGTCTTCTGGAAAAAAGAAGATAATCACAGACAAAACCAAGACAGTGAAGTTATCCTTTTAATTATTCCCAGTTTTCTGGGAACAATCTCCTGAGAATTAAGTACATTGACACTGAAACAGGTCGTGGTGTCTCTATCTGGTGGGCTTCCTTATGGAAGAAATTGTGACAAAATATAACACAGGTTATGAGTTTAAAATTTCCTGGGTATGTAATGACTGGAGAAAACTCAAGATTCCACATTTCTGCATTTTTCTTGGAATCAAATGTCTAGGAATTTACCAAAGTGTAAGAGCACACAGTTCTACCTATCAAGATATTGAAGGAGATTAGAAAGCAGTAAGGGCTGTCCAGCATCACCAAAGTTGTCACTTCTTTTTCACTTCAACAGAAATGGCAGACTCATCTTGCGCAAAGTGAAATTGCCCTTCGACTGAGTGAGAACGTCCATTCTTGAGAAAAGCTACTGGAAAATTCCAGGAAAATAAGCCATCTGGAAAGGGCAGTTCCGTTCATGAACTTAGAAAAGACAACAAGAGAACATCAGTGGATATTCTAGCCTGTAATTTCTGCCCTCTGTTCTTTAAAGCATCGGTGCATCAGTGAAAGAGTGCTTAAGCTGGACATAGAGGAAATGTTTCCCCAACAGCCAAATGAGAACCTAGACATATGCTCCAATCCCATAAAAAGATGAGAACAGTAGAAGACTTAGAATCGTAGAATCATAGAATCATAGAATAGTTTGGGTTGGAAGAGACCTTTCAAGGTCTACTCCAATGCCCCTGTAATAAGCATGGACATCTACCACTAGATCAGGTTACTCAGAGCACCATCCAACCTGACTCAGAGTCCCATCAAACCTGACCTTGAATGTTTCTTGGGATGGGGCATCTACCACTTCTCTGCACAACCTGTTCCAGGGTTTCACCATCTTCACTGTAAAAAATTTCCTCCTTATATGTAGTCCAAATCTGTCCTTTTTCAGTTTAAAACCATTGCCCCCTCTCCTATCACAACAGGGCCTGCTAAAATATTTGTGCCCATCTTTCTTCTAACTCCCCATTAAGTACTGAAAGACTGCAATAAGGTGTCCCTGGAGCCTTCTCTTCTCCATGCTGAACAACTCCAGCTCTCTCAGACTTTCCTCATGAAAGCTGTGTTCCATCCTTCTAATCATTTTTGTGGCCCTCCTCTGGACCCACTCCAACAGGTCCACGTCATTCTGTGCTGAGGGGTCCAGCAGGTGGATGAGGTCTCACCAGAATGGTGTAGAGGGGAAGAAACACCTCCCTCGACTTGATGACCATGCTGCTTGCGATGCAGCCCAGGATACAGTTGGCATTCTGGGCTGAGAGGTCACTTTGCTGACTCGTGTCCAGGTTTTCATTCATCAGTACCCCCAAGTCATTCTCTGCAAGGCTGCTCTCAATCCCTTCATCCCGCAGCCTGTATTGATATCAGGGGTTGCCCCAACCCACATACAGGACCCTGCAGTTGGCCTTGTTGTACTTCATGAGACCCACTTCTCGAACTTGTCCAGGTCCCTTTGGATCGCATCCCATCGCTCAAGCAAGTCAACGACATCGCTCAGCTTGGTGTCGTCTGTAAATTTGGTGAGGGTGCACTCGATCCCACAGTCCATGTCATTGATGAAGATATTCAACAGTACTGGTCCCATTATGGACCCCTGAGGGACATCACCCACCACTGATCTCCATCAGGACATTGAGCCATTGACCACTACCCTCTGGATGCAACCGTCCAACCAATTCCTTATTCACGGAACAGTCCACCCATCAAATCCATATCTCTCAAATTTAGAGAGAAGGGTGTTGTGGAGGACCATATCAAAGACCTTGCAGAAGACCAGACAGATTACTTGTTGGTGAGGCATAAGATACATGATCCTTTTTGCAGCATAACAAGCTTTCAATGTGTTACAGGAGTTCTTTTTGTTTCAAGAGGTATCTGTTACTGTATAAATGTTTAAATATCTGCCAGAGGATGTTTTGTTGGTGTGGCCATTCTTCGTTCAGATTCTAACGACCGCACCAAAAGTTGTGTTGTGTCTGAGGAAGAGCTTCCTCAAAAGAAGTCTAGTTTGTGTACACTGAATCCACTTTCCAAACAACACAGTGTGTGAGAAGTGGAGACCATCAGGAGATTTGATTCAAAAGCACACTACTGCCCAAAACCAGGTTGTTGTTAGAAATAGCATATATGGTTTAGAATGTAAAGAGTGGAATGGGCACCATAGTACATCTCTATTTAATTTATCAATCAGGCAGTTGTCTTGATCAGAATATAGAAGGAAGACAAGCAAGGAAATTGGAGTAGGAGTAGGATAGAAGGAAAATGCGGACAATGTAGGAGGCTGACATTTGGAAGGCATAAAAAGTTAGGTTCTTTTCAGGAGTAATTTTTTATTACAAAAAGTAGTGTTACAATTAACACCATAAACTGTTAATTCTGTCACAAGGTGAAAAAGAAGTTCGCTATTACTGCAGTTCATGCCAGAATAAGAGGAGAAAGAACAGTTACCCTAGGATAACTCGAAATATTTAAATTGTACCCTATGGTACCTTTTACTTTATAGTGAATATGTACTCAACCATCCTCTAGTAACCTAAATAACTTACAATTATTAGGATAATCTAGTTTATCACTACTGGACTTTGATATTGATTTTGGTTATCAGTAAAGAGTCACATGTACAAAAGAAAATACCACGTATTCCTTTCTTTTATGAGGGAATATAAAGAATGATTTACATTTCATTTTTAATGTGGTCCATATTGAGTTAGTTTTAGAAAAGCGCTGCTGTGGTTTAAGCATTTGTCAGCTGCCCTTTAGGCTTACTCACTGAATTTCTTAAACAGAACTTAATCCCACTGAGGCACAGGATAAACTCAAAAAGCAAGTTAAGCTCAAGAAAAAAATGAACTTTCTTTTCAAATCAATTATATTGCATAACTGTCGACTTCGCTTTTCTTCAAACATTTTTTTCCAATATAAAACAGGAAAAACAAGTAATTTCTCCAAACCATGAAGAGAGAAGGAGGCATATGGAAATAAGTACTGAGAGTGATTAATACTCTATTTTTTATATTTTTGCTCTTCAGACACAATGATCGTAACACTATTTTAATACCAGCCAGATCACACCTAAGAGAAAAATCTCTGAGATTGATTATCTATTTACCATAAATAAAACTATATATTGATAATAAATAATTTTCACCAGCCTACAATAGGACTGAGCCTGACCAAAGGATCTTCTCCCTACAGCTCTCAAAGGAAATAATTAGATGCAAATCTGCTCTGCATTGGGATATTTCAGATTTACTTCAGCATTAAGAAAAAATATTCATGAGTGAAATTCCTTTTCTAGTAGTAATGGAGCAAGATGGATTTCTTGCACACTTGAGTTACTCCAAAATTACAAGTTTCCATATACAATATATTCCTTTCCTGCAGGAAAGTACCAAACTCAAAGCTCCAGATACGTGTATACAGTATTGAGAGTGACCAGTGTAATCCACAATCCTGAGATGCCTGTGAGACTGATGGACAAACTTAGAAACTTTTAGCCAGAATAAACTTCAGAATGTTGCACTTTATCTTCAGGCTATTTCTACTATACGGTTAATTTATCTTGGCTTCCATATAGGTTAACTAATTAGCAGATGTTCAGGTAGTAAAATATTCACACTTCCTAGGCATCAAATAAAATGCCTAGAAGTATACAATTAAACAATCGGAAAACCATGGAGAAAGGAGGGAGAACCTAAGGCTGTCAGCAGCAACTCAAAAGATTGAATAGCTCCAGAAAAAAAATGATCATTTGAAATAATCATTCTATGTTGAAAGTATGATATTTCCCATGAATTTAGGGTTAAGATGAAGAAGAGGGAGAAATTATGTGTTTCATTCCTCCTTCCTTGCAAAACATGTTAGCTTGACTACAAAGAAAACAGGGTATGTCATGTTGCTTTGGCAACACAAAACCAAAATGGACTCTTAGGAACCACAGTCTGTAACTGGACCTCATGTTGCTGGAATGTTGTTAGGTCAAAACTTTTCCAGGTCCTGGCAAATGGAGGGAACACAGTAGCAACAAAAGTGTGGTCAAACCATTGTTTTCTTCCTAAGTGAAGTAGAGGGGTCAGACTGCAAAATCTTACTCAAACATACGCTGACTGACAATGTGGTCCCTGCAGAACTGACACATCTGTCTTGTTGTTTCGAGTTCTCTGTGCTACTTGTACTGCTTATTGAAAGAACTGGACAGCAAAAAAACTTGGATCCCATGTCTTTATCTGCCACAACCATGAAAGCAAGCCTATTCTGCTGTTCTGTCAATGTGTCTGACACAGGAGATCAGATATCTGTGTTTGGTTATGTCCACAAAATGGGAAATGTGGGAAGCAGACAGGCATAGATCGCTGCAGGTAAAAGAGGAATGGTGTTTTCAGAAGTTATTTTATTGGTATAGAGGAAGACTAGAACATATAGAGGCAGGTGTGACTAGATGTAATAACAATAAAGGTACCCAGAATAGAAACTGTTTTGTGTTACCTTCAACAGGAGGTAGTGTTTCACAAAGATTTTCAGGCTCAGGATATTTACCAGGAGTTACAATGGAAAAGTAAACAAAAGATTATGAAACAAAATATTATCTAGGAAAGATAGCTGACAATCTGCTGTGCAAATAGCAGTAGGATTTTCTGAGTCTACCATAAAATTTTAAATAAATGGACTTTCCAAGCTTTAAGAAAGCATTAGAGTTTTTTGAAGCTGAAGGAGAATTTTAAGCTGTTTGCAAAGTACAATCTGAAAAGTCAACTGGGGATTTTAAAGGACATGGAGGAGCTGTTACCCCACTTGATCTGTGAGTATGTGCAGCTTAATATTAACTACAATGATACAAAATTCTGTAAAACTGACCATTTTCACCAGACAACACAAGGTAATCATAAGGGAAAAAGCAGACAAAAAAATGACGGTTTCTTCCCATCTGAGACAGATACAAAGAATGCAGAAGACTTGAGCTGGTATGCTGTGGACTGTCACAACAAACTGGGGTAATAAAAGACATCTGGAACAATTTCTACAGTACGTAAGGCTTTCAGAATGTGTGTTCTTCAGGATATTTGGAGGTTAATTTGTTTACGTAGAAAAGATTTTCTAGATGTTTTAGTTTAGTTGCAGTTATCTAGCATAGTATAAAACTTCCAAAAGCATCCTGAAACAACCACTACTCCCCGGATCACCTCTATTCAAATACAGCCTGCACAACAGGTTTTCATATGTCACCACTTATACATCTATTTATATCCAAATCTTAGATGGTATTTCAGAAACTTTCCTGTGTAGATAAGACCAAATCAAAATTCTCTGCAAATATATTTTGACAATGTAATTTTTCTCTTACTCGTTGCATAGAGTAGGATTGAATAAAAAGAAAAAGTAGATTTAAGTGTTCAAATTACAACTACATATGCCACAGGAAATTCTAACAGACCAGAATGCACTGTTGAGAGTTACCTGACTAACACAAAGATGCGGGGCTGAATCACTGTTCTTAGAATAGGACTGAAAATTCTGTGTATATGTTCAACCTTAGCTTCAGGAAGCACTGTAAGTTAATCTTTCATTAATGCACAGTTTTAAACATAAAATGCTGCGGTTTCTTCATTTTTATATCCTATACTCACCTAACAAAAAAAAAATTATAAAAATGATTCTTAAAATTGTTTTTGAAAAACAGTTAACATTGGGGGGGGAAGTTTGTTTTTGTACTCGAAATTTAGGTTCTGATTAGAAAAATAAATCTGAGTATTTGAAAACTGCAAATATTGTGACAACAGAAAAATACCACTGACAAAATTTATTTTTAAACAAAAAAAAAGAAACAACTCTTCTGAGGGTTTTATATCATCTGTAACTTGATCCAAATATGGTACACCATTTTAACAAAAACACAGATATCATTTCTGCCTAAAAGAAAAAATGGTACCAGTAATAATTGGATTGTTTGGTTATAAAAGTTTTAAGAATTCCACTTGCTAGTGAAAACCCCTCTGCACTCAAATAAGATAAACTATGCCCTGCATTAATGGGAATTGTTTTGTGTTCTTGCCTGCCAAACACCTGCTGGTTGAGCAAGAGTGCTGACTGGTTAAATTGATTAAACACCCATATGGGGAGACTGTGTTGGTTTTTTAACTCACTGAAACGCAACAACTCACTTGGTAAGTGACAAATTGTTTTTGAAAGAGATCATGTGTTTAAGAAGCTGTTATATAGTGTCTTAGGAAAAAAATGATGTTTGGGAAAATTTTACATTTAAATGTCACTTTCTTTTCACTTTTTAACTTCTCTAGAGAGTGAGGAAAACTGTAAATTTGTACAATTTCCTATGCTGATTATATTGAGAACAAGAGATTGATATTTTCTACTGCAATATACAATAATCTTTCACAATTATGTCATTTTTATTTCTGTGCAATTATATGTGCCATCAGGATGACGAAATTCATGTGACAGGAAATAGAAATTTTATAGTTATATTATCTTCTTAATCCATCAGTTATAAATAAAAGAAGGCTGATATTGGAGCAAAACTCTCTGTAGGGGTGAGAGGAGTAATGCTAATTCATAGAAGCCATCAATTAGTTTGTAAGTTTAGAAAAAAATTGTTGATATATGTGTAACAAATTATGCAACGAAACAGTCATAGATCCATGTGGAAGAATGTAGAAAAACAACTAAAGAAAGTTATATTGATCTGAATTACTAATGAAAAATACATGCAGAAGTTTGTGGTGCCTTAGTGTTCTGGATACCAGAGTATGCTCTCAGCATTTTAATTATATATGTAAGTGTTATTTATTAATAATAGAATTGATGTTGAATTTTAGAAGCATGATTTGCAAAGGATAAATACGTTTGCTATATCAAAGTGAAGGGGTGAGTTTTCTGCACCACACAGACCTCGGTCCTGGTTTACCAATTACCCAGATTGAGAACCTGACTTAGCACACTATTCTTCTCTTCCTTCTCATGTGACTAAGCTTCCTTTTTACTGAAACAGAAACAGATACAGGTCCTTTCTATAGCTAAAATGTATAATGGTAGCAGGAGTGGTAGTTCAGATTTCAGTTTCACTCTGATGGGAAGTTAAAGAATGACAAAAGTTGAAAAGTGATGACCGATACAATTAAGACACAAACTCTGCACCTTTTAATCTCTCATTAAAGCAATGTTTTTGCACATCTGACTTATTTTGTTCAAAGAAACTATAGTCTCTCTTAGAGGAAATTTCTAAATTGCATTTACAAAAGTTTTAAAATAAAAACCTTTACTTTTGTTCTTATCTTGCTAATATCTTAGCTAATAGAACTAACAGAGAAAATATGCTCTGTTTGATTGCAGTCTGCTCCATGGGCTCTTACTGCTAGTGCTTGCTTGCCTTATTCCATAAACATAATTTGTGTGATAACTGAGAGAAAGAAAAACTTCAAGGAAAGGAGTTTTCCTTGGTGAAATATTTCCTTTTCTATATGTGTATCTTCAACAAGCCCTTGAAACAGACTATTAGCAAAAACACAAGAAAACTCTAAGTCTTATACTTTTTGAAAGCTGTTTTTTCCTTTCACACCAAAATGTTAGATCAAGGTAATCATTCTTTAGCAGTCTTTTCAATTTTTGGTGTTGTCAAAGAGTTCAGAAAGTGCTTTACTACTATGAGTATTTAAGAAACATAAAGGTCTGTGAGGTCTGAGGATACCACATGTTCAAAAGCCAAAAGGATCCATCTGCTGTCAGAGCTCTTCTGAAGTGCTCTTTTGTTGTGCTGGTAATTATATTCAGAAAAATTCAATGGATTCTCAAAATATTAAACTAGAAATAAAACATATTTCTGATTTTATTAGGTGGTGGGTGTATATTATACCCTTGGTTACCTTGTTCAGTCAAAACTCATGTCCAGTCCGGAAATAATAAAGTTTAGTAACACAATTCTCTTTGTCTAAGTACTGTGGCCATTTTGACTATGTACCACAAAATTAATCCTCATCCTCTGAAATCATTTCTTGATTTTTTTTTTCTCTCAAAAGCCCCTCCTTCTGTCATGAAGTCATTGACCAGTCTGCGTTTTAGAGACCATTATATATACATCAGGAAGAGCTTTTACAGGATTCTGTGGAAGGCTGACTTGACAAACCACTATTTGACAGAAGGTTATTGGCAGCAAAGTGCAGACTGATAGATATTTAGATATAGAAAGGCATTGAAATATTAAAGGAATGTGTGCGACCCATGATTTGAAGGCTGTCATTTAAAATGAAGTTCACTAATGCCTTTCCCTTTCGATTTGTTATTTCTACCTGTGACTGAGTTCAGTGTTTATTAAAGCTATCACTCAGTTCAATGGGAGATAACAAAGACTGCAAGAAGAAAGTAGGAGAAAAGGTGGAGCTGGAGGATCTCTAGAGAACGTAAAGCAATTTAGCAAAACTGCTGATTTCTAAATTCTTAAAAGTTAAGGCTAGCTTTTTGATAAAATTATTTAAAACAGTGGAGAAAAAAAAATCTGTTCTGTATATAAACTGTGTGATACCCAAGAAGGTTAGACCAAAACAAGTTTAAGAAATTTAAAGGTGCAGACTATTTGCTTTCTCAGTGAAATGTAAATATTTAAAATAGCATCTCTCACTATGTACAGCTTTCATTGTGAATCAATACGTTCACAGCCATGAAAAACATACATGCATATCTGTATACCTATTGATCTATTGATCTATTGATCTATCTGTCTATGCACACAGTGCACTTACACACAGGCACCCAGGATTTCTACTTCACAGTTGGGACTGGGTCAGATAGAGTAGTAGCATCACATTTTGTTTTCAGGAGCTGACAGTGATGTGGTCAGACTTTAACAAAAAATTGCTCTTAGAAAAAACTTTATTGATAAAGGTGTTCTAACTTTAATAAGCAGAACAAAAGTTCTCAGACCAGGAAAAAGAAGGAGAAAAAGGAAAAGAGAAAGACTAAGATGAGCACTAGAACAAGGCTGCAGAGAAAATGCAGTAGAGTGAAGGTTTATATTGTTCCCTGAAGCAAAATCCTGGTAGTGAATGTTGTAGCCTTTTTCAGCCGTCATCTTCTGGGAAAGGTACTGGACTGCATCTTGGAATACCATGACAATGTGGCAACACAGTACAAACCGCTTTCCCACATAGAAAACGCTGGTAGAAAACTGTTATCAAAGTGCCGATAAAAGCTTGTTCCTTTTACATGATGCTATTAAAAAGTGAGGCTCACCAGACTTAAATCACACAGCAGTCTCCAGCCCCACAACTGCCCCGTGACTGCCCCCTCTGATGGATATGAGGAGAGGAAGGAAATCCCAGCCACCTCAGTCCACATTTCCTGTGAGCAAGCTTGAGAAACACCAAGCAAACTTATAGCTAAGCAAGAATAAGCAAAGGAGAAACACTGCCCACGTGACACAATTGGTTATGGTCTAAAAATATTTGTCTAACTATCAGGGCCAGAAGAACAGCACAGGTCCCATCCCATGCAGGATTTTTGACCCTTTGGAGTTCACCTGAAGGTGACCTCTGTCATTCAAAGGAGCTCCAATTAAGATATGCAATAACACATTGAGATCAGGAGAGGATCCAGTTGTGTGACAATGGTGACATTTGACTTGTGGTGGAATGAGTTCACGTTCCTGCCTGAAGTCTCCCACCACAAAGGAAGTCCTGAAACATATGCGTTGAAAGTGCTGCAGTAAGGCTACAGAACATAGAATCATAGAATCATTTAGGTTGGAGGAGGCTGTCAAGATCATCGAGTCCAACTACTACCATAACACTGTCAATTCCACCAATATACCATGTCCCTAAGCTCCACAACTGTATGTCTTTTAAGTACCTCCAGGGATGATGCCTCAACCACTTCGCTGGACAGCCTGTTCCAATACTTTACAACTCCTTCAGTGAAGAAATTATTTTTAATATCTGATCTAAATCTCACCTGGCACAACTTCAGGCCATTTCCCCTTGTCCTATTGCCTGTTACTTGGGAGAAGATTTTGCATGATTTGCATGCTGAAGTATCATAGATCATTCATAACTCAGTAAGAACTGTGGTGTTTCTTTATCCCAGAGCCATGTGATACAAGAGTTATAAGACGTAAGGAGGAACTCAAAGGACCTGAAGCACCTGGACCCCCTGAGAGCAGAATACTTACAGTTCATCTATTTGCCATACATCTTTAATAGCCATTTTTTGAAGTGGTATTATTTATTCTAGAATGTCCAAACAAGACTGCAGGTACTTTATGTTTGGCAATGAAGAAATGCAGGTAAGGTTGGAGAGATGCCTCCAAGTCGTGTTGTCAACCTTTTCTAGAAACTCAAATGAGTTAGAGCTGTTAAAAGGAAACTGCAAGGAAATAATCAGCATGATGTTGTCAAGACGCATGAAGTCCAGATATGGTGAATAAAGAATTCATATTTCATAATATAAAACACAGAAATGGTAAGACCGGGTCAGACTAAAGTTCTGTTTATGTTCGTGTCTTGTCCCTTCTGTGTTTCTTCTTTTACTTTTCCTAAAAAGAAGAGTAAAATCCACAGCTGCAGTGTTTCACAATAGACATTATTCAGACAGCGTCTGGGCCATTTATGATATGATTAATAACGTATTTGCTCTTAGAACAAGGTGTAGAGAGGTGCAGCATTTTGATGCAGTGAACGTAAACTAGCTTTCCACCACAATCCTCCTCCCTCCTCTCTGGCTAAGAATGAGTATAGTCTACTAGTTAGAACAACTTTCTTCTTTCACAATACAGACATACGATACACTGTGCTGTAATCTTCTAATTCTAATTCTAAGCCCATGCTGTGAACTCTAACATGCATATCCATTCTATATCCTTTATGTAAAAGAGAGTAGACATGGGTAAGTTGGAAAGTATGACCAGGAATAACTTACTTTGGCTGAACTCTGAGATGTGTGACCACATCACCCAACTAGGAGCTTGTATCACTGCAGTTCTGTGCAGTCTGCCCACATGTGAAAATATCATCTCTTTCCAAAAACCACAAATTTTGAGGGAATAAATGTTGTTGAACACTGAGAACCTTCTCTTTTCTTGATGTTTCAAAATAACAAGTAAAAGGTTTGCACATGGATCCAGTATCCCATCCTATATTTTTTTTTAAATGGAATTGAATATATGTACCATCAGATACAAATTTATGCAGAGAATGAAGCTGAATTAAAACCAGCTAGTATGTTATATACTGCCATGGGGCATCACATGATCTCATACACATGCATTCACACCCGCTCTTTTGTTCATATACCAGCCTCTGTCTAAACAGAAAGTGAGAACGAGGACAATATGGGTGGAAGGAGTATTGATATGAAGAAAACAGTGAAGATCCTTTCAATATGTAAATATTAAATGCTGTTAGAGTTCTTTTATTTCTTTTAGGACTGAAATATGTAATATGTTCCCAACAATCTGTGTCAAAATTTGCAGACTGGATAGCACTGATTTACAAGCCATCTCATATCTGGAAACTACTTAAATTGTCTGTGTATTCTGGTGAATAAACAAGACCACGCAGTCATATGAAAAGTTCCTTGGGATTACCACAATAATGTCTTTTCTCATAATACCCATATTTCATTTTCATATTTGTGGTACTGCAATAATTAAGCTTTACTACCTAAGCTTCATGTCAAGCTTATCTGTGGTGACAAGTTGAGTCTTAAAAGTAGATGGCTTTTGAGAGGTAAAGAGAGAAATGCTACATAGAAATAACCCCAAGTTACAAAGTATGCCCATCCTGGAATACAAAGCTATAAGTTGATTTATTCAAGCAAGGCTAGTATGAGTCTAAACTAAAATAATTCCTACATATTTCAGGAGAGGGGAGAGAGTGGGGGTGTAGGGATGGGACAGGGAGAAGAGGGGCAGATATGATTATTTCTTCATATATGTACATATACATATGTATACACATACATATACACGGAGCAAGAGGAGCATAAAACTGAAGGGTTGGAAAAGATATAAACAAATATACTTGAAGACTTGCATCATCTCCACAGTTATGGGAATCAATTTTTTCATCATACACAAAAATAATACTGTTACACAGCTTTTATTCTATAGTCATTCTGAAGAGGACATCATAAGGGATGTACAAACATAGAATATGTGCTATACCAAGCGTGGTGTACCATGCCATGATATCTGGACCAGGCAGCTGTCCTTGAGCTATCAATTCACTAAGGCTTTAAAGAGGCACTTAAAGAACTGTTTTTCATTGAAATATGCATAAACTGCACTTGTTGAGCTATATGATAGCTATAAAAGTGTAACTTACCTTGATGAAGTCAAGCATGTTCACACAGATATTCCAGACACATATTTCTTCATGCACTTTTTGAGAATAGCTCACGTATCTTGATTTGCAACACCTTGTAATTCACAACTACAAACAAAAAAAGACTTTGCACCCAGTAAAGTTCAAGATGTCAAGATTTGTCTTCATCTCTTCAGTTATAAAACCTTACAGACTAGGGTATTGCCTGAGGAGAAGTGCAGATTTTACTACTGGAAATAGGAAAATACTGAAGTAAATACTAAATTCCTTCATTACGGTGATTCCAATGACTGCTGGATACTCTTTTGGCACTGTTGTAATGAAATTTAAACATAGATTCTTCTTTTATCTAGCCTTGAACAGCATTTTGGATGTGCCACGCTGTATCACCTCTTCTCCCCATTCTCAAAAGTATCATACAACTAGACAGTGTTAAATAACTAAGAAAAATTTCTATCATATCAAAACTTCTGTTGTTTTGCTTGTTTGATGAGCTACTGGTGTGTTCCAAGATGCCTGTTGCAAACATCGCAGTCAATAAATACATTTATCTCTTCTTTAAAATATTACAAAAGGAAACATGTAAAAAAGCAGAAATTCTGAGCTCCTGCTGGGCAAGTTCTTCTGAAACTCCCAAAGAATCATGGATTGCAACTGTGCTACCTTCAGAGCTTATTCTATTTCAGAAAAGGTGAAATAATAATGTAGTTACTATTGTTATTTCAGTGAAACTATTTGTTATGATCCCAGCGTATTTCCAGCCTTTGTCAAACAGACCTAACAGCAATGCAATATAATTACATAAGCAATAGCTATCATTGCAACCAACTTCTGTAAGCCTATTTCTGATTTACACACTATTTCAAATTACATAGAGTCTGTGAAAGAAACAACATTTTTTTCTCTGAGTCTCATTCTCCTTTTGATGTAATTGTAAACTATATGCCACATCAAATTATTGGAGTCACCTGAATCCAGTACAAGTCGTGTAAATTTGGAAGTTCACTTCCCTCCCTGGCTATTGCAAGATGTAAAACAAAATAAAAAGAAGATGGAGTAGGGCAGAATTTTAAGTGACATGATGAAAAGTGTCCATAGACTGTTGTAACTTGCACTCCTTTTACAGCATACACTCTAGGCTATTCCTAAAGAAACACGTAAATCAGCTGATTATTGCAACTGACCTTGTTAAAAACAGGCTTCTTTTTTGAAGTCGAATTGTTTTTAAAAATACTAAAACTTGAAAGTCCTTTGGCAATGGGAAAGACCCTATATTTGCAGAACTTCATAGGGTTTTTTCAAAAGATCTGGTGTGACACATAAAATCAAGATTCCCTCTCTGGAAATGACACAGGTTTCATTACTGACATTGAACAAGGGTGGGTTTTTTTTACACAGGTAGATATTTCAGCTATCTATAAATAAAATGAGAAAAATAATTTTCCATTTACTCTTGGTTTTCTTCTTCCCAGATTTATTTATTGACTTCCATCTGGGATCTCTACATTCATCAGTGATAAACCATCCAAGATATGTAAATTATTTGGGGTTTTTTCCCAGATACGTCCTTTATTCAAGATGGCTTCTACTCGATTGATATGACTGAAACATGCAGTTACCTGATTGAGAACCTTGATCTGCTGTGTATGAACACTCTCTGTGCTGTACTTGTAGAAGAAAAAGCATGTAATACTTCATTTGGTGAAAATAAATTATTTTGGTTTAACAGAGACTGTTTTAGGTTCTTTTTTGAGCACAGATTTATGGTCACTTCTCTGTAGTCCATTTTCTTCTAAAGCTGGATGACCAGTACCAACATACATTAAAAGAAATTAAGAAAATCAAAATTACATATCTCTTATGTTTTTCTTTTAATTCAACAACATGTTCATTTTGAGTTCTAGAAGCTTCATCCACCATCCAGCATGCATGGTAATGCATCACATACCTGTACAGTTTATTAATGAACCCAGATTCTTTTTTTCTTGTATTTAGACCTATCAATGCTACCTCTCTGCAAGACCACTGCTAGTAAATAGTTTCTGTTGCAAAGAAGCAAAGGGTGACCAAAAATTTTAATTTTTCCAAGTACTTGTTGAAATTTTGTCAGATCTTTGCCATCTCCCAAGGTATGGATTTCTATACTCTAATTATTTTTCATATCATAACTCCAACTCCAACAGGACCAAGAAATATTGGAATCTTTTTTTTAACCTCCTCCCGGGGGTAGCAATTAATTCCCTTCTTCTTAAGAGGAAAGAACCTTAACTGTGACCCTCAAAACTGTGGTCTGACCTTCAGAAGTAAGTCCAAAAGCAGAGTAAGTTGAGACAGCAGGTTTCTCTTGAGCAACAGCAGCAGCTGTGGGAGCTCTGACAGTTCTGAAGAACTGGTACTTTTCTAGGTTGCTATGGTGAGGCTTCTCATTTATAAGCCATTAATGTTGTGGTTTTGTTCCTCAAAGTCAAAATTAATTGTTTAGTGAATGCCTTCCACAGGAGGTGGTTTAATGAAATACATCAATTTACAAATCCAGTAAAATAAATTAGCAATCCACCCTTTCAGAATCTATTCTTTTGAAATTCTTACCTTTAAAATTCCTTGTTAAAATTCTGCACAAGTGGTTACTTGTCCATACATTGTTATTTTAGCTAAAATACTTGTTTTTAAAGCCTCCTCAATGCCACCTCATTTCTCATTGTAAAGAATGCATCCTGCAGCCTGCCTTGCAACCACTGTGTAATTAATATATGTTGGCCAAATAAACTCTTCTGAAGATGAATAGATCACTTACAGAAGTTGCACTCTCTAATTTCAAAGCAACACCTTTGCATCATAAAACATATCTGATGTGCAAAACCAGCTTCTACATCCCACTTTTCTCAGTTCTATTCTTTATACGTCCTTTCTGCTTTTCTTCATTTTTTGCCTGTAGTAATTACTTCACTTCCGTTCCCTGAAGGCTTCTTTACTGCCTTCAGTACTCTGACTGCCACACTAAAAAATTCAAACATACACCACCTTTGTTTCAAAAACTGAATACAAAGAACTCCACACCTTTCTACTCAGCATTTACTTTGCTTGCATTTAGTCTTTTTTTGTAAACCTCTGTTATTAATAGAGATAACAAAGGCAAATTCATCTTAAAGGCTGTATTAAAATGGGTGAAAAAAGCCTACCACAGGGGCAAATGCACTATTAGTACCATTAGTACCATAGGAATATGTTCTTTCGTATTTTGGGACTACTAAGAATTAAGGATTATTCTAGAAGCAGAATTCAACGCACTTTGTTTTCAGCTTCTGTAGCCAAAATACCTTGACATTTTGATTTATACCTGGTTGCCAAATCAGACTTGCACCACTACAACTTAATTTCAAATGATGCCAAAAGTATTGTTGCCCAGGTATTAATTCTCCAGAAACTGAACATTTAGCTTTTCAGGAGCACTTAGTTGTTAAAAAGGTTGGCATGGCATAGGATTAAGTAACTGGTGCCTTATGGTTCTGAAGGCTAATCAGCGCAATCTGTAATGTGAAAGAGTATTAAATCAGAACATTTTTCTTGATGTCATGATCTGAAGGGTTCATCTGGAATGGTACAGCTGAAGACTGAGAGCAAAAGCAATGGAATGGAGTGTGTCATATGGAAAAGAGGCATTAAAGAAAGAAGACAAACAACATGCAAACGTGTACATAAAAGCAAAAGGAAGGAAAGAAGAACATAATCAACAAATTGGCCTGGCATGAAGTAGCAGTACATGAAAAAGTGATATGCAGGGAATAGTTGAACAGCCATCTGAGGAATCAGAGACGGAACACAGCTGCTGCAAATGGGCAAAGCCCTCAGCCTTCAAAAGAGTATTATTCTGCATACAGAGTCTGCATCTTGTCTGCACAATGAAGAAACTCATGGAACACAACACAGCTGCTACTGCTGAGAAACAAGAAGGCAGTTACCTGAAAGACACACAGGAGGCAAGCTAGGCTAAGCTTGTGAAAAACTGCTGTCCTTGCAGTATTTAATTTTACATATTTCACATAATAAAAAATACAAGTCTCCAAAGAAAAATATTCGTACATGAAAAATATGTTTTTAAAACCTGAATCGCTGCCACAAAAGTATAGTAGAAAATCCTTGCAGAATGTACAGGATTAAATTATTGTCCCTGTCTATATGCCATTGAAATGAACTTCTGTTTAAGCATTTTCCTCTGACAGAATTCACAGGTTAGTATGATAATGGCTTTATGCCTTCCATAACACAAAACCTCAAGGAAACACCCCTAAATTCTGTGGCAATATTTACTTACTTTTTCTCTGAGAATCGCTTTCATATCTCTCTCTCGTATCTGCATTATTGTGACTCATGGTTGAAGATATACGTGGCTGTACAGTTTAGTACAATTACTTCATCTTGTGGATTGCTTTGTCTGGAGTAAAGCAGTCACAACAGAGACTCCAATCAGACAATTCAGAATGTTCTTAACTCTTTTCAAGAGTGCTTGAGAACTGGAGCACAAGTCATCTGTCCACCTTCTCATACCCTCTGTTCTCTTCAGATATAGTCTCTATTTTCCTGAACTTGGGGGCTGTGACATTGATCCTTGCTCTTCGTCTTCTCTCATATCTATTTCCATAAATACTGAGGACATCTGCAAAGTAGTCCAAGAAAATCCCTTCCTTGAAGATAAATGCAGAGCAATGGGCAAGTTCAGGCAAAATCTGTGAAAATGGAGGGGTAGGGGCTTACATTCATGAACACAAAATTCCTAGGGCTATATGATACCTATAGAAAAGAAACAGTCTGCACAGGTACCAATTTATTCCTGTGGATGTGGTGTCAGAAGCATATTCTAATGACAGATTTTGAAGAGGATGAAGCAGTAGCTTTGTGAACATCTACTGGGACTTCTTCCAAGGCATGAGTGACAGAGCTGAAGAACACATCCAAGTATTTGTTTGAAAATCTTGTCAACGGACAATGAAGACTGACAGTACAGATTAAATTTTGTCGGAGTGAAACATCTGCTTCTTATAATGGGCATAAATAAGGCAGAAGGAATTTCTCTTCCAGCAAGTTTTTTTCACCCTTTGAAACACTGAGAAATATCAAATTCCCTGACAATGCATCAATATCTATGACTGAAATAGTCTGAGGCAGTTTATTTCTCACAGGCTCTTTGCACACTGTTGAGCTTCTAATACACATCTTTAGTCTGTTACAATAATAAGGGTTAGAAATGTTTTACTCCCCCAGATGAGAACTCTGATTCTCAAGTGTAATGGGGCAATGAGTATGTAATTTGTAAATCAATCTGATGATTGCAAAATGCACATTTCATTGTGATTATGTTATTTAAAAAGGATCATTGCTTTTAAACAAATTCCACTAGCATTTGTGTATTCATTAAACATTTTCATTACTCACACAGAGTTTTTACACTTCCTGTATTAAAGTCTAGTGTTAAATCACTAGAGTATTGACATAAAATGGAGTTTATTCTGACAATTATACCAAGCACAGAGTTGCTGAGCAATGAGTCATGTTATTCCATGCATGTTCATTATACTTTATTGTGTTTCTTGATTTTAGGCACTACTGTTTACCGCAGTTGTCTCAAAATAAACACAAAAATAAGGGCAATTGGAAACAGTAGTGAATTGATATTTTAAAATACTACTGCCTTACTTTTTATGTAAGATGTTTCAGTTAGAAAACCTCATGGAAATGGAGTAATGTCTCTTTCTGAATGTCTCTTGAAAAATTAAAGAATTTTTTTTTTGTGTGACATGGGTTTGGGTCCTGAAACTACCAGTGCTACTAGTTCAATAGAAGTCTGCAGTGTTTCGATGTCTTGGACAATCAGTGTGTAACAGTTGTCTGTAAGTGTTCTGTCACCCTTAAATACCAATAGATATATCTAGGAACATCTTGAATAGATACAAGCAAATTCACCTGTTTATATTAGTTCTTGAAAACTAGAGTCATGGTAGTTGCTTCATTACTAATAATAGAATTGATTACCGGAAACCTAGACAGTCAGCTTTATCCTATAAATCCTTTAAAGTTGAGAGGTTTTAAAAATAGCTTTATTTCCCATAAAACCTCCATAATGCACAAGTGTAGTTCATGTTTTTGCTTTACATCCATACAAAAATAATACATAAACACTTGATAAAATAAAGCATAGTATTGGTTGTTACAACGAAATTTCTCCATAATTATGTTTTTCTCGGCATGAAAACCTACGCTTTTTAAATCAAAATCATAACTAAAAAACTGTTCTCCAAGAATGAATTTTCTCCCTAGGGTAGACTAGGAAAGCAGGGATTCTACCCCTGTTGCATGGTTACAACATGAATAAAGACTATGCTGCAGGGAATTGGTAGCAGCTGTCATTCTGACAGTATGAGCAGAGCAAGGCCATGACTGCAATTCTCTTTGAATGTCTGGCTAAGCACCCTCCTTCATGTATTATTAATGTTCATGGGAAGATAAGGTCCATGCTCAGCAGGCATCGTGCCTTTCTTGGCTGCAGCATGTGATGTAGAGCATAGTGGCATTCATTTGGATACCAAGGAAGGCATTTAGGTTCTCTTAATTTTTATTTTGACAATACAATAATTTTTATTAAATAATTGTATCTATTGAGTGAATTAAAACCAGGGACTACAGATTTTTTTTTAATAAAAAGTCCTCACTAATAATATTTACCCAAAGAATTTACATTAAATTGTAGCTTATACATTGAATAATTTCAGTCTTGTTATATTCTCTATCTTTTTCTTTTAAGTCTTTTGGTTTGGCATTTTGGATAAACTTGGTATCATGTCTCAATGTGTGAACCAGCTGAGAAACATATGAATTATTGCCTTCAAAAATTAACATTATTATATCTATGTCAATATCTACCTTGCTTAACAAATCCCACCCACAATGTTAATTATATATCTTTTATGTGTGTGTTCCAAAAGCCACAAGTAATGTGAAGTTCTATGACACAAACTGAACTGGGAAAAGTAGTTGAAACATGATTTTTATGCTGTGTTCACTTTTGATATATTGTTTGTGACAAGAATTATCTGCTGACGTATAAAACAAAAGATTTTTTCACATGTCAAAATATTACAAAACTGGAAGAGATCTGATCAAAAATAGAGTATATCTTTTTTAAATCAGTGAATATATTCAAAGAACATCCAGGATTACAGAATTAAGTTTAATACAAGAAAGTACAAAATATATAAATAAATGAAATTTTTGAGAAATTTTTATGATTGTGCAACATATTCACATGTTTTAAAGACAGGAATATTGTATAAGATAATCAGAATTCAGAAACAAAAATAATAAATGAGAAAAAAATCTATATTTCCTTGAAGCTTTTCTATCCACTTCTATTTCATGTGTGAACCACTTTCCCAAGTGATTTGGTTGAATATATGATACATAGATGCTATATAACAATTATACTAAGTTTACTATGCATAAAAGCTTTTTTTAAAGTTTGGAACCATCTTAGTCATAAAATGGTTTCAATCAGACTTCATCAATGGATCAAATTTTTACTTAAAACTTTAGGCAAAGAGGAGATATAAATTGTCTATATTCTTTTCCTTTTATGTTAGCTTGTCTAATAAACCTCTTCTAAGTTAATGCACTTGAGTGGGACATTACAGAAGTTTTGCTTGGACCACTGAGTGAAAAATTTTTGTAACAGCCAAATGTCTTGTTGGCGTAGTCCGGTTATAGCCAAAATGCCTCTTCTTCTGTTTAATTGGGACTTCTTTAGACCCTCTGGATTCTATTTGTCTTCTTAGTTGAAAGTGGGTGCAAAAAAGTTTACACACAAAAAAATAGGGTATATTGTGTGGGTGAAGTATTTGTTTTGCATATAAAGAATAAATACTGTGAAATACAAGATTCACAGTTTTTCAGAAGCAACTGAGATTTTGCAAAACTTGCTCTTATAGCTGTGTCTGTGTCTCATAAAGTAAAACCGGCATATTATTTTATGCATGTGTTCTACAATACCAGTGTGTCAAGCCAACCAATGTGGTGGTAAATACCACAAAAAAGGGCTTGAAAATTTTAATAATTTTACAATCATCTGCACAATTTTGCTTTGAATGGCCTGTCCTAATTAATTTGCTGAGCTATATTCCCCACTAGCTCTGAAAGTAGCAAAATTAGTATCAAAACCTACAAAATACTGTAATAATGTATAAAATAAGATTTAAAAATTAAAGCTGCATGGGCTACCTCGATTCTGCCCTATTGAAGTATTTGAAATATTATTTATTACAAATACATTTTATGTCTATATTTCAGTAAAAAATATTTAATTATGTTTTAAATATGAAGGTTTTTGTAGCTGGCTTCATCAAAAGTATAATAATCAGCATGCTGAAAAATATGGAATCCAGTTACAAACACTCTCTATATGGAAAAATAAAACCATGTCCAAATATCTTTCTTTAGTCATGAAAAATTCACATGGACTAAGCCATTCATCAGTAATGCATAGCTTACCGCCAGAGAGTAAAGAATACATAAGACTAACAGGTAAATGCTATAAAGCAATGATTATAAAAGGCCTTTCTTAAAATGATCACTTGAGATATATATGGTCTTCTGAACAAAACAGTTAAATTTCCAGTACCAGTGTTAGCATTAAGAATGTAATTCCTATCCAAATTCCACTAACATCAGTGGAAGTATTCATCAATGTATTGTAACAGTTTTTGGTGCACAGAAGGGAAACCATAGCTACTTGAATAGACTAGTTACTGTGACAAAAAATTATCATTAACTTTGGTCTTGTCTAACCTTCAGTATTAAAGACAAATATTAAGAAATAATAATATAATTATTACTGAAGCATTTAATCGGGAAAATTTTCTTCTTTAACTTCCATCAGCAATATTTCTTTAGTCATGGATCAAACAAAGTTTTGACATGAGGTCAAGCAGACTTATAGTCATTTCAAGAAAATTGCTATTGTTCAGTGCTATGAAGTTTTTATTTGATTGTGATCACTGTCTTTCACTGATTATGTTTGTTTTGACAAGGATAAATACAGTGGTATATGAAGAGATCCTGAAAAACATCTAAGCCAAAGACATCTGAGACGTAGTAAAAAATTAAGGTAAGATTGCATGTCTTTATAAAGCCATATTCCAGTTCAACTGTGAATTACTGTATTTGAAAGACATGCTGGTTTTGATATCCCATTAAAAACTCAGTCTAGATGATCATTATAGTTATTTTACCCTGTAAAATTGATGAATCACTCAAACTTGACAGCAAATTTTTGCCATCGCTCAACCAAAAACGTTCAAATAACTTTTTTCATCAAATAACTTAAATTTCAGATTATTGATTCCTGTACCTGAAGAGGGCCTACAAGAAAGCTGGAGAGGGACATCTTACAAGATCCTGTAGTGATAGGACAAGGAGTAATGGCTTTAAACTGAAAGAAGGTAGATTTAGATTAGATTTAAGGAAGAAATTCTTTACTCTGAGGGTGGTGAGGCTGCCCAGAGAAGCTGCGGATGCCCTCTCCTTGGAACTGTTCAAGGTCAGGTTGCATGGGGCTCTGAGCAACCTGATCTAGTTGAACATGTCCCTGCTCATTGCAGAGGGGTTGGACTAGATGACCTTTAAAGATATCTTCCAACCCCAAATATTCTACGATTCTATGACTCTCTGATTCTATAAAAGCACCCATCTTTTTTTTTAATAATTGTAATACAATTTGCAGATGTTTTTAATTAGCAGAGCTTGAATGTATTGCTGCCATGAATATGAGTTTCAGATGGTACATTTTCAGAAGACTCTTTATCATCTCTGCATGTATCCCAGCTGCTCCCAAAGATTTGTTTCAGAATGGTATCAAAACCCCTTGACATAATTGTGGACTATTTGGACTGCCAGTGGCTCTAGAAGTCAAACCTGTTTTGCAAGAGCTGTTATGAGTCTTGGAGGATGGATTTGTTTAGGTGTTATGGTGTTGTTGAGTTTTGTCTGGAGTTTGTTTCTTTATTTATTTATGATGCTTAGCTTGTATCTAAGCTATAAGAGAATTTTTAAAAATAATTGGGAATAGGAAAACCTATTGAAATTAGTATATTTTAGATTTTTTTCAAAAAGCCTGGCACATCACCAGATCACGTGTATATGTTAACAAAAGTAACACTGAGGATTTTTTATTCTTAATATAATAATATTTTTATTCTTAATATTAAAACTAAAGTACCTTACATCTATCTAGAACTCTTCATGGAGTAAAATATCCAAAGTACTGTATCTGACAATACCAAATAAATTCCGGTTTTTATAATTCTAAAAAGATATGACTGTTGGGCGTTTTTCCTGTAGCTCTTATCGTGTAGTATAGAGAGAACACTGATGTTCCTATATCCATATATTCACATATAATGTAAGTGATCTAAAATAATGTTTGAAAGATGGCAGTATTTATCATTATTATTGAAAAATGTCAAGTTTCTCATTTATGCTGTTGGCATGTTATGCCAGTCTGGAAGCATAAAATGCTGTTGACATGAAATCCCCCAAATTAATATTTGACCACCCAGACCTCTCACATTTAACAGGATTTTTTTTTTTTTTACTTTTTGCTCTTATTCTTTTTTCTCTTTTTCTTTTTCTATTTTTTTTTCAAAGAATATGATATTTTGCACACTTTTGGTATGAATTACTAGCAGCTGGAACAGGAAAAGAGGATTTCAGACTTAAGTGATTCTGTAATAATTTTAGCAGTCTACCATGGAACTATGCTGATGGGTTTTATTTTAATTATCAGAAATACATTTAGCTGAACATCTCTAAAGTTCATGCAGGTAAAACCCACATGGGACCATGCCACCTAATCTTACTGGCAACGATTTAAACTGAAACCAGGGACAGAAAGCCACTTTCAACATGAACCATACTCAGAAATTCATCTCATTGCTTTTTAATCCATTGAACACCATTCAGACACATTAACTAGAAGACTATTAAATTCTCCACTGTATGCCAAAACAGATAAAAATTAAACTTAATCTTTTTAAAATCAAAAGGTGCAATTTAAGGACTATATTTAAATTAATGAGAGTAGAGCTGCTTCTATTCATGAGGTAATAAATTATTTTGTGAAAGTACCCTGCACTGATTTGCACTGAGCGTGGGATATTGGGCAAATTATCGAAGTCACTGAACAAGGGCCTTTCCATTTTGAAGATCCACTTCAGAAGAAAGTTGAAGGAGAGTAGTGAAGAAAAGAATGTAGAGATTAGCTGTCAGGTATATTAAAACAGTTATTTACTGAAACAAATCAGGACTTCTGCTTCCAGGGTCATTAAGTGTTAGTTTAATGTGGAAATATGCCTGCAGATAGTGTGCAAGTTATAAAAAGAGATAAAATATATTGAATGCACCATTTTTCTAAAGCATTTCAGCCCAATTTTTATGATTCATCAAACACTGCTCTCAACATATCACCCAGAGTCTTTCCAATATAATATACCCAAGAGCAGCACAATAAAAAAGAAGTATTTTCCTGCTGTATATGTCAGGATTCAGACACGTCTTTCGAAATAAGCTCTTAACTAGATTAACTAGTCAGCCTGAGGGCACACCTAACATTCATCCTGGCTGCATCTGTACAACCTGCTCTACAGCACATATTAAACATGAGAAATTATACAATCAGAACATTTAAAGATCTTGCAATAATTTTCAAAAGCAGAAAATGAGTAAAGCCATTATTGCTTTAACTCTAAAAGTGCTGAGCATCTAGCGTGAGAATCAGGTCTATACAAATAAACTCCTGAGCATCCCACATGATAGGTACTAGGAAATGTATTCTCATTGTGATAGTAAGGTGATGAGTTGTGACTCTACATCAAAGGGAAAGACTTTGCATGAGAAATACAGACTTAAACTCTTATGGCTCAATATTAACCTTCCTCTGTAAAAGCATAAAACTTTTAAAATCATATTTGCAATATTCCTTTTTTTGAAGACTAGGAGATTAAGCTGATAATAAGGTTCAGTATTTAGGCTAATCATTGTGAAATTCTTAGCAGTATATTGAAATAAGCTTTTCTTTTTAGGCTTCAGTCCAAATTAGCCTTTACATTTGTGCAATGGTTGCTTTGTGTTTAAATATTTCATCTGCAGTGAGAAAACATTAATGTTATGGGCCAGATTCTATTCTAGGTTTCATGTGGAATGAGTAGAGTTTATTGTATATTTATGTATATTTATAATAAATTACACAAGAATTTGGCTTCTTAATAAATGCTCTTTAAAACTGTACTCTGATGTCTCTGAAGCCTTTTTGCTAGAGTTTTGTATCACATTTTCACATAGATAACTTGTTCAAATTCTGCCATGAGATTGATTTAGAGATATCCTTTTGTGCCAGGGTAACCGAAAATGTTCTGAAACTGAATATATTCTTCAACTGAAAATATCTCTAAATGACCTTGGAGTATCTTCAATCAACTGACATAGAAGTTGAATTTTAAGAAATTTTTCATTTTCTGTGAAATACTGATCTTTTTTTCAAGAATAGATCAGTATGGATGTTTTTCTAATATGAACCAAGAGAACAAAATGCAGAAGAATACAATGTTTAGGAGGGTCAACTAGATTTTTAGACATGTAGGGAACTGCTCCTCTCTTTGCAAGAAGTAAAGTCACCCTAGAAAAATTAAAAGACTTGATTAGGTAAAAGAAACATTTCATATGGGACACTAAGGCTCTCTAATACTTGAAAATTCTGTGTTTTAATTGAAATGTGTGATTATGGGTGAGAGTGAGGTATGTGAATATTTATCTTCACATACATTCATGTAAATGCCCACTCATTGGAAAACAGAATCATAGAATCATCCAAGTTGGAAAAGACCTCTAGGATCATCAAGTCCAACCATCAACCCAACACCACCATGCCTGCTAAACCATGACCCGAAGCGCCACATCTATACATTTTTTGAACACCTCCAGGGATGGGTATTTAATCACCTCCCTGGACAGCCTGTTCCAATGCCTGACCACTCTTTCAGTAAGGAAATTTTTCTGAATATCCAGTCTAAACCTCCCCTGATGCAACTTGAGGCCTTTTTCTCTCGTTGTATCGCTGATTATTTGGGAGAAGAGACCAACACCGGCCTCACTGTAACCTCTTTTCAGGTAGCTGTAGAGAGCGATAAGGTCTCCCTTCAGCCTCCTCTTCTCCAGACTGAACAACCCCGGTTTCCTCAGCCGATCCTCACGAGACTTGTGCTCTACTCCCTTCATCAGCCTTGTAGACCTTGTTTGGACACACTCTAGCACCTCAATGTCTTCTTGTAGTGAACGGCCCAAAACTGAACACAGTACTCCAGGTGCGGCCTCACCAGTGCAGAGTACAGGGGCACGATCACCTCCCTACTCCTTCTGGCCACACTGTTCCTGGTACAAGCCAGGATGCCATTGGCCTGCTTCGCCACATGGGCACATTGCTGGCTCATGTTTAGCCGGCTGTTGATCAACAACACCGAGGTCCTTTTCCGCCAGGCAAATTTCCAGCCACTCCTCCCAAAGCCTGTAGCTTTGCATGGGGTTGTTGTGACCCAAGTGCAGGACCCAGCACTTGGCCTTGTTGAATTTTGTGCAGCTGACCTTCACCCATTGATCCAGCCTGTCCACATCCCTCTGCAGAGCCTTCCTACCCTCAAGCACATCAACATGCCCAACCAACTTGGTGTCATCTGCAAACTTACTGAGGGAGCACTCAATCCACTCATGCAGATCATTGATAAGGATGTTAAACAAGACTGGCCCGAAAACTGAGCCCTGGGGAACACCACTCGTGACCAGCCACCATCTGGATTTAACTCTGTTTAGCACTACTCGCTGGGCTCAGCCATCCAGGCAGTTTTTTACCCAGCAAAGTGTACACCCATCCAAGCCATGAGCAGCTAGTTTCTCCAGGAGGATGCTGTGGGGAACAGCGTCAAAGGCCTTACTAAGTCCAGGTAGACAACATCCACAGCCTTTCTCTTGTTCACTAGGTGGGTCACCTGTTCATAAAAGGAGATCAGGTTAGTCAAGCAGGACCAGTATTGTTGTTGTTCTTCTTGTTATTATTATTAAAGTTACCAAGGATGCACTTCATGTTCTGATTCTCAGCGTCCAGCATTTTTAGTTGATTGAGTAACACATAGTGTATCATTATCTTGACAAGGACAACTTCATCCAAATTTGACATTTTCCTGGTTTTCATCTGAGGGTTGGACTAGATGACCCACAGAGTTCCCTTCCAACCCCTACTATTCTGTGATTCTGTGATTCTGTGATCTGTTACTGTTTCCTGTATTTCTTCTTTCCTACGCTGAATATTTCTATTATAAATTTTCATTTGATAAGAAAAATGTCAAAATACAAGAAAATTATAAAATAAATATATTGATTAGACTCTCCAAAATTTACATAGTCAATATAAATGTAAGTACATGGTGGATGCTGAAGTAACTGAACAAGGTCAATACATATATTATATAAGAACACTTTGGTGGGAGAATAGAATAGAATAGAATAGAATAGAATAGAATAGAATAGAATAGAATAGAATAGAATAGAATAGAATAGAATAGAATAGAATAGAATAGAATAGAATAGAATGCTTTGGGTTGGAAGGGAGCTTTAGAGGTCACCTAGCCCAATACCCCTGCAGTGAGCAGGGATATCTTCAACTAGACCAGGTTGTTCAGAATCTGGCTCCATTGCTTCTAACATAGTCGTTCAGTGGCCTACAAACTTCTGAGAGCCTTTTCAAGGGACTTTTCTAGGTATTTCTGAATCTAAAAAGCCACGCCTGTTATCAGACATTTTAAGCTCAATAAATTGTTGTCATATACCACACTGTCAAATATAACAGGACCCAGAAACCACAAATGTCTGAAAACCATACTGTTTAGGAATGGAAAGTAAGTTCAACATATGCACAGAATCATAATAATATCTGAAAGAAAATAGTTTTCTCTCTTAAATATGGAATCCATAAACCTGAATCAGGCAAAAGAAGAAGGAAACTGAGTCATGATAAAAAATAAAAGTAAAAAAAAATATGAGTTTACATTATTCAGGCATTATTATTGACACATTGGATGTGAGATGGTTGCATGAGCCTTAACATGCCCCCTCGTGGAAAAAGAAGCACATTAATCAACAAGTAATCCTAAACTAAGTAATAAAAATGGTATCAAAAACAGGTGAACAGTTTACTAAGGAGGGGGATATTGTCAGTTCTTATACATGGTGACATTAACAATCACTTCTGACAGGAATGTGGAAACTTGTGTAAATATTATTCATTTTTTTACCCCGTTCTGCAAAAGTATTGTCATTTATAATTTTAGCTTTCATAATGCAATACAGAATAGAAGAAGAAAAATTACTGTCAAGACTTGTAATCTTAGGTGGTCATGTTTACTAAGGAAAAAAAATAGTCATTCAAGAAGATCATAAACAAGTGGGGAGAAGTGGAGGAATGCAGGTTACCTGGATTAAAATAAGACTAGGAAAAATGGCCTTAAAAAGTTTATTAGACTGTTTCCAGTCCCTAATAAAAACATACTAACACATTCCTATTTGGTTTAATTTGGAAGACCACAAAAATAAAAATAGAGACACCAGGCTAAATTACTGGGCTAAAACTGAAGTACATGAGGAAAGCTGAAGGTAAGCTAGTCATGAACATTTGAACCAAGCACATTTTCACCAGGAAACGCAGAATCAATAGGATTTGGCTGTTTCATCATCGCTGTCTCTCTTGACAAACAGGAAAAGCTTAGATGGGCTGATGCCAGTTTTTTTGCCAGCTTACTCAGTGCCTGGCCTCTCTAGGTCTGAAGGTCTGATCTTGGCCCTGCATGTACACTGCCTTGGGGATGGGGACTCGGTGCTTTCAGAAACTGCTGCTCTGGAAAGAGCTGCCAGTTGGACAGCTAAGGGTCACGGGCATGAGGGTTTCCAGATTTTTGGAACAGCTGGTGCCCTGCACTAACTGACATCTGCAGTTACAGGAAAGCATCTGAGCAAACATGGGAAAACATTAATTGCATAGTTTCTTTGCTATAATGTGGTCTTTTCTGTAAAATCCACTTTAAAAAGTTATAATTTGAGACAGGCAGAAAGAAGAATTTTTGACAATGTGGCAAGTAGAAGTCCCAGTAGAAGACTAGGTAATAGCCTTTCCAGTCCTGTACCTTCAGCAGTAGCCACACTCGGTTCTCCCTGTAGTCTCTCATTGTCATGTACCCAATGTACTGCTGCGTACTTTTCCAGATGGACACCTCTCATACAGAGAGGTATTTGCTTAAATTTCATGCAGAAAATAAAAATGTGGAATCAAATGCCAGTAAAGAGTCAAAAGAATAGAAATCTCACAAAGATAGGATTTCTAAAGTGATGGTGCTCCCTTCCTTATGAATTCATGAAGTGTTTTAAATTCTGTTACAGGTAAAAGGTTAAAATGTTAAATCTGGATTTCTTCCAACCATTAAGCAACCATACATATATTAGCTATTTGGGAAAACCATACACAGAGCATGTTATAGTTTTGCTTTACAGCTCTCAAGAAACCTTGCACTCTGACTTTGATTTATAACCTTTCACCTGCAAAGGATTAAAAATCATAAACCGAAAAAAGTTTCCAACCTCTTTAATTTCTGTTATATTTCCAAGCCAATACAATTAATTAGGACCTTTTTGGACTAAACAGAACCTTTTGGTCATAACACAGTCCTCAGTCACAACAGTGAAATTGTATAATATACTTGTAAAAAAACTGGGATTTTTATAATTTTCACTGGTGACAGCTTCTGTGCACATTTGGGGACAAGGGGAGAGCTACAAGCATACAAAAGAGAAAAAATAAAGCATACAAAAAATCACCATGCACAGACAACATTTGTAAATACACCCATTTAATTCAATAGAGCAGAGTTTTACAGTTCTCAGGGGCCTCAAGAGTATAAACTCTACTCACCATTTCTGGAATCATAGCAAGTGAACTTGCCTGTATCTGAGGCAAGCCAAAACATCTGAAAGGCAAGGTCCATAATGAAAAGCTTCCTGCATGTCTGTGGAAAATCTTTGGCTCCCAAATATTTGATAAGTTGGGATCTGCCTTTCTAAAAATCTGTAGAACATCTGAAAACATAACCTTCTTTTCTCTGACGGTACATGACCATACACAGATCTCAGATGTGTTTTGAATCATCCAGCACAGCAACCTATCAGAACATGGTAAGTCTCCAGTTTGGCTTGAATGCACTTATCCAGCATATAAGTATAATGTTAGCAGACTCAACGGACATTATAAACCATTTCAAATGAAGCCTAAAGATAGGAGAAATTTTCTCATAACTCAAGCGTTGAGTGCATGAAAAATATCTTTAAAGAAAAGATGAAGATTTTGTTCATGTTCTGTAGGAGAAAAACTACTGATAGTAAGAGTCTAGAAGTTTTCTGTTGAAACTGTTTGCTTGCACATCACTGAATCAGCAAAATTTAGAATAGTATTTGATGATAAGCAAATACAACTTTCTGAGAAAAATATTTCTCCAGTAGAATTCTGAGAAATATAATTTGTCAATACACAGAAGAAAAAAGATCTTCAAAAAGGACAGAACAGTATGCTCTGCAGCACATTTTTCAATTAAATCAACAAATAATCTTACAGGTACTCTAACAACAGGCAGTATCTCTTAGTTTTTCAAATATCAAAATATATAAGATATTGCATGAAATTGCATAAATGAATGTCTTTTTTTTTCATATCTATATTGTCAGTGAAAGAATTTGAGTTCTTTTCTCCAGTCCAAAGCATAATACCTGTAATTTCTTATTTAAAAAATTTGTAAATCTAAAAATATCTATAAAGAGAACACAAAAATGTAATTTCCTTGTCCAGTCAAGTCCAGCTATTTTTCATAGCTGCATTTGAATGCAGAGCATCTGCAGTAAGTTTGTTATGTTATGTTATATATTAGAAGTTGGTCTTCTATAAAGTTCTAAATGCATTATTTTTTAAAAAAAGCAATCGTTAAAAAATATAAATAATAGTTATGCTGCCCTATCTCCTACCACCTTACTTCTATAATATTCCATCAGAAAGAAGACTTGCGAAGACTCTGTTTGAAAATGTTAATTCATTAAAACTAAGCTTTTTTTATTTTAAAGACAATTCTCTGGTACTGTTAGAAAAGAAGACAGAGAAGTTTCTGGGTAGAAGGAAAAAGTATTCTTGACAACCGCTCTAATTAATAATTAGGACCAAGAATCATACACAGATAAAAAAAAAGGAGGAATGATTTATAGCAACAGAGGACTCTGTACTACTTATCAAATATATTAAGTAGCTATTCAATGTGAAATAGTGAACTGAAAAGACAGATACATACTGATATCTCGATAGTGGAATAGGAGGTTGATAGAAAGTACTTTGCCACTGACAAAGAAAGCATAAGAATCTGAGTATGGATATGAGATATGACCACCGTGCGTACTCCATGTCCCTCATAACAGCCAGAAAAAAAAACATTCCCCCCCCGCCCCCACCATACAAACAAAAAAATGCCCAAACCCTTGTTTTTCACTCGGTTTCCAAACTGGTGCATACATAAGCATTAAAATGTTTAACAGTCTGAACCAGATTCTAAATACACTAGATATTAGTTCCTAGGTAAGAGTTTAAGGGAAACAGAAAATAGTGGAAGATGAGATATCATTAATAGGAGTTTTTTCAGTATCAACCAAAATATCTTCTGCTTTGCCTGCAATGATTTTTTTGGAGTGAAATCAATTCTATGTACTACCCAGTATTTCAGAAAATAATTTTCATGGTAAAACCCTCTGGTCACCATGAAAATTTAAGGAGAGTAATCTTTCAAATATAAATTGGAACTTGAAATAGAAACAGCAACAAGACCTTAATTCAGTTTAATAAAATGTCAGCTTAATTCTTTGAATTAAAAAAAAATGAGAAAAAGAAAAGGAAACATACATAAACATGCAATAACCTAAAGCAAATATTTGTGACCTGTGACAGCCATAACATTAGTCTAGACAGCAGACAACAAACCACTAAATATTTTATTCTACATACTCTCATAAGAGCAGACCTGAAATCTCCAAAGAAATTAAATTTCCCTGACAAATAGGAAATATTTCTTATTATTTTTTGTTTGTTTGTTTTCTTGGGTAGCTTCCTTATAATCCACCCAGGAAGTCTTTCCTGGAAAACATCCAGATTCTGTTAGCTTCCACAAGCTTGGTGAGAAGTATTATATTCTTAGTGTCAAATTTATGACCTCTTTCCTTGAGAAATCTAGTCTGTGACAGCACTGTGTGGCTTATGAGGTTATCAAGGAGTAAATGTAAAGATATTATAGAGCATTATGAACTGTAAAGGGTGCTATAAAGGTGATTACTTTGAAGCTCAGGACAAGCTAAATTTCCAGCTATCTTTCTTACTTTCCTAGCCTTCTAATTTGAAACATAAGTTTCAGTCACTCTGCAAAAGCAGATTGTGCAGCAGCCCCAGGAGAAAGAAAAAGTGCTAGAGCATTTATTACAGCCTGTCCTAGAAATAACAGGGTTAATAATGTCTGATAAGCCTACGCAATGTAAAGAGTGAAAAGAACTGATGCATTTTTAAAGAGATTGTCAGTTCCATTCGAGGCAGGCACAATAGTCATCCAGAGAACTCTGTCACTAGGCAATGTCATTAATAATGATTCATGGATATGGATATTCACAACAGCTGTGTCCTCACCTTTAAGTACCTCATACAATATTTAGAAAGTACTGGGAGGTATTGCAGCAGGGAAGCAACTAAATTGCTAGAAGGCAGTCCCGGTTTAAATTGTTTAATGTTCCTCCTCAAAACTGATGTACTGGTTTTTCAGAGTGAATCTCTCTTCTGCTGTCTCTCCTTAATAAACCTGCGGCAAGCAAAAAAAGCAACAGGCTAATCATCCAGTCAGTGAAATCTTAAAATGGTGTGATCTGTTGGCATCAACACTCGTATACATCATCAGCTGACGTATAACCTGGCTGCTAACAATTGTCCTTCCTCTGTTAACAACAAACATATGGATCAATTTCCCAGGAATATGTTGAATTTGGAACTTCAGAAGTACATTCTTAATGCTCCTTTTTTACTATGAATTGTTGTATTTCCAAAGCCTGTATTCATTGTTTTTGTGAAATAAGGGATATTTCATCATCAGACACACAAAATAGAATCTAACTGCAACCTAATTACTATTGAAAATAAGACAAATGACTAGTAGTATTCTCCTCTCGCACAGCTTTTCTCATCTTTAAACAATATAAAAAATGAGCTCTGAAATTACCTGCTAAAACTGCTTAAATGTTACCAACGCTACTTAGATTGTAATGTTCAAAAGAACAAAGAGAAATTTTTGTAGGAGGGAGTCACCATAAAGTGGCTCCATGCACAGTTCCAGGACCCTTCACATCCTAATTTCCTGAATGACAGTACTTTGGCTCCAGAACTAACTCATGGATGACCTGAAAGCAATACCAAACAGGAAAAATTGCGAGTGCCTAATTTTTTGCAGCAATACAGGACCATCTCCAAGCCAAGGGGTGATTCATTTTGCCAGTACATCCCTCAGAAGGTATCCTGGTACACTGCAGCTGCTTCAAGTCATGACCCATAGATTCTACACCTTCTCAAATTATGTCCTCCTTCTGCTAGTCCTCAATGTGATAAAGATGACAAATTTCTTCATTGTTTGTTTTCCATTAATGACATTAATGGTGTGCAACAGCAATAGGGTGCCCGCTATGAAGAAGGATTCTTGCACCCTAGCATAGGCATACTTCAGAGCCAATCCAGACCCAAAACCTGTGTCCCTCTTGCAGTGGTGACTGGAAAGTTTTATTGTGGATCAGAATAATTACAGTAGTAACCCTGCCAATGATCCTACCTCTATCTCTACCCTAGCTTCGGACACTTAAGAAACAACTTGCGTAAGTGACTAGAGCACTGGTTCTATCATTGCTGCTAACACCAAAGGCAGGATTGCCAAATGATTCCACTCTCCTTAGCAACTATTTGTGCAAGAGCTTGGGATGACAGCACCTAATGAGAGCATGCTGTTTAGCAGTTGATGCCTCATACATGCACATATCTGATGATGCCACTTAGCCTTTTGATAACTATTATTCATGCCTACTTGAGCACTCACTGTCTTTTCACCTCATTCTTATCCTTTGCTATATCTGCACAGGCATAAACACTTCTTTCAGCCAGTATGAAAACTTTTACACAGAGAAAACACAACTAGAAGTGGCTTTTATTAAGATGCAAAAGAGTCCTCTGGGAAACTCGATTAGCCTACCTCTCATAAGCCAGTCTTCCCACATCGTGTTTTGTACATTGAATTCATGGAAAGCCCTAAACTAAGTGATATAAAGAATACTAGTCTTTAAGGCATCTATTTCATTTTGTTCAATAAAATATGAAAAAACTCGTTGCAACCTGTATTTAATTTTCCTAGTATTTAATTTTCAATTCTTCACAGAACATCTCTTAAGAATCTAAAATGTAGATCTCAATTACTTGTAAAGATGGTCCATAGGAGGCCGAATAAAATCTACCTGAATAAGAGACATTGCTATCTCCTATTTTAAGGACAAAAACCTTGCCCTGTGCAGCTCAGATTTCAGCTACTAGCAGCTTCTGAGACAGAAAACTGCAAAAGTAACAAGAAAATAGCTCAAATGCCAATTAAAATTGATAACTTTCCTTTTCTTGTTAATATCTTCCTTGCTAAAATCTTGTTCAGTATCACAGAACCACAGAAGCAAAGAAAGATTGAGACTGGAAGACAACTCTGGAGACTGTTCAGTTCAAGACCTCTGCTCAAGCAAAGTCAATTACAATAGGTTGTTCAGGGTCATGTCCAGCTGGGTTTTTGGTATCTCCAAGGATGGGCACTCCACTATCTCTCTGAGAAATCTATTCTAGTATTTGGATACCCTCACATTAAAAAAAAAAAAAAACAAAACAAAAAAACAACTTACGTTTAAGTGAAGTTTCCTGTATTTCATGTAGTATCAAATGCCTCTTGATCTGTCATCAGGCACCGCCAAAAAGAGTCCATTTCCTTCTTCTCTCTTCCACACCATCAGGTATTTATACACAGGGATGAGATCTCCTGAACTTTCTGTTTGGCAAGGTGAACAGTTCCAGAACTCAGTCTCTCCTTACATGTTAGATACTCCAAGACTTGAAGGATTTTCTTGGCCCCCCATTGGCATCATTCTGATATGTCCATATCTCTCTTAATTTTTCTCACCACCTGATGACTGATTGTGCAGCCAGGCCCTGACCAGCAATTGAGGAACTCACAGAACTCGTGGATTCCTGACCCCCAGCCCACTCCCATTTATATACTGAGCATGGCGTCTATGGTATGGAATATCTCTGTTGGCCAGCTTGGGTTAGCTGTCTGTGTTCTCTCCCAGCTCTTTTACACCTGCTCATTAGCTGAACATGGGAAACTGAAAAACGGTCCTTGATTTCTTAGCAACAACTAAAAACTTCAGTGTATTATCAACATTCTTCTCATACTAAATCCAAAACTTGGCAGCTACTGGGAAGACAATTAACTCTATTCCAGCTGAAACCAGAACACTATCTCAAATCACTGTCTTGACTGTACATAAATGACCTCACCATAAATGACCTCACCACACACTTCCCTTCTCGAAGGGAGAAAGATGCTCCAGAGACTGAATTCTCCACAAATACATTATCCAGTATAATTTTTGTAAGCTTCCAATTCTGCTCTCTGAACTGAAGTCAGCTCAGTGCCTAGGAATGACCAGGAATTAAATAGGCCTGATTCGTACCTCAAGCCCTGTACACTTCTGTCTATAATTCCATTAATGCACTCACCTCTCAGCTGGCATATTGATTTCAGAACAGAGCCACTCTTAGTTAATCGTATTATTAAATAAATAGTTGAGGATTCAAATTATGGTACTCATTTTCATTTGTGACGTGGAGATTCAAATTCTCACTTGCAGGAATGAAAGACAAATCCATTATTTCACCAAAACTTTGAATATTTCTTCATAATTAAGTTATTAATTGGACTGATGACCTACAGGGTAGCTGCGGGTAGAAATTTTTTCTTTGGAGTGGGGTTTCTGCCTGCTTTTGAGGTGAAGATCAGTGAAATAGTCTCTTTAATCACACTTCTTACTAGTTTTGCCTCAAAAGAGGACAACAGACAGTTGGCTAATTCAATGCCATGAGACAAAGAGTGAACACATACCCTAGACTGAAGATCAGCCAGCTGGCAGAATTAGCTGCCCCAGGCATGTTTCCAGTTTATGAAGTGGAACATTTAACATATTCATTCAAAACACTTACCCTCTTGCCTACCATGTGAAAACGAAATTAGCTATGGTCAATTTAGTTAGGTGCAGAACATAGAATGATAATCAGTCACCTTATATAGAATTATTTCTTTGTCTCCAAGAGTGTAGACATCCTATCCCTGTTGAATTATAAAAGGGAAAACACATTTTATAAATACTTATTTGGAAGGCAGAAAATAATATACATACTTCGTAAATTCTGCCACCTCAAAGTCAGGATAGAAAATCTGTAAGAAGGCCTTGGTCTGTGACCCTGGTTGTGAAAACTCAGAAGGAAATATTAATGTTTATTGCCAGCAAGTTTTAAATTTCCTTTGCTGTTCTGCTTTGAATATTTTGCCTCTTGAAGATGCCTTGTTTAATGGTTCAGAAATTAGTTTCATTGAGGTAAATGGTCAAAAGCATAAAGAGTACTTAGCCTCCTAAGACCTATTTATGTTCCCACTTCCTTTTTGAAAATTTACTTCAGTAAAATTATTTTCCAAAGACTTGTTTTATTTGTTCACTTGTGGATAGTCTGCCTTTATGGTTCTTTTACCAGCATAAGATCAGATAATAGTTCTATTTCATATTAATCGAATTTCAGGTAACCAGATGAATTTACATAATTTTATGAAATAATATAATTTTACAGAATTAAAGTAGGGACTCAGACTGTAATATGTCAGAAAAAAAGACAGTCCTAGGTCTACTGAGTTAAGTGTTAGGAGAAAAATAAGAAACAGTTACACCAAATGGGCAGGAAATTGTGTAGTAGTAGGGTTTTTAGTAATAGAGTAATAACTGCAGGTCACAACGTGCTCTTCATCAAGTGCTCCATTTAGGCAGAGTTGAAGGCAAAGAGAAATTTGTAGCAGGATATGAAGTTCCTCAAGTTTAGATTAATTCTCTTTTCTTCATCTTATGACTCATGTTTCCTTCCACTGGGAGAAATTAGGGGTATTCAACTTCAGGAAAGAACTCTGAATTATGGGAGAATTTTCTATAACCAAAGTAGATACAATTAATTATATTTTAATTAATCTTTTGATTGTGGTTTATAAATAATAGCGAAAGCCTGTTTTAGTTGACCAAAATAGTACTTTACAGCGGCATTACTTGGAGTGAATCTCTATCAACACAAATATAAATCACCATTATAAATGTTACAATGAAAAAATAGACCTAACACATTGATTGAGTTTAAATTAAACAGTGCTAACTTTTCCTGGAAAGAGTTGCAAAATATGAGGAAATTGTCTCTCTAATATGCAGCTTTCCTGTACATATTTTCTACATCAGCACATGGAAGTCTTCTCAATCATCCATGAACAAGTACAGTGCAAACTACTTTCATTCAAAAAGAACTTACTGTTCTGGATCAAAGCTTTCGTTTCCTCATTAGCTGAGACAGAGTGAACACAATGAATAGAGGTTTCATTAATTATTTCTTTATTATTTCCAGATAAAAGCTACATCCAAGATCTTCTTTTAAGCCCCTGTAACTATATAGTTGTTAAAGGGTTATGTGAGTTAAGCAGAAGAAAATTTGGTTCTTACTTTGAAATGTTAGGCTAATGGAGCCAAAAATTCTTTCAGAAACAGTAAAGAAATGTGTTTCTAAGACCTTGCCATTTAAATATGCAGTAAGATCTGTGTTTTTCCATTTCTCTAACAATATCCATTAGTGTGCCTGGGTTGATCCAAGATTTTTCTTTCTACCTGAAAGAAGACAGATAAAATCTGATCTGTTGTAAGGTTATTAAGCTACTTAGACAAAGCCACTTTTTGTTGTCTCAGTCACGACATCTGAGATGTCTCAGTTTCAAGTTTGGGGGTCTTTTTGGTTGTTTTTGTTGCTACAACAAATGCTTTATAAATCCAAAATAACAGATTTACAGAGATCATGACTATTCTAGACTCACAATTCAATAGACCAGATTCACTTGTTTAATATTAAGCATAAACCAAAATATGTTAATATTAATACCATACTTTATGTGATTTAAATAATAATGTTAGTTTCTTTAAATGGGATTTGACTTACTGATCAAACTTATACTGAGACATGGATCATACCCACCTCCCAGTACTGTTTGCAGCTTGGAGTATTAAATCTTCAGCTGTAGTACCTGTCACCATAGGAATCTGATAGAAGGAGTTTAGATATGGAAAAGGAGGGGGAGGAAGCATGAGGATCATCAAGTAGAGGACAGGGCATGGCTGGTCAAAGACCTAAAGATGTAGGAATACTGAGTGGATCATCAGAGTTTTTCTCATCTTTAGAGCTGAAATCAGATGGGATGTCTGTTTCGCTCATTGGTGCAACCAAGTAGCTACATTGTTCGCAGTTAAAAGAGTTGTGGTCTGTTTTGGCTGGTAGTGGGCTGGATAAAGGAAGGAACATGGCAGCAGAACAGAGCTGGACAATGCAGACACAACACAGGCCTTCAGAGGAGGTCTTGCTGTGATTGCTTAGCTGATGAGGAGGTGAAGAAGAGAGGGGAAACATAAGATTCCATCAGAGATTAGTTCCTGGAAGAAACAAGGCTGAAACTGTGGGGTCCCTGTAGGGTGCTAGCAGGAGGGAAGCTTTCAGGTCAGAGAGGGACCTCACAGAAAGAAACACTGATCTGCCCCATACAGTGTAAGTATTCTGCATCAGGGCAGGAAGAAATGAAGGAAAGAGGATGAACCTCAATACAATGCAGACCTCAAACAACCCTCCAGCTGCCTTGGCCCCATCTGCTGGATGGAGTACAAATTGTTTACCAGGTTTTAAGAAGTTTCAGGATTCCATTACAAGCTGTTACAAGTCCCACTGGAATAAACGAAAGAGATTGAAGTTATAACATTTGTAAGAGTTAAGAATGAAGTATCTCCTAGTAGGGCAGTCAGCTTTTTAATGAGCGAGTGAGCTACAGTTTGCAAAAATTCCCACCATTTTGATGCTGAAAAAGATCAAGCCTGTTCTGAGGGTGTTTTGGTAAATTATGACATTAAGCCATTATCTGGCTCTTGGTGTTGGCATTTGGCAATTGGTGTGTGGCAGTTATGCATAGCTGTGGATCTAGGACTTGATTCAAGAAGTGCAATATTGTCTTTATTGCTGATTTATTAGCTTTTGTTGCATATACATACCACTGATTTAAAATTGCTAGATTTCTAGAGAAACATCAGCAGGATGAGTTCAATCTTTTGTGAGAACAGGTGAATAAAGTAAGAGCTCTGATGTCGAAACCAAAAGGAACATCTAAGAAAGTATTGCTGATATAATTCCAACATTTAGGCAACTGATGCAGGCAAAGAATGACGATATTGGATAAAGTAAAATAAATACCATTAAATAGTACAAAACTTTGGTTACTTCGTGTATGAAAATATATGAAAGGCTGTCACTGTCTTAAAAATTAGATTATCACAATAAAAAATATGATGTCAGTCTTGAACTTGCAATACATTTATGTGAGTCACTAAAATGACTTGTTATTCTGGCGTTCATGTGCACCAAGAATTATGAAGGCAGTTATAAGTATCATTATAATAAAGAATTTTTCAATTAATTATAGAATTAAACAAAAAAAAATTTCATAGAGATTAGTAGCATCTATTATTCAGTAAGGTTTAAACAAGAAAGAAGTAATTATCAAAGGCAAAGTGAAGGAAAGGATGGGGAAATAGGAAAAACCCACCAGTTCTTAAGTACGTTGTACAGATGGTTAAAAAATATGAATGTCAGGATATTTTTCAGTAAAGAAAAACCAGCAGATTGTACTGGACAGTAAATATTATACCTAGCTTTTAACCAGGCTTGTTAGCAGCTGAAATCCAGAAATGGGAAATATTTAAGTTTAAAGAAAATATTAAAGACTCGATAGAAAACAATCTTCATACAGTGGAAGCTCAACTATTGGGAATTCTTATGAAATGAAGTACATGTTAGTTACAAGAATTACTACTTACAATTCTAAAGGCTGAGGAATGTAAGTAACTCCAAATAGTAGATTTGCCTTTGCCTTGAGACCTTAGTCAAAACAGAGTTGCTTCCTATAACTTACACAGGATCTAAAACATAATGTACAGTCTTGATAAGAGCAAGGGCCATGACCTCTGTTATATATATATAGATATGACAAGATATCATAATGGTCTAATGGAATTAATATGAATGTGGAACATGAAGTGGTTTTTTTTCTCAAATGAAATGTCTCTTTCTGGCATTGTAATCTTTCTTGGAAAACTTTTCTTCCAGTCTGGTTTAATGTTATTCTGTTCTTAGGAGAGGTGAAAAGTTGATGGAGAAAAGAAATTGGAACTTATTTGTTAATTCTTATTTGGAGTTTTTTAATCTCTACTTTGGGAAGACATGGATTTGATGGATGGACCACTCAATGGACAAGAAATTGACTGGATGGTCACACTCAAAAAGTTGCAGTGAATATCTTGGTGTCCAAGTGGAGACCGGTGATGAGTGACATTCCTTGGGGGTTGGTATTGGGACGAGCACTGTTTAACATCTTTGTTGGCAACATGGGCAGCGAGATTGAGTGCACTCACAGTAAATTTGCTGATGACTCCAAGCTGTGTGGTGCAGTCGACACACTGGAGGGAAGGGATGCTATCCAGCAGGATGCTGAAAGGCTGGAGAGGTGGGCCCATGTTAACCTCCTGAAGTTCAATAAGGCCCAGTGCAAAGTTCTGCACATGGGTTGGAGCAATCCCAAGCACAAATACAGGCTGGGCGGAGAATGGATCGAGAGCAGCCCTGAGGAGAAGGACTTGAGGCTGACAAGAAGTTCCACATGACCCAGGTGCTGTGGGTTCATAGCCCAGAAGGCCAACTATATCCTGTGCTGCTTCAAGATATGTGAACTGTGGCAAAAAATCCCTGCTGATCCTGTACAGAAGGCAGGACAAAGTAGAGGTGGCAAGAAGAGGAAGGACAGGAAGAGACCGAATTTTGCGAGAAAGCCGCTTTCCTGCTGCCTTTTGAGTCTGCTCAGAGGGGATAGAGCATGTCAGGAGCTACACAAGCATAGAGGGAGCCTTAGAGCGCAGCCGTCTCTGCTGGCGTAGAGCCTTCCCTTCCCCTCTTTGAATCCTTTGGTCCTGAGATTCAGAGGAATTGAGAGGTTACTAACTCATCCCATATCTGGAATGTAACCAGACAGATCTTTCTTTTACAGTTTTCTAGCTATGCATTTCTTTTTCCAGGACCAGAATAAGTTAGCTATGGAGTACGGACAACAAGGGAGCACTATTATAGAATAGGGGATGATTTGACATCTGTGGCTTTTATGAAAGGGATGTCTGCTGGCTTGGGGATTCCACATGACTGAGGCTGAGAGGGTGGCCTGGAATGAGTAAAAATGAGAGAGAGTGGGAAGATTTTCTGATTGTTACTTCACCTGAGTGAGGCTCATATAGGTCCAATAAATTACATTTTTGCCATCAGTGTTTGTGAATTCTGAGAAAATGCGCGAGTTAAAGGGCTTGTCTGTCTGGGATGGAAGGCACTCATCCTGGAAGTGGAAGTGTCTTTCACCTTGTAGTGGAAGAGGGTTGGCAGGACTTTAAAAATGTGTGAAGCCCCATATGGATGACCAGCAGACCCACTCTATGAGAAGACTCACCTTCCAGGCTGCTTGCCACAGCTGGTTATTGCACTGTCAGTCACTGAATACATGGTTCTGCCCAGCATGGTGCCAGCATTGAAAGACACTCTGGCCACAGCTGCCTCCCCTGCTGCACGTGTGACTGATGTACATGCTGTCTCCATGGTGCACTTTCCCTGTCTGTGTCTAAAACTGTTCATGCATGTATCCCCTTCCTCTCTCTCCAAGGATATGGATTTTTGACACTTCCAAGAGCTAGCTTCTACATTTAGCTGGAGTGATTTATGACACACCAAAAAAATCAGATAATAGTAACTAATAATAATTTTTAGGTGAAAGATCTCACAACAAAGTTCGTTCCAGTAGTCATAATACTTGAATTTCCTATTGCTGAAGCATATAGCTTTAAAAATACAACTAACAGAAGAAATATGTCTTGCCAGATTTGTCATAAACATGTTGGAAAAAGAACACCCAGGGACTTTTCACTCTCCTTGGAAATGACCTTACAGTCTGGGCTGGACTTTCACCAAGCACCTAGGTTTGAGCCCAGTTGCAATACTATAAGCCAGTTGCACATCTTTCAACCACACTTTTTATAAAATCACATAGCATTATTATTTCACTGTCAATTACATGGCATGACACATCAATATAACCATGATTTGTCAACTGAGATGAAACTTAGAATCTCTCACTTTAATGAAAGGCAGAATATCTCACATCTTATTTCCTAGAAAATTTGATTTTATCCAAAATGGATTTCTGAAAACTAGCCTTGAATTAATTGGAAAATATATCAGTCTAAATGAAAAGCTTATTATTACATTGTGTCACTTCCTAAATCAGCCTGTCACTATTTTTTCCATGTGAGGCTTGCTTTGTTCCTTCTGCTTTTTTGTGGAGAGGCAGGAAGTGACAATTAGTTTTTGAATTGCTGAGAGCTGTTTTCATGTTGCCTGAAGATCTCAGCAGTGGTGCCTACTTGTAAGGACAGCACTCATCATCTATTAGCAGACAGTGTCAGCCAAGAAGCCATTCATTATTACACAAGATATTCAGCCTTTTTAAGGTAAATCTTTTTTTGGTTTTTTTTCCTGGAATAGGTCACAGCAGAAATTCGGAAGGACGGTAGTGTACAAAAAAAAAAAAAGAAAAAAGAAAAAAACATCTCTCAAAACTAAATCAGATTTCTTTTAT
This sequence comes from Opisthocomus hoazin, assembly GCF_030867145.1. NCBI lineage: Eukaryota > Metazoa > Chordata > Aves > Opisthocomiformes > Opisthocomidae > Opisthocomus > Opisthocomus hoazin. The sequence continues at coordinate 65,856,231 of NC_134416.1, read as the reverse complement.
GTCTGCTGATTTCCTCTGTCAAATCAAAATGGGGCTTGACATGTACTGCTTTAAATACATTTATGTCATTTTTGAAAGCACAAACAGACAATCTCTGTAATAGTGTTGTTACAACCAATTGATTTTCTGTTTCTATCGTGACAGAAAAATTCTATTGTCTGTATTCAGCACCAAATGTGCTAATATTACAAATATACTTAAAAATTAGATATTTGAAAGAAGATCTCTATTTAGATTGCTTTTTAAAGCTTTGTGGAAACTAAAAATGAATATTCCTGATGATATGTCACTTAGTAATTCAAATAAATAGTAATGTTTGTAAAATAAGTAATAATATTTTCATCTGTTCTTTTTGTGACATAATGCAAAGTCCATAGAATTCTAAAGAACTTTTTTTGCAAAGATTTCAATTTATCTTAAAGCAGATTTAGCTTATCTTAAAAGGTGAATCTGATACTGCCTTGAAGTTTACTACTGCACAAGTTCATAACTTTTAGTCGAGAGATAGTTGAGTGACGCAATGTGGGAACTTTGTGATTCATTTGTTGCTATTTATCTATGGATACCAATGTGCTGTAACTCTACACCCACCATAGAGTCCCATTTTTTTGGCCTCACTAATGCTGAAAAGGTTAATCTCTTGTTTATGAAGAAATAAAACATTGGTTTGTGCAAAACAAGCCATTTCAAATTGGACTCTCATGGCAATTTGAAAGGTACAACAAAAAATGGGATGCTTACTCACTTTTTAGAAACAGGAGTAAAAGGCCTTGGAGAAAATAGGTTACTGAAATTTCAGGTATTTTAGAAAGGTTTTACTGCAGCTGAACATAAGATGAAGAGATAAGTTGGATTCCAGGAGTCATGCTGGGTCAGCTCACTTACTGAAGTGCCCTCCATCTTAAACTTAGCTTGATAAGGAATTTTATGAGTTGTAGTGGTTTTGGCTAGGATAGAGTTAATTTTTTTCATAGTAGATTGTGCAGGCTATGTTTTGGATTTGTGGACAAAACAATGTTGATAACACACGGGTATTTCGGTTATTGCTGAGCAGTGCTTACAGAGGGTCAAGATTTTTTCTGCTTTTCATACTGCCCCACCAGTGAGTAGGCTGCTGACCCCAGCTGACCAGAAGGATATCTCATACCATATGATGTCATACTCAGCAATAAAACTGTCAGGGGAGGGAAGCTGGATGGGACTGCCATTGTTCAGGGACTGGTTGGGCATCAGTCGGCTGGTGGAGAGCAATCTGGGTATTTTGCATCACTTGTTCTTTCCTGGTTCTGTTGATTTTTCCCTTTACAATTTTTTGGAGTTCTTGGTGTTGTGGGATTTTTTAAATTAATACATTATCTTTATCTCATCTCATAAATTTTCTCACTTTTACCCTTCTGATTCTCTCCCCCATCCCACTGGGTGGGGGGAGTGAGTGAGTGGCCGTTTGGTGCCTAGCTGCCTACTAGGGTTAAATCACAACAGCTGCATTGCATTGATCAATAGATGATAGCTTTCATAAAAAAGATTATCACCATTGCCGTATTTCCATTGAACAGTAAAGGAAATTTCAGACAGTACATTCAAGGCTATGCTTGTTCTTGAAATTCCTTACAGAAGTTGAGATAAATTTGGAGAAGTTATGCAGACAAGGAGGCATGCTTCAGCCCAAAGGTAGAAGTAAATCTCCCATAAAAAGCCACTAAGATATAATAATGAAATGTAATATTAAAAATATTAAATTATTTTACAGGAATGATATTTCATCAAATAATGAAGCTTTCAGGCTCACACAGACTTTCTTGGCTTGGTTGTCCTCTCAGCTGAGCTATCCTTAAGCTGTCTACCTTTGACAAAAGTCACAGAATCATAGAATGGTTTGGGTTGGAAAGGACCTTATAGATCATTTATAGATCATTCCCCTGCCATGTGGACACAGAGGCAACACCCCATACTTGTCTCCCCTACCTGTCCTTCCTAAAGAGCCTGTATCCATCCATTCCAACACTACAGTCATGGGAGACGTCACACCACATCTCCGTGATGCCAATAAGATCATAGGCCTGCAAGCATGCACAAATCTCTAACTCCTCTTGTTTATTCCCCATGCTATGCGCATTTGCATAGAGGCATTTAAACTGGGCCCCAGTGAAGCTGACTTAGTGGCTGGAGTGGCTGGAGTTCCTTTGTGCTGCTCTTCAGGTGCTCTCCTGCTGACCTGTGATCCTTCTCCACGCTCTGGGTACCTGCTGGCACTGGCATCAAACCGGTAGGAGTGGTGTTACGGTTTGGCTGCAGCCGGCAACAAAAGTGTCACGTGGCCGGCCCCTCCCCCCACTGGGGTGCGGAGGAGAATGGAAGGAAAGAGGCAGAAACTTGTGGGTCGGGATAAGGGCAGTTTAACAGAACAGCAAACAGAGGGAACAGGAACAACAACGATACAGAAAAGGGGAAAACACAAAACAAACCAGCAGAACACAGCCCGCAGAACACAGCCGCTCTCTCTCCCGGACCGAACTGCCGCTGTGCCCTCCCGAGCCGCGAGTGAGTTCCGGCCCTCCAGCTCCGCCCCACCGGAACCCAGCATGACAGCACATGGTATGGAATACCCTGCTCTGTTTGGCCAGGTGGGGTCAGCACCCCCACCCCCCCATCCCAGCTGTGCCCCTTCCTGGATTCTGGTGAAAATTAACCCTGTCCTGACCGAACCCAGGACAAGTGGGATGGACTGAGGTTCAACTGCCCTGGAATCTTTAGTTTAAAGCTCTCTTCACCAGCTTGGCAAGGCTATGACCAAAGATGCTCTTCCCTTTCTCTGTCAGAGGGACCCCATCAGCCACCAGTAGATCAGGTTTTTCAAACCAATTCTCATGTTCTAAATAACCAAACTTTCCTGGAATAAAAGTTTCTAAAAAGCATACGTCATCTGGTGATATTTCTGTATAATGCAATCATCTAAGAAAAATAGTATGAAATTCTGTTGCAACCCAAATCTCAGAAAAAACATGATGCTCCTGCATTGCCAGCTATATTCACAATCCAAAGAAACACTGATCAAATCTAATTGTCTTTTAGTGTGTGACATTTTTCTGTTAGTTTCAACATTTAAAACTACTTACTCTTCCCAATGATTCCAAGAAAACCTTGTTTTGTAATTTTTCCATTAAGAAATTATTGTACGAAACCACACTTTTAAATGGAAAGCATACAGTGACAAAAACTTTGGAATTTAAGTCACGAAGGTAAAATAAAATTCAAATTCATATTTGTCCTATGGTTATAACTGTAGTGTAATTTGGGTATTGGGGCGGGGTCTTTGTACACACGCAGTACACTAAGTCATTATTTCCCTGGTCCAGGAACTCCACAGATGATGTCTGCATAGAGACTGCATAGTTATAATGGACTGGCTTGATATATAAGGGACCCACTTGAGACAAGGTGATTGACTTACCTCCCAGCGCTCTTCAAGACAAAATATTTGTCTAATTGCTACAGGAACTCTCTGGCTGGGAATTCTGGAAAGGTCTAGAGATATCCCCCGGCAGCTTCTGCTGTGCATAAAACATTTTGTATGTTTAAATAAGCATATTAATATCCTGGGGGGAGACTTGGGCTGTCCCAGGGAAACCCAGGTGGTTCAGAATTGTAGAATTGACCAAATTGTACATAACTGCAAGTATAAAGTGCTACTGCAGATGCAGAAATCATAAAATATATTGTACGTAGGTAAGACATTTAGGACATATTTTGTATTTAGATTAAGACAACCAATATTGAGGAATTATAGGTGTTGTTGGAGTGGTTAGGTAGGACCATGGGCAGCTGGAGTACAAGAACCAAGCAGACAAGTAGTTCAGGGAGTCTATCCTGATTCAGCTGAAGATACTGCCTCAAGGACCCTTGCAACAGAGTTTTCTATTACTATCCGGACAGCAACAAAACATTCTTTCTGAGAGATTTGATCCCCTGTGTGAGCGTTGTCTTATGCAATGATCAAAAAAAATTTGAGGGATTTTTCACATTCTGTCTGTGTCTACGCAACAGTATAGAGTTTAATTAGGAAGAGGTGAACTTAAATTTCACTTCTGTCCTTTGAAAAAAATGATTGGAAAAAATATTGGGAGAAAACTGAATAATGGAAAAAGAAGGCTGAAAAGCAAACAACTCTACTTTGAAGCTTTTGATACTTTATTTTTTTTCTAGAAAGCAGACTTCATGATTAAACGCATTTTCTGATCAGAAGAAGCCTTCACAATTTATCTTTACTTTATTTTGAAAACTCCTTAATAATACAAATATAGTAAAGTTAAATCCATTTATAATAGCTGATTCTATGATAAATGTATGTTTTAGGAAATGTTACAGCAACTTGCTTCATATTCCCTTATTAATATACAGGTGACTTCAGTTAATCAGTCAAAACATTGCTACATGCAGTATTATAGTAGGGCAAGTGAAAAGAGAGAAGGGTCTGTCATTTCATTGACCTTCTCAGCTTCTGGATAAGCTTTCATCAACTTTCTCATTAGTAACATCTGACTGATTGACTAGGTTAACCCAAATAGAGAAGCAAAAGCCAAAGAGATCTTTTGCATATTATATTAATGACATTCATAAACCACCATTTGGTGTTCCTATGGGAAGTATCATAACACAATCTGATTACTTCTGTAGATGTTAGCCGTTGCAAAGAAAACAGTCATGATTACCTCTAATATTTTAGGTATACACTTTATTTATATTTTTTTATGAGTGCAAATCATAACTGCCTAAGAAAAAAATAAGCCTCTGGATGATCTGTGAAGAAAAATAAATTAATTGATGAAGAAAGCAGGTCCAAACAATTTTCTATCTCATCTAAATGTTTTGGTTAAAATACCCACGTTGCATAGATCTCCAGAGATCAAACAATGTGTCCTAGGTGGGTCAAAGGCAATAAAACCCAGTAATGAATTTTAAGATCGCAAGCTCATAAAACACAGGGCCAGAGGGAACTCCCTCTGGTTATACAATCATTGTATAACCAAATGCTAAAATACAGATTATAATTTTTTTTTAATATATTATTATTATAACTTTGGATATAATTTCACAGTCTTGAGACCAGAAGATTGAAAGACTCAGTTCTGCCCCTGTTTCCTTTTCCTCTGTAAGTGAACAAGCTGTAATAAAATCTGTCTTAGCATACTTCATTACCACTCATTTACTATTCAGTGGTGCTACCCAGTGTGAGGAAAATGGAAGGAAACAAAAGAATCTTTTTTCTGCCCTAGCTCTTTCTTTCTCAAAAGAGAGTGTAAAGAGGTCACAGGTATCTCATTTCCTTTGAAATCCTCCTTTAGCTGTTATCAGTGCTGTTACTGGGAAATCAAAAGGAACGTACGGGTTTTCTTTCTCTGTAAAGTCAACATTTAGACCTGGATTAACTTCAGGATGCTTCCCAGTGCAACTTTAACAATATTCACCTTTTCTGTATTATGCTACCAGTTTAAGTCCTTCTGCTGACAGTTTTAGGTGAAAAAAATTATTTTGAGGTTAAATTACCCTTCAAATAAGTTCTGCTTATGGTCAGGAAAGTGATGTTTTACAGCATACCTAAAACCAAGCAGGAAGTGCTGGAACATAAACAAATGAATACATCATTTCAGATGAGGTTATTCAACAGTATGCAATCTAAAATGAAGCCTTACAGTTAAAGGTATTTTAAGATACCCAGAAAGATATGTTGCCACATCCCAGAGGGCGCCACCAGGCCTGACTATGCCTGTCCAGTAATCCTAGGACCTCCCCATCCCCCATATCTATATATAAGTCTATGTATATATGTTTGGTATATTCCCTGTATAACCATGAAATGTAACTGCATTTGGAAGCTTAATAGTGATTGGAAATGAGTCATCTTTTCTCATTATGAACCTTGCAAAAACACGTTATGGATCTCTCCCTTAAAAGAAAGTTATTTGCAAATGCTATCATTATTACATTCCGTCGGTGCATTGCACCACTAAACCATGTCCTGCCTCAGAAAGTCCCCTGCGTATACATAGATACAAATTTTGTGCTTGTTAAACTGTGCTGAATTGAACTGCAGTCCGTAATACAGCATGCTTTGGGGTCAGTTCTAACACGTTATTGTCCTCCATATGTATGCTGCCTTCCTACAGGAAAATGATGGGAAATGATGAGCAGATATCTCTCTATTTCCTGTCTATGACAGCATCTCATATTATGCTTTTGTCTTTTTTATTTTTTTATGAAGCTTGGAGTTTTGCTGAAATTTTTCTCTGCAAGGATATAGAAGAACAAGGTATATACATAGCAAGAAAGTGAAGTTGGAACTAAACTAGGCACACAAAAAAAGATATAAATTAATGGTCCACTAGTAAGGAGCAGATTAATGTTCTGAATGAGACATAAAGGTACTAATGGTTAATTGTTGTACATTCAGTAAGTGCCATATATTGTGCCACCTTTTCTCCAAACACAAATACATTTAAGGATGAGTAGGCAAACCACTGTTTTCTATGTTCTTCTACTGTTTAATACATGGTCCTCAAGCTTTGCTGAAACTGACATGGAAAACACTATTACATAAATACAAAGAAATCTGATTAAATCCCTGAGGAGATGATAGCATACATTTACTGTTATGTAACTTTGAACTGATTATATGGCAGCTGAACTTGTCATTTGTAAGTGCTGTACTAATGTTTGATAGCTACACTTTTACCAGTCTATTGGTTTCTAATTAACAGAGGATATGTCTTCCTAAATTGAAATTAAATGCTTGCTGGAGACATTTATACCAAAGTTGTTTCAAATCTGAGAACCTGTACTTAGTGTTAAATATGTATATTGATATTTTACTGATTATAGCTATATTTTAATATGTCAATTTAAGGATCTAGACTTGAGAGGGTAAATTAGTAAAGTGGATTAGTGAAAAGGGATTTACATATTTCATTTGCTTTCAGTCTGACTTGATTTCCAATTAAGTTCTTTCTTTTCTGTATGTCCTTAAGCCTTAGAGGGATTTCTAGTAGTAGTGTCCAAATGTTGTACACTATCTTATTCAAACGTGGATTATCTTTGAAACTGCTGTCCTCATCTCAGTGAGCATTTTTATAGTTTAGCCTGTTGTCCTGGTTTTGTCTGTGTTCTGGTTTTGGTTAAAACAGAACCGATTCTCTTTTGTGAATCTTCCTTACAGCTAAGTTCTTCTAAGTAACTGCATTTTTCTGATGCTGGCTGCATATTTTACAGACACTGTTTGCTCCAAAGCTAAGAACACCTAATGTTTATAGTTATACTGAACTAATGGTAGAAAAGCAATGCAGAAAAAGGCCCCTGTTTATAATTATCACTACCGCAGTCAAGGTCACCAACCGGTCTCTTAGGTCCCGCAAGTGAGGAGTCGGAAGGGGTCGTACTTGCGGGGACGGGTGGACAGGACAGGTGACCCGATATTGACCAGCGAGGTATTCCATGCCATGCACGTCATACTCAGCTTAGAGCTGGGGGATCACAAGGGTCTTGCTCTCTTCATCCATGGCAGCCTTCTGAAGAGGACCCTGCTTGTTGTTCTGCCTGCATTCCTGATCCAGATTCTGGTCCGTGCATCCCTGAGTCCAGTTTCTGTCTGCTGTCAAGGCCAGACCGGGACTGCCTGGTGCTGCCAGTTTTGTATATTTTTGTATCATTTTCTCTTATTATTCATATTATTAGTATTACTAGTAAAAATTTTTATATTCCATTTGTAAGTCTCTCTCCCTTTTCCTCCTTTTCCCTTCCTCTGGTGGAAGGGCGGGGGGGTAACAGAGACTGTCTGCCACTCAGTTTATTGCCGCCATGCTTTAAATGGTGACAGGCTGGGACAGAGATATTTTTCTTCCCAGTAGCTGCTGTGTTTTGGACTGAGTATGAGAAGAAAGTTGATAAGACTGATGTTTTCAGCTGTTGCTATGAAATGAAGGACTTTTTCAGTCTCCTATATTCAGCTATTGAGCAGATGTGCAGGAGCTGGGAGGGAGCATAGCCAGACAGATAGCCCAAGCTGGCCAAGGAAAATAATCCATACCACAGACGTCATGCTCAGTTTACAAATGGGAGTTGGCCAGGGGTAGGAATCTGCTCTTCTCTTTTCTGTGAGTTTGAATCCTCTCTGGTCTGGGACTTCAAACTTTTCTGGGAGTTGGGTCTTGTCCGGGAGTTATGTGAAATTTGTGAGTTTGGCAAAATCTGTGAAATTCGTGAGCTCCGGGAAACCCATAGGTTCCACAATCACTGCTCGGGGACTGGCTGTGAATTGGTCATCAGGTGGTGAGAAAATTGTATTACATATAGTCTGGTTTGCATATTCAATTATTAGTAGTATGAGTAGTCTTAGTATTTGCTTTGTGGTTTCGTTAAACTGCCTTTATCTCAACCCCCGAGTTTTCTCTTTTGTCCATTTCTCCTCCCCATCCCACTCGGGGGAAGGGGAGTGGCGAGCAAGCGGCTGTCTAGTGCTTAGTTGCCAGCTGCCAGGTTAAACCACAACACCTATGCTTCCAAACAGGTGTTCTCTGCAAAGCAAAGCCTAAAATAATATGTGCAATGCTGTGCTTCTGATGTGTAATTAGTAACCATGGTATAGAATTTAGCATTTCCTACCATGGCGCTGTCAAAAGAAGATTAGGAAAACTGTGAAAATTACTAAGAATTTCATTACATTTTCAAAATTGAGGGCCTACATTGTATTCATAAAATGCATCTGATTAGATAATTGCTCTTTGCTAGTTTTTACACCACTGTCAGACACAAGGGACATCTGCAGTAGGTAATAGTGTATTTATGCATCTTTGGATTCTACATCAACTGAAGTTTTGAAAACATGATCACATAAACAAATTATCCCTGTCAAGGATGAATGAGTATAATTTGTATCAACACACACTTAACTCCATATACTTTTTTCCTGTGTAAGTGGAGCAGGTGAATGTTTTTCTTGTATTTGCCATGACAGTGTTCTGTTTTACAGAAGTAAACCTCATCCCAGCCAAAAACTGAAGCAATAAAGGTTTGTTCAAATTCCAGTATAAATAATATTTGATTTTATTAATTCTGAATAAAATGTTTATCTGGTACCTTCACTCGAAAAATAATTAAAAAAAAAAGTGGGGTTATATGTCTTTCTTAGAAGAGCAGAAAATAGGGAATTGTGAGAAACAGAAAGTTACAGAAAGTCATTTGCCAGGTTACTTACAGTCCACGTGGCAAGTATTTTATTGCAATTCAAATTTTAGATTGGGTGGAATAATTGCTCTACACCTAACTTTTCAAATTTCTGTAAGCCATACTAAAAGTAGTCCTCTTAGCAGACTGATCTAAGGATAACTTCTGATAAGCCAGACTGAGAGCTTTTTGGTATTTTGAAAGAGTTGAGGAAGTTTTTCAACTGACAAGGCAGTTGTTGTGATTTCTGCATGTTGGATGTGTCACCTTGCCAGCGTGAGAGCTTTTCCACAGTTGCCTCTTGTGGACTGCTGCTCCCAGCACAGTCTATATGGCCAGAAACCCTGGGGGAAAGGAAAGCACTTTCAAACTTCCTTGAGCATATGGGAAGTGGATCTGCCAAATCAAAGCATACATTTGTATGCATGTTCTATAAGATACGGTTGATACTTCTACACAAGAAAAGCATGCTTTGTCTTCAGAAAGCAGTTCCACTTGTGGGCACCAAACTATACCAGTATGAAGGCAATGTGGGATCACCCCAACCCAATGCTGCTGTGCACAGTCACCAGATACAAAACCCCTTTGCCATCAGTTTGTTCTGATTTGTATCATTGAACAGCAAAGGTTTACATTCAGGAAGTCTCTGCTTTGTAAAAAAAGATTGTCTGTTTTCAAGAAACACTTTCATACAGCTGTCCAGTAAGGTTTATCACAGTGACAGTATCCTACAGATTGACTAGCAGAGCAGTGCTACAGCTATGGGTAGAACGATTCAACAGTGGTTTAAAACAGATCAGAATGGCACTACAGTCACCTCTGTACTGACTGTTACTCTCTCAGCTAGGACAACAGGGACTAGGATGATGAAGGACTATGATGTGCAATACACAGCCTTCAGCCAATGTCATCCAGAGAGCCTGGCACTAAGCTGATTATGAATCAGTCCTACTAAATGTGAGGCTGACTCCATGCAATCCTCCTTTGTAACTTTTTCTTCATACTCTACATGGTTCACAGAGGCCTAATGGTCTCTATATGCCAAACACCTCTTTGTCCACAGCTCTGAGACAGCTGTAGAGTGGTAGGTAGGGTGGCCAAGCAGCTCCAGCCTGACAAAGCTGAAGCAGAATAAAAACAAATAAGCTCAGAAAAGCATGAGTTTACTCTCTGTGTGAATGCAGTCTGCATCCTTGCATTATTTTTCTTGGTGTTCTGAGGTGAACATGTTGAAATAGCTCAAGTCAGTCAGTGGTCTGTGAGCTCTGGACACAGTAGGGTAACGATGCAGCTTAGAGAAGTGCATAGACCGCTTCTAGTCTAATGAAGAAAGTTCATGCTTTCTGAACACTTGTATTAATTTTCACATAACACAAGTAAATAGTAGCATTTATACGTGAGATAAAGGAAAAGAAAAGACTGAAAATTAGTAAATGTCAGAATTAGGCAGAACTTCTAAGTTCTGCTTGTATAAAACTGTTAGGAAAACAAAAAATTAAAGACAGAATCTTACGTGCTTGCTAAATTGTAGCTAAATAAAGGAAAAGAAAAGACTGAAAATTAGTAAATGTCAGAATTAGGCAGAACTTCTAAGTTCTGCTTGTATAAAACTGTTAGGAAAACAAAAAAATAAAGACAGAATCTTACGTGCTTGCTAAATTGTCCACTGTTTGTGCTAAATGAGGAACAATTTATGTGACAAATATACCACAGTAGGCAAAAAATGGACAAGTATTGCTCCTTTGGTCAAAGCGTCATATCATCAATTCTCTTATGACCGAGTGTTAATTTGGAGATTTAAGTAACAAAAACTCTGGAATGGGATTTTACAGATGAAGAAATGAGCTTTTCTATGCTTACTTAACTGATCATTATTTTTTTTCAAAGCTGATTCAATGATTAGGGTTTTCTCCCATGGGGTGAGATCATCACTCCATAAACCACACTTGACCTTCTCAAGCTTTTCCCACTTCATAACACCTTAGGACCAAATTCTGTAATTCCTAATCGCCAAAAAAGCAAGGAGGTAAATAAAATAAGGGCTATAATTCTTTTTAAAAGGCAAAAATAGACAGCTTAAAATGAGATTACAAATTCATTTACGTGCCTTATAAGAAGGAGTCATATTGGCATATGTATAAGGGGCCTTTAATTATCCTTAATTTCTATGGAGTTTGATAGGAACCAGTATTCCTGAAAAATCCATCTGGAAGAGAGAGCCAGTTCTGAAATTTAATTTAAATTAACATTAATGAACTACATCACACATATGATAGTTATTTCAAGTTCTAACCTTTACCAATGTGATAACAGCAAGTATTAAATTCCACCACTGATGTGTACACTTTTTATTTATCAGAAAAGAAACTTTTTTTATTATTACAAGAACTACTTCCAATGTTCTGTTACTTTGTCATAAAATTTAACCAGCCAAGGTCAATGAGACTCCTGGTGTTAAGACGAAATTTTGTGTATGTTCATGCAAAGTCAAAGGAAAAAGGATCATATATGGTAACATTAAAAAGGTGATCAAGAAAAATACAACTTTTCTCTCACAGTTCTCAGTATTTCTAGTTCCATACTTCTGCTCTGAAATTTGAAATTCGGTGGAAAGCTAGGCAGGGGAAGAAAAAGCTGACATGGCAATGCATAAGGGGAGGGGGGAGAATAAAAATTCCATTACTGTAACTTCTGGTGTTTAATAATGAAAATGGCTGTGTCTACAAATGACCTTCTCATGGCATAGAAGTGTTTCAGCAGATTTTATTTAAAATGTAATTTTTTTTGCTCTGGGTACATAACTAAATCATATGTTAATAACTTTATCTGTGCTTCTGAAACTATTTAAAAAAGAATGATAAATAAAGTATAATGCATAAAGTTCCAGTGTAGCATAAAAGAGAAATCTTTTACTGGGAAGACATAGACACAAACATTTCACTGCTGCAGTTCCCTCATTAACACACCTGAAAAATGTTGTCTTGATCAAATGAATGTACCCCACAAAATAAATTTTCTGTGATGGTAAGATGTGCCAGTATCTGTTCACACACTCCGCTTCTACCTTAAGTAAAATGCATCCCTTCAGTACCTTTCAGTATTTGAAATTCTACTCCATCTAAATCAACGCTGTTCTTTCCGAATTTACTAGTTGCATCAAAAAATCTCTTTTACCCCCACACATTTAACGTTTCTTATGAAACTTTGATGCTGGAATATAAATTTTCTTGTACACCAGATAAAACCAAAATCATATAATCATACCTCTTTAGTCACAAATGTCAGTTCAAACTATACAGTATATGCTATTAATAAAGTCTTTTTTTTAAAGAAAACACAATTAAAAAAAATGTATTATTAGTCTTTGGAGTGAGAAATCTTTGTGCATTTTCAGTTACCAAAAATGTACTGTTTGTCATATGGGTAACTTCTACAAGAGTCATTATATACGTTAAATATATATAATTAATTACATCAGATTTTCAGTTTTACAGAGCAGTCTTAAGATACTTCCAGTCTTTGCCTCTAAGACTGTATACGTATCGCAGCAGTGTAACTCAGAGCTCAGAATGGCCATATACATACCTTTACCTTTAACCTCTCAAGGGTGTGAAGAACAGACTTAAGTAGTGACCAAATCACCTTCAGTTTAATTTTATAAGTCATTTTCTGAAATAATCTTCTGTATCACGACTGTTTAGTCCAACACTGTAGCACCAAAGAATCTGTTATTAGGAATGCCCGCTAAAATCTGGCCTTTACATCTTAGCGAAAAAATGCCCAGTGTGCTGTGTTTCACTTTAAGCTATCAATCATCTCTAATAAAACTATTTCCACTTCGCGCCATAGGTGTCATAGACAGCTCATTGTAGAACAGTTTCTCTTGTTTAACAAGTCGATTAATGAAAGAAGTCTTTTATTTTTTTTCTCCTTTCATTATGTTTTTCCTTGCCCTCTCATGATAGACATTGAACTGAATTCTGTCATTCCCACCAGGAGCCCACTGCACAAGTTTTATTCAGACAAGTCATTGGAAGTCCACCTACGCAATCACTTTCTTGTCAGAACACTGCTGAACCTCACATATTCTCTTCTTCTCTCTTTTTCTTCCCACATTCACCTTCATAATGACTGTTTAATTTCCAGTGAACAGACAAAATATTTTTAACAATTCCAATCTTTATTAGTATCTTCAGTTTACAACTATATGGTATTTTGAGTTGTTTACAGTCAGAAAAGTAGGGGACTAAGATCTCTGAATAAATAAAATATAGTGATCTCACTTTTTGACGAGTTCACACAAAGAAATTTTTTTCTCAAGGGCCAGGGATACATACATAGATATGTGTATATATAATAAAATCTCTGGGCTTACCAGTAAGCTACTGTATTGGTATGCATGTTTTACATCCATTAGGACACACTAAAACACAGTAAAAAAAGAGGAACTTCAGCCAAAATTAACACAGTAATGTTGGATTTCTGGAGATTCCTGGTTTCAGGAAACTATATTAATGTCTTCCTTCCTGCTCCAAACTAAACAACACCAGGTTATTTGTTCTCTCTTTTTAGGGCTCTGATCTTTCTAGCTGGCTGAACAGAAAAAAAGCTCAGGCATATCCAATGCTTCCTAGAGCAGAGGATTATGTATCCTAGGGAAGTGTCTTCCTTTTTCTGCAAGAATATCATATTGATACAGGATCTAGATTGCCATCCATTACAGCCCCTCTACCCTTTTCTAAAGAACACATTCCTAGCATGCTGCTGCCTTTCCTCACATCATTCACGGATGGCATAACTCTTCAGTAGCTGTCTAGGCAACCTGGGGCAGGAGACACTGATGCTACAGAGGTACCTTGCCTTTTCAGTACAAAAATTCACTATGTTAATCTTATCTGACTAGGTGCATTCATGTTAGGAAAATACTTCATCTTCCACTACCAGAGCATGACAGCTATCCATTGTGGTTGAAGTATAGACAGTAATGATGTTTGATTATATATTTTAAATTCAAAATGTCAAGATATCTTACTCAAAGCAAGAGTCAACAACAAAAAGAATAAAATTCCCAGGTCTTATGTAGGCCATCAATAGCACCTGTAATAACTATGACTCTTCAAGAACATCGTAACTGCAGTAAGATCCTTTGATCATATTCACTGTTTTCTTCACAGAGAGAAATAGAACTAAAATAAGAAAGAAGTGGAAATATTAAAAAATATTTCTGGGCAACATGAAGAAATATTGAAAAATTAATAGCTTTGGTGATTAGCAGCTGGTTTGTAAAACTAGGCAACAAAGTTCTCTACATGCTTTTGCTATGGACTGGTTAAATACTAAATATTATTATCAAAATACATTGTTCTCAATCACCCGTTTGTGAGTTCCAGTATGATATAATATATCTGATACTAATTATAAGCATAACAACACAGCTTCTGCGAACAGGATCAGAATCACTTTGGTAATATCTAGAATGACACGGCAAATAGCAGTAAGTCAGTAAATTTTAAATAAAGACAAAAATAATTTCAGAAGCAAACATAAAGACACAAAGAAAAAGTCTGGAATTTAAGAAACATTTTTTGGAAAAATTGGTGTAACCACATCACTCACCATTAGAAATCTGTCATTTGCAGGTCTTTCAACTTCAAAAATCTTTTTTCAGTCATTGCTGCAAGTAAGTGCAAAGTTAGTGTATCTGACCATATGCTGCAGGCTCATAATTGCCGGCAAAAACAAGCGTCTGTCAGGTTCTATTTCCAGAAAACCTACTTCTGACTGAGCAAGTAATTGTCTGCAAACATTATATTTTAATCACTCCAAGGCAAATTTCTCAGGAATGCCTTCTCTTAGTCTCAGGAGATCCTGGTGACAGCTCACATGTTCAACTGTCCTGATTTGGAAGTGGCCCGCAGTGTTAGCCATTGCTCTCAATCAGCTCTGCAAATGAAAAACACTTGGTATATGAGGTAATTCCAGTCCTGCATCTGAACACTAATCAGTCTGGCCCATGAACTCTGAAGATGGCTATGAAACACTATAAAAATAAATAAATGTTCTAGCCTGTGAAGGCAGAAACTAACCTTTATTTCAGGACCACGAAAGTCTTTTATGTTGCTGATGGGAAGGTATTGTGTGAAGTGAAGCTTTGAAGCAACACAGTAACAATACTATGCAGAATTAACAAAACACAGCTAAAATCACTGTTCTTCCACTGCCCACATACAGAAAATAGGGACGGTTCACTTGTTCAATCAATATATACCCTGGTTATTTTCAAACTCTGAAAGCATTGTTTTAGCTCAAAAAATGACATTGCGTACGAAAGTGCACAGTGGATTAGCTAATGAATAAATCAGCACTAAGATAAAACACATAAAATGACAGACAAAATGGCATTTCCAACTCCATGCTGTACCCAGGAATTAAGAATTTAAATTACTATACATTTTTAAAGTGCAGACTTGTCAAGAGGAAAACAATACATGTAAAATGGTGCAAGGTGACAGTCTAAAGAAAAACAAACCTGTGTAAAAATAGATATAATTTTAATTTCTCTATATTAACAAAATTTTCACAGTAATAAACATCTAAAACTTAAATAGGAATTTTTGATGGTTACTTACGAACATCTAGTTATTTAAGTATGTATATCATTATGACAAAGAGGCAGAAAGACTGGAGACCATCAGCAATATCCACAGTTGTCCAGACACAAAACAAACAGTGTGTTCCCTTTGTAGCGGTGCCAGGTAGCTGGAAGAGACCCTGAATAGATAATTTCAGCAGAGGACTTAGAACTGCTCTGTGTGAAGTTACTGTTCATCATTTAGAGATGTCGAAACAACATTTTCACATCTAAAAATTGGAAAAAATTAATGCCTTGTTTCCACGCAAGAAACAAAGATGACATAAAATTAACCTGTTTTCATGACAAAGAGTAAAACAATTACATAAATGCAAATTAAGATTAAAATGACTATAAGTACAAAAATGTGATACTACAAATAGTCAATCACTGTTACATTTTGAAGTTGTAATGTGATTGTGTCTGCATTACTGTCTTTATATTGTATAATATATTAAAACTCATATTAAAGCATCAGTATTTTTTTTCCTTTTAAAACTTGTCTCATCTGAATCTCTCTACCCTTGTCTAAGAACAGCTCCAGATTTTTGTACTATAGCTTCACATCAGTGCATTTTTGGTTTGATAGATACTTCCGGTATAGCTATTAGATTTGACAACAATATTTATTTGACATTATTTACCCATCCTTATATATAATTACAGCAACTCAAATATATTACAGAATGACATGACTGGCTATTCTACTTCAGTCGAATTGCTATGGGACAAATCCTTTCTTTAACTATGCAGCCAGAGCTTTTTACATCACCAGAAGATATATATTCATACCCAAGGCAAAAGTTTCCTATTCTTTTTAAAGTAATACGAAGATTTTTCATCACGTCTTCCAAAATTTTACATGAATACAGTCATATTTTAAATACTAAAGTAAACTAAAATTCCTGTAAAGATCTTTCTTTTTCATACATAACAACTAAAATGTAAAATGGCTCTCACCTGTGGAAATTTAAATAACAGATTTTGTTAACATGCAATTTCCGGAGTATAGCTCATGTATTTGTCCAATACTCTTTAAAAAAGCTGGAATCTAGGTGTGCTAGGTTGGAACAGAATAGTTAACAAATTTGTAATACAACTGCGCAAGGAAAAGCAGAAAGGTTAGAACTGCATTTTTCACTTTTTTTTTCATTCTGGTTTTTTTGTGTTTGGGGTTTTGGGGTTCTTTGGTTTAGTTTTTTTTTTTTTCATAATGGTAACTGCAAAGCTGAAAACAGGCCTGTATTATCTAAGCAGATGTCTCTGTAATGGTCGACTCTTTTTCTTAACTTTTTTATTTCTTTAGGGGCAGGAAGAGTTTCAGTTTATATTTCTGGAATACTTAGTGTTTGACTCAGCCCTTTCTGAAACACAAATGAATGGTATAGCTTACATTAGTGAAAATTTGGTAGAATATTTTTTTTAATTGATTTTTCATTCCTACCTCTCTTCTTGAAATCTCTGGTATTTGAGTTAATCTTATTTAACTCTTTCTACTCATTTTTACTTCAAAAATATCAGGAATGTCTTGTTAGCTTTTAACTAGCTTATACAAAGCACTTTAGCTGAGACTCAATCAAATGAATCATCTAGTCTCCTACTTTCTTAAAAAGAGAAAGAAATATGAACTTCAAAATCAAAATCTTTCTCTAAGAATTAACTCGGTAGGTGCTATCGGAAAACAAGTAAAACTTTTCCCAGAAATTTAAATTTCAGATACCCTTTTCCAAAGGATGATTCGGAAGAAAGAATTATCTCATTTCACAATCGATTGTAACAGTAAAGGGTCAACCTTTGTGCTCTTTTCTGTGCCTTTTTAAGCTCTAGTATCTGTCTTTTAAGAAAAGGGAAACAAATGGCATAAAATTTTCAAGATGAAGCCCTGCTGAGTATTTATACTGGTAGGGTTTCTGTTTCATTACCTATTGCTTTCTGAATCACTGTAACTTATTTTTACTTTTATAACCTTTCTTGAGCCAGTGCTTATATGAAACTATACATAGTAACACTAAGATTTCTTTGCAGAGGAAAAACAGCAAGATCACAATTGCATGCATAAAGGTAGAATTGGAGGGGAAGAGATTTCCCCTACCTGTATTATTTTATCTTTATATATGTTGACTTTTATATTCCACACTACCACCCAGTCCTGTAGTTGTAGAATACTTCTGTAATCCTTTGCAGCCAGCTTTACTGAATATGAATACGAATGCTACACTGAATAGTTTAGTATCATCAATAAATTTTGTCACATAGCTGTTTACATTTTTTTCCAGATAATTTATGAATAAGTACGAATTCTCTTGTAAATATAGGTTGATGGTGTATAGCTCAGGAAACGTCTGCTAAATTTGTTAAACTATGTCACTCAGAGCAAGAAAAAAATGGGCTTTAATCCTTTCTACTAGTCCAGAGTGAGGTGTCTCTTAACTTTATACTGTATTTTTTTATGGTATGTGTGATCACAGACATTTTTGAAAAATCCTCCATTTATGAATAAAGAATATATATAATCTGGATTACTGAAATTGTTTTTGGTCTTAATAGTGTCTGATATTCTGCAGACTACTTATAAAATAAATATCTTGACTTGTAAAGAAATAAGAAAATGTATAAAGTTTTGTTTTAAACAATTCTCTAGAACATAAAAGTCAGAAGAGAAGGAATGAAAAGAGAATTCTATGCTCATTAGACTTCTAGGGGACATTATGAAATGAGAAAGAAGGAAATCTTCCTTTTCCTGCCTTTCATAGAGTCATACTCTCATGGAATAATTTAGGTTGGAAAAGACCTTTAAGCTCATCAAGTCCAACCATAAACCTGACACTAAACCATGTCCAAGTCCACCACTAACCATGTCCCTAAGCACCACATCTATATGCCTTTTAAATAGGTCCAGGGTATTTATTCGCTGCTTTATGTATGTCTACAGAAACCTGCTTAAAAACTATGATTTCTGGCTGCTGGACCTAATTGTTTTTAATCTCATCCATATTTCTTTTTTTTTTTTTTTTAATATTGAACATCACAGAGCATTTCAACGTAGCAAATTGAATAAAACACCCAAGTCTTCTCTTTTTGCAGACTGATCATCTCAAGTAAAGAAAGCACAAATATTTCAAGTCTTCAACAGGCAATATGTGCTAGTTGCTTTTTGTTTCTCCTGTTTTCCTGTTGATAAAGAAAAGCAAATTGTAGCCCATGGAATAAAGGAATGATCTATAAACAAGACTTTTTTCTGGTTGCCAGGATGACTCCTCAAAAAATGAGTGACAGTAATAGTAGGTATTCAGATCTCTGGATGGGTAAGCAACAGGCCGCTTCAGTGCACGTGTGACTAAAGGACTTCATAAGTCCTGTAACTTTACACCACTCTGTTGTTTTACTGAGAACTCCATTCAGCTGCTGGCATAAATTAGTGCATCTCTCAACGAAAGTAATTGAAGCTATTTTTGCTGACCACAATGTTGAATTTGGTTTGAAGGTCTAAAAGCTCAACTGTTTACTTAATAGCTCCTTAGCCACTTAGTCAAAATAAGCCGCTTGGACAAAAACGTACTGTATTAGCTGGTCATCCAGCTCTGTGGCTGAAATGGGTTAGAGAACAGCTCAGCTGGTAGGCTAGACTGCATGGGTATCTCCAGTGAGAAGATCATTAAGTGCATTATAACTTCTTCGGCTTTAAACGACCCTCTGCCCATGAACAGGGCTTCTGAACACTTACAGACTCTGTAGACTGTAATAGATCAGCATATAGAAATATTCAATCACAAAATCATAGAATCATAGATTCATAGCGTGGTTTGGGCTGGAAGGGAGCTTATAGATCATCTAGTTCCAACCCCTCCTGCCATGGGCAGGGACACCTTCCACTAGACCACGTTGCTCAAAACCTCATCCAACCTGGCTTTGAACACTTCCAGGGAGGGGGTGTCCACAACTTCTCTGCCTCACCCCCCTCATAGTAAAGAACTTCTTCCTTATATCTCATCTAAATTAACCCTCTTTTAGTTTAAAGCCATGACCCCGTGTCCTGTTACTGCATGCCCTTGTACAAAGTCCCTTTCCAGCTTTCTTGTAGACCCCCTTCAGGTACTAGAAGGCTCCTAGAAGGTCTCCCGGGAGCCTTCCCTGCTCCAAGTCGAACAGCCCCAACTGTCGTAGCCTTTTCTCATAGGACAGGTATTCCAGCTCTCTGATCAGTATTGTGGCCCTCCTCTGGACCCACTCCAACAGCTCCATGTCTTTCCTGTGCTGAGGGCTCCAGAGCTGGATGCCTGACTCCAGGTGAGGTGACACCAGAGCAGAGTAGAGGGGCAGAATCACCTCTCTTGACCTGCTGGTCATGCTTCTTTTGATGCAGCCCAGGATACAGTTGGCCTTCTTGGCTGTGAGCACACACTGCCAGGTCACGTTGAGCTTCTCATCAGCCAGCACCCCCAAGTTCTTCTCCTCGTGGCTGCTCCCAATCTATTCTCCGCCCAGCCTGTACTTGTGCTTGGGAATTCCCTGACCCATGTGCAGGATCTTGCATTTGGCCTTCTTGAACTTCATGAGGGTCGCACATGCCTACTTCTCAAGCCTGTCAGCATCCCTCTGGACAGCATCCCCTCCCTTCAACATGTCAACTGCACTACATGGCTTGAAGTCATCGGCAAACTTGCTGAGAGTGCACTCAATCCCATTGTTCATGTCACCTACAAAGATGTTAAATCTACATGCATTTCTTTTTCCTGTGGCATTTGTAAGACACTTTTCACCTTTTCTTTGCTATTTTTTGGCTGTTACTCACTAGAATCTCAGTTGAAATTGGTTAAGGTATTTTCTTTCAAAAAATCAGCAGGACTTACTGAAATTAGTGTTCCAGTTCAACTTTGGCCAAAGAGAACAAACATCTGGCCTAGCGATGTCCTTCATTGTTAGAAGCAGTAAAAATCATTTACTGTAAAAGTTTTTCCATCAGAAAAAAAAAAATTATCTTCATTTTTATGTTGAAAACAGATTTCCAATAATACCATGATTTTTCAAAATTATGTTTTGAAATTGATATACACTTGAAAAGATCACTTTCCTACCTCCCAAAACACTTTTTGTGTCAGCACCGGAAAGGTATTTCCTACTTATAGGCATGCTACTATATACTGATAAGTGTCATTATTGACACATGTAAACATTTGGAGGAATTTAAAATTTTTGAATATAAAAATATTGGAAGAAGTTAAATATAAAGGAATTTAATTTTCCTAATAAAAATTATAGATAATGGAGCTCCAATAGGCCTGCTTATGATCATAGAATCGTAGATTAATAGACTGGTTTGGGTTGGAAGGGAGCTTATATATCATCCAGTTCCAACCTCCCTGCCATGGGCAGGGGAACGTTCCACTAGACCAGGTTGCTTAAAGCCCCATCCAACCTGGCTCTGAACACTGCCAGGGAGGGGCATCCACAGCTTCTCTGGGCAACCTGTTCCAGTGCCTCACCAACCTCATAGTAAAGAATTTCTTCCTTGTATCTGGTCTAAATCTACTCTTGTTCAGTTTAAAGCCATTACCCCTTGTCCTATCACTACATGCCCTTACAAAAAGTCCGTCTGTGCCTTTCTTGTAGGCCTCCTTCGGGTGTTGGATCTGTCTATGCATATCTACTGGATGATCTGTGTAAGCTCCCCACTTTATTGAGCTAGTCAACAGATATTTTTTAAGTCTTGTTTTTGTTCATAAGATTGCTTCCTCCGGCTATATATGAGAGTAAGATTTGCCATCTTTTTAACCACCCAGAAGTATGTAGCATCACTTTCTGAAGTCTTTGTCCTATAGAAGCATCTTTGTTATGGCACAAGGGAACAGCAGCATGCCATGGATGGGCAACAATGGGAACAATGGGTGACAGTTACAAGGGAGCTCCCCCACCTACTTCCCTAGGCTGCCTTTTTATTTCCTAGCTGTGACAGTACTACTACTGTGGGGCCTGACATCTATCCAACCATAGAAGCTGCCCTTGCAGAGTTCCAGTGATTCCTGGTGGATAAGACAAGATTCAGTGTGTACAAAGTGCAGGTGGCCTGAAGCACTCATGCAGGCCAGATTCAACTTGCAGCTTGTAAGAACAACAGCTTGCTGGATAGAGTTCTTTGCCAACGGATTTAGCAGATATAAATGCTTCCTGAAACTGAAGAGACTGGCCATATTTCCTCACATCATTTCTGTTGTTAATCTTAAGAAAATGTCAAGAAGACTGTGGATCTTGGAAGACTTTTTTGTTTGAAAGATTCATATGTACAAGGGAATTCTGTTGGCAAAGCTCTGAGATGGTACTAGGAATATCTGCCTGAGAAGATGAACTATGATTTTCTTACATTCTTCTGCTTGTATTATTTGCAAGCCATATCAATGGTTAAATTTATTGAACTGTATATTCTTACTGAAACAGGATTTTTATTTCCCAAGTGCCGAAAGATGACTTAAAACAAAAGAAAAATTCTTGTATTAAGAGATATCTTTAGAGTCTAGTATTTTATTTGGAAGCTTCCATCCTAAAAATAATAATAAATAGAGTCTTCAGACATCTCAACTCTCATGAGCAAAAAAGTTCAGCAAGTCTGACAGGCTTTTAGATATTATTAGTGACATTCACAGACTGAAGAGAAGGTTCTTCTTTCAACAAACCATTAACACCCTGTTTTGTGTACATGAATCTTCTGTAGTGTTTTAGTTTCTCTCTCCTCTTGTGAGCAACTGCAGGAAACAAACTGCTAGGATTCATCATACAATCAATATTCAGTACATTAAAACTTCAACATATCTCAATGTAGATGCCGAACATTTAATCTCTGTCACTAGTACACTGTGCTTCTTGAGTACACAGAAGAGAATTCAATAAATATTTTATGGATCTCTTTAAAGGCTTATCTCTTTCACTTTTGCTGTCTTGTGTTTTATGACCCCACCCTTCCTTTTATCAAAGGGCACAATAGTCATACGGACAGTGACTATCATATTTTTTGAGGATTTTTTTCGACGTTCTGTAATTTGACACGAAACCCTTAATGAGATTCCTTCTTTTTTTGATGTTTTTCCTGAAAATAACAATCAGATGTTTTCAATTGAAAGCTCTCTGCTTTTCGAATTTATTTTTTCCTGTCCTTAATTGCCATTAACATGTCTCTGAACTATCTCTCTAATAGTTTTATTATTCAACACTTCCTTTTTCACATCTTTTTTAAAGCAGCAGTAGTGACTGTGGTGGGAATTAACATACCACTTTAAGAATTATTCTATTAAATTCCTCATTAAATTCTTGTCTTATTTGAACAACTCTAGGAGAGACTGAATAAACTGAATTTGTCTGCAGGTTCTACTAGGGTTTTCCCTTTATTTTTCACAACAATTATCTTCCCACACTTTGCTCTGAGCTAGATGAAACAGATGAATAAAGGACTTAGCTCTCCCTCCTCAACCTTCATGAACTTAGAAATCATTTGCCTCATGAAAACCAAACTTCTCTGAGTACTAATGAGCATATGATTAAGCATTTATTGCTGCATTGCACGGATTTTGCATTTTTCTTTTAAACAACTTACACTACAGTTAGTAAACTTGCATCTGAAGAAAATAGGGGTGAGTCAAGTGAAGTGGGGCTTTAGTACTGTTTTGAAAATGTATCATTCATTATTGTTCCTATCATTCATTTCTTGATTGCCAGTAGAAAGTGTCTGTTTCACTATGTTGAAAGTATTAAATTATTTAAAGAAGTCAAAACAAAAGAACCACATGCAAACACTTAACCGCTTAAGAACCAAACATTCAGCTACAGACTTAAATAGTACATTACTGCAATGACTGAGGCAAATTTTTGCATTTATGGTTTATTTCCTGTTTCTACCTTACTTCTCCTCAGCTTTAGTTGCAGAAAGCTAGAAAACTCTGCCCTGTCCCCTTCAGCCAATCTCTCTTGATTCAATAGTTTATCTAGTAAGATCCTGGATTCTGATTAAGTTTCTGTGTATTTCCCTATCATTTGTACCTTTTTTTTTTTAAAGTTAGTTTGTTTGCACCTACAGGTCTCTAATATCCCAGAGTAAAATAAAAGTCACAATGAACAGCTCCATCCAGTGGTTCTCGTTGTGACTGTGTTTTCCATGTTGCTCATTTTGAGAAAACAATTCAGACAAATTCTTTGGAAAATGTGCATGAAGTAGATGCACATCAGTATGAAATACCAATAGTTTAATTTTTCTCCCATATCTGCATTATCTTTTTTTTTTCTACAAGGCTAATTTTCCCTTCACAATTAGGACGAGCAACTGCAAACTACTTGCAGAAAAACATATGAGGATATTTTATTTTAAGCTGCATGGTATGAAAAATACTATACATAGCCATTGAAGAGGTACTTCACAATATTTATTTGTGTCTGAGTCTAAAGGATATTTTTAATGTAAAGAAAAGCAGTGCATACTTTGTTATAAAAGATTAGGCAATATTTTTATTGTCATAGTCAATTACGTGTGCCTGTGCAACATTTTGCAGCTATTATATTCTTCATATCTTTCTGTAGCAATGTTTCCAGTACAATTCAGAAAAAGCTTCAAAGTATCTTGGAAGTGTTAGAAAGGGAGATAGCTGGCATTGCTTAGAGACTAATCTGAAATTACCAGATTTACTCTCTGTCCTCAAGTTCCATAGCTACAGGTATGGACACATATGCATTTATTTCTTATTTTTAACAAAAAGCACTTCAATATCACTGTTCTGATAATCACTCTTGTACTGTCACAGAATGGCATTTCTTTAATGATAAAACAGGCATAGCTATCATTACGATTAGCGTTAAATATGATCTTAATAAAAACAAATCTGATTACTCAAAATTATTTTTGACCAAAATTTTCTCTGCAGGATAGCAAGTAAAATTAAAGAAGCAAGTCCAAAACTGTATCTTTACAAATAACTTCCTCTAAGTAACCAAAGAAATTTGGTAAAAAAAAAAGTAATTTGTTATTTTATTTCCATATATTTAGTGTTCTGTTAATACTGAAAATAACATTGATTCACTCAGTGTAAGATACTGAAGTCAGCTGCACAGAAATAAAATTTAAAGCCTAACAGGACTGTACCATCAGAACTGATAATGATGCGATACACTGTTATTCCAATATAAAGACTGGGTTGAAATACAACAAAATCAGAAAAACCGGTAGGTAGTCCAGCTACGGGTGATAAATCCTCTAAAGAACAGTGCATCACAACATTGAAGGTGGATGAGGTAGTCTGGGATCTGATATATGCTTGCTTAATATTTATTTTTGTTGTAATCATTTGCCAGTTTGAGAAGTTTCCTTGCCACAATTTATTTCCATTTATGCACCACACTATGTGTAGTGCCGAAACTACTGTTGTGCAATTAGTCATGAAGTGAATGAGGAAAAACATAACTCAGCTTAAAATGAGAATGCAGTAGTACTTTCCAACAGAAGAGGAATGCAAATCCATGACAAAGCAAGAAGTCTGAAGACAGCAGCTTGTAGATCTAACTACATCTTAAACAAGTAAGGGGGCTTTCCTTTTTCTCGATCAGAATTTTCATAATTTAGGAGTAATAATATATGATAACGCCATATATATGTGCACAGAGTCAGTCAAAAAGCGGTGCTAGGTATTTTGTCATTAAAACAGCAAAATCAACAAAGTATATGTAGTATATATAAACAAATAAATGTTAATAGCCTTAACAACATTTCACGGTTTTATTTAAACATGAAAAAAATCCCACAGACTTCTGATTTTGTACTTATATATGGAGTATCTATGAAATTTTTATGTCTGGACCTGTTTACATCTAAAAGGAATGCAGATCTATGTCTTAGAAAGCAGACAATATTGCTGTAGTCAGTTATGTGAGCCTATGTAATTTTTTCACCTTCCTGAGCTAGAAGCAGTAGGCCAAATATTGGTTCTGAGCTTTACATGAATGCAAAGCAGACTAAATAGCAGTGTCAAAACAATGCTTGAGAGATGTGCCTGGACATGGACAGCTACATGCTGTCATAGTCGTATCCATCACAGCAGCCGGGTTGATATGCCGGAGGATTTAAGAAGCCAAACTTTCACCACAGTGATATTTTGAAAAAGAGTGGGACTGTGATGACGGCATACTGTAAAGACATAAAATTTCTGACCAGAGAGTGTTTTTATCAGAGATTTGACTTTTGCTTCAGAATATGCATATCACCTGAAGTACTCTAAGAAGTACCACTTGTAGCTACTTAAAACCAAGGTCCATATTGAATTATATATTCATATGTGACTTACAAAGTTTCCTCACATTTTGTTTGGATGACTCTCCTATTTAAAAACAA
The DNA here is from genome assembly GCF_030867145.1 of Opisthocomus hoazin. Classification (NCBI taxonomy): domain Eukaryota; kingdom Metazoa; phylum Chordata; class Aves; order Opisthocomiformes; family Opisthocomidae; genus Opisthocomus; species Opisthocomus hoazin. The sequence continues at coordinate 65,830,027 of NC_134416.1, read as the reverse complement.
CTGATTTTAAGAACTATTTTTTTAGCTTTGAGTCTTTGAAATGTGAAAGAAACTGAAAATAAAGAATCCCATTGCCTGGTCATAGATTTTTAGCAAGAAAAATTACATCTGCTGAGCAAAACATAGGCCAACTATTATTATATTGAGGTTGCATTACTTTCCATGCTGACTGCCAACCTGGGAATTATCAGCTGAATCATAATGTACAGTTTCCCAGAACTGGTGCTTCAGGAAAAAGCCACACTTGAGTATAGTTACTTACCAAAGAAAAAAGGCCAATAACAAACAGCAGGAAATTCATATATTACACACAGAATTTTCACTTGCAGATTTGGAAAAAGGTGCAGGGAAAGAGAAGAACTATGAAGGAGCTGCCCTAGGTTTCGATGGATGTTAAACAGGAGGAAATGCTCTTACTGCTCTATGAAGAAGAAAAGCTGCACCTGGCAAGATGAGTTTTAAAGAGTGGAGAAGCATTCCTTTTGACTTCTTCAGCTCCTGCTTGTTTAAGACACAGACTCTGTTAGAGATGTGATTAAGATGTTTATCTCAAAACCAAAACATCTCTTTCTCTACTAAATACAATCTAGCATTCTACAGAGAATACTTTTTCTGATTCATCAGCCAGGGAGTATTAATGTAAGTTGGTCTTATTATAAGCATATTACTTAGACTTGCTAATGAATGAACAGAGCTTCTCTTTTGCTTTCACAGACATTGACTATTGATTGGTGTCGCAGTAAAATATGTGAAGAAGTTAGTCTGTGCTATAAACAGATCTGGCTTGCCGGATTGAATTTCATTCAGCTGGTATCAGTTTTACAAATGAAGTATGTAAATTCTATATAAACCCCATATTGCTATGGTTTTTTTGCTTTATATCTTGTTGCAATAAATCAGAGATGCAAATTATCAGATAATTTTGCACAGCTTTTAAAAAAAAAATATGGGTCACTTCTAGGAATTCTTTAAACTGAACATTAAAAGCCTAGTTTTTAGAATCTCAGAGCACGAGTCAAACATTGGTAAAGAGTTTCTTTACTCAGAGAGCTGGTAAACAGTTTTGTTACTCAGAGAAGCTGGGGTTTCTACATATTTCTACAGTTTTGGAAATGCTTTTGTGGAAAATATTTTATAGTGTCTCTGATTACCCTAAAATCCAGACAATTTTCCCTAAAAGTCTACTATGTTAAAAATTTTGCAGTTGTCTCCATACACTCTCTTTGCCTTGCAGCTAGCTGACAAGCTCCTCCTCTCGGGGAACTGGTCTCAAAGACTTCAAATACAACAATTACTAAATAAAGTCATCAGGATTTCATAATGTTTCTGAGAGGTGAAAGGAATGGGATATAATTTATGATGCACAACTTCTAAATTAATATTGGAAAAACATTGTGCTTCAGCTTAAGAATGCAAGGCCTTTTCCTTTCAAGCCTGCCGCTGCGATTGCCTTTAGGCGCTCACAGCCAAACCACAAAGATTGCATCCTGGGTCATTTCACCTATTTTAGAATGGTGCAGCTGCCAGTGGTTCAAGTGGAAATGTTACATTTATGGAGAAAACATTTCAGTCATGCAAATGGATAGGGAGGATCGTGCCTCTCAATTAGATCTGTGATGTGGATAATGGTTTCCTAGTTGTCCTTGCATAGGATTTTACCTAGTGCCTCTCCAATGCTTTTATGCTTTTAGTAAAAGGAGTCACTGCTCCATTTTCCAGATAAAGGAGACTAACAAATTTGTTTATACAGCTGAAAAAAACAATCTAAAAAATATGACACACAGAAACATTTTGATTTTGATTCGCCATTTGAGCGAAGCCACCGAGGCGAAAGGCTCCGGAGTGGACAACCGCGCCGGGGCACCCTTTCCCACAGCGGCAGTATCGTGCAGTCAAAAGTGCAGGGAAGGAGAAGGCACCCCAGTCCCCCCTCCCCCTCAGAGCAGGCAGGAGTCAGCTGCTAACGAGCGGGCAGCTCTGACTCAGCGGGGGCGGAGTCAGCGGTGACGGAGGCATGACCCTCCTGAGTACAAGAGTAAACCCTAGGGAGCGCGAGCGACCAGGAGCGCGGCGACCAGGGTGTGGCACGGCAGTTCACACAGGCAGGGCGTGCAGGGAAGGAGGAGGCTCCCGAGGCAAGCTCAGGCAACTCATCTGCAGGAAGGAAGCCCAGCCATGGCACCCCACCGTCAGAAGGCTGCTTCTTCTCTGCTTGTCAGAAAGGAAGCTGCAACCCAGACTGAGGTCCCTAGAAAGCACACAGCTGTCCAGGTCTCTGGCTGCAGCGAGTGCCACCAGCTAGCACTGGAAACTGACAGTAGCAAAGGGAATATGTGCATAAGGTACGACCAGGTGGACTATCTACTCTGCCTGGTGGCAGACCTAAGAGAAGAGGTAGATAGGCTACGGAGCATCAGGGAGGCCGAGCAGGAGATCGACTGGTGGAGCCGTGCCCTGACAACCCAGGAGTCTACCCATGAACAACCTGTAAAAAAGGCCCAGGACCAAAGGGCACTAGTAACATCCCCCCATCTGGCTGAAGGAAGGGACGCAAAGGAAAACAGCGAGTGGAAGCGGGTCCGCAATCGGGGCAGGAGGCGAACCATTCCCTTGCCCACCACATCTCCACAGGTGCCTCTGCATAATAGGTATGAGGCTCTAGATGTGGAGGACAAGGCGGTGGATGGTGCGGGGGTTGACCCATCCACATCGGAGGAGGCACAAAGATCAGAAGGACCTCCCTCTCGTATTACTACCAGCTCCACAAGGAAGAAGAGAAGAGTCATAGTTGTAGGAGACTCCCAGCTGAGGGCAACAGAGGGTCCGATATGCCAGGCAGACCCTCCTCTCAGGGAAGTCTGTTGCCTCCCGGGAGCACGGGTCAAGGACATTGCTAGGAAACTTCCTAGACTGGTCCGACCCTCAGACTATTATCCTCTGCTGCTCTTCCATGTGGGTGCAGACGAAGTTGCATTAAGTAGCCCTAGGGTAATTGAAAAAGAATTCAAAGCCCTAGGACGATTAGTAAAGGAATCTGGAGCACAGGTTATCTTTTCGTCGCTCCTTCCAGTGGTGAGCAGAGACGTTGAGCGACATAGGCAGACTCAGTCTATCAACACATGGCTCTGTGACTGGTGTCACCGCCACAACTTTGGATTCTTTGACCATGGGACGACATACACAGCACCAAGCTTGCTGGCATCAAATGGGGACCAGCTTTCTCAAAGGGGGAAGAGCATCTTTGCCCAAAAGCTTGCGGGGTTCATTGACAGGGCTTTAAACTAGAGGTGAAGGGGGAAGGGGAACCTCTCAGGCTTGCCAGCAACAGGCTAGGGGAGGATACACAATGGTTAGAGGGACGGGGGCCTAGTAGGAGCCCTCAACCCGTTGCCCAGCAGCAGGTGAGGGACACTGCAGCAATGTGGAAGTCTTGCCGAGGGGAGCTGGAGGCGCCTGAGGTATCAGGTGCCAACAAGAAAATACCCATGAAGCACCTCAAGGGAAAAAAGGAGTGCTCTGCTATGAAGGTAACAAGGCCGACAGCTCAGATGAAATGCCTCTATACAAACGCATGCAGCATGGGAAAAAACAGGAGGAGTTGGAAGCGGTCATGCTGCTGGAAAGCTACGACCTGATTGCCATCACGGAAACTTGGTGGGATGAATCCCACGACTGGAATGTGGCTCTTGATGGCTACAGGCTGTTCAGAAGGGACAGGCGAGGAAGGAGGGGCGGGGGCGTTGCCCTTTACATCAAGAAAACATTACAGAGTGAAGAGTTCTCCCTGAAGAATAGCCACGAGCAGGTCGAAAGCTTATGGGTAAGAATCAGAGAGAGAGGCAACAAAGGGAACCTAGTGGTTGGTGTCTACTACAGGCCGCTAGATCAAGAGAAGCTGATACACAAAGCATTCTTCCTCCAACTCCAGGAGGCTTTGCGCTCGCAGGCTCTCGTCCTACTGGGGGACTTCAACCACCCTGACATCTGCCGGAAAAGCAGCACGGCAAGCTGTAGGAAATCCAGCAGGTTCCTAGAATGCACTAAAGACAACTTCTTAAGCCAGGTAATAAGCACCCCTACCCGAGGGGATGTGATACTAGACCTGGTGGTCACCAATGCGAGTGAGCTCGTTGGGGATGTCAAGATCGGAGGCAGCCTGGGCTGCAGTGACCACGCGCTGGTGGAACTAACGCTACGGAGGGAAATGGGAATAACGAAGAGCATAGTCAGGACCCTAAATTTTAGGAGGGCAAATTTCCAGCTCTTCAAGGAGATAGTCAGAAGGACTCCCTGGGAAACGGTCCTCAGGGATAGGGGAACAGAACAGAGCTGGCAGGTCTTTAAGGATGTATTCCAGAGAGCGCAAGAGCTCTCGATCCCCAAGTGTAAGAAGTCGGACAGAGAAGGGAAGAGACCGGCATGGCTGAGGCAAGAGATGCTGGTCAAACTAAGGAAGAAGAGGGAACTGCACAGGCAGTGGAAGCAGGGACTGGCTTCCTGGGAAGAGTATAGGGAAGCTGCCCGGTTGTGTAGGGATGGGGTCAGGAAGGCCAAGGCACAGCTGGAGCTGAACTTGGCAGGGGATGTGAAAAATAACAAGAAGGGCTTCTACAGGTACGTCAGCCGGAAACAGATGGTCAAAGAAAGCGTAACCCTGCTCATGAGCGAGACCGGCGAACTGGCAACAGCAGATGAGGAGAAAGCTGAGGTACTCAACAACCTTTTTGCCTCAGTCTTCACTGGCAACATCTCTCCTCACCCCTCCCGAGTCGATGAATGGCATGAAGGAGACCAGGAGGGTAAAATCCCTCCAGCTGTAAGTGAAGACCAGGTTTAGGACCTCCTGCAGAACCTAAATGTACAGAAGTCCATGGGACCTGATGAGATGCATCCCAGAGTCCTGAGGGAACTGGCTGAAGTAGTTGCCAAGCCACTCTCCATGATATTCGAAAAGTCATAGCAGTCAGGGGAAGTCCCCAGTGACTGGAAAAAGGGAAACACTGTGCCCCTTCTCAAAAAGGGTAGAAAGGAAGACCCTGGGAACTACCGACCTGTCAGCCTCACCTTTGTGCCTGGGAAGATCATGGAACAGATACTCCTAGAAAATATGCTAAGGCACATGGAGGCCAGGGAGGTGATTCGAGACAGCCAGCATGGCATAACCAAGGGTAAGTCCTGCCTCAACAACCTAGTGGCTTTCTATGATGGAGTAACAACAAGAGTGGACAAGGGAAAACCTATGGATGTCATCTATCTGGATCTTTGTAAAGCCTTTGACACGGTCCCCCACAACATCCTTCTCTCTAAATTGGAGAGCCATGGATTTGATGGGTGGACCGTTCGGTGGATAAGGAATTGGTTGGATGGTCGCAGCCAAAGGGTAGTGGTCAACGGCTCAATGTCCAGATGGAGACCAGTGAAGAGTGGAGTCCCTCAGGGGTCCGTACTGGGACCGGTGCTGTTCAATATGTTTATCAATGACATGGACAGCAACATCGAGTGTACCCTCAGCAAGTTTGCAGATGACACCAAGCTGAGTGGTACAGTTGATACACCAGAAGGACGGGATGCCATCCAGAGGGACCTGGACAAGCTGGAGAGGTGGGCCTGTGTGAACCTCATGAGGTTCAACATGGCCAAGTGCAAGGTCCTACACCTGGGTCGGGGTAATCCCCGCTATCAATACAGGCTGGGGGATGAAAGGATCGAGAGCAGCCCTGCTGAGAGGGACTTGGGCGTACTGATAGACGAAAGGCTGGACATGAGCCAGCAAGGTGCGCTGGCAGCCCAGAGGGCCAACCGTGTCCTGGGCTGCATCAAGAGAAGCATGGCCAGCAGGTCGAGAGAGGTGATTCTGCCCCTCTACTCTGCTCTGGTGAGACCTCACCTGGAGTACTGCGTTCAGCTCTGGAGCCCTCAGCACAAGAAGGACATGGAACTGTTGGAGCGGGTCCAAAGGAGGGCTACAAAAATGATCCGAGGGCTGGAGCACCTCTCCTATGAGGACAGGCTGAGAGAGTTGGGCTTGTTCAGCCTGGAGAAGAGAAGGCTGATTGCAGCCTTTCAGTACTTAAAGGGAGCCTATAGGAAAGATGAGGACAATCTTTTTAGTAGAGACAGCAGTGACAGGACAAGGGGTAATGGTTTTAAACTAAAACAGGGTAGGTTTAGGCTGGATATAAGGAAGAAATTCTTTACAACGAGGGTGGTGAAACACTGGAACGGGTTGCCCAGAGACGTAGTGGGGGCCCCATCCCTGGAAACATTCAAGACCAGGTTGGACAGGGCTCTGAGCAACCTGATCTAGTTGGTGGTGTCCCTGCTCGCTGCGGGGGGGTTTGGACTAGATGACCTCTAGTGGTCCCTTCCAACCCAAAACTTTCTATGATTCTATGATTCTGTGATTCTATAAGACAAACTTAGTTCACTGAGGTTCAAAAAGCAGCCATTCTGTCCATCTCAAATAGTCTAAAACTTCTAAATACTTACGTCACTGGAAACATTTAGATCTAAACACTGTTCAAAAATACTTCGTCTACATGACGCTGTTTCTCTTGATTTTATATTAATCATTATAGTTCTAACAGTAGTTCGTACTTCTCTTCATTAAGCATTTTAATGATCCACTTCAGGGAATAGATACATTTTCATATGCCTTAGGTGACCAATTTTACAGTAAAAAGCTTGTTTGGGAAATTATTTTTCCATGTTTTTTGAAAATGCATACCAGTAGGGTATAATATTGCCCTGTGGAAAATGTTTGTATAATGGAATGATGAAGCAAATACGTTGGGGATGAAGTAGAACAGGATTTTGTAGACTCTAAAAGAATATAATAACCTTTTGCATTATTTGTATATGAAGCCTATATGCTATATGACAGAAACAGAAGACAAGCAGGGTGCCTCAAATGCACATTGTGTTACCCTTTAAAGACCTTTTCCATAACGGAAAGTAGAACTGAGTCAGAAAGCAGAGAATATTCATATCCAGTATCACTCACTGGAAACAATTTGACCAGTTCTGCCTCATGGTTGACCCAGGTACTTCGTAAGTTGAATAGGTGTTGAATGGAATAAACTATTCAAAGCTAAAACTTCACAACCTGAGGTGACATAACACCATTGTGAGGAATCACAGAATCACAGAATGGTAGGGGTTGGAAGGGACCTCTGTGGGTCATCTAGTCCAACCCTCCTGCCGAAGCAGGGTCACCTACAGCAGGCTGCACAGGACCTTGTCCAGGCGGGTCTTGAATATCTCCAGAGAAGGAGACTCCACAAACTCCCTGGGCAACCTGTTTCAGTGCTCCGTCACCCTCAGAGGGAAGAAGTTCTTCCTCATGTTCAGACGGAACTTCCTGTGCCTCAGTTTGTGCCCATTGCCCCTTGTCCTGTTGCTGGACACTACTGAAAAGAGCTTGGCCCCATCCTCCTGACACCCACCCTTCAAATATTTGTAAGCATTGATAAGGTCCCCTCGCAGCCTTCTCTTCTTCAGGCTCAACAAGCCCAGCTCCCTCAGCCTCTCCTCGTAGCAGAGATGTTCCAGTCCCCTCATCATCCTTGTAGCCCTCCACTGGACTCTCTCCAGTAGCTCTTCATCTTTCTTGAAGTGAGGAGCCCAGAACTGGACAGAGTACTCCAGATGAGGCCTCACTAGGGCAGTGTAGAGGGGAAGGAGAACCTCCCTCGACCTGCTGGCCACACTCTTCTTGATGAACCCCAGGATCCCATTGGCTTTCTTGGCAGCCAGGGCACACTGCTGGCTCATGGTTAACCTGTTGTCCACCAGGACACCCAGGTCCCTCTCTGCAGAGCTGCACTCCAGCAGGTCCACCCCAAGTCCAGTACTGGTGCATAGGGTTGTTCCTCCCCAGGTGCAGGACCCTGCATTTGCCCTTGTTGAACCTCATCAGGTTCTTCTCTGCTCAACTTTTCAATCTATCCAGTTCACACTGAATGGCAGCACAGCCTTCCGGTGTGTCTACCACACCTCCCAGTTTGGTGTCATCAGCAAACTTGCTGAGGGTACATTCTAACTCTTCATCCAGGTTGTTGATGAAGAAGTTAAACAAGGTTGGGCCCAGTACTGACCCCTGAGGGACACCACTAGTTACAGGCCTCCAACTAGACTCAGCGCTGCTGACGACAACACTCTGAGTTCTGGCATTCAGCCAGTTCTCAATCCACTTCACTGGCCACTCATCTAGCCCATACTTCCTGAGCTTCCCCAGGAGGATGTTACGGGAAACTGTGTTGAAAGCCTTGCTGAAGTCTAGGTAGACAACATCCATGGTTCTCCCTTTGTCTACCCAGCCAGTCATGTCATCGTAGAAAGCTATCAGATTGGTCAGGCATGATTTCCCCTTGGTGAATCCATGCTGACTACTCCTGATAACCTTCTTTTCCTCCACTTGCTTGATGATGACCTCCAGGATAAGCTGCTCCATCACCTTTCCCGGGATGGAGGTGAGGCTGACCGGCCTGTAGTTCCCTGGGTCCTCCTTCTTGCCCTTTTTGAAAGGGAAGGAAGCTGCAGAGACTTGGACAACCATTACCCGTATGGCACTGGACTCTTTTCACCTGCATTATCAATACAGTATCTCTTCCTTAGCACTACATTAAAAAAGAACTGCCTTTCTCCCTCCAGTCCACGATTTGGAATACTAATAATAATGTTTTTAACATAGAAACATCATTATTCTATAGTCTTTTCTTATTCTGCCTTACTTGATTTTTTTTTTATAATATCAAGGTTTGTTAAAAATGATAGCTTGTTTTAGAAAAATAAAAGTGTCTTATGCCCTTGTAGCTATTGTGATAAGTTTCACCAGGAAGCTTATTCAAAACTGAGTCCCCAGTTTTACACATAAAATAAGGAGACTGATAAAACACGTGGCCCTTGGCTTCACAAACAGCACTTCCTCTTAGAAATTCTAATTTTAAATGGAATAAACAGATAAATCTCTAGAAAAAATCCTTTTGAAAATAATTGAAGCAAAGATGCCTCACATCCATAATGACAAAGAAATACAAATAATCTAGAAAAGTATGTGTCAAGATAAAAAGCACACATTTTGTAATGAGGTAGTACACGAATGTTGTTCCTCACCTACAATTCATAAAGTTATACACATTCAGCAGAGGCAGTAAGCAGTAGAAAGCAGTCTTCAGCCAGCAATTAACTCATTGAGTAGCAAAGAGAATATTAAAAGAAGAGGAGAGAGAGGCAATATATTACCTCAGCAAATCATGTGATGCCCTACCATAAAATTGTAACAAATTTGGGTTGTATAAACAGAAAGGGAAAGGAAAGGAAAGGAAAGGAAAGGAAAGGAAAGGAAAGGAAAGGAAAGGAAAGGAAAGGAAAGGAAAGGAAAGGAAAGGAAAGGAAAGGAAAGGAAAGGAAAGGAAAGGAAAGGAAAGGAAAGGAAAGGAAAGGAAAGGAAAGGAAAGGAAAGGAAAGGAAAGGAAAGGAAAGGAAAGGAAAGGAAAGGAAAGGAAAGGAAAGGAAAGGAAAGGAAAGGAAAGGAAAGGAAAGGAAAGGAAAGGAAAGGAAAGGAAAGGAAAGGAAAGGTTAATCCATCTTGAAAGGATAAAAGAACTCTAGACATCGGCACTGTGTGACTATGGACAGCTGAAGATGGAAAGATGTACTTTACCATTGCTACCAATGACATAGAGTGTGAAGGCTCCATACTGCACCTTATGAGCTAAAAGGTTAGTGTAGTTAAGGGAAATCCTCATAACTGAGTATAACTGTAATAACATGCACTGGCTTTTTAGTCTATTTTTGCACCTTTGTTCCATTATTGCAAACATATTCTTTCATGTAAACTTGTTTTTTAATGGTAGAACTAACTCTCTGTAAATCAAAAGTGTTTTGTTTACAACATACAACAAGCCTTAAAACCAGGATGTTAATAAGCAGCACCAATCACCCTATTTACCAGAATTTATCAGAGCCTTTCTGGCCTGCCACGTGAATTGATTCAGAAATTGGAAATGTGAAAGTCTGTGGAGAAGGGGTGAGATCCAGTGGCCAGCGTTTACACAGAAAACTGTCCAACACTCAGTAAGTAGTGGGATGAGCATTCAACCAGGAAATTAATTTAATGGCAATTAGTAAATACCAATAATTAGCAATTAAATATTATTAATATTAACTGTTAAAATTAATAGAACAGTTTAATGTTGAAAAATATTGTCTCTACATGTCCTGGGTTCGGCCAGGACAGGGTTAGTTTTCACCAGAATCCAGGAAGGGACACAGCCGGGTGGGCTGACCCTGCCTGGCCAAACAGAGCAGGGTATTCCATACCATGTGCCGTCATGCTGGGTTCCGGTGGGGGGGAGCGGGGCAGCGGGAACTCACTCGCGGCTCAGGAGCTCGCAGCGGCGGCGGTCCGGGGGAGAGCGGCTCTGTTCTTCGGGCTCTGTTCTGCTGGTTTGTTTTGTGTATTCCCCTTATCTGTATCGTTGTTGTTCCTGTTCCCTTTGTTTGCTGTTCTGTTAAACTGCCCTTCTCCCGACCCACCAGTTTCTGCCTGTTTCTTTCCATTCCCCTCCGCACCCCAGCAGGGGGAGGGGCGGCCGCATGGCGTTTTGTTGCCAGCCGCAGCCAAACCAGAACATTACGTCATGGTCTTTTATGAGGATCTGCCACTGTAAATACAACTTTCTGTACAATTGATTTGCAATGTCTTGATAGAAATTGAGAATTGCTTCAACTTTTGTACTGTAGTTCAGTAAAGATTTAGTGTTTCTAAGTACAGCTTCAGGAAGTATTTTTATTCTGCAAAAGAGTTTTTTGATCATGCTTTCAGCTCATTCACAATAAAATTTAATTCTAAAAATGCATAATTTCTCTTCTGCGAGAAATTCTCTACTGTCTATTCAACACTTGACCTGTTTGCTCTACAATTTTTCTGCGGGTAAACCCTACGTTCAAGCTGGCTTCATGTTTTGGTTTGGCCTGGATAAATGCCAGGTGCCCACCAAAACGGCTCTATCATTTCCCCTCCTCAACTGGACAGGGAAGAGGAAATATGATGAAAGGCTCGAGGGTCGAGATAAGGACAGGGAGAGATCACTCACCAATTACTGTCACAGACAAAACAGATTGAATTTGCAGAGAAAAGGGAATTAAATTCATCACCAATCAAATCAAAGTAGGATAGTAAGAAATAAAAGCAAATCTTCAAACACCTTCTCCCCACCCCTCCCTTCTTCCCAGGCTCAACTTCACTCCCGAGTTCCCTACCTCCTCCCCCCCCCAAGTGGTGCAGGGGGATGGGGAATGGAGGTTGTGGTCAGTTGATCACACATTGTCTCTGCCGCTCCTTTCACCTCAGGGGGAAGACTCCTCACACTCTGCCCCTGTTCCAGTGTGGGGTCCCTCTCACGGGAGACAGTTCTCCACAGACTTCTCCATGTGAGCCCTTCCCACAGGGTGCAGCTCTTCACGAACTACCCCAACATGAGTCCTTCCCACGGGGTGCAGTCCTTCAGGAACAGACTGCTCCAGAGTGGGTCCCCCATGGGGTCACCAGCCCTGCCAGCTAACCTGCTCCAGCATGGGCTCCTCTCTCCACTCGTCTGCAGGTCCTGGCAGGAGCCAGCGCGGGGCTCCCCATTGGGTCACGGCTTCCTTCAGGCATCTACCTGCTCCAGCGCAGGGTCTCTTCCACAGGCTACAGGTGGATATCTGCTCCACCATGGACCTCCATGGACTGCAGGAAGACAACCTGCCTCACCATGGTCTTCATCACGAGCTGCAAGGAAAGGCTCTCTGCTCTGGCATCTTGAGCACCTCCTTCCCCTCCTTCTTCACTGGCCTTTGTGTCTGAAGTGTTGTTTCTTTCACATTGTCTCACTTCTCTCTCTCGACTGCTGTTTTGCTGCCACTTTTTTTTCCCCTTCTTAAATATGTTGTCACAGAGGCACTACCACCGTTACTGATTGGCTTGGCCTTGGCCAGCAGCGGGTCTGTCTTAGAGCCAGCTGGCACTGGTTTTATCAGACATGGGGGAAGCTTCTCGCAGCTTCTCGCAGAAACCCACCCTATAGCTCCCCCACTACCAAAACCTTGCCATGCAAACACTCCAATATATCTTAATAAAAAGAATTTGCAATATTGTGATGCAGATATTCACATCGCTTTTTCTTTAAAATTAGGAATCTCAGCTGGCTACTACAAAAAAAAAAAGTGTAATGAGATTTGGACAAAAGCAATTTTTTTTAAAAAAGAGCGGTATTTAAAATTAGTTTCTCAAATTTAGGAATAAAAACATAAACTGAAAGAGTTAAGCAGGAGGCAAAACCATGCCATGGTAATCTTGTGTGTGAAACTGCAGCCCACCCTTAAGTTATCACAGAATCATGGAATCATAGAATGCTTTGGATTGGTAGGGACCATTGGAGGTCATCTAGCCCAACCCCCCTGCAGTGAGCAGGGACATCTTCAACTAGACCAGGTTGCTCAGAGCCACGACCAACCTGGCCTTGAATGCCTCCACGGATGGGTCCTCCACTACCTCCCTGGGCAACCTGTTCCAGTGTTTCACCACCCTTATCATAAAAATTTTCTTCCTTATATCCTGTCTAACTCTACCCTCCTTTAGTTTAAAGCCATTACTCCGTGTCCTGACACAACAGGCCTTGCTAAAAACATTTTCCCCGTCTTTCCTATAAGCCCCCTTCAGGTACTGGAAGGCTTCTCTAAGGTCTCTGCGCAGCCTTCTCTTCTCCAGGCTGAACAGCCCCAACTCTCTCAGCCTGTCCTCATAGGAGAGGTGTTCCAGCCCTCGGATCATCTTTGTGGCCCTGCTCTGGACCTGTTCCAACAGCTCCATGTCCTTCTTGTGCTAGGGGCTCCAGAGCTGGGCACAAAACTTCAGGTGGGGTCTCACCAGAGCAGAGCAGAGAGGTAGAATCACCTCCCTCAACCTGCTGGCCATGCTTCTTTTGATGCAGCCCAGGATACGGCTGGCCTTCTGGGCTCTGAGCGCACATTGTTGGCTCATGCCCAGCTTTTCATCCACCAGTACCCCCCAAATCCTTCTCGGCAGGGCTGCTCCCAGGCCCCTCATCCCCCAGGCTGTATTGATAGCGGGGATTGCCCGTTTTTTCCATCATCCGTTTCAGTCCCTAGCTAAGTGAAAAAAATATTTCTAGCGTTCATGTCAGGGTGGCAATGAGCTCCATGCAATCTTTCTGGTTTAAGTACTAAAAATTTCAAATGGTCTCTAAGCAAGCAAGGAGGCATATTGTGCTGCTCTTTTTATTGCTGAAAAAATAAGGACAAATCATTCAATTGTAGAGTCAAAAAAACCTGCAGCCTCCAAATTCTGTAATAGCACTTCATTCTTCAGACACTAAAACTGTTTCTCTCTGAAGAGCCTTTTGTGGCATGAACACGCAGAAAGCCTTCTGGCTGTTTTATTACCAGAGCCGTGTGTGCTTTTGCAGAAGCCCCATGCCTGCTGCAGCAGCAGCACCATAAATAAACAACATGCCGCTGCGCTGGAAAGGATGAGTTCTTTCAACAGACTTCCATGGGGAAATGCATCCTGGGGCTGCCCGCTGCTTGCAAAAGTAGAGCATAGTGAGCAGAGGAGTGGGGCAGTCATGAACATCCCCCCAGGCAAATGCTGGCCGGTAAATGTTTTTAATTTATCTATCTCCCTGAGAGATTGTCCTGAGGATATTAGACTTCTGCAGGATGATGGCTTTTCCCTTGGGCACTTTCCCTCTTCGTCCACCCCCTCCCCTCAGATGTGTGCGTACTATGCTGACAATGGGTACACTGCTAGAAAGGGTTTGAAAATTAGGTGGAGCCAAACCTAGACAACTGGCAGTCTACAGAAAATCACCAGTTATGAGGAAAAAAAAAGACATCCCCTTCTTTCTTTCAAAACAGTAAAAACATTCATACATTCAAAACAATACAGGCCTCCTAATTTTCTTGAAACTAATACACGTTCAGGTATCTTACAAAAAATGAAGACAGTAGAAACACTATACTGTGTGATAAGTAACAGAGCAATTACAGAGGCTGAACGGAAATTTGAAGAAAAAAGCCAAACACTACTCCACTGAACAACTGAAAACTGAAAGAGATAGAAGAGAACCATTAAGAAGTAAGCATATTTTACATATAAACTAAATAGTATTTTACCAACAGTTTCAGTTTAGTCATTTCAGTCAATAGTTTAGTAATAAGTGTATATCAAAAAGGTGGTGCTGATGAGTAAACTAAAATGTAGCAAGGAGGCTGTTTGACAATTTAAAAATATATTTATGCTTGCTAGATCTACTTGCTCATTTTTTATCTCGTAACTAATGAGGAGAAGCTATTCTGAGGGAAAGAACAAAAAGATTTAAAAAATACAATATAATAAAGGAGAAAAAGATAATGAGCAGCATACTTTCTTTTTCTTAGCAATTTGATCAAATTCTAGGACTCACAGATCCATAAAAAGAAGCATGGAGCTAGCTATATGGACCCTCTGACAGCACTGAGTCTAAAACACCTCGACCCCTTTGAAAATCTTTGGTTTATGGTACCTTCAGAATTGGTCTACTGTCTTTCGTTGTTCCCTCAGCGGCCCAAAATATGACAACATCCTGTTAAAATGTTATTCTTTTTTATTCTATTTAAGATATGTGAAAAGTTTTAGTGAAATCTCTTGCCTGTTAAACACCTTTCCATTACCCTGTGATTTGTTCTTAAAGATCTGACTAAAGAAAAATGTTTCTTCGACCTCCTCCAGGTTTTGCTGAGAACAAAATTGAGCTGGGTTTTTAAGGTCCTCTTTGAACTTGATTTCACTGCTGAAGAAAGGCTACAGTTAAATTAGGAACTTCAACAAGTTTCTAAAACTTGTATAAAACCCTGCCTATGGACTTTTTCTCTGTAAAGTTTTAGTTTTCAAATGACATAGTATGTGCTATTCTTCCTTTCTTTTGCAAAGTTTGTTACGGAGCATATAGCTATGGCAGCAAATATGTGAATTTTTCATACCCATTATTCCAGAAAAATCTCCAAATACTGGAGTGCTTTGATGCTGTTGATAATGAATTATTGTGAATGATTCATTTATTGTTCCAGATAGAATGCGTACTGTTTAGTTACGAATAGCACAAAATACGCTTTGGTGATTTCGAATCAGAATTAGTGGGACATCGAACTTCTCCAGTGAAGAAATTCTTCCTCCTACCCTGTGCCTGAGAATAATCAGTAATTGATGATGTCTGTGCAATTAATGACTCCATGAACATCCCAAACTCTCAATTTATAGGCACAGCTGACATTTGTGGAATGCTACCAAATGGAATGAACACAAATAAAGAGGAGAAGGTACAATTTTGAAATAGGTGGGATCTATCTGCTACTCTGGAAATGTGATTGATGTCTGTTTGTCTGAGCTTCAGTGGATTCTCTGAATTTCTGTGTAGCAGAAGTTATTTTGATTTATTATCTCGTAATTTTCACCAGCGCTCAGATTTTTGCTATCAAGGGAATCTTTTCCAAAACACACTTCAGCAGTGGTTCATATATAAGTACTTCCCATTCATCAGGAAGCAGTCTGCAAGTGAAAAATCTAACACCTTTGTTGCATATATTCTCTGTGGCAGGATCCAAAAGACTTGAATATTGAGTACTTCCTATGTTCTGAAAAGTTTATTCCTAGATAGGAAACCTGTGCTATACTTGACATATGATATCTGGGCCTTGATCCCAAGTTTCCAACAACTCCATGAGCTAGTGCTGTTTTCAGATGGGTATCTTGCAGCTGGGTATCTATTTAAATAATAACATTTTCCTTTTTAATTTTCAGAAGCTTTTAAAACTTCTGAAAAACTTCTATTTTTCTAGTCTTTTTCTCACCTTCAGTTCTGGACAAGACAGTAATAAGTATATAGGCCTAGAGTTTTATTTCTCACAATTTTGTTCAGCTTCTAGTTTAAATCAGTTAATTACACCCTCCTATTGAATAAAGCTTCATTACACAGGAGGGTAAAGGATGCTCTGGAGTAGATTACAGGTGTTGCATGATGTATAGCGGTACCTAGTGCAAATTATTTGTGGGTTTTATTTAACCTCTTGTGTTTTTGCTTCTGGATGAAGGTACTTAAGAAGGAAGCAGAAGAACCCCAGGAAGGAGGGAGGGATAAAAGCTGAGATTGCAGAAAAGATCAGGGAATGGCTTTCAATGGGAGGAGGCAGGGAGAAGTTAGGCGGAATCAAGCTTCGTTTCAAAAAGGTTTAGAAATGCTGGCTCAGAGATACATCACAAATTCTGAGATAATGAGGTATTTGGACAAAGACCTTGAATGGCTGTTCAGAATTTTGAATATGGGACTACGACAAAATCAATGCTGATAAAATAATCTCTGTTTTGCAAGAAAAAATAGAATTACATATTGCTTTATGGCCAGGAGCATGAGTTTGTATCACTTATACCCAGTTTTTTATATTATTCCTCTTCTAAGACTATAATTGTCTATAGAAAAGTCCAGTTGCAATGTAAGAGATTTGTTTGCCTTTAGCATCTCTTCTACATACTCTACTGGGAACCCTGAAGTGAAAAATTAATTAATACTTTCTCCTTTTCCATTGGCTCTGTCCTCTATGAATAAATAATGCTGGACATTTATTAAAAGTTGGTTGTCTCACAATTTCTTCTACCTCACATAATTAAAAAATCTCTGACTATAGTACTAATCTCATGTGAAATCTTAGAATCTTAGCCTCAGTCTTCACCTGTGCTTCTCTGTTCCATGGCCTAGTCTCAACAGTCCTCTTCTTATCTGATGTCTAAAAACTTTCTAAATTTCATTTTGGCCACAGATTATTTATGGTTTACCCTTGACACACTAATATTGGTCTTTTTATTTCTTCTCTCTTTATATTCAAGTATCACTTTCAGTCTTTTAAGCACGTGTTTTCTAAGCATTGTGGCCACTTGCATGTGTTATTTTCCCTCTTAGCACTGCCTCCAGCTCCTCTTGTGTAGGTTAACAGTTCTTCTTTTGATATTTACTATCTTTGTTTTCACATCTATCTGACTATCCCCAACTTTAATGTCATATTTAAGCAGATCAGGATCTCCCATACCTATGTCAAATGTTTATTTCCTGTTTTAGCATTACTAAGGATGATTTTTGTGTTTATATTAAACGAGGTATAGCTCCTTTCTGTAGTTTGCAATATTTCTGGTAAAATGTATTTGTACTTTATTATATTCATTACATTCACAGGATAATTTTGACTCAGTCTTTACACGTAAGAGATCACAGTTTATGCCTAGCAGTTTTATCTCATTACAACAGTCTTGCTACAATAGAAAAGTATAGCTTTGTAGGCAATTTTATGGCTTCACAATCTCAGGATAACGTTTCCATGTATGTCATGAACTCATCCTTCCTCCAATCCAAGCTGTAAACTTATAAGGTAGGACAAGTGAGAAGCGATGATGGTCTTTCTTGCAGCCACCTAGAGAGGACAGCATCAAGGATCAGTTTTCTTTCTTCAGCTACACAGTGTCACACACCGAGGCTAAAGAAACAGCCAGAGTGGGAGCTGGCCCACCTGGAAGACCCTTCTCCTTGGGGTGTGGGATGGCTCTCACAGAATGCCACCGTGTTAACCTCCCTGCATTAGCTAGTCCTGAGAGAGCTGGAGACAGCTCTGACATATGAAGCATAGTTTTATTAGTCCTGAAGTACCTCACACATAACAGCTACCCGCAACACCCAAAAGCATCTCTGTAATTTTGCACAACCTGCATTGGCACTGTCCCTCATGAATAAACATTTAGTCATCCCTTCTCACTCCAGAGGAGCTGAAATTCCAGGTTAGTTTTTAACAACATTTTTATAAGTTGTCCTCTTTGTAAACTTTTTGATTGTGAAACTGTTGCAGTCACGAGAAATTTGATAGACCATCAACAAATCTGCATGCACTAACTGAGCTGAAATCCATGGAAGGCATAACTAGCTGACCACTTGGAAAAAAATCTTCTATCACTAGAAGGACAATGAGGTGTTCAGGGAATAAAGAGCTTCCCAAATATTTTTAAATGGATGTGATTTTCTGGATTTCATCATTATATTATTAAGGGACAACAAATTGACCCTAGGGATTCTATTCTCCCCCACAGTTTTCTGTTCCAGAGGTTACCTGTGCTCATGTTTACAGTTTCCACTTTCAAACTATAACACTTCTTTTATGTTCCCATTAGTTCTTCCAAGGTTTCATGCCACTATTTACAATTTCTTGTTTAACATGTTTGAGGTTTAAACCATAGCAGTCTCCAGGCAAGGGCAGTGCTGAGCAGGCAGCATAACAATGAGGTTTAACTGCTCTTGAATAAAAATAAATCATCACAATTAGGGGGAAGATCTGTGAGGCAAAGTATCTTGCAGTTCAATAGCAGGGGTCTGCTAGGTACTGTAGCTCTACTGCTGCAAAATTCCTAATTAGTTTGTTTTCTCCCATAGAATATTTGTTTGAGTTGTATCCACTCTGATCAGAATACAAAATTTTCCCTTTCAACACACTTCTCAAAGGAGTTTTTGGATCATCTCACTATGTATCTTCTGAGTTACTGGGGGAAGGAGGCTGGATTTAAGCTTTTTGGTTTTTTAGAAAAACTTTTGTGAGATTCTAGCCACTGCTTGCTGAAATGGTATTTGTAAATCTCTGCTACAAACCCAGCTGGAGCATTCAAGGTTATGCTAATTTCAGTCCATGGCTCTGCTGGTATGACAAGTGAGACTGTAAAATTCAAGTATTGGCTAAGGTCTAAAATGCAAATATTTATGTCAAGTTTTTCAACTGCCAGGCAATAGGTACTGTACATTCACAAGTCTTCTAAACATGGTTATGTGATTAAGAAAACAACTTTCAGGAAGTATCACGTCTACATGTATGTTCAGGCTCCTAACGTATTTGAAAATGGAGTCGTCCAAGCAACGCCTTTATGAACTGTCAAGTATGTATACACATAAAGAGCCACAAATCCTCACTGCTGTGTTGCTGAAAACATTTCAATAAAATCATGGGTGTATTTGGTTTCACCGTTTTAAGATTTAATGATGCTATTATTAGTGAAAATCCTATGCACCGAAAAAGCAAGGAGGGACAAGAAAGACTAATGTAGATTCTTTTCTGGGGATCAGGCAACTGATTCCACACAAGCAAGAAGGACAGATATTTTTTTTTTCATATTTCTTCATACATAAACACACACACATATGTAAGTAATGAAGACATCTGGGGAGACTATTTCTCCCCAATTGCCTTTTTCCCCTATCTCAGTTATGAGCCTATTTGAAATGCCACTAAAGTTGACAGAAGGGCTCCTACTGTCTTTAGCGAATATTGAGTCAAGCCCAGAATTACCTGCACAAACATCATTAACTTAAACAGCTCACAGAATAGCAGCACTGAAATCCCAAGCCCCAGGCTGCTCTAACTCATTTGTTCCATCAGTATCTACCTCTCTTTGACTTTATCAGGTGAACATTTAATATATATTTCTTTGGAAACTATGTGCTGAATGTGAAACATTGACAGAGAGAGTGTGAATTTCTTTGTGAGAGTTTCACAAAAATGCAGTTTAACAACCTGAGATTTTTATTATTTCCCTTTTTTTTCTCCTCCAAGGCAAAATAGTGAAAATTGTTGAGCATTCCACCTTTGCAGAACAGCATAGTGACCCATCACTTTGAAGGGAAATCTGAAAGTTTCATTGCAGTCTTTGTATCAATACATAAACCCTATAAAATGAGAAGAGGCCAAGTGAAACAAAACCTGACTACCATTTCACATTCCAGTGCAACTGTAAATGATTGTTATGTGCAATGCAGAAGTATATATAGTCTCTGACCTTTGCTCTTTGGGCCATAAACCTTTTCTAGTTATAATGACAAATGCCTCAGAGACTGTTCTATTCGGGACAAACACTAACTACAAGGTGATTTGAGCCACCTTTTATTTATGCCTCTTATAGATATTCTGCGGATTGGACTAGCTTGATTAGAAAGCTTTCCTACCAGCAACAGGCAAGCAAACAGATTCACAAAAATAAAAGCAACTTAAGAATAGCCGCTTAACTTGCAACTATGAGCTGATCAAATATGGCAAAGATCAGTGTCAAACTTTTGCAGGGAAAGAGAAAGAGGGAGGGGGAGAGAGAGAGAGAAAGTGTTTCAATTCATCCTATGTATTTAAAACAACAACTTTATATCATCAGCTTTGCAGATAGCAATGTTTTCTCTGTTACGTAGTCTACATTAAAATCTATTGGACCAACTCTCAGTAAATCGTATCAAGTGAAGTCAATGGAGTGTCACCTTGAAGGATTAGATGCAGATGCTTGTTTCAAGGTTTGTCTTTGCAATTCCTGCAGCAGCAAAATCAATTTCTCTCTGAAATTTACCCATTCTCTTTTTAAGTACAAAGGCATGCTTGCCAGGTGGCCATGCAGAAGAGAAGATCACTTTAGCTCAGATAATGCACGTAGCTCTAAACGTCCATGTTCTTCTTCTCACAGTAACCCATGTTTTTTACTGATCCTAACAAATGTGGACCTGACTGGAGCAGTTATTCTTGCTATAGTATTATCTCTATTACACCAACAGTGCAAATTAAAAAAAAAAAAAAAAAAAAAAAAGGGGAAGTCTTCTACTCATATTTATTGCACTATTCTAGCTGAGGTTACATTATATTTATTCTTAGTTACCCAAACGGCATGTATTGTCTGCATAATAGTGCTAAGAAATCTTGACTTACGTTACGCTTTGTAATGATTCACTGTATTTCATCCTAAAGCGTACAATATTTCATCAACAGATGAAAGTAGACTTAGAATCTTTGTTCAGTTTTAATTTCTTTCAAGTGCTTAAGATTTGACAATCAATAAATCACAGAAAAGTTCAAAATCTAGCTTTTTATGTAAATTATATTTGAGTGCATACATTGAGTGCTCTGCATACAGAGCTTTATAGTGTGCAATATACAGTAAGTGCTTTACTACAGATAACATAGGAAAGGTTTATACTTGTAAAGCTCTTTTAAAATAAGCTGAGTAATTAAATTGCCTATTAATTCAAGAACACACTTTCTATTCCCAGAACTTCAAAAGCGGTCCTGGCCGAAAGCCTGTATTCTCTATCTGCTATTAGTTAATCTCCAGTTGGTCTCACTGTAACGACCATCCTGAGAGGTCTGGACAGGGAACCTCTGGTAGCAAATTACAGCTTTCTACTGATGCCGTGAAAAGCCGGAATTGAAGACTCAATAGTCGGCAGACTATTAAGCAGGTATTCTTTATTGCGGCGCCGGGCACACGGGGGATCTCTCCTCCAAACGTGTGCACCGAAGAGACACAGTTACTAGGTATTTATGCTATGTTAACATACATATTCATTACATTTCCAAGAAATGTTTATCATAGTAATGGCTTTTCCAAGAATTCATTAATATATGGTAATGTCCGTCGCACATGTTTGTTTGGCATCTCTCGGCAGGGATCTTCAGATTATCCTGCAGCCTCCTTATCTCTGTAGTTTGCATACCTGTTCTCCCAAGGCCCAGGTGCCTAAAGGGATTATTCAGGAGTCCCTTGTCTTGCAACCTTCCTAATATTCACAAAGAACCAAGACTTGTTTCTGACCACCTGAAGTGATAACATTCCCTACATGTTACATTTGTTACATTTACAGTTATCAATCCCTCCTTTTCTTTTGAGGATTTGTAGCTAGAAAGCTATGAATCCTCACTATTCTTTTTTGTAGGTATTATTTTCAAATTCCTTTAGTCTTTCACGCCAAGGCTCTGGGAAAAGTATTTTCCAGTTTCTACTTGGTGCCTAATCTTGTTCCTTTTCCAGTCACTGTATGTCTCAACTGAGCCCTGACAACACCAAAGGAGACATTTGAGAGACATGCAAACAAGTATTCCTAAAATGACCAGTGTGATCATTCCCATGAACAATTGTTTCAATCACTCTAAATTGGGGAGCCAAGAGGTTAAATTTTGTTCCCCTACTTACAAGTGGGTTGTCTTCCCGTTTGGCTTGTCTCCATGATGTTCTTAATATGCCTTTAGGTATTTGGGACTGATTATATATTCGGTCCTGGCTGACTAGATGACCTATGGTACACATTCCCTTCCAACCCGCAGGGAGTCGCTTTCTGCTAATTCCATCACCACATAGCCACCAATATGTGTTGTGTAATTTACAGGGCCCCGTCAGTGGCTGTGAGATTAGCTCTGCAAAATGCTCCACGGTTTACCCAGCCAATTGGTACATTCCTGAAATAATCCCAGTTCGAGGGGCTATAGGTTTCTAATTGGGTTCTGTTAGAAAAATCTATATATATCGCACCTGTCCCTTTCAAATCCCAAGTTCCTACTTCTACTGTAGTTTTGTTGATCAAATAATCATTCCACCCATCTCTGCAAGTACAATTTTTGTGTATATGGAAGGGGGTCAGCACGAACAAGTGTTGGATCTTGCTTTCCATAGGCAGCTATTATTGCTGACCAATATCTGGGAGTTGTTATCTAATATCTGTAGGTCACATCTTGGTCCAGTCATGTAGTTTGAGTTGTCATGATCGCAGTATCCTAAAAAGCCTAGGTTTAACAAAGTTACCGCCACAATCATAGTTTCAAACCGCCAGCCTTTTCGACCATCCGTCCTGGTTTAGGAGCCTTCTTCACTCGGGAATAATGGATCCAGGCCGGTTGTTCTTTAATCTTGATTGCAGTGAAGGTAGTCAGCAATACCTGGTAAGGTCCATTCCACTTCTCTCTCAGTGGATCACCTGAAAAATTCTTAACATAAACCCAATCTCCAGGGCTAAATGGATGGATCGAGTGATCTAACCCTTTAGCCCTGGTACCCAAAACATTTTTACTAATCCTTTCTAATTGTTTTCCTAAGGATATAACATAATTCTGTAGATACTGATTTCCCAACTGGTTCAAATCTTCCCCCTGATATTTAGCCTGATATGGTCTCCCATATAGTATCTCAAAAGGGCTCAAATTTTCTTTGGCCCTAGGTTTTACACGTATCCGAAGTAGTGCAATAGGCAATGCTTGGTACCAATATAGATTCGCTTTTTGGCATATTTTTGCATCTTTTCTACTTGCCCACTGGCTTGTGGTCTGTAGGGCGTATGTAACTGCCAATTGATTCCTAACAGTTTGCTGACCTGTTGCACTACTTCTGCACAAAAATGCGTCCCCCTATCTGAGGAGATAATTGTCGGTACCCCAAATCGAGGCATTATTTCATTTAATAATACCTTAGTTACTTCCCTTGCTTTATTTGTTCTACAAGGGAATGCTTCTGGCCAACCTGAAAAGGTATCCGTAAGTACTAATAAGTACTTGTACCCTCCTTTTCTTGGAAGTTCAGAGAAATCAATTTGCCAATGTTGTCCCGGTATACTTCCCTTCCCAATACCGCCTAATTGTACCCGGTTACCTGTATTGGGGTTATTTTTAAACATGTTTCACACTGTTGGGTTACTTGTCGGACTGTAGTATACAAATTTTTCCCTATTAATTTCTGATTTAAAAATTTGTACAGGGAGTCCGCTCTCCAGTGTGTCCTATTGTGTTCTTCTTTAACCACCCCCCATATCTGTTTAGCAGGGATTATAATTCTGCCATCACTTAAGTAGGCCCACCCTGGGATGGAACTTGGCCCCCTAATCCCTCTATTAATTCTTCATCAGCTTTGGAACACTCAACATTTTCTT
This sequence comes from Opisthocomus hoazin, assembly GCF_030867145.1. Classification (NCBI taxonomy): domain Eukaryota; kingdom Metazoa; phylum Chordata; class Aves; order Opisthocomiformes; family Opisthocomidae; genus Opisthocomus; species Opisthocomus hoazin. The sequence goes on along the minus strand of NC_134416.1, from coordinate 65,806,238 downwards.
GGTCACTCAGGTTTCTATTTCTATAATCTGGAATTAAGGCTAAAATCTCTTACATTCTCTCTGCTGCCTGTTTAGCTTCAGAGTCAGCCAACCTGTTACCTCTTTCCTGGTCAGTGTTACCCTTCAGGTGCCCTCGGCAGTGCATGGTGGCAACTTTTGCTGGTAGTTGAACAGCTTCTAATAGTCGAAGGATTTCCTCAGCGTATTTAATCTGCTTCCCTTGAGCAGTTAGTAGTCCTCGCTCCTTCCAAATTGTCCCATGAGCGTGGACAACTCCAAAGGCATATTTGGAATCTGTCCATATATTTATCTTTTTCCTTTTGTTAACTCCAGAGCCCTAGTTAGGGCAATAGTTTCAGCCTTTTGAGCTGATGTTCTAGCAGGTAGTGATTGAGAACAAACTACTTTGGCTGCTGTTGTCACCGCATACCTGGCCTTTCGAATACCTTGTCCGACAATGCTGCTTCCATCCGTGAACCAGGAGTCCTGTGCATCTTCCAGGGGTTCCTCTTTCAGATCTGGTCTGCTGGAGTACACAGTCTCTATGGTTTCTAAGCAATCAGGTACCGATGGTTCAGAGATTGATCCGCTGAGAAAAGAAGCTGGGTTCGTAATATTAGTCCCTGGTATCATGGAAATTGGGATGGGGAAAGCCAGTAGTTCCCTTTTTGTTGCGGTACAGCTGATATTCTGTGTGAGATCGGTACTGTGATCTTTTGGCCCAAGGAGAATTTTCGGGCTTCCTGAATAGTCAAGACCACCGTCGCCACAGCTTGCAGACATCCTGGCCATCCTTTGCTTACTCCATCCAGCTGTTCAGCAAAATAGGCCACAGCTCTTTTCTAGGGTCCCAGTTGTTGAGCTAGGATCCCCAGAGCTATGCCTTGTGTCTCATAAGAAAACAGCCAAAAGGGTTTAGTAACATCAGGCAGGCCCAGAGCCGGGACCTTCATTAGATCCTTCTTAAGTGTCTGAAATGCATTTTGAGCTTCTTTGGACCAGATCAATCGGGTGGGGTTGTTTTTCAAAAGTTCACATAAGGGTCTCACTATTATTCCGTAATTATAAATTCATAACCAGCACCAACCTGTCAGTCCCAGAAAGGTCCTGAGCTCTTTTACCGTCTGACGGAGGGGAGTCCTGCAGATGGCTTCATTCTGTTCTGTTCCTAGTTCTCTTTGTCCAGACAGCTTGCATCCAAGATAGGTTACCCGTTGCCGCACCATCTGAGCTTCCTGTTGAGAGACTTGATACCCATTTAATCTCAAAAAGTTTAACAAACTGATAGTCCACTGTATACAGTCAGGTTTTGTTTCAGTTGCTATTAATGTCATCTACATACTGTAAAAGGGTTCCATCTCTGGAGGGCGGGTTCCATGCTTCAAGTTCTTGTGTTAGTTGATTTCCAAAGATCGCTTTGCTATGCTTAAAACCTTGGGGTAACACTGTCCAGGCAAGCTGGGGTTTTTTTACCCGTGGTAGGATTTTCCCACTCAAATGCAAATAAATTCAGACTTTCTTTGGCTAAAGGCAGACAGAAGAATGCATCATTTAAATCCAATACTGTAAACCATACTTGCTACCACAGGGTGTATGCCCCTAACAATATTATTCACTTCTCTTAAATCCTGTACTACCCAGTAAGTTCCACCTGTTTTTGTTGTGTTTTTTTTTTTACTGGTAACACAGGAGTATTATATTCTGATTCACACTCCACTAGTAGTCCATACTGTAAAAAGTTACCTTGTTTCCCCTCTTTTTCATTTCGTTTTTCTGTTGCTTAACTTCTAAGAACTTTGCTTTTTTTTTTTCTTTCTTCATTTAGAGCAGCAGCTATCAAAGCAGCTTGTAACTTGATACCTTTCTGTTCTAATGACTTTACACAGCCCTTCGGAAAATCCAGAGGGGTTTTCCTTTTGGGTTTTTTTTGTATTTTTTCTTTTTTCAATACCGCGTTAAACTTTTCATCTCCTATACTTTTTAATTGTCCACAAAACCGCATTAATTCTAACAACATATCATAATTCAATTAATTGTTTCCTTGTGAGGGGATCACCTCCCTCTGAAGCTCATGTTACAATACAATAACTTCTCAACTTCTCCACCAATCGGTTAACACAACACACACACACACACAACCTAGAAGCGATCTTTTAAAATCCTTCTGTTTACAAACTGTATCACCTAAGTACAACAATATATACAGGCAAACCACTTCAGTTAACATGTTTATATACATAGAGCTCTTTCAAAACAATATATACAGTATATTCAATACATACCCCAAAACCAGAGTCCCTAAATGATCGATCAATGCCAAATAACTAGAGAACTTGTAACCCCACAATATATACCAACTTGTATTTTAAAACCAATCCCCAAATTCCCAACTCAATTCCTAAATCATGCCGATTTTCTTTAAGCAAACCAAACCCCATACATTATTAAGATGTTGTTGAGTGAGGGGTCTCCCCCTACTTTTCCCAACGTTGCCGTCTAGATCCTGGGAGACGCTCTCAAAATCCCCCCCGCGGGAAGACCCTGCACTGATACTTAAGAAATCATAAACCACGTCCCCGAAGACTCAAAAGAAAGACAACACCCACAAAGGTTCCTAAATCACCAAGCTGTTAAAAGGTTTGAGTTCTTGAACCAAGCCAAAACCTCCAAAACACACATCTGCATTAAATCTACCTTAACAATTTCTGATGATTTTATATTATTGATATAATATTGAGTTCAAATACAACAGTCCCAAGTCAAAAACCGGAAATCAGCAGAACATACCAAGAACATACCAAGAACATACCAAACGTACGTGGTGTTTTTTTCTTTTTTTTTTTCTTCACCATTTTTTTTCTCTCTTTTTTTTTCTTTTTTCTTTTTTTTTTTTTCTTTTTGACTTATTTGTCTTTCACACAGAGGCTTCATACAGTCACACAAGCTTTCCAATGTGCTAGAATACATCCTAAGGGGCTTTTCTTTAAAATACCACTGCTTTGCTGTCCCCCATTTTACTTTGTTGATTCTGTACCTCTGTTAGTCTTTATCTTAACAATTTTAATCTGTCGTCCCCTTCTGTCCCGCTCTGACCACGTTCCAAAAATGTCACAATTAATATTCTGGTCACAAGAAAAGAGGTTCACCGTGCAAAGTGGTTTTTTTTGATGTTTTTTTTTGTTTGTTTTACGATGCCTGATGGGTATGTTAACAAGCCAGTATCCGAGATATCCGATATCCGAGTTCAATACCAACAAATCCGTATTGCCAGAAGTACAACTTAAGCGGGTTTCCTAAGCGTACCATACCGAATGTACGTTATTACAGAAGTACAAAGCTTAACCCATGCTTGTACCAACGCACAATTACCAAAAGCACGTTATTACAGAAGTGCAAACCTTAACCCGTGCCTGCACCAACATACCAAGACATACACCCTCAGGCACTAGTAGCCTGGTGTACAGCGCTCAGCGTAGGACGTCTCCTACGACTTATGAGAACTCTCCAAATGACAGGTCTCACATACCAAAACAGAGAAAGAAAGGAAAAAAAAAAATACCTTTACTTGTTTAGATGGTCCTTGTCTGCTCCCGCAGTGATCCGAGTGAGGCGAGGAGTCCCTCCGGGAAATCCCGGGGGTACCCTAGGGAGTCCTGTTCTCAGCGGGTCCTGCAGCCGAGCAGAGCGGGTCCCATCTGGGTCGCCAGAAATGATGCCGTGAAAAGCCGGAATTGAAGACTCAATAGTTGGCAGACTATTAAGCAGGTATTCTTTATTGCGGCGCCGGGCACACGGGGGATCTCTCCTCCAAACGTGTGCACCGAAGAGACACAGTTACTAGGTATTTATGCTATGTTAACATACATATTCATTACATTTCCAAGAAATGTTTATCATAGTAATGGCTTTTCCAAGAATTCATTAATATATGGTAATGTCCGTCGCACATGTTTGTTTGGCATCTCTCGGCAGGGATCTTCAGATTATCCTGCAGCCTCCTTATCTCTGTAGTTTGCATACCTGTTCTCCCAAGGCCCAGGTGCCTAAAGGGATTATTCAGGAGTCCCTTGTCTTGCAACCTTCCTAATATTCACAAAGAACCAAGACTTGTTTCTGACCACCTGAAGTGATAACATTCCCTACATGTTACATTTGTTACATTTACAGTTATCACTGCCTCCAGAGATAATTGGTAACTTGGCTATATGTAACAACTGAAGTCTGTTATCCATTCTGGAACCATGAGCTCCTCTATGGTTTCTAGAGAGGGATACGACAGCTGAAAGTTGTATTATGTTAATGGATTTTGACTTATATCTTGATCATTCAGAAAAATTCCTCCTCTTAATCACTCATGCTGTTACATTTTTTTTATTTTCTTCTCCCTTTGCACACTTTTTATTAGGGCTGGTTTTTCCACAAAAAGATGTGAGCAGGGGAATGCCTGTATCAGTCTTTTTTAAGGTAACCCCATGCCCTAGCATCTTCACAAAATATAACATTAGCAAACTAAGCCAGGCTGTGACTTAGCAAAGTTCAGAGATAATTCAGGCAGTGAAATCGCAGTGATAGAATGGCAAATGTTTCCTTCTGTACTATAAAGGAAAACATTCTCTTTGAACTCAGCAAGGACTTTGTAGGACAAGAGGATTATTTGAACCAATTTTCTGCACACTCTTCTCAAACGGTTCTGTTTGTTGGAGGAACACTGCACATCCCCTGGATGTAAATTGCAAATTGTTTCCCCCAGTCAGATAAAGGACACATACAAGGTTCTCCTTGTATTTATGTGTCTAGTGGTACTTGAGTCCATGGCAAACACTTAGTCAATAAGAGCAAACATCAATAGCAATAAAAAAGGCTTGTCTTTCCTTTTCCTGCAAAGTCAATGGAATCTGTCCCATGTGATTTACTTGCCCACTTTTGCAGGTAAAATGGTCCCAGAGCTGGAACAGTTCTGTCTGATAGGCACATTTTACAGCTATTTAAGTGGCTGCCAATATCATCATCCATCTTCTGCCATCAAAAGTATTGTCTTGTTAATGTTTTCTTGTTTATCACACCTGAATTGTCTATATGTAATGCACATAGGGACTTTGTTGATATCACCTTAATTGCTGTACTTCAGAAACTGCATGGCAATTTAGGTGCCATTAAAACCAGTGTAGCATTGCTACATATTTCTAAGATCAACCAGTAAGGATAAACAATCTTCAAGATCTCCAATGCCCTTTTATGCTTTCCATTTATTCATTACAGAACCAGTTTCTATAAGCTAGCTATATTCACTGTAAGAAAGAATGACTGTCTGGTAACACTATATGATTAACCAAATATCAGATGCAGTTTCCTGGCTTCAAAATTTCAGTTTGACTCTTGAAGAAGAGAAACAGAAGAGGGTGAAGGACAGATAGAGCTATTTAAATTCTGTTTGGTTTGTCAAAAAATATGAAGGGTGTTACTCTGTGCTACAATAGCCTGGCCTTTGTCCCTAATGACCATTATACCTTCACACATTTGAATGTCTCAAAATGAATTCACAAAAGGGAATTTGTTAAGTACAACCTTCCAGAACTAAATGGACTTTGGTAGTACTTGTGTGCCATATCCTAAGCATTAGCAAGCACTTCATCAGGCTTCTGAGTAGTTCCCTACACTAAATTAAAAGCTGTATGTGATGCATTTTGAAAAGAAAGCATCAGAAGGGCCCACAATGGTACACCAAAAATAGAAAAGGAAGACAATAGGGCCAGTGAAAACAATAAAGCACTAAAAGAGACAGCAAGATAGGAAGAACGGAAGGGGAAAAAAGATATAGGTAGAAGTACTCAAAAATAGCTGTGTAAAAGAAAAGACTTACTACAAGTATGAATATGATGGCTCACAAAGTAACAATGTGATTGAAATGCCAATTATATTAATTGCATTGAATTTTGGATGTGTGTGGAAACACAGGCACAAATTTTGTAGGTGCACATAGCAATAACACCACAGGAAAATTTTGTTCTAAAATACATTTATAAAAATCTGTTGTACTACATTTCATGTTACAACTTTTTAAGTAAGGAGATGAAGGTAAAGCTCTCAATATCTACATTAATCCACCTTTCCTGTTTCATAACAAACAGACCACGTTTGTCACATGCTGTCTGACCCCAATGAAAATTTTTTATTTCCACCATCTTTGCTAATGCAATTGTTCAAGGCTATTCAAAGGGTTGCCTTCCCCTTCTAGAATGCGTGTGAGCATGATTTTTTTAAGATATCCCATGTCATTCATTATACACAGGAATCTGATCCAGTCAGGAATTTTCTTTGATCTGTGCGACTGTAATGCTTAATTTCCTGCAATGGATGTCAAATTTGTATCTGTTTTGTCCACAGAACTGGAAATAAATTCTGATGTATTTTAAAGAACCTGTCCCAACCACAAAGTAAAATGACTTCACTTAAGCTATTGTGACAGTGATTGTTCAGATCTCACTTTACAGTGGGAAAAATAAAGACAGTAAAATTACTAATACAACATACAGAGAGAATATCAAGTAATGAATAGATTGCAGTAAAGCTTAAAATCAATCAAAAATTAGTTCATTAGCAAACAAAAATACTTCTAAGGGCTGATTGCCTGGTACTGTAAACTCCCTGTATCTGTGAGGAAATTGATTCTCCTTGTCAACACCAATAGATGCTGTGAAAGCTGGAGTGTCCCACAAAGAGATCTGAAGAGTCTCAGAGATCATAACTAAGCCTTGAACTTCAGAGAATGACACATAAGAGCAAGAAGCTCAATCCTAGTAACCACGCTTACAACATTTTACTAGTTAAAGATTATTTTTCACAAAGAAAAGGATTAGAGCTTCTTGTTTAAAACAAAAGTTGACATTGTGCTTTTTAGTTATATATCCCCAAGGAGAGGGGAACAACTGTACCAGCCAACCGCGCTGCCCAAATCAGCTGACTGTGTTGATGTGGACTGCACCTGCACTCATATATTGTGACAAAATAGAACTCTAGTCCCTGCCTACAGAGGAAAAAAAATTATTCACAAGGCCCTGTCTTATTAATGTGTTTAGGTAAGTCTATGCTTATTCGCTTAAAGCTGTATCAGTACACCAAAATCAGTAGAAATAATGGACCCACACTTCAATACCCTCCAAGATTTGAATTTATCTATCATCTAACCAGAAAATTTTTACAGGTTTTAATTATAAAATAATTTTATTTTTCTAATTGTTAGCATTTTTCATTAGCCTCACCCTTGATATAATTCAATAAAGCAAAGTAAGGAGTAACAATAACAATTAAGAGCTTGCTTCTCAAAAACTGAGTGCAGAATGTATGGTCTGGAGTATATTTATATGTGTATATACTCTTGTCGAGCAAAAAAATTATTAGAAGTGATACAGTATTTAGTGTCAGTGATAACCCTAAAAAGCCGTTCAGTTTGGGAAAATGATATGTTTTTGTACAGTCCTCCCAGTCTTGGTTTTATGTCCTGGAGAAAATTGTGTCCAGATAATATGACACCAGTGATATAACAATGATGCTCAGACCAGTAGTGCATTACCTTTAAAACACGTCTGGATACACAGTAGGTCCCAGAAACATACTACGCAATTACATTTATAATTGTAATTACAATTTTACTGACAGTAAGCTGCAACATTTAATAGTCATGTATTACTATTTTTTTGTGTTGGTAGAGATAATCTTCATCATCTTCATGCCAGCTTTGCATGGAAAGTAATTAGTTGCAGTTCTTCCTTGCATATGATCTGTTCTTTAGACTTTACTCACTGTATACTAAAAATGCATAAGCTGGTAGGCATTTTCAAAACACATACACGAAGGGTTCAATCAGAGACTGCATTCTGACACAGTTCAGTGTGTTTTCTTCTACTTTTTCTCTGAACTAGTTCATAGTCTAATAAAAATTGAAATGTCAATACCTTGTATGACATTTACCTTGGTCTAGCAAGGGATCAAGAATAAAATAATAAATCGATTTTCTCACAGTTCAGCCAGACTCTACGGAACCAAGCTCTTTTTTTTTTGATCAAGGCATTTTAGAGAAATTCAGATTTTACTTATTGTTTGCAAGTGTTCTTTCTGGTTTTTGCTATTATCCCCTGGATCAAGAAGCAGTAGCTGCACAGAGATTGGCATTGCAGTATTTCCGGAAGCATCTATACCATATCACCTCTCACATGAGGAAAGGCTGCGAGAGCTGGGACTGTCCAGCCAGAAGAAGAGAAATCTCAGGGAGACCTGATCAATGTCCACAAATACCTGAAGGGAGGTGTCGCATTAAACGGTTTCAAGGAGTCTGATAAGCGATAAGGGGAAAGCCCTCCCATTGAGTCATGAGGTTCAGAGTGAATTCCCTTGCTTTCTAAACTCTTTCTCAGAGAGGAGTCTAGGTTTGGCTGGATCCACTCCTAGTCCCAGACCTGGTCAACAGTTTAAGTCTAAGGGGTTAGATATGTAGCCACTTGTCAGCTTCAACATTTGCCTGCCAGAGCCCTCCCAAGGACTTTCACTGAAACAGTTTCACAAAGTTGAAACAACAGGTAATTTATTCAAGCGACAGGTATCACAGATTCGGGATTGTCCTTGCTAAATGCAGTCTATAAAAAACTGAGCTAAAGTTAATAGTTTAGCACTTTAGTTAACAATGTGTTCCCAGGATTACATCCCAACAAAGTCAGAGGCGCAACTCCTACGAAAAAGGCATCCCTTCTTGGGGGTGAAGAGAGGTTCAGGCCCATCAACCTGTCCGTCAGGTTTTCATTTGCCTCCTTCTCCAAAGAGGGTTTTCAAGTGCCGGTTTTTACACTTTTGAAATCTTTGGCAAAGTGGAAATAAGTCAATTATTATGCATCAATTGGCTCTTGGCATAGCATGTTGTGTGGCCAGAAGCAGCACTCAGCAGTTCGGTATGCCCTTGGGGTGGGGAGATTAGTACCTGCTTAGGTGAGGCCTTCTGTTTTTATCTGAAGCTACCTCTGACTGTGGACATTTCACCACACCCCAGGGGTCACTTAGTTTACAGTGGTGGGCCATCACTCCTTATTTCTGTCTCCCCTTAACTCTGTCTGATAAGACAAGCAAAGCTCATTGTTCAAGTCAACTCACGAGTCCTAGCAAGTCTTCCTCTTGCGTTGACAAGGTCCAGCAAGGCCATCAATCCACAGGAGAGTGTGAAGAGAATGGATCCAGGATCTTTTCAGTGGTGCTCAGTGACAAGATTGAAACACAGGAGGTTCTCTTCGAACATCAGAAAACACTTTTTCACTGTGAGAGTGACTGAACACTGGCACGGATTGTCCAGGGAGGTTGGGAGACTCCCATCTTGAAGATATTCAAAAGTCATCTGGACTTGGTCTTGGACAACCAGCTATAGGTGATCCCTCTTGAGCACAGTGGTTGGACCAGATGACCTCTGGAGGTGCCTTCCCACCTCAGTCACTGCTATGATTCTGTGATTCTGTGAAATTCGTCAAGATGGACTGTTTTTCATAAGAGAATGAAACCAACACAACAAACTTGAGGTGCTTCACAGAATCTTTACCTATAGACCTAAATGTCCGTGTTTGTGTGTGTGAGGGGAAATAAAAGGAAAAAGAAAAGAAGAAAAAATAATCACTCTGGTTTTTAAGCCACAGTGGAAAAAACTCGTAATAAAACAAAATAGCAACCCCAGCAACTAGAATAATATAATGTTTAACAAATATTATAACTTCTTTTTAAGCATTCAAATTCTTTTTTATTGGCTATTAGTAATAAAAAGACATCAGCTGATACTAGGAATGACATTTCATGACCTTCAAGGACAAAATAAATTTGTACTTACAGAAGAATGAATAGCAATAGAAAAAAAATCAAAGCACTGATTGTCTACTCTTCAGTGGTTCAAGTTCACAGAATCACAGAATGGTAGGGGTTGAAAGGAGCCTCCAGGGATCATCTATTCCAATCCTCCTGTCAAAGTAGGGTCACCTACAGCAGGCTGCACAGAAGCATGTCCAGGTTGGGTTTGAATATATCCGGAGAAGAAGATTCCACACCACCTCTGGGCAGCCTGTTCCAGTGCTCCATCACCCTCAAAGTAAAGAAGCTCTTTGTCATGCTTCAGTTTGTGCCCGTTGTCCCTTGTCCTGTCATTGGGCACCACTCAAAAAAGAGTCTGGCCCCATCCTCTTGACACCCAGCCTTCAGATATTTATAAGTATTTATAAGATACCCTCGCAGCCTTCTCTTCCTCAGGCTGAACAAGCCCAGCTCCCTCAGCCTTTCCTTATAGGAGAGATGCTCCAGTCCCCTCATCATCCTTGTAGCCCTCCGCTGAACTCTCTCCAGTAGTTCCTCAACTTTCTTGAAGTGGGGAGCCCAGAACTGCACACGCTATTCCAGATGGGGCCTCACCAGGGCAGAGTAGAGGGGGAGGAGAACCCCTCAACCTGCTGGCCACACTCTTCTTGATGCACCCTAGGATCCCATTGGCCTTCTTGGCAACAAGGGCACACTGCTGGCTCATGGTTAACCTGTCATCCACTAGCACTCCCAGGTCCCTCTCCACAGAGCTGCTGTCCAGCAGGTCAGCCCCTAGCCCTGTACTGGTGCATGGGGTTGTTCCTCCCCAGGTGCAGGACCCTGCACTTGCCCTTGCTGAACTTCATGAGGTTCCTCTCTGCCCAACTTTCCAGCCTGTCCAGGTCACGCTGAATGGCAGCACAGCCTTACGGTGTGTCTACCACTCCTCCCAGTTTTATGTCCTCAGCAAACTTGCTTAGGGTACACTCTGTCCTTTCATCCAGGTCATTGATGAAGAAGCTGAACAAGACTGGGCCAAGGACTGACCCCTGGGGGATACCACTTGTTACCAGCCTCCAACTAGACTCAGCGCTGCTGATGACAACAGTCTGAGCTCTGCCATTCAGCCAGTTCTCAATCCACCTCACTGTCCACTCATCCAGCCCACACTTCCTGAGCTTCCCTAAGAGGATGTTATGGGAGACAGTGTCAAAAACCTTGCTGAAGTCAAGGCAGACAACATCTACTGCTGTCCCCCCATCTACCCAGCTGGTCATGCCATCGAGTTCCAGAAATGTTCTAGACGTTCTCATTGAAACTGCATTAAACACTTCAAGCATCTGAAAGACTTTATTCTTTTTTTTTTAAATTATCAGGATGCTAATTAATTATCATAGCATCCTACTAATGATGGAGGATATGTCCTGCAATTATCCATATCCCTTTGTTAACAATTCCTAGGAAGTGCTATATTTCAAGAATTCTAATGACCAGTGAGATAAAGTACTTCTTTAGAATTATTTAATTTACTTACTTAAATTGAATCTGTGTAAGTCCCCAGAAAGGCAACGTGCCTAACTGGAAGCTTATAGCTGCAAGATGACACTGGGCACACTATCTAGCTACACTGAACAGCATCTCTTCCTGCTCAGTACACATCTGGAGAACTTATTCTACGCGTTAGGGCAAACTAAGCATGTAAGCGTGGTTTTAGAGGGTCTCCTGTGGGCCAAAGTTGATAAATAGTGAACTGCTTTACCTGATAGTATTTCATTCCTGATCTGTGCTGTCTATAAGCCTCTCCTGGTAAATGTGGAGCTTTTACATTCCCTAGGCAATCTGTCTGTTACTAAACCCCCCTCCGAACTCACATTTTTCTTGACAAAACGCAAGAAAATCTGAGTAAAAGCACATATTCCCACCTCAGTCAGGTAAGACTACAAAACACTTTAGCAGGTCCACTGAAGTTTCCAAGATATTCCATTTTTAAAACCGTTTAGGAGGTTTGGATTTGGGGGAGGGTGGGGAAAGTAGTGGAACCAGCAAGCAGTAAATAGCAGCTTTTAGATGTGTATCGGCGTTGCAGAAGTATATGGCTGCAAGGCTGTGGTGTGTATTAGATTATTCTATGAATAAAAATTAAATACCTTAAAGATATATTTGCAATAGAGCACTCTACTAAATCATGTTTAATTTTGTTAATATCTGTAGTCACTGCTGTAGTAGAATGCATTTTTCTTATTACTCAGTGGTTGCATTTTCTACTCTTTCTCCTATTCTAATCCAATATATCTTGCTATAGATAGGGTAAAGGAGCTAACAGTCTCCAGCCTGAAATCAGAGCAGATTTTCAAATGAGCTGTATGCTCACGTAGCTTTGAAAATTGGAAAGCGAGGAGTTACTGTCAGTATGCAGTGACCTCTAGTGATCAGCTCAGTGAAATGGTAGAAATAGTACACCGCTTCTTCACACTCGATGTGTCTCGACATTCAGCAAAAGAGAGAGAGAGAGAGAAGAAAAAATTATGGTGGCAACGATGATTTACAAGAGTCGGCAATTCTACTTTTAGACACTACTTTATTCCATTCTAAAACATGTGTAGAAAAAAAAGCAGATAAAGACAGAGAAATTAGTGAGCTTAGACTGTGGACCAGAAAACAGTAATGACAAAACACCTCTGGTAACATCAGCCTGTAGTGTCAAACCTCTACTTTTCCCATCCTTCAAGAAGCATTAATACAAGAAGCAAGCACTGAAAACGTAAAACCTAATGCTTATTGGTACCAGTTTTTAATGCTATATAACTATATATTAGTACAAACTGTCTATAGTTATCCAAAGCCTGCCAAAATATTGTTTTCTTATGTTCTAATAATCATTCTTCTTGACGAATCTGATTAACAGCCACAATAGATGATAGAAACATTCTCCATTCTCATGTTTATTATAAGAGAATGATTTTTACTAAGAAGTAATACATAGGACATGCTATTACAGGGGAAAGTTAGTAGGAAAAAGCTTCACACACTGATCTGATTCAGCAGGGCAAGGCTGCTTTCAGGGAGGGATAGGCGAGGCAAGGGCAAAGCACTTGCTGGCTGCAGCCAGGCAGCTGGTCAGGGCATTGCCTGGGTTTTGTGGTTCCTCACAAGCACTTTGTTGGCCTTACTTTGTTGTGCAGGAGAGGAAACAGATTCAGTCATAGCTCTAGATCATTACTCGAATTAATGAGACAGCCCTGTGACATAGAAGGGCATAAATACACAAAAGGGCCATTTATTTCAAACTGATACATCCATTCAAACAAAATTGTGGTAAGACTCCACTCACAGGGCAGCTGCAGACTCTCTGACTGGAAAGAATGAGTTGTACTCAGGACATATCACATCTTCAGCTGTGGAAGGACCTCTTGAAATCAGTCTCAGTTCGGGACTTCTTTAAACAAGATCAAGCAAAAAAGACATGACCATTCCAGTTTTCAAGAATCTCACACCAACTATGCTCTTCCTTTTACTCTGGTGAGGGGAGCTTACTTCTGGTCCAGCTGTACGTAGATCTGCTTTGTTCAGTGACATCAGTGATGAACTCTGAAGGGATACAGCTCCAATAACCACACTGCCCGTCTGCTTTGATGCTGACATGAGCAAAACAGCAAACAAATGGAAAATATACTCAGGTTTTCAAAGGGAGTCAGATCATAGAATCATGGAATCATAGAAGGTTTTGGGTTGGAAGGGACCCCTAGAGGTCATCTAGTCCAAACCCCCCCGCTGCGAGCAGGGACACCACTAACTAGATCAGGTTGCTCAGAGCCCTGTCCAACCTGGTCTTGAATGTTTCCAGGGATGGGGCCCCCACTACGTCTCTGGGCAACCCGTTCCAGTGTTTCACCACCCTCGTTGTAAAGAATTTCTTCCTTATATCCAGCCTAAACCTACCCTGTTTTAGTTTAAAACCATTACCCCTCGTCCCGTCACTGTTGTCTCTACTAAAAAGATTGTCCTCATCTTTCCTATAGGCTCCCTTTAAGTACTGAAAGGCTGCAATCAGGTCTCCCCGCAGCCTTCCCTTCTCCAGGCTGAACAAGCCCAACTCTCTCAGCCTGTCCTCACAGGAGAGGTGCTCCAGCCCTCGGATCATTTTTGTAGCCCTCCTTTGGACCCGCTCCAACAGTTCCATGTCCTTCTTGTGCTGAGGGTTCCAGAGCTGAACGCAGATCTCTCTGCCATGGGAAGAAAAAAAAAAGAAAAAAAATTCCAAACTAGTTCATGCTCCACTGGGTGCACAGAACTGAAGAAAAACAAAACAAAACAAAACAAAACAAAACAAACAAAACCAAAACCAAAACCAAAACCAAAAACAAAAACAAAAACAAAAACAAAAACAAAAACAAAAACAAAAACAAAACCAAAAACAAAACCAAAACCAAAAACAAAAACAGAAACAAAAACAAAACCAACCACGCAAACAGCCTGCCTGAGAAACTCCACTAAGTCCCTTTTCTGCATGTTTTGCTGGTCCACACTCTTTGTTTCCCCTGCTGTCTGCTTTTACTACATATGTTTTGCCCTTCAGTATTAGTGCAAAGCAGTACAGAAGTGTAAATTAGGCACTCATTTCAGGAGAAAGGAAATAGAGCTATACAGGACATCCCAGAGTTATGTGTGACCTCTTTTGAAAAGCCCTGCTGTCAGTTACCACAGGCAGTATTTGTCATCCTAGTGCAATGGTGAGATCCACTAGTACTAGTAGAATCCTGGCGCTTGCTCATCTCCATTAAGACAAGTAGTTTTGGTATGTAAGTGAGGAGAAACACATGAGTTTTACCCATTGTTACACTCACAGAGGTCACCAGCACTTCTCAGATTGCATTGATCTGAAGACTGCTGCTTCATGCAGATTATAAGATAGGCTAGCACAATCTTCTTGGAGGCTGTGTGGAGTGAAATACCAGTAGCACCAAAATCAGACACAATTTATAGTTGTTTTCAATAGTAAAGTTTTATAGAACAGATAAAACGTCTGTTTGAAAAAGTAAATTTCTCCATCATTCCTCAATTTGTTGTCACATTTATTACACATACAAACCAGTGCAGTATCCTCAAAATACACAAATTCTACTCAGTGTCATGTTGTATCAGCCATTGAATAATTTAGAGTAAGAGTATATATGAAGGCTTATAATACAGACAAGTTTATGAAACAGTATTTATGCTGCTGTTACAGGACAAAGAGGAAATGTCACAGTTATGATTGCTTAACTGTAATAGAAAAGGCATCCAAGCAATCTGTCTGATAATATGTTTATCCTTCTAAAATATACAAAACAGATTCTAAAAATATTTTGCTTTTTTCTTGTAAGACATACATTTTTAAAGAGAAAAGTAATACATTCTATGAATTAAAAAAATTGCAAAGTCTTGTATATCATAATTCCCAAAACTGAAGAAGCATCCTGAAATCCCTCTATGTATGTATTCTATCTTTCTAGAATGTATTTTTAGGTTTATTGAAATTTAAAGATGAGAAGTCTAACTCTTCAAATATGACTCACAGTTTTGGTACACATTGCAACATTCTTGCTCATTCATGCATCATTTCCAGCCATCTTAAAATTTTCATAATTAAGCCGAGTGTAAATAAAAGTCCAGCCTTCTTACGTCTATTATGAGTCAATATTTACAATGTTTGCTGTGTCATTTTCCCTTATGCTACTGGATTCTCTAGGAAGATGTGTAAAGAGGAAGTTCCTTTCGCAGTTTCTTCTGGAGACTTCTGCATCTGGGTATAGTGAGTTTATTCACCAAATGACCAAAAAGTAATAAATTGCACAGCATAACACAGATGCTAAACTCTTAAAAGTCTATTCAGCTTGTAAATAAAACTATAAAGCTTTAGTTTATAAGTGCCAGTGTTGATTGGTACAACTCTTAATGAGATACGGATGTCCGATTCCCTTGTAAAGCCTTGAAGATGTCAGATGTAGTAGCAAATGCGCGTTATCTCCTGAGATGGATTTCATCTGTTACACAGATTTGCTAACTATATATGTTGTTTTGCTTAAGAACTGAGAGTTCTCGAAAAGGGATTGACAGCAACCCAGATAGTCACCAAGAGGTCAGATGCAAAACTCACAGGTCACAAGAAGTTGAGTGAAAGCAGGAAAAGCTATTAAAGGCATCTCCTTATTCCCCTAACCACTAGAAATTTTGTCTGTGCAATTTGTATTTTACATATATGTTCACAATGAACATAAAGAAACACATTCCTTTTTGTTGACCTTTTCAAAACTGGTGTTCACCCCAGTGATACATGCTCTAGCACAGAAAGGAGACCACTTTAAAAGGACATTCCTTCCCCCCCAACAGGTCCTGCTAAGGAAGATGATCAAGCATGGCCCTTATAGATAACTTCCATCTGAAGAAGGTAAGACATCTGATGATACTTGCTGATAAAAACTCTCTGCTTCTCTTTGTTAGTCAATGGACTGCCAGAAAAGGAGATGCTTATATTAATTGCAACTTTTGCACTGAAAATGTGTGTCATTGACTGAGCTTTGAAACTGTGTGGAAGATCTCAAAATGTTCTTGATAAGACAATTTATGTGGTTGCAGTCCATGCTTCTTGCCAGCGCTCTCCCGTGAAAACTCCTATCCTGCGCTGTGGAGTCAGCTGAAGAAAATGAGATCTTGCATGCTCTGGCATGGGCCCAGTGTGTGTTCATACTTATCACAGTGATAAAATAATTATTTTTGTTTATTTTTGGTTTATGTTATAGCAAAAAAGAGTACAAGAACACTTTGGAAACTTTTTTCAATCTGATGACAAACAAGTTCAAAATCTGACAAGCAATTATTTTTAGGGGAAAAAAGTAAACAGAGGAATGTGTTATGCTTTGTTAAACATCTCTAAGAACATTAGTTTGCAATATAATACGTGACTTAAAATCTTCCTCTGACTAAACCAATTTTATTCCCATTACTGGCTTAACTCCTGCATAACTGGCTACTTTGCACAGGTGTAATCGATGGCCTTGCTGGACTTGTTGAATGCAAGACAAAAGACAAAGGGACTGAGGTTGTCAAGAGCCGAAGAGCTAACGAAGTAAATAACTGGTGCTTATCTTATCAGACAAAAGTAAGGGGGGATAGTCCATCACTGTAAACTCAGTGATCTGTGGGGCGCCGCGGAGGCTGCGCAGCCAGAGATTGCTTCAGAGATTGCTTTGGATAAAGCACAGATGGCCCCCGAATACACATACCAAGATGCCCGCTCCGAAGGCGTGTCACACTGCTGAGTCCCGCTTCTGACGACACGACATTCCATGCCAAGAGCCAATCGATACACAATAATTGACTTAGTCCCACCTCGCAAAAAGATTTCCAAACATATAAAAATTGGCACTTGAAAACTCTCTTTGGGAGGAGGAGCCAAGCGAGAACTTCACCTGACGGACAGGTCGACGGGCCTGAACCTCTCTTCCCCCCCCAAGAAGGGACGCCTTTTTGGTAAGAGTCGCGCCTCTGACTTTGTCAGACGTATCCCCGGGAACACATTGTTAACTAAAGCGCTAAACTATTACTTTGAGCTGAACTTTTGTAGACAGTGAATTTATCAACGGCAATTCCGAATCTGTGATAACTGTCGCTTGAATAAATTACCTATTGTTTCAACTTTGCAAAACTGTTTCAGTGAAAGTCCTTGGAAGGGCTCTGGCAGGCTAGTTGAATATCAGACTCCCCTTACCCCCCCCCCCCCTTTAACGCGACAGTAAAAAAATTGGCGTAGTCGGCAGGATTGCCATGGATAAACTGCTACAAAAATATAAGTGTGCACCTTCACAAGCAGGTATTGAATGGGCCCAGAAATTCTGGAAAGATGAGGATAAAGTGGTAGAACGTATAAAACAATGTTTAAGTGAGCAAAAGATCAAAGGCACTAAAGGCAAAAAATTTATTTGTGCTGTATTAGGGGCTTGCCTGTCCTGCGCGCAGAAAGAAATTAAAGAGTCCCCACCACCTGAAAAAATTGCAGATGTAGAATATGCTGCACTAAAATCAGAAAATGAAGTGTTAAAAACTTCACTGACTTTTGAAAAGGAAAGTCAAAAGAAATTTGAGACACAAATCGACACCCTAAAAGGTGAAATCGGTTACCTTAAATCGCAATTGTTTTGGGCCAATAGGCGAGAAAAACATTTAGAAGAAAAATTAAATCTCTCATTAAACCCGATACCATCCTCTGTCTCAGCTAAACAAGTCCGCAAATTAACACAATATGCGGATCCCGAGACGTGGGATGGAGACATCTGGGACAGGGATGATAATGATGAACTGGAGGAAAATTCTGATTATGATTTGGCCCCAGAACCTATACCTATTCGACCATTGATTAAAACAGAAACCACCAATGAGGGTGGAGAACAGGCTCGTACTACTGTACGAACCGTTCCATGGTCTCCTGCTGAATTGGCAAAATTGCAGGAAAAATATTCCAGGCGTCCGGAGGAATCCGAGACGGAATATGTGTGTCGAGTCTCCCTTACTGGGGGAGATCGAATCCTCTTAAATGAGGAAGAAGCAGGAGGCTACTGGGGTCCTGGAGTATTCCTAACTACCACTCCAGGTAAGCATAATTATTCATTAACTATGCGAGCTGCTTATTGGGCTGGTGGCATAGACCCACATGACAGAGGAGAACCTTCTGTTATAAAAACCTCAGGGTTCTCTGATTTGGTGACATCTGTGCAAAAGGCTGCCTGCATACAAGCAATGCATGAGCGGGATGTGTTAATAAGATCCCCAATGTTAGCCCCTATAGATCCGGCAAGATTAACTCCACTGATCCGAGGCCTCCCAGACAGTTTAAAAACATATGTGGCCAATATACAAGATCGACTTCAAGTCGCTTGCCCCAGACAAGGCCGACGCCCACGTCGAGGGCAGGATCAGGATCAGGACCAAAATCAAAATCTAGTAATCACTTGGAGTGAATTTGTACAAGATATAGTAAACTACGGGCGCAGGATGGGATGGATCAGATCCTCACAGTTATCTGATCCGCCACCTCGGCGACTTCGCCAGATTCACAGCCCTAAGGCTAAGCCCAAATGCAAATTAGAATTTGATACGGAGCGTAACGAGCTCTGGCATAAAGCTCGAGCTATTGGGGTGCCACGGCATCTACTAATTGGTATATCCACGACTGACCTAAAAATTCTCGTACAGTCGTTAAGCCATAAGCTTAATTCAGCAAAGACAGGTCAGCCGGCAGAAAACAAAGCAACTTTTAACACTGCACCCTCCGCCCCACAGCAGGAGCTAACTGATCTGACAGACCCTCAGGCAAAAAACGCCTATCCGCGGGGAGGGCTGTGAGCCTCCTTCCTCGGCGGGTACTAGCTATACAGTGGCTCTCCGATACACCTCCCGAACCTGTCATTGCCATCCCGCTGGGACCAAAGAAAGTTTTTGTAAATTTTCTCATTGATACTGGTGCTCAAATTTCGGTAATCACCAAGAAGACTACAACATGCTTAAATGTAAAACCTGGTCGCCGTAAAGTAAAATTTACAGGCATTGATGGAGTCATAAGGGAATGCCCTACAGCAAAAATTACCTGTGGCTCCCGGGCGAACAAAGATTAACCTGCACTGAAGTATTGGTCGGTGCTACTAACACTAATATTTTGGGATTTGATTTGTTGTATGGCAGAGTGTGGAAACTCCCTGATGGTTCAGTTTGGAGTTTTGCTGGGCGAGAAATTAAACAGAATGAGCCTAAAAAAAATTAATTTATTAGAAATGTCCATATCTTTACTACCATCAAAAATTACAAACACAAAACAGTACACCTTACCAGCAGCTGCGCAATTGGGTATTGACGGGGTGGTAAAAGACTTAGAGAACCGAGGCATCACCACTCGTACACACTCACCCTATAATTCCCCTGTCTGGCCAGTAAAAAAACCAAACGGGCAGTGGAGACTCACGATTGATTACAGGCGATTAAATGCCAACACTGCACCTTTAACTGCAGCTGTACCGAGCATTGCAGAATTAGTAACTCAGATACAGGGAGCATCTCACACATGGATGGCAACTTTAGATGTAAAAGATATGTTTTTTATGGTTCCACTCCAGGAACATGATAAAGCCCAATTTGCTTTTACCTGGAAAGGGATACAATACACCTTTAACAGGCTGCCTCAGGGATATAAACATTCCCCCACCATTGCTCACAATGCTTTAGCTAAAACACTGAGTGGAATTCCTATTCCATCAGACGTTGCTATATATCAATATATAGATGATCTTTTGATTGGAGGGGAACAATTTGACACTGTTAAACAGGCTATGGATGATGTGACATTGCAATTAACAACCCTGGGTCTGGAAATTCCCCCATCCAAGTGTCAGGGACCAGCACAGGAGGTTAAATTCCTAAGGGTCTGGTGGATCAAAGGAGCCTTATCTATCCCTCCTGACACACTGGAGAAAATAGAACAGGGACAGGATTCCTCTAATGTTAAGGAATGCAACAAGTTTTAGGAACTTTAGTATACTGGCGTAAACATGTCCCTGGATTTTCTATCATTGCTCGACCCCTTTACAATTTGCTGCGAAAAAAGAAATCATGGGAGTGGACAAATCAAAAGAATGGATGTAAAAAGAATTGAGACTATTTCAGCAGCTAGGTCCTGTACATCCCTCTGATCCAATTCATGTGGAATGGGGATTTAGTGAACACGGTTCTCACTGTAATGTTTGGCAAAAAGGACCTGAAGGGCCTGAGCGTCCACTTGAGTTCAGTTCAAAGTCCTTTAATGATACTGAATCGCGATACTCAGATCTGGAAAAGGGACTGTTGTCTCTGGTACGAGCTGTAAAGCGAGTGGAACAAATAAGAAAAAAACAGAATGTAATCATTCGGGGACCTTTCCGCCTCCTAGACACAATATTTAAAGGGACGGTGCCGCCTGCTGGCATTGCCCAAAAACCCATGGTCCGTAAGTGGTATGCCTATCTGGAAAGCATCCATGACATTATGCCTATTACAGAGGGCAGCACTAAAGTGTCTAAACTGCAAAAAGATATAGACAGTACTTCGCTGTTCCAAACTCCTCCAAGCAAACCATCTCCAATTCGGGAGGCGCTTCCTCTAACAGAAACCAGCAACCTCGAAGGGGTATGGTTCACTGATGCGTCATCCTACAGGCAAAATAATGAGTGGAATTATAATGCAGTGGCACTGGAAGTGGCTACGGGAGAACGGGTCAGCGAAACAGGTAAAGGAAGTGCACAAGTGGGGGAGCTTAGGGCAGTCTTACTAGCTGCACAACACGGTGCTGGCTATATTTACACTGACTCATATGCTGTTTTTAAAGGAGCTACCGAGTGGGTGAGCCACTGGGCAGCCAACGACTGGCAGGTAAATAGAGTCCCAGTCTGGCAAACTGACAGCTGGAAACAATTGCTAAAAATAGGAGAACAAAGGATACTGCACATTGGTTGGGTGAAAGGGCATGATCGATCAGCCTGTATTGCTGCCCAGTTCAATCAACAAGTTGATAGCCTCACACGGCTACACAAAATTGATATTGTAAGTGATGAATTAGAATGGGAACGTTTACTTGAATGGTTACATGTAAAACGAGGGCACACTGGCCGAGCTGATTTGTATCGGGAAGGCATAGCCCGAGGATGGCCTGTGTCAACAAAACTGTGTGAACAAGTGGTCACTGCCTGTTCACAGTGTCGCCTGCGACTTCACAAAGATCATCCAAGTAAGGCACCTCCCATGCACATCCGAAATAAAAAAACACTGTGGCACACCTGGCAAATTGATTACATAGGTCCATTGCGACCCTCAGGGGGTAAAAAAACATATATTAGTAGGGGTGGAAGTTGTTTCAGGAATTACCATGGCAACAGCTGTCCCGGCTGCAACTGGAGATAACACAGTTTACTGCCTGAAGGAATGGTTCAGCACCCTCCCCCTTCCTGAGGAGATTCAAAGTGACAACGGATCACACTTTACAGCTACAGTGGTACAAGACTGGGCAAAAGAAGAAGGAATTCGGTGGGTATTCCATACTCCGTACTACCCCCAAGCAAATGGTATTGTTGAGAGAACAAACGGGTTAGTTAAGCGATTTGCTACAACCCACGAATCTGGGTGGCATCTGCTATTATCCAATGCCATCTATCAATTAAATAATAGATGGGCTGGAGACGGCTGTCCCAAAATGAAAGCATTCTCTGCTCCTGCCACAACTCTGGTGCCAAAGGCAGATGTAAAACCAGAACACCCTACTGGCTTTTACGCAGGCCAGCCAGTGCTGGTTAAAATGCCTCACATTGGAACAGTGGCACTAGTATTAACAAAACCAAAAAATCTTTACACTTGGGAAGCGAAAGATAGCTCTGGAAAACTGCATCGAATCAGTGCTAGATGGATAGTACCTGCCTTTTAACCTATTATATGCCGGTTTCAATGACAACCAAGCATTTTCCTTTCTTTTCTGTTTACAGGTATTTTCCAAATGCTGGGAAACTACGCCTGAAAACACAGACTGTCACGTGTCAAAACAGACTGCCATCAAGGACTGCTGATTTATACTTCTAGTCCTAATCTGTGGAATCATCTGTGAACCAAAGTTTCCAGAAGGTCGACACAATCTGACAAAAAGGACAATAGTGATTTAATTTTGATAGGAATACTGATTTCTAATTTTACTTGTATATTATGTGACCTTTTTACCTTTTTGCTTTATTGTTTAGGTTACTGTTTTTATAATGCAAAATAGCTTTATTTTGTTGTGGTTTTGATAGTTATAATTTACTATAGAATTGTCTATATGAATCTTCTATCATGCATTGGCAGTGGTAGACAAATATGTGTAAGTTTAACATGTGTTTACATATTGGGTGTAATAATTGTGCATGTGTTCCATAGAGATTATAATCAAAAAACAAAGAAGTCTTTGGGTATGATAGAGGAAAACACAGCCTTTAAGTTATTACAAGGATTTCTTAGAATGATGAATTGGACTCAGGGAACCACTTGTCTTATGTTGCCAACGACCCCTGCAGAGGGACTCCCTTTTATGGTTATTCCCCTTGACTTAAAAGGAGCACTGCTGGATTTATGGGAAATGAAAGACAATACCATCTCCATACCATGGGGAAGTGGAATTACCTACAAACATTATACTTATCCTTCAAATCTTAACTATACCAACATATGGTCTAATTCTAACTGCACTCGAGAGCTTGACAAAAATTTCCTGAATTTAAACAACAAGATAAAATTGTCTATCGACTGCACGGAGGTACCCTGGCTTGACCAGCCTCCTCGACCCATTCTGGGGTGTACCTATTACCTTTAAATATAGTATCCCAGTACAAGCTGAATGGTGTATTGAATTTCCCTCAAACTATGGATCTAAGTGTAGTCCACAATCTAATGATGTACCTTGTATGTGGACTATTGCTGATCATAGAACTCGTTTTACACAATGGGGAGAAAAGCCTCCAATTACCACGCCGCTAGGGCCAGTCCAATTATGGAATTGTACTAACAAGATAACTTGTTCTAATATTGATGAATACCCATGGGTATGGATGGTTGCAGACCTTTACCATGCTTTAAGAAGTGTATGTTTATGTCATAATTATAGTGCTCCAATCCCTAAGACAAGGTCAGAGTGTATGATAAAAGTGGATCCCAAACAAGTTAACACATGGGCATATCGTATAGTTTCTAGCAACAATGCTGAGCCACAGGCCAAAAGATGCCGAGTTCCTTTCCAGCATTATCTAAATGGGCATAATAGCCTCGATGAACTCGAAAATAGTACGTGTAGCACTTTAATGCTGCCTGCACCGCCTGAAACTGTATGGGTGTGTTCTAATGGACAAATATCAGACTACATTCAACCCTACTGGGATGGATTAGAATGTACTCTAGGTATTCCAAGTTTGTGTCCTACTATAGCTTTTAATTTCATTCAATCCTTAACATAATCACGAGGACATAGAGCTAAAAGACAGTCACAAATGTGGAACTCTATGCAAGAAAATGGTAATCTTTTTGCCTGGCCGAGCTATTATACACCAGCAATGAGAATAAACTTGGGAATGAAAGCTTTTTGGAGTTATTGGACAGTAATTACCAATAATCGATTATATATAGAAAATTTGACATGGCAAGTAGAATCTCTAGCAAACTGGACAAAAACAGCAATTAATGCAGTTGACTTGCAGCTGCAAGCTACATCCAAAATGACGCTACAAAATAGGTTAGCCTTAGATATGATTTTGTTAAAAGAAAGTGGTGTTTGTGGATGGCTAAATGCCTCCTATCCTGATGAAACTTGTTGTGTTTCTATCCTAAATGTATCCGTCACTTTACATCAAGCCATGGATGAAATGCGTAAGATTGCGGAACAGTCTCGAGAACTCCGTGAAAATATGAAGCAGAAGCCCTGGGAATGGACGGGGTGGATCTCGAAAGTTTTTAATGGACTTGGACTAAACATTAGTGGATGGATACAAAGTTTGATTCAATATGTACTGATGTTTATTGTACTCCTTATTGTTATTCGTGTGGGTTTATCATGTGTACCATCTTCATTAGCTAAAACTTTTAGTACGCATATTAGAATGCTTAAAGTTCATAACCCTGATTATGTTCCTTTAATTCCTTCTCCTATTAGGGAGGAAGATGAGCCCCTCAACCCGTCTGAACCTAAATTCATCTAATATTCCTTTTTGACGAGATGTGACTAAAGTCACGGGGTGGATAATGTAATTGATGGCCTTGCTGGACTTGTTGAATGCAAGACAAAAGACAAAGGGACTGAGGTTGTCAAGAGCCGAAGAGCTAACGAAGTAAATAACTGGTGCTTATCTTATCAGACAAAAGTAAGGGGGGATAGCCCATCACTGTAAACTCAGTGATCTGTGGGGCGCCGCGGAGGCTGCGCAGCCAGAGATTGCTTCAGAGATTGCTTTGGATAAAGCACAGATGGCCCCCGAATACACATACCAAGATGCCCGCTCCGAAGGCGTGTCACACTGCTGAGTCCCGCTTCTGACGACACGACATTCCATGCCAAGAGCCAATCGATACACAATAATTGACTTAGTCCCACCTCGCAAAAAGATTTCCAAACATATAAAAATTGGCACTTGAAAACTCTCTTTGGGAGGAGGAGCCAAGCGAGAACTTCACCTGACGGACAGGTCGACGGGCCTGAACCTCTCTTCCCCCCCCAAGAAGGGACGCCTTTTTGGTAAGAGTCGCGCCTCTGACTTTGTCAGACGTATCCCCGGGAACACATTGTTAACTAAAGCGCTAAACTATTACTTTGAGCTGAACTTTTGTAGACAGTGAATTTATCAACGGCAATTCCGAATCTGTGATAACTGTCGCTTGAATAAATTACCTATTGTTTCAACTTTGCAAAACTGTTTCAGTGAAAGTCCTTGGAAGGGCTCTGGCAGGCTAGTTGAATATCAGACTCCCCTTACCCCCCCCCCCTTTAACGCGACAACAGGCGACCTCTGATGTCTGAACAGAAACTAAATCTCATATCTGAAAAGTCTTCTGGAAGAAATACTTAACAATGAGGCAAATTTCAAGGGGGAAAAAATTATTCAAAAAATTCAGCATGTTTGAAGAGAAAATATCATTGAAAATTCCAAATCAGTTCTGATTATTTTCTGTATCAGTGCAGTTGCCACAGGCATACAGTGGATTCAAGAGGTCTAGTGTATGGGCTGGAATCCTGACCCTGTTCTTTCCAAGCAGATAGATAGACTGTATTTTGTATTTCACCCATCACAGAAAAAAGTTAAACTACCTAAAAATTTAGATTTTTTTTTTCACATCCATGTATTAGAAGCCTATACAGAATAAATATGTTATTTAATGTGACTATCATTTTTCTGGGCTGAAGTATACAACCGTATGCTCTGTGTAAGATTGTTAATAAACATATTTCTATCATTAGTAAAACAGAGAGTCTCTAGACACAGAACCACGAAGAGACTGGCACAGGATACCCTAGAAATAAGAAAGAATGATTATTCTGACAGTGTTAAGCATGGCTGGAGTAGTCAAATTTCCACAGGAACCTCTGCCATGCCACTAAACAGTCAGAAGCAAAATGTGTATTCTGCCGCTTCTGTTTTTTCTCATTGTTTACAAAAGCTGACAGAAATCTAGCCAAAATGATGAATTGTCTAAGCTTAAAAGAGTTTAAGAATAATAAAACAAGTGCAGCCTGAGGCTGCACAGTGTGTGGAGGGGTAGGGACAGATAATCCATAAATATGCAGGCTTAGGCGATTGCCCATTAATAAGCCAAATCTGTTGTCATTTTGCCATGGGTGTGTCAAGACACCTGCAGACATCTTTAGCCTATGTAAATGGAAGGGATAACGTAAAATAAATTTAACAGATTATGCCTTGTTAGTTACAGTTACACCTAAATCCCAGAGATAATCCCAGCAGGACTGCACTCCTGCATGCAGCTTGGTGAAACTGTTATCATACTGTCAAGGTTTAAATTCTTCCTTCTCCATCTCTTGATACTTGGAATGCTACTTGAGAAAGCTTTATTCAGAGGGATTTTTCTCCTGCTAGAACTAAAAAGATAACAACAGAGAAAAAAAGAATTACGGTGTGAAAGAGAAAAAGAATTATGGTAAATTCAAAATCATTTGATTTTAAGGAAGCTGGGCATTTTCTTCTAAAATGCTCTTTTTCCTTCCATGGAAAAATTTCTGGCTGGGCTAATTCTCTAAAACAGTTATAATTCTGGTCTACCTCAGTTGGAACTTGGTGTCAGTATAGATGTGCTGGATAAATTCCCAGAGATCTGTGACTTTCCAGACAAAAATACAGCAAATAATACCATTTGCTTTCTGCTTCCTTTTTCCTCAGCTGTGAAAATTACATTTTCTTGGGACGTTATTGGTCAAAGTCTGAAGTCAACATGATTTCTAAGGTATTGATAAGTATAATTCAGTCCAGCGGGTTTCCACACAAGAGAGTCAGATGGGTGCTGTACTGTCTTTTTAGAAATTACTAAATATGTATGGAAGCAAAGATAAAATTAAATAGACTAGATCATTTGACACTAAAGTAGTTCTACGTAGCAAAGATTTATGAGACTGCCTGCTGTTCCATTTCAAAGATGTGTCAATCGGAAGTTTCAGAAATGCTATTGCTGATAGACAATCACCTGCACTTTTGGCACATCACAGCATGTCTCTCTACCGACTGGATCACAGCCCATGTACACATTCAAATGAAGAAAAACCTCTTAGTTCTGACAAGTGTTTTGATAAGCCTTTTTCTCGTAATAGTGGGGAAAAAAATACTTCCATCATTCCAGTTAAGGGAAGTATCTCGTCTAGATGCTGAACCGGTGGTATTTTGATTCATTCAAATGTCATTTTATCTCCAAATTTATTTCAAGTCAATGCAGTGATTAAATGCTTTCACTGTGTACTCTCTTTTTCCAGGAAAGAAATGTTGTACCTTCCTGTTAGAAAAGTAGCTTCTTTCAGCATCTTCAGCAGCAACCTGGGGAGAAAATAACACGTTTTTTTCCTTCACACCATGCTTAGGTGTTTTAGGTGTGATGCTCAAGTGTTGCTTATGAATGTGACTTCTTTTGATGAGTAGTGTTCCATACCACCACTGCTATTTAAATTATAGCATTTGCTCATTTGCTGTCCATTCGGACATTCGCACTGATGATTCAGGCATTCATCTGAACATCCTTCAGGAGACAGAAAATTGCAAGTGAGCACAGCTGTGCAGAACAGGGTTACAAAGATGTCAATCAGAGAGGCATGCAAAGGTGGGTCACTGCCTGTCACCCTCGTAGCAGCATACAATGGCACAGAGGCAATTGTGCTTAAAGTCATTTTAAGCACTATAGCTAATGGGATTTGTCATAATACATTTCATCAGGAATTTCAGAGAATGATGCTGCTGTATTGACTGCATTTTAACCACTAAAGCCAAATGTCAGCCTTTCGTCTGCAACGAAAGCAATGACTACAACAACTCTGGTGAGCCAGTTTCAACCAGCTGATCACTCAGAGCAAATTTTAGTGTTTGTTGAGCATAATCCCACTAGGTATTTTTAGCTATTCCTTCAACACTCACTATGCTACTAATTCTGAAGTGTGTGCTTGTTATTTTCAACAGACTGATGATGTACATAAGCCAAATATTCACTGAGGTACTTGGCACTTATTTGGCTTTGATATTTGAAACAGCATTTATATTAATAAGATCCATCTTCCAAATGTTAATTCATTATGTTTTTATGATCATGGGCTTTCTTCATGACTCACACATTTTATTTCCTGCTAATTTTGAGTATTCATTTTGTATTACATTATTTTTACTTCACTGAAAGAATACCAGAGATCTTTTATGGATTCCTTGTCTTCTCAGGCATTGTAGCACCTGCTTCTGTGAGGAAAAACTGTGATGAGGCAAATAAAAATACTCATACTTAGCACTAAGTTTGAAGTTTTAAACCTTTCACAGAAGATTGAAATCATTATCGATGTACAGTGAGAAGCATTTACAATGAAGTGAGAAAGAAGAAGAAAATGCAGTCTAAAGTGCTGAAAAATAGATTGCTTTTATTAGATGCAAAATAATTTTCTGAGAGCTCGGAGTCCTGTTGTAAAAGAGAGATGACACCATGAGGCAAGAGAGAGCACCTGAAACCCAGCAATATGCAATCCGTCCTGCAGAACAGGTGGAAGAGACATTGCTTTTCACTTCCACGTGGTCCAACTCATACGAAGTCTGAGGTTGGTACCACTACTTAAGCACTACCAAAACATAGCTCCAAAGTGCATAGTAATTTATTTACAAAGTTACATCTTTCTGTCTGTATTATTAAAGGAAATATGAATATTTCTATCATTTTCAAATACAGGAAAAATAGATACTTCTCAATCTTATATCCATTTTTTCCTTCTTAAAAACATAAATCTTTCCCTAATAATTCTGAAAGATTTTTGCTTTATTTTCAGACTGTGTTAACTGATTGTCTTTTCCTTTGTTTTATAAGCAAAACATTGAAGGACAAATGCCAGTTTCCATCTTGCTTCCATCAAGTGCATTAATGCAGTCAAAATTCAATTCCTTTATAGCCCAGAATATGTGGATCACTGAAGAGTATGTGAAATGTCTGCACACCAAAATGTTTAATTGAAAGTTAATGACGATCAAGGGATTTTCCACTAACAGCTTTTACCTGTAATGACTGATTAAGATTTTGGAGAAATCTATGCAATAAAGTTAGCAATGCCTATTCTAAACAGCTGAAATAAAGTCACATGCCTGACGTCTGAGACGTATCAAATCTTTTTCACTGCACAATGCATAGTTACCTCTATTTTGTTCAATTACAGTGTCTACTTTAATCTACTTACTCTGGCACTAACATGCTAACTAAACGTCCATTCTTTAATTGTGTTGCCATAAATAATTCAATTAATTTAACAAACCCACGATTTTTACATGACTGTCTAAAGTAAAGGAAATACTGTGTGTTGGCACCATAAAAAGTATGTATTCCTAAGATTAAGCAAGTGTTACAAGATAGCTGTAGTGCAACTGTAGCTGTAATGCTTACCACTCCATTTAAGACGAAGCAAAAGGACTGTTATATGTAAGTCCTCTTCTAAGACATACAGACTCCGATTTAAGAAAACTTTTTTCTTTTATCTCAAGTTTAAAAATATTTGCCTTGGTTAGATACTCCACATAACATACTGACATTTCTGTCTAACATCATTATACCTACATCATTCATAATACGGTATCACAAGTGGTGTTATGCCTTATATAATGACTTTCTGGGTGTCTTAAAACACAGTCTGAAATATCTTACAAGGATGCTGATTGCCTGCTTTGAAAGAAAGTAACCCTAATACATCAGTGTATTGCAATTTTTTCTTATTAATCCATATGTTTTCTCTCATAAAATGGTAAATATTAATTTTTCTATGCTTATGTCCACACTCCTGCCCCTTACTTTTGTTGTTTAAGTTGTTCCTGTATATACTTTCGAAGCTAACAGAGTTTTATCTCAACCTTTTCAAAGTACATATGGTTCTTGTCTCTTCAGAACAATCATTGCCATGGTCTTCAATAGAAACAATAAATACTTTAACACAACAAATATAAAGCTGGATCATAGCCAATCTTTAGAACTATACTGTAACCTGATGTGTGTTGTGAGAAGCTCTGCTTAAGCCCACCCACCAATAATATTTTTTTCCTAATAATAGTTAATTTTAAATCTCTACTGACGTATTTTCCGTACTTCAGACAAGGCTGCAGAAGTTAGGAATCTCCCTGGTTTCAGAACAGTCATTCCCAGGTGAGCTGTGGGAATGCTGACATGAATGTAAAAGCTCACTGCAGCACCCAAAACTCAGTTGCTCCCCCAAAACATCTCTGAAGATTTCTTGCGTTGTGGCTAATAGAACAGGGCTGCAAGATCTGCAAGTATGTAATTCTGCAATAAGAGTTACAAAACAAAGTTAGTTAACGAGAAAGAAAAAGGCCAATAAAGCTATCCAGAGTTTCAAAAATTCATTTTCTGTGAATATTTCTTCACTAATATTTTAGGCCATTTTGAGGTCTTACTGACCCAGTAAAAGGTCTACTCTTTCAGAAGATGCTTTGGATCCCGACTCCTGATTATCAAGTGCAAAGCTACTTGTATGTACTTTATCATTCAGTTAGCAAAGATTTTTACACTACCGCTATAAACACAAAGGAAGGTTTCTGTTGCTAATTTTTAGCTAAAGGGCAGATGTATATCCTGACATCTTAAAAATATGGATCAAATTTGTTGTCTTGAAACCTTGAATCTTTTGAACTCTGTATTCAGTATGTATTCCCAGGAGCTTGGTTTGACATCACTGATGAAGTTCTTGACACTATTTATTAAGGAAGCCAGACTTTATGAAATGTTTAATGCTTTATGGAATCTTTTCAACAGCATCCTTTCATTAAACTGATATTCAGCATTATCCATCTGGGGTCAGGTCTGTACAAGCTCTTATTATTGGAAAGGAAGAAAGGAGCAAACCTAAATAACATTTTGCATATCATCATCTATCATTAACATTTTAAAAGTCCTGCAGAGGTACTGATGCAAAGGCAAGCAGAACCGTATGAACACGGGAAGTGGCAAAAATAAAGATAAGAAGACAGAAACTGGTAAGGTAGAAAAGATAATTTAGCTGAAGGAATACAGAATAGATGTTGAACAGTACCCTCAGTTTTTTAATTATGTAATGAGATAGATGAGGGTATATCCAAGGTCAGGTTAGCCAGAGTTCTGAGTAACCTGGTCTAGTTGAAGATGTCCCTGCTCATTGCAAGGGGGTTGGACAAAATGATCTTTAAAGGTCCCTTCCAACCCAAATCATGCTATGATTCTATGATTCTATATAGAATTGTATGATGGATGGACAATAGTGTGGATGAACCCCATTATGAATCTGGTAGAGTAGAGTATTATCTTACACGTATATGAAAGCAAAGTCAATATTTTCTCTTCTTTGATGCTTTCTGCTGTGTTATGTTTGGGGTTTTTTTCTATTATAGTTGATAATTTTAACAGATCAGAGGTCTTGTGGGTCAGGTTCCCTATAAATATTTAATTAAAGTCTCTTTTTTTCCTCTGATGCTGAAGGCCATCATTCGTGTACTTTCTGAGAGCTAATCATGAAGTATTTATTTCAATTTTGAGACTTTATGGATATCTTGAAATAAGAATAGAGACTATTTTTTTACAAATTAGTTATCAGGTTGTGTGTTGGTTTCAGGGGAGAGGAGCTAATGAAAAAATTCTGAGGTCCACTGCAAGATTTTTTGCAAAAACTAAACAACAGCTGGGGGGTGAAGAGGTGGCAGGGTGGGATAGCATCTGTACCGTAGAGACGTAACAGATTGACATTACACGTATACCTGGTACTTCAGCCCTGATGGGTTTCTTAGCTTACCCCTGCTGTGTTCAAATGGGGACGCAAATGGGTCTCAGCTGGGATATGTGACAATCACTGAACAGTCTCAATTCTCAGTTATTAAAGTGTTCCAAATAAAACTGATGTGATCTCACTGCTGCTTATAAGAAGCGTTTTTCGGCATACAGCCAACCAGATTACTTCTTTTTAGATAATACAAGCAACACGGAAAGGCAGTTGGCTGTTGCGAATAACTTTATAATGCTTTTCAGGTCAAATCAGCCCAAATTTAAGGCAACAGAGAGATAGTCACCCTTTCTTTTCTCTTTGCTTGCACCAATAGGAAAATTTCAGTAGTACCAAGAAACCAAACTGAAGTTCCCATTTTGGTTCCTTGTGAAATGACAGAAAAACTGAAGTTGTAAGAGACCAGGTTCAACAAAAACACCCTAGAAAGCAGAAGAGGCCCCCTACTGGAAGTGTAATTTCTTTTCCTGTGTCTGCAGAGCACAAGAACTGTGCAGAGATACTGAACTGTGTGAGAAACTCTATTTTAGCATTATCCTAGCATAGTTCCTTGAAACCAGCAGATTTTCTCCTTGGATCCAAATAGTTCTGCACAAGTTACTGAAGTTAAGTCTGCATGGCATAACATATTTGTTAACCCTCATTGTTACTGCTGGCGCTATTAATGCCACGTTTCCTCTAGTGACTGGTGTGTTTCCTTCCATGAACATACATTCACAATTTAACTGGAAACACCCATTAATTTTTCACAAGGAACTGAAAAGAATAATTGGATTTTATTAAAATAAATCACTGACAGCTTTTAATGCAAATGCACGGGTAACATCAAAGACACTGAAAAGCTGCTGAAAGAAATAATAATAAAACAGTGGATCAGGCTCACAAGTTTTAACTGGCAACTTCTCCCCAGCCAGAGGGCCTGTTCTGTTAAAACATGGCAAGTACTTAGCAGCAGAAAAAGAATAAAGAGAATTTTCAAGAGGTGATTGCCAGAACAACACCACAAGAAGTTACTGGGTTTGATAAAGAAATGAGAGGGTGGAGGGATTACAGAGCTCCCTGTTCTCTCATAATGATCAGAGAGTACAAAATGTGTTACAGGGGGATACAAATCAGGGTAGCTTGCAGGCAGAGGAGTGCTGCGGTTGCAGTTTAAAGCTCAGATGCTCACGTTACTCGCAGAGTAAGATATCACAATATCCCACACGATGAACAAAAAGTCTTCAAAAAAATGAAAGATAAAGGAGGCAAAACATCAGAAAGCATCAGGTTAAGACTAAGCCACCAGAGACATGTCAAACATTCATGATGATGTGCTCATCATGTGATATTCACAACTACAAGTCAATGCCAGCTGACATTTACTGGTATTTACATGCTTTACTGTGCTTTCTGATCTCAGACTCCAAATCGTGACTCTTTCACACACTTTATGTCTTCCACCTTTACTCATTTTTTCTTCTTTCCATTTGTCCTCTCTAATGACTCCCATTCTACCCATTAATCAATCCATTTTATAAATCCACATTTCAAAAATAAGTAATTTCTTAAATAAGTATTTCTTAAAATCAGAAAATTTTTTAAATACTGAATATATCTACACCAATAAAAGCAAATTTGTGGCTATTTTGTTCACTCTTACCTTTCCTCAAACTAGCCAAAGGGTTTGTGTTGATACAGAGCTTCTTAAAGATGCTGACTGCTTACTACATCTGTATTTTAACTCTCTTAAACTAAGAGTGAAGAGAATTATTTTCTCACTGGTATGTTCATGCATTAAACTCCTACTGTTCTGTAGAATTAGATACCAGAAAATTTACCAGGAGATCAGAAAAAAGACTTCACATCTGGTTTTCTATCACTTGAAGATCATACAATCCTGACAGACTCATCATCAAAGTCACAGTAGTTTAACACCCTGTAAAATAACAGAATATGCATTTTGACATTATACAGCTATACATATATGACATTTTCTAGAAACATTCACAGTTTAGGACTGAAAACAGTAACTGAAAGACAGAAAAAAATAAAAATCACTTTTATGTATGGGGTCTGTATTTTTACTAGAGCTTTTTGCCTATCCTTCACAACTACTGTGAGCATTGCAGTTGGATAAGAGTCTGCAGGAGGGTTGGGAGTGATCACGTAGTTCATGTGAAGATAGAAAGGATGCCAAAGACAGTAGTACTGTGCATGAGCAAGGAGAAACTGGCTTGCCTAAATCAGCTTGGGCCTATGCACCAGCAGAAAAACAACCCTGATATAAACTCTCCCTTCAGAAATGTGACTTGCTTGTGATGAACAAAAGCAGCAAAACAGGGCTGAAGTAGGGTCACCTCCAGCACTGGCATACAAGCAAGAAAGGGCCTACAAGGCACCACTAGGAGGAAAAAAACACCCAGACCCCTTTCTGTAAAATCATCTTGCTGGGGCACCTCTCTGACATGCCTGTATACAAATGCACACAGCATGGGGAATAAACATGACGAGTTAAAGAGCTGCATGCAATTGCATGGTTGTGGTCTTGTTAGGAGGAGAACATAAAGTTGGATTTCAGGAGAGCAGACTTTGGCCTCTTTAAAGACCTGGTTGGTAGAGTCTGATGGGATCAGGCCCTGGAGGGAAGAGAGGCCCAAGAAAGCTGGTTAATATTCAGTGATTGCTACCTCCAAGGTCAAGAGCAGTCCATGTCATTGAGCAGGAAGTCAGGCAAATACACCAGAAGGCCCACATAGATGAACAAGGAGCTCCTGGCAAAACTTAGACACAAAAAGAAAGCCTACAGAGGGTGGAAACAGGAGCAAGTAACTTGAGAGGAATATCAAGACACTTCCCAAACATGCAGAGATTCAGTTAAGAAAGCCAAAAACCCAGCTGGAATTGAATTTGGCAAGGGAAAGGGATGTCAAAGGCAACAAGAAGTGTTTGTGTAAGTACATGAGTGGCAAACAGCAGGCTAGGGGAAATGTGGGCTTGCTGCTGAATGGGGCAGGGGCCTCAGTGACACAGGACATCAAAAAGGCTGAGGTCCTGAATGCCTTCTTCACCTCAGACTTTAGTAGTAAGACCAGCCTTCAGGAATCCCAGGTCCTAGAGACCAGGGAGAAAGTCTGGAGCAAAGAAGGCATACCACTGGTGGAAGAGGATCAGTTTAGGGAACACATAAGCAAACTGGACACACATAAGTCCATGGGACCTGATGGAATGCACCCATGAGTGTATCCTGGCTGATGTCATTGCAGGGTCTCTTCATGGTCTTCGAACAATCATGGTGATTGAGAAAGGTGCTTGAAGACTGGAAGAAAGTAAATGGTATTCCTGCCTTCAAGAAGGACAAGAAGGTAGACCCAGAGAACCTTGAGCCTCACCTCAGTGCCTTGGAAGGTGATGGGACAAGTAATCCTGGAAGCCATTTCCAGGCATACGAACAACAAGAAGGTCATCAGGAGTAGTCAGCACGGATCCATCAATGGGAAGTCATGCTTAAGCAACCTACTGATACCCTTCTGCAATGAAATGGCTGGCTTGAAAGGTGAGGGGACAGCAGTGGATATTGTGTGCTTTGACTTCAGAAAGGCTTTTTGACTGTCTCCTAGAAGTTTTTCATAGAGAAGCTGATGAGGTGTGGGCAGATGGTGAGATGGATGGAAAACCAGCTGAATGGCAAGGTCCAGAGACAGGATGGTTGGTGATCAATGGCACAAGTCTAGTTGGAGGGCAGTAAGTAGCAGTATGACCCATGGGTCAATACTGGATCCAGTCCTGTTAAATTAATGATCTAAAGAATGGGGCAGAGTGTACCCTCAGCAAAAAACCACAAAGGTTTGCATTAGGAACAGTAAACCTTACAGGAAATATAGATTAGATAGTGGACAATGAGGGGAATTGAAAACTGGTTGAGCTGTTGGGCTTGAAGTGTTGGGGTTAGAAGCACAAAATCCACCGGGGGGGCAGTTACTAGTGGCATACCCCAGGGACTGATACTGAGCCAATACTCTATAATTGCTTCACTGATAACCTGGGTGGTGGGGTACAGTGTACCCTCAGCAACTGTGCAGATGATACAAAACCGGGAGCAGTGGCTGACACGCTAGAGAGTCACGCTGCCATTCAGAGGGACCTCAACAGGGTGTCGAAATGGGATGACAGGAAACTCGTGAAGCTCAGAAAGGGGAACCACCAAGTCCTGCACCTGGGTAGGAATAACCTCATGCACCAGGACAGGTTGGGGGCTGATCAGCTGCCAAACAGCTTTGCAGAGAAGTAGCAGTGGGTGCTTCCTGGCCATGAGCTGACTACGAGCCTTCAATGCACCCTTTTAGCAAAGAAGGCCAGAAAGGTCCTTAGATCCATTAGGAAAATCATTGCCAGCAGATCAAGTGAGGTAATCTTTCCTCTCTACCCAGCACTGATGAGACCACATCAGGAATGCTGGGTCCAGTTCTCGGCTCCCCAGTCCAAGAGAGACATGGACATACTGGAGTGAAGGGCCACAAAGATGATTAAGAGAAGGCTCCAGCATTCTTATCCATGTATGTGTACATATATCTCTGATGCAAGGGAATGAAGAAAAGGAAGTCAGACTCTTCTTGGTGATGCCCAGTGACAGGAAAAATGTCAACAGACACAAAATGAAACACAGTAAATTCCACTTAAATGTATGAAAAATCTTTTTCATGGTGAGAGTTTTGGAACACTGGCACAGGTTGGTCAGAGAGGGTGTGGAGTCTCCATCCTTGGAGATACTCAAAATCCAACCAGACACACCCCTTAGCAACTAGTTCTACTTAACCCTCCTTTGAGCAGGGACATTGGAATAGACCACACCCTAAAATCCCTTCCAGCCTCAGTGATTCCATGATTTAAAGTGTGAATACCACATACTGATTTTCAGAACTAGAAATTTTTCATGTGTCTTAAGAGAAAGACGAAGGTGACTTCTACATGGCTGTTGCTTACATAATACTCATACAACATTTGCTTTGATAAATTATCTTAAATCTTGGGATCACCTATTTATACTGTGTTGTAACTACTTTCATTTTAGCCCACCAATAGTGATTTTCAGTTATCAGTTAGTTTTGAACTTCAGAAGCAGAGAACTTTCTGCTTATTTCAGACCTGCTCAGATGAGTATATACCAATATTACCAAGAAACTTGATGAAAATAAAGAAATAGTCCTGTGGCTAAAAAAAGATTGTGTTTTTTTCCAACAAAAACCCTTATAAGCTTGCCCTGCAGTTAAATTGCTATAGCAAACAGTAATAGTCCATTCACATCTATTATAAGAAGAGTATCACCTGCAGTTTTATTGACTGTCAGAAAACTGGTCCCATTTTGTGAAACAACAAAAATCAAATTTAGTGTAAAATCTCCCAAGGTTGTAGCCTGTAACCTTATAACATCAGAAATGACAGCAGTAAGCCTTTTTTTTTCTTTTTTGCTTCAGACTCCAAAAGAAACCAGAGATTATATTCCAGAGCAGGGAGTGCTGCACCCATTGGTGTATTACCATGCAGAGACACAGCAAAGGTATCAGAAAATACCTTCAGTTTGTTTCTTTTCTTAGTGCTGTACATCTCTATCCAACAGAGAAAGGCACAGCCTGTTAGTCTAACCGTCACTAAATTCTAAGGACTAAACAAAATGTAAAGTATTGACAACACAATATAATTTTGGCATGTAATCATACTTTTTCTAGTCTTTAATGTTTCACTACTCAGGTTCACCTAAAAAATTATGCGAAGTGAAAGAATATATGGGAAGTGTAATCTAATCCTTTGACTACAGGTTCATTGTACTGGGTTTGCACGGCAAGGGTTTGGTAGCAGGGCAGGCTACAGGGGTGGCTTCTGTAACAACCTGCTAGAAGCTTTCCCCATGTCCTGTAGAGCCAATGCCAGCTGGCTCCAAGACAGACCTGCTGCTGGCCAAGGCGAAGACAATCAACAACAGTGGTAGTGACTCGGTGATAACATATTTAAGAAGGGGGGAAAAAACCTTCAGCAACTCCTGCAACAGTCGAAAGAAAGGAATGAGGTAATGTGAAAGAAACAACTCTGCAGACACCAAGGGCAGTGAAGAAGGAGGAGGAGGAGGCGCTCCAGGCACTGGAGCAGAGATTCCCCTGCAACCTGTGGAGAAGACCATGGCGAGGCAGGCTGTGCCCCTGCAGCCCATGGTGGTTAACAGTGGAGCAGATATCCACCTGCAGCCCATGGAGGACCCTATGCCAGAGCAGGTGGATGCGCCTTAAAGAGACTGTGACCCCTTGGGAAGCCTGAGCTGGAGCAGGCCCCTGGCAGGACCTATGGACCTGTGGAGAGAGAGGAGCCCATGCTGGACCAGGTCTGCTAGCAGGACTTGTGACCTCATGGAGGACCTATGCTGGAGCAGCTTGCTCCTGAAGGACTGCACCCCATGGAAGGGACCTATGCTGGGGCAGTTTGTGAAGAACTGCAGCCTCTGGGAAGGATCCACTTTGGAGAAGCTCATGGAAGGCTGCCTCCTGTGGGAGAGACTCCACGCTAGAGCAGGGGAAGAGTGTGAGGAAGAAGGAGTGGCAGAGACAACGAGTGATGAACTCACTGAAACCCCTCTTCCTGTCCCCCTGTGATGCTCCAGGGAAAAAGGTAGAGAAAAATCAGGAATGAAGTTGAGCCCAGGAAGAAGTGAGCGGTGAGACGAAGGTGTTTTAAGATTAGGTTTTATTTCTCGTTATCCTGTTCTGATTTTGACTGGTAATAACTTCAATTCATTTTCCCCAGCTGAGTCTGTTTTGTCCGTGATGGTAACTGGTGACTGTTCTCTCCCTGTCCTTTTCTCAACCCATGAGCCTTTCATCATATTTTCTTTCCCCTGTCTTGTAGAGGAGGGGGAGTGATAAAGCAGCTTCATGGGTACCTGGTGTCCAGCCAGGGTCAACCCCTTCACATTCATACAAGGCCCTCTGTGATTTTCACATACAGAATGTATGAAGGGGTCCTGGAGAAGAGTGAAGGTAATGAATCCTTGTTATTCTGCCCTCCTTCAGCATCATTGATAAGGATCAGATTGGGCAATGGGAGGCAGCTCCATTATCCTGGATCTTGATCATTTTTCTCTGGATAAGAAGTCACAAGCGAGTTTTCAGAGGTAAAATATTTGATAGGAGGCCAGTGACTTTGAGCTGTGCCTCAAAGCACGTGCACTGCAGGAATTACAAGAATAAAAGGTATGGTCTTAGAAAAGAGGCATCTTGTTCCAGGCCCATGTAGACCAGATCCCTTCTCTCAGCACCTGAAAAAGGGGTTGGCCATGGGTTACGTGGGGTACTTCGTACACTAGGTACCCTATATCCAGTTTCAAGAACAAGCCTGCTTTTCCCTCACTTAAACTCCATACAGGATTGGACAATTAGAAAACTTTAGGATTCAGTAAAAGTTTGGATCTGAATTAACATTTTAAACATAGATCAACCATTTAAACCTGTAGCTAGGATCACTCAGATAGTCCAAAGATGCCCATCAGGAGCCCTTTCCTGTAGCTTTCAGAGCGCGCACATTCCACTGCAGCTCTCCTGTTAAGCCCTAGTAAGACTTGCAAGGGACCTTGACCAGGCAACCAAATAAAAATAACTTGACATTGAAGATACACACACTTGATTCAAGCTGTGGGTAAAGCAAGTTATCCAATTTCAGGTCAGTCCAATTATCAGTTTGGGTTTTCTTTTTTAGCCCAGCATGAGCTCAGATTTGAGACAGTCAAGTAAATAGCTGTCTCAAACAGCAGCTGAACAAGGTATCTTCATTAAAACTTAGCTGCAGATAGTTTCAGTGCTTGGGTAAGAAAAAAAAGGAAGGGGCAAAAGTAAATGAGGAGCTCAGACTAAGAGCTCCCTTTCATCTAGGGAATGTAATGCAAATCTTCTCTATTGTGCATTTTAAGATGTAAATTGGATTCAAGTTGGTGTCCACCTGCCTTGAACCAGCAGGGATCTCTTCCCGCCTTTATCAAAGCATCTCTTTGCCAATTACTGGCTGCTGTGACAGTTGGAGGGGTTTTTTTGTGCGTGTAGACTTTTACAAATACAAACTCATTAAAATTCAGTCTTTCACCTTCCGATTCCAAGAAAAAGTGTCACTGTGAAAAATCTCAAGGATCAAGTGATCTGTATCGTCTAATTACATCCTAAAAGATCTAGACAGTTATGTTTATGAGAAAAAAATCTTGTTTTCTTGGTATTTTCCATTTTCAAAAATATACTATTTTTAAAAGGAGAAAATATTATGTTAATAAAGATGCTTGCATTATTTACTCACTGCAGACAGATAGCTCTCTGTTCATGAAAGTAAATTTTATTTAATAACAGCAAGCTAAGATTTCCTCATTTATGTAAGTAAATTCTCTGCCACTCCATAGAAAAATAGACATTCATTAAATAACTTTACAGAACTCATGTTAGAACTCACTGAATCATTAAAAAGAGACAAGTTCAGATCAATTTTCTACAATCCCCTAGTTGTTCAAAAAAACAAACTTTCATTTCCATGATCGTAAAACAGATACGACTATAATTTGTTTAGCAGTGAGAAGAAAAAAAAGGAAACAAATTTATTTTTGTGGGCTTCAGGAACTTTGCAGCAGTTTGGCTGTAAAAGTTGTACTTTTTTTCATTTCTTCACAGGTTATATTATTCTGTTGCAAAATCTTGGTATGAGGATCACTCATGATCATTTTTTTTGCTAATGTTCTGTATTTGAAATGAACATTGTAGATATGTTCAGTTACTAGGGATGGGCATATATGTCACAACTTTGGCTACCAAGGTCTCAGATCCAGTCTTCCAATGTGTTTAGGCAGACGTATTGGGTGCATGTGGCCATACGTGACATACATATATGACATAATAGCTATATTTATAATAAATTTCAGCTGTTAATTTAGGATTTCTTCCTCATTAGTGATGAACCCATTGCCTGATATATTGATTTACTATGGATTATATGTACATATTTTT
Organism: Opisthocomus hoazin; assembly: GCF_030867145.1. Lineage (NCBI taxonomy): Eukaryota > Metazoa > Chordata > Aves > Opisthocomiformes > Opisthocomidae > Opisthocomus > Opisthocomus hoazin. The sequence goes on along the minus strand of NC_134416.1, from coordinate 65,765,366 downwards.
AAGTGCTCTATGCTACTACAAAAATTTCAGAAAGACCACAGGTAACAGATACCCATTTGCACTCTTTCAGGGGAAAATATATGCCTGAAAGCCGTTGACAGGCAGGAAAAGATGCAAGTGTTAAGGGAAAGCTGAGGGAATTATTGATACTTGGAAGTACAGGAGGTGGAGAGGGTCTAGAATGCCTTGCTCTGGGTCTACACAATGATGTGTGGTACATACATGTTTATTTAAGAAAAGAACTGACCTAGAAATCCTCCTCAGAAAGTATAGGACTTCCACTACATTTCATTTGGCCTTGCATTTCAAACGATGAAATACGATTCCACCAAAATGCTTGGAAACAGCAGACAACACACAAAACATACTTGTCAGAAAAGTATACCACAGAACATGGGCTGGTCTTTTTTCCCTCTTTATTCATGAGTTGCTCACGTCTGTGGCCTTTTGTTGGTTTGTTTGGGGTTTGGGATTTGTGGTTTTGGTTTCAGGACATTTTTTCCGGGTTTTGGGGAAGGGGGGACGTGCTTATCCCTCTCAAACATATAAAATGGCTATCAGATCACTAGAAATCACTTATCAATATTGAAGATAAACTTTTGTTAAGATGAAGAGAAAAATCTCCCAAGATGACACTGCCGAGAATATCTGGCACATGTCAGGTTCCAGCCACAACTCGGCCCCCACCGCATGCTGCCTTGTCACAGCGTATGTACCTCATGTCTCAGACCATTTCCATAGTTTCTCTCTCATCATGGGTTCACTGCAAAACTTTAAGCCCAATGAAAGGAAGCCTCGGTGCCTCAGGAAGAGCCACTGGCAGGTGTATCTCTCCATGGAGAAGTAGTACCACGCACAGGGCTGGCATGGCTGGAACTGGGAACCAGGCTCAGGAAAGTCAAAGGCAGTGACAGACCACAGCGGGGGAGCAAGTAAATGGGAAAGGAAACAGACCTGAACCTGGAACCACCACTTGTCCATCTGTAATAGGATGGACAGCCTAGTTCCTTGGAGCGTAATCCCAGGAACTACATCATCAACTGCAGCATGCTCACATGGAGGCCGTACCCAGGGCAGGACTGTACTGTAAATGAACTCATCCACTGAGTGACAGGGACTTACTGGAAGCCATCATAACATGGACATATACACAGTGTCTTATACAGTAGAAGTTAGACAATTTGAAATTTGTTAAGGTGTGAAACTGGTACTTTTTCTCATATACCACATTTGTTCTCAGATTCATGACCTCTCCTTGAAAAATATGAGCTAAAGATAAGGAAATGAAATCTAACTGAACTAAACCTTTCCTTCTACACTAACAAAATTGTTATACAGCTCATCAGCAGTTATATACTGTACTATCTGCTTTCGACTTTCCCTAATGCCCATATTTTTAGTTCTATAAACTGTAGTAGTTATGTCTTCTTTCACTGTGTCACTGAGACAAAATGGAAAAGTAAACATTAGTCCTCTGTAAAAGGGAGATAAAATTAAAAGGGTTAATCTGAAGACAGGAGAGAAATAATCCAAGTTAAAGAATGACCACAAACACCTTCAGTATAAGGAAGTCATCTGAAACCAGCTTCCAGAAAAGTTGAGCGGGAAGCTCTAGGGCAGAAGATTGGAGATCAAAGAAAGTTCTTCTGAGTACCATCACACAGTGCTCCAGATTCAGCAAAGGACTGAGGTATATATTAGATACAGTAGAGAAACTGTAAAATTTAACCAAGGACCAAGTTTATATAAAGCAAAGAAATATTGTTAAAAACCTCTTGCTTTAAAGGCAGGCATTGGCACAGGAAAATCAAATTATTTTTCTCATCTGAAACAGCCTTATGATCTCAAAGAGCAGAATAAAATTCTATCTGCCTCTCCTGACTTTGTACTTCAGACTCCATTTTCTTTAAGCTTTGCAATGCGGTAACCCACTGTTACTTTCAAAGCAGAGCAATATGATGGAAGAATTTTCCAAAACAAGCTAGATCTCTATAGTAGAATAAAAAACAGACAAAAAACATCTAAAGCTTTTAAATATATATCTATATATGTGCATCTGCAGTGTACATATATGAATATGTATAAAAATGTACATACATACTTATGTATATATGTATGGATATATACAGATATATATGTATAGTTATATCAATATAGATACAGATATGCCTATAAATATAGAAATGAGTGTGCATACACATATTATAAAACAAAGCGAAGAATTAAATATTTCACCAGTATACTCTGCACTTTGCAGAACCTGAAACTGCAGAACATCTTTGTGTAGGAACACCACACACTGACAAGATACATCTTGAGAGACAGAGGGTTCAGCTAGGACAAGAGCCCGACACACGTAAGTGCTCCTCACAGCAACAGGCTGCGTTCATACTGCTGCTACCAGAGCAAGCTGGTCAGCTATGTACAACAGACACTGGAAAAATTTTTTTAAAATTAAATTCTACAAAAGAATGAAAAATGGCAGCTGCAGGATCTTTTATAGTAACTCAGCTGAGATGCTCTGGCTCTTTCTGTGCCTTTTCTGCTAGTATGCAGAAAATATAGGGTAAGATTTTTGCACTTTGAGAGATCTGTTTACTATTTTGAGAATTAGAAATTGCCAAGCCATTTCAAAACACCAGTCTGTTTATTCTGGTTTCTTTTAGTTTTTATATTTTATTCTTTCACAGCAGCTAGTCCTGAGGGATTTGGTGAAATATGCACATCCTTCTAAAGGATAATTATGCTGCCATGAATGAGTATGTGACTCTTTTATATCCTGCAGTATAGACAGTCCTATTCCATGTGCATTTTTAGCTTATTTTTCACAAGGAGGATGTTGGAGTTGCTACTGACAGTTACAAACTATGGAGATTTTTTAGCCTGTGGTATTTCGGAGCCCTTAAAACTCTTGCTGAGAACAAAGGGAGGATCACAGAGGGAGCAAGAATTCCAGTCCATAAATGTTATAAATGCTCTGAGAGAAGTTTACTGATGGTTAGACAGAATTTCGCCGTTGTAAGCAGCACTATGGCTACTGAGCAACCCGATTGCCATTAAGAACAAAATAATATTGTTCATCACTACACACTGCTCTTGCGAGCACAAAGTAAACTTGAAATGAAAGTCAAATCATTAATAGTCTTGCCAAGTCAAATTTGTGCAACTGCTGCAAAGCAGCTTGAACCAAGGCATTTTAGGAATGTCTGAAGATCACTATTGGAGCAAGCAGAATATTCATTTTTCACTCTTCTTTTATAATCCCAAGGATCACAGCAAAAGTCCTCAGAAAGCTGTTCATTAGTTGTACTCTTGACAGGCAGAATAAGCTTGGACTTTAAGAGTCTAAAAAATCCTGCACAGAAGAATCAAAAAGTTCTTTATTTTAATCTTTTCTGACATTTTGCCTAATAAATGGCTGTAAAGCAAATGGATTCTTTTAAGGTCAGACACTGTTGATTCTTTCCTTCCTTCTAAAGCTTCCACTAATATACTAGCAATTTTATATTTATCCCACTTACTCAAGCATGCTTCCAAATTCATCCATTCAAGAGTGGGTTTCTTTCCTATATGTTCTGAGAAGCATATATTACTGGACCAGTGCTGACACTTCACTATAATACCTGTACATAGGTAGCCATGCAGTAGTAGGATGGAGTGAAAAAGGGGTATAGTGTCCAAACGGTTAAGGCATCAGGTTTTTAAGGTGACAGCTGAAAAATACACACACAGAAAACAGCAGTTTGCTTTTCTCAAAAGAGTGAAGGGCTGAGTCAGCCATGAAAGAATCTGAGGATCTGGCGTTAGGGAGCCTCACATCTTTGAAACCATAAGACTAGAACACAGTGCCACTCCTTTGAGCAGAAAAGAGACAAAATACTGGAGCGACCCTTTCAGCCACCAGCGCAACATCTTTGCCTAGAACAGGAAAATGTATCAACCCACTGAGTAAAATTTCTCTGAACAAAAATGAAAATTATTTTAAAAGAAAAAATGGCAGTCGTAGCCCATAATTTGGGGTGGAAGGATCCTCCTGAGGTTTTCTGCTACCTCCCTCAGCTCCATCCTGGAGATGGCTGAACACCTGCCTGCTGATGGGAAGTAGTGAATGAATTCCTTGTTTTTCTTTGCTTGCATGAGCAACTTTTGCTTTACCTATTACACTGTCTCTACTCCACCCTTAAGTTTTCTGACTTTCACCTTTCTGATTCTCTCACGCATCCCACCAGGGGGTGGCATAAGCAAGTGGCTGTGTGGGGCTTAGTTGCCGGCCAGGGTTAAACCATGACAGTCTCCCAGCATTCCTGGTTGTTATGTGTTGTCTGGCTCAAAGGTAGCATAAAAGCTACATATACAAACCAAATGAGAACTGAAGCAAGCTACAGCAGAAGCCATACCTAGAAATACCTGGGGACAAGATCCCAGAGTAATGAGTGATTCTCTCAAGCAGTGTATCTAACCAATAGCATGCTCTTAATAAAAAAAATAAATAAAGATACAGGAAGTTAAATTTCTGTTCTTTTCATAAATAACAAAACCTGTCCTGAGATACTGTGTTTAGTTTAAGTACAATACTACAGTAAAGATATAAAGCAATTGAAAGGAGTCTAACAGTAATGTCTAGAAATCTTTTCTTATAGGAAATATAAAAGGCTAAATTGAAATTGATCAAGTTTGTAAAGGGAAACACAAAGCAAATTTACAAACACAGTCTTGAATTCTTAGTAAAGTCACTGCAAAGACAGGGGATGAGTTATTCTCCATATTTGGGGAGGACAGAACAAGAACAAATACATTTCATTTGCAAGTAAGGAAAGAAAAGAATGTCTTAGCTTTTTAAAGTTAAGAATAATAATATTTGGAAAGTAGTTAGCAATAGCAAATTGAATTTTCTGTCACTGAAGGTCCAAGAACAGTTTACATATATCAGAAATGGGTTAGCTATAGTTGATCCTGCATAAGAGTAGTCAGATGGATTATAAGACTTCTTAAGGTCACCTCGAGCCTTTGAATCCTGTGATTTTGATCGTTATTCTGACTTAGTTTCAGGCATAAATTTATGGTTACCAGAAGTTACTTTCCTACAGCTGACCTAACTTCCAATTAAAATTGATCTTTGAGCAGTCCAAAGATATCTTCCACTGTCAATCATATATCTCAGCATGACCACAATTTTACCTTTAAGAAACATCATATCATGCTGAATTCTACATTTAGTTCCTGTCCTACTTTCAAAGTTGGTACAATGCTTGTTCTTTACAGTTTTCTATTTCTATGCAGGTTAAGGTTACATTGATTTAAATTCAAAATTTAATGTTGGAGCTCTTTCCTTACAGAACTAAACCCCATTGGTTTACCAGCTTGATTTCCTATGTTTCCAAGTAGAGTTCTCAATTTGTATTTTCCTGCAGTAACAGTATTATTTTAAAATATTCAGCATGGATTTTAACGAACTGCAATCATTACTTGCTGAAAGACACTTTGTAGATTACTCTGTCCACCACATTACTAGAGGAGCTCTTCTGTTGAAATATTACTACTGACACAAACATTGCTCTTGATCACTTTTTTACTTTATGCTAAAAAATGGGTTTAGAAAGTTTTATAGAGTTGAGAAATTGAGTTTGAAGAAACTGACAGTTTGCTTAGACTAAAAGTGACTGTTCAGTTCCCTTGTAATATGAGGCACCATGTGGCTCCTCCACAGTCCCTATTTACAACTAACCACAATTTCTCTGGTACCTTCTGATAGACTGAGGGAGGGCCTTTGAAACTACATCACATTACAGGAAAAGAGAAAGAGTTGAGTCTTTAGAATTCTCTGTAGTTGAAACATGCAACTACAAGTTGCAAGTCCTACAGTTTCTGTCAGTACGTACAACTAACATGATATTTCTGGATCAAGCCAGTTAGTTCAGGTGCAGAGGACGAATTTGTGCTGGTGTCACCCAGAGGAGGGTTGTTTTAAAAATTTTTCATGCCTGGAGGCGTGACTTCAACGTGCGTTTTATTTGGGTTCAAGGGAAGAAACTAAACTTGTTGACAAATGAAGCTGTTGTTATTTCAGAGTTCTTTGGCAATTCAGCAAATAGCTTTAGTTGAATACATTCTTTAGGGTTCCATGTAAGATTGGTGAAATTCGTCTTTCTGGATGAAAGATATAGTCTCTGAATCATCCCCTAGACAGGGGAACCCCAGCTGAAATCTCATGTCTACTAGAGGGATTTAAACTACATTAGAGAGAAATGCAGAGCTATTCACGTTATTAAATACTCTGAAATAAAATGTTCTCAGTTCCTGCTGTTGACCTTCTTTCACTGTATTCACACGAATGGGATTTTTAACTTCGCGAGAAATTAGACCCTTGACAGGTCCACTTAATTAGAAGGCATAAAAGTCACTGAATTATACTGTGATTTATTTGTTAGGAGAAAGCTTCAGTTAATTGAGAAATGGGAAAGAAATGTAGTAACATGTTTGACATCAATGTATAGACCTAGCACCTGTTTAAAATCAGGTATTTTTAATATGACACCTGGTTCACTCGGAATAAAAGGGTAATCTATCACAGTTAATGTAGAACTGGCATAAAATTAAATAATTTATAAAGCAAACAAACTTGATACGCTAATATAGTAAACATTTTAGAATGCAATTCTGGTGATATTAATATGTAAGTAAGACAAGAGACAAAGGTAGGTATTGGTGCTTCTTTGGAACATTTTTCCAGGGACAAGCTTTAAACTTTTTTCTGCCATTTGTCAGCCATGTAGCCAAGGGGTTTCATGCTCTGTATTCTTACAGCTCTGTACTGTATCAGAGATTATGCTGAAGTAAACCGATGCCTAGGACATGAAGGCAGCAAAAATAAAATTCTTAGATTTGTACAGAATATTTTGCATGAAATAAATAAAAGGGTTATTTCAGCAAGATAAAGTAACTGTAAATCTAATTCAAAGCAATCTAAACTAAACCAAGATTTGGGCTTTGTTTTGCTTTAATTCCTGTTTGGCAACCAGATGGAGAAATGTGTTATTTGCACAGGTCAATATGGTGACAGTAACCCTCTGTAGCCACATCAAAACAAAATCTAAATTAAAATTCCATTTCTGCTCCAGCATGTCCACATTTCTTCTTTGCACCACAGTGCATGAAGTAGTCCAGCTAAGCAGTACAGCATGAGAAAATGAAGGTATTTGTGATAAAGAGTAACGCAGACCTTTTTTTCTTTTACACAGCTGCCTGTGAATGATCAGCTAAGAAATCTAGCTGTTGCTTGGGTATGGCAGAGACTGAAACATTAGATAATGCCTGGAAGTGAGATGCACTCCTTCACCATACCACTAGCTGAATTTCTAACAACTTCCATTTTCCTAAATTCAGATGTTTTGGAAAAGGAATCCAGAAACAAGGAGGATTTTTTCCACTTTAGACTGGCATTTTGTCTCTTCTGCCCTACCGTTAATAGCTTTTTTATTCTTCTCCTATCTGAGTATCTGATGTTTAATTCTGATATAAACAGCCTTCAATGAGAAACACATATTTTCAATTTAGTTCTTTCCTTTTTCTAATCTACACTGCTACACAAAATTTAGAGTCTTATACATAATTGCAATTTAAAAGAGAAATTGGTGTCAGGTATTGAATGCAATATTATTTGCATTTCCCCCTGCTGCACCTCAGAAAATCACAATAGTCTGCCGCCTTAAATACGGCAGACTAGAAGAGATTGTTTTCTTGCTCCCAGCTATGACCCTCTTTTAGCCACCATCAATCAAAAGTAATCAAGAGTGATAAGCAACATATTTTGGGATTCCCTTCTGTCTTAGTGTTTTCATGTGCTGTTTTTCCCAACTTCGCCCACTCTTTCCTAGCAAGACCTGTTAAAGCCCATTGTCAAGAGTTCTCTATTCCTGAGCAACTTGATATTTCCCCTTCTTTTTTGGGAAGATGAGAAGGAAGTACTTGATGGACTATTACAGCTATATTAAAGGAAGACTGGTACTTAAACATCCAAGCTCTTCACCATTAAAAAGTAAGCTAGCTGTGGGAAATAGTGTCTCTGCGATAACAGTTCCCATATTTATTGCACAGCTTGGGTCCATGAGCCTGGTGAATCCGATCCCATCTCTCAAGAGAAAGTGTTCTTTACCACCTATAGAGGAGTTTAAGCAGCACCTACTAGGGACACCGTTTATGCTGGTGCCCTGATCCCAATATCACACTGAGTATCCAGAGAAGAGTGAAACGAGCCATTGCACCACCACCCTGAGATGGAGCAACTGGACTGCACTGATTGCCCAGTGAATTTTTCTGGGAAGCAAAGTACACTCAGCACTGGTAGAATAAATCATTAATTGTTTGGAGGAAGAAGAACTATGAACCAAACCCCTGGCCAAAACATAGCCACTGAAGCACCACCCTATGATAGACTTCCATATAATGACCAAAAGTACACTCTCTTCACTGACAGTTCCTGCAGACTCCAAAGGGGACAGAGGCTGTGCAAAGTAGCACTGCAGAGGGTTCTCACTCTCTGCATAGCTAAACTGAGTGGAAGAGAAGTGTCAAGTCAGCTTGCAGAAGTCAGAGCTGTGCAGATAGTGTTAGAAGGGGATGAAGAGGAAAAGTGGCCTACAGGGCATGTCCATACCTATTCCTGAACGGTAACCGCAAGGCTGTGTGGGAATGGATAAAACAATGGAAAATAGCAAAGGTGGAAACACTAGGATAAACACATGAGGGCAGGTGAGATATGGCAACAGGCATCTCACCAGATAAAATGAAGACCCATGCCTGTTCGTCATGCGAATGCATCCATCCCAAACAACTGAGCCACAGCAGAAGAGCAGAACACAGGGCCAGTCAGTATGCCAAGAGGAACAGTGCAGTTCTGGCTGCAACTAGAGACATAGACTGGGAGCATAACAGAGAACTTGGTTTAGTTCATCTGTGTATGACATGCAGTGCCAACATGTGCTGACCACCTGCAAATTGCCAGAAAATGGCTGTGGGAAGAATTTGCATTGTGGTGAAAGTACAATGATATATGTATAACAGTCTACGGGCAAGTACTAAATGGCTAGCAGTGTCTTCTGCTGAAGCCCAAACGTTGATGCTAGTATGCTGTACTTGACCCTAGCACCTCCAGCTGGAACTGGTATGTGTGACAGGTGAATGGTAATGCAAGGCACTGGTCTGCATGAACAACTATAGGATCGTGTACAGATGAAGGTGCAGCTGGCATGGCTGGGCCTGGCTGGCAGCAGGCTAGGATGTGAACCCCAGTTAGCCCCACTGTAGAGGGAAGCAGCCCCATTACCAAAACTACAAAGCAGCTTACGTGCAATCAGCCACCAGCACGCCCCAAGCAGCCATGGCAGTGGCCACAGGCAGGTGCAGGACACAGAGAGGATTTGAATGGGCAATCCCACTTGGATATGGCCTTTGGACCCAGTAACCGATGGGGTCAGGGTACTTCACTGTACATGGGGCAGAGCCCCCAGGGGTATTTGGAGAGGATTCTGAGAGGGAATCAGAGAGACACCCAGGGCACCAGCCCGAACTGTGCATCGCATGGCTGGGACTGCTGCACTGACCTGCCTGACTCTTCTACTAGACTGCATCAACTTTCCCAAAACTCAGGAATGTCATGTAACTCATGAAATTGCATTCATCTGTCATTAAGTCATTTTGGTATCCAAATCCATTTAACTTCTATACTGTCATTTCTTCTTAAACAGCAACAAGCATGTAAACAATCTCTGGGGAAAGCCAGCATGGATTTTGTGCAGCAAAACCCTGACTCGTTGGCCTTCTGAAGTTCTTTGAGTGTATCAATAGGCATGTGGATAAAAGAAATCCAGCAGACATACCTTGTATGGATTTTAAAAAAACTTTTATTATTAATACAACAACTGCCATGTACTGGAGGGAAAAAAAATCTTTCACAGCTTAAAAAATATGAATCAAAACACAAGGGTTAATTAACACTTTTCAGGATCAAGAGGGGGTCAGTAGTCATGTCCCCCAGGGACTGCTGCTTGTTACAGCTTCATTCAGCTTCTTTATTAATGGTCTGAAGAAACCACTGTACTGTGAAATCCGTGAGCCTGCAGACAGTTCCACTCTTCCAGGTGGTCGAAAGACAAGTCATTGGCCAGGAATGCCAAGAAGTATTGATAAACAATGTAAGTGGGTAAAAAGGTGGCAGATGAGCTAGCAGAGAAGGCTACAGTTAGGGAAAACTACCCTAAAGCTTGCATATGTAATGCTGAACTCATAAAAATGCAGTTATAATGAAGAAGCATTTTAGAGTCATCGCTTGCAGTTCTCTGAGATCATTGTGCAGCAGTAGTCCAGAAAAGCTAATAAAATATTGGACATCAACAGCAAGGTGTTGAGAGCAGAACATAAGCCATCACTGCCATTTTAAGAAACTTTGGCATGTCCACACTGGGCTTGTGATGCCCAGTTCTGGTTTCTGCATCTGAGGAAGTATATAGAGCTAGAGAAGGTGCAGAGAAGGACAATTAGATGATGCAGGGGTTAGACAGATGCCTCATGAGGAAAGATGAGAAAGGCTGGGACTCTTCAGTCTGGGGCTGAAGAGGCCGTATGGAATCATGAAGGCCATGGAAAAGCAGAGCACAGAACTGTTGTTCACCAAATCCTGCAATTAGAGAACTAGGTAGCCATTGTCGAAACACTAGTAGGAAACTGACTGAAAACAAAGTACTTTTTCACCCAATGGGTATTAAAATTATGGAAGACAGGAGATAGGTGAAGGAGATAGGTATCATCACACAAAAAAAACAGTAGACAGATTCATGGACCACATGACCATACTAAAAGGAGAGGTCAGAGATGTACCTTCTAACATTCCCAATACAATGACTGGGGATGCTGGGACAGTAAAAAGAGAGTGAATGCTATAAGTGACAAACAAACCGAGTCTCCTTTGTGCTGTGCAAAGTAAAAGAAATACGAACTATATCCAGTCTTTTAGCATTTTTCAGGTAGTTTGCACAGTATTAATCAACCAACAGATAAGACACTTGTCAAAAGTTGCAATAAAAATTCCTCCTTCACATCCCATTCCTCCTCTTCATCAGCTCTCTAGTGGCATCTGTCTCCATTTTGACATTAGTTATACATACCCTGAAATGCCTTCTTGACTGCTTTAGGGCTGGTAGGTTTTGATCTACTACTAACAAAAAGGGAAATAAAAAACTCTTTAAAAGATATTCAAACAAATGACAACAGCACACAATAAGGTTGTCATTCCACCTTAACTCAGAAGAGTAAAATAGATGTCAGCAGAATGGGTTGGCATTTGCTCAACTCCAAATTGTCAGGAAGTGTTTGTGTGCCGCACCATACTGAAGATGACAAAATCTGAAGATTTCATCCCCAGAGGAGATGTCAGCAAAGGAGGAAGAAATAGGAGCTATTCAGACTCCAAAACACAGCCAGAAATACAGCCTTTGCAAACTCAGTGTCTTCTACACTAGTCTATAAACTCTTACATACACCAGCTCCATTTCAACTCTGCCCATCACCTTAGTAATGTTTTAAATAGTTTTCTTAGAGTAGAGGACAAAAGCACATGGAACGAGGTGAGAAATACAGAACTCTGAGACTATAATGAGACCCCAGGGTACACCCTTTCTGACATTGGACTGCTGTTTCAAGCTTTACTGTACGCCAGGTACAGAGACTTCATGGGACACCCAAATGGGTAGGCCTTCCCATGCAGGCTTCTAGCTCTCTGTGGCAAGTCTACAAAACAGTCACATACATGAAAATCGGATGTGCTGGGCGACACACGAGGCCCACAGCTACTCTGATACCCATCAAAACTGGTACACACAACCACAGGTCTTCTGGTGGAAAGGAGAAGAAAGATGGTTCGTTATATAGACCCTGCCAAACTGTAACATGGCATACAGCATAGCAATAGATACCATCTATTTCAACTTCATTTTCATTTCCCCCAGTTAATAGAATAATTTTCTTTTTTTTTAGATCTTCCTTTGGTCAGATGAAAGAAACAGAGATACATACTGTTTTTTATTTTGGACTGTCTAAATCATTTTGCAGGTTTAATCATGTATTGTGTTTTCAACATGCAAATCCATCTTGATTAAAAATTAATTAGATTCAGCAAAGAAGCCTGAATATCAGTGAAAAATGGTGGAATTCAGCCTCCTGAGTCACTCAAGTCTTTTTTTAAGTGCTTTTATATGTTATTTAATAAATAAAGACTAAACTATCAATTGTTTAAGACATCACTGTCTGAAACTTTTAATTATGCCAAAATTTAAATGAAATAAAATGTAAATGCACAGCAGAACAATTTCAACATGCCCCTGAAAAAGTTCATGTTTGAGATAGATTTTCAGTTTAACTCATTTTTGTATTAAACTTTCTCCCACAATGCCATGAAAACAAATAATAATAGTAAGGGATTCATGTCTAAGAACCAAAAACAATGCTGTTTTAAAATTCCCATCTTTATGTTTTAATTTCCCTACCAATATTCACTAAGCAAACCAGATACATGATTCAAGAAACAGGGGTTTTGTCCATTTCCTCATGTTTTCACCTCTAAAACAATTTTGAAAATTTAGCAGGAAAGACCTGTAAATTTTTTTTTCCACAGATTGCACCTGTAACTGTCATCACCAGCTTCTTGATCTTCTGATCCCTGTAAGCAAATCTATCAAATTACTTTGTCTGTGTCTGATAAGAAAAGAATACATATCACCGCTAGGGGATGCTGATAGTAAACTTTTTTACCTGATATCAGTGTCTTCATCTTACTATTTGCTGTGCAAAAACTTCAATTTCACATTAGAGCTTTATCCCAAAAGACAACAGGCCAGAAGTATTTGGTCAAATTCAGTCAGCGAAGTCCTGAAGAAAAATTATTAACATATTAATATATCTTTATATTATTATATTTATTATATTAATATAGTATTATATTCTTCTATAGTATGTTAACATATTTATATTACATTAATAGTATTTATGTTTTATTACAGAGTACTATTATATAAATTATATTGTATTAATTAATATAATATATTACATTTAGGGGAACAAAGCTGGTGTGTAAATAACAGCCCAGAAGTTTCTGAAGTGCTGGTATAATATAATGCATTTAGCAATGTTTCGCGTAAATTCAGATTTACTTTTACACAGTTATCCGCAAAAAAAAGGTCTTCTATCAATTCTAGGATCTTGATGAGTGGGATGTACAGAGGAGAAAGAAAAATGCAAGAATGACTTGGGGAAAAAATGAAAAACTGAACTTTATTTCTGGCAATTTTAGTTTTGGAAGCTCTTTAATACTAAAATTAGGTTAGTACCTAAATTATCAATGTAACTGAAGGAGATGAAGTTAAGATTGTTTTACTGTTAACACAAAAACTCATCCACAGAATAAAGATGTAAAATGAATATCAAAAATATAAATGATTTCTGTTTAATCACCAGTGTGGTTTTATAGCTTGTAAATTTTTGTTGAGTTCAGGAAAGGACAAATATTTCAAAAGCCTATTCCTTGGTGAAAGAGACTAGGAGGTTTTTTCTGGTGTTAACATTAAGATATTTTTCTTGGCTTTCAAAAAAAAAATCACCTATATCCCATTTATCTCAAAGTATGCGAGTCATTTATCTCTGCTGCTACAATGCTGTTTTCACCTGGAGTTTACGGTCTTTAGAGCCAGGTCCGGAGAAGTGCTGAGTTGATACTGGAATTTGCAAGTCCTCATGATTTGGCCAATCTACAGGTTTCCATGGCCTCTTAAAAAGAGGAGAGAAAATAACTTTGAATTTCTAACTGTAAATTAATGCTTTCACCTAGCAAATGTGAAAATTATTCATTGAAATTGAATGACTATCATAGGGTACAGTGAAAGGAGAGCTCACATCCAACCTGCAGATTAGATCTCCTGCCTAGTGCCAGTGTGCAGAAGGAAGCAACGATGTGGTGAGACACAGCCAAAAATGAGATTATTAACAAGAAAAAAGCACTTCAAAATTAAGCAGACACAGCAGCTAGCCGAAGTTCAGGTTATATACAAGCTCTTCCAGAGACAGATAAAGACGGCACTGTAGTGGTTTAGAATTTACAGCTTTGTACCACTTTGGGAATATCATCTACCCCATTTCACGTGGTACACCATCTGCTGAAACGGGAGTGATACTTTTTCGGGGAAAGGAGAGGGAGGCAGGTAAGATTTATTAATAACTGGCATGAGGGTTATATGAATATATATGACCTGAATTATTTGTGTGTGTGGAAATGGACTAGTTTGGCCCTTCTGATCACTTTTATTATGATTTGAGAGCAGTGGATAGAAATCACTAAGAACTATTTTTAAAATACTGAAGTAATTTCTCTTCCCTGCTGCAATACAGTTTGGAAGTGATTTTTATAGTCTGTAGGTCAGATCCTGAGGGGTACAGTCACACACTTGCAAGCGTCTCATATCTGGCCCCTTTACTGTATGTAGAAAGAGTCCAGTTCCATAAGTCTTGTGAAGCTAAAGTCCCTGTTGGGAATTCCTTGGCAGTTGCTTTTAAGGATGAAAGGCACACAAGTTAGATTCGGCTAGTCTTTCTCTCTTGTGTGTTTGTAACTTTCTACGGGAAGAGAACTTCAGGCTCTAGAGCCATGTCTAAAATATTGCACATTTCTAAAGCTTCCACTCCATACTGAAGTTTATATCACATTCTTATATATATTTGTCATATTCATATAGATTTGCATCAGACTGGTTCTCTTGACTAAAATCAATTGACCTGATTGAACTAACAGCCTGGAGAGATCAGCAGTGGTTGAGAAGTTGCTATTCACAACATAGTCATCATTTCAGGCTGCTCAAAACAAAGCTACAAAATGTTGATGTCATCTAACAGGATGGGAAAAAGTAATGAATCTGATATTCTTATACGCATAAGGATACAGAATATACATATACACATACTCCTACTCTTCTTCATACATGTGCATCGAAACTAAACGTATAGCCTGTAACTAAGCTGTTGTATTGACAGGCAATAACACTTGAATTTCTCATAACACTGACAACAGAACAATATAATGATATCTTACTTACCTTTTCACAGCTAATGTGTGTGGAAACAAAGGTCTTTCCTTCCTATCCTCTTCCAACCTGCCCTTTCCATTCTCCCGACATTAGCGAGGTCTTACAAGGGCTACAAACTCTCTCCATTATCAGTCTAGGTTTTAGGACCTCTTACCCTGGCACAGTCCCTTCCATTGCCCGGTCCCATAGTGGGATTTGCAGGCTCCCAGTAGCCTCACACGTGCTGTAGCTCTGCTCCACCCTGCTCCAGGGTTTTCGTGGGAAGGCATAAGAGTGTATTGGGCAAAGAGGAGAAAAAGGGGGATACAGCCCCACAACTTCCTCCTCCACACTGCTGCTCTAGCAACAACTGGGGTGATGGAGAGGGAAGAAGGGGATGCTGGACAGAAGCAAAAGCATACAGAGTTTTGCAACTCTGTGTGCAGTAGTACTGATGATGTCAGCACTAATAATGCTGGCATTTCTTCAGTATAACCTGCACTGGGAACAGTGAAACTACATACTGAGCATCAATAGAATAACATAGTTGTATGGTATATATCCACACATGAGGAAATCCAGAAATTCAAACCACGGTTTTTTCTCATTCCAGTGTATTTCCATGTATAAAATTTACGCTCTGTGCACTTTTGTACTTAAGAAGGTATAGGGAACAACCGCTAAATGAAAAAAAGAGAACATACTCTCCATGTGTAGTAGGACTGATCATAGCCATCATTTCTTTTGCTTCATCCCATTAAAAAAATGGGATTCCAAACAGATCCCTTTAGTGTAATTCCATTCGTCAAAACGCACATAAGCCTTCTAAGGAAGGATGTAATTCACCATCTCTTTAGGCTTCTTCCCTTAGCTTTTCCCACTTACATCTCAGTTCAATATAGGACAGGCAAGTCTCAACTTATTCAATATTCTGTTAGATCTTAGATTTTTTTTTAATCTGAAGGATGAAATAGAATCATAAGCGATATTATTTATGCAATTAAATAAAAATTAAAATAGATCAGAACTCTTTTATTCTAGATACATAACAATTTTTTGTACCATTTCATTAAATCAGACAGTGAGAAACATCATTTAGTTTTCAGGCTGCACATGTATATGAATGTATCAAATTCTTTCTTCTAGGGCTGGATATACCCATAACAGTGATATGGCAGTGACACAGCAACCAGGATAATTCTCCTTACCTGGTAACACACAGAGTTCAGGCCACGCTAAGCAAAAAAATTATATTAATTTCAGCCTGTTTGTTAAAACCTTCTGTCTCCAAAGCAGGATGAATGCAATATTTGAGAGGGAGACCTATTAATTCCCTTCTGCTCTGTTTAAAATACAGCCAGAAATGAACTGCTTGATCTCCACGAATAAACTCTACCACAGGTGTGGCCAGATCACCGAAAACACTTCCAAACCACCCCATCACCCTGATCCAGCCCACTTGAATTATCCATAACTGCCTCAGAGGGACATGTCAGAAAGACATCTTCAAAAAAGCAAGTCAGTAAACCTGAGAGAGAAACATTTATTAAGAAAAACCCAAACAAAACAAAAAACTCAACCAACCAACCAAAAAAACCCCCCAAAAAATCAAACCAGCCCAAGTGAGAATCTTCACAGGGACCTCAATTGTGAGCAATGTAGTATAGATGGCTACATTTAGGTTCATACAAATACGCTGTTTCCCAAGTCATGCCTGCACACTGCAGACCCCTCCAGATTCTCAAATTGAATTCCTTCTCATGAAAACAAGGAGTGAAGATGTCTGTGTAGCCCCAGTCTCAGAAGGACTTTTAGATCCTCTGATCAGGGCCAGGTTTTGTATTTAGTCTTCATGACTGAGGAGCATAATCCTTGAATGTCTGTCAGAACAAGAAAATTAAGATATATTGTGAGACATTTACACTTAGAAATATTAATGTGAGCCTAATCAAACAATTAAGTAACATTTTAGGGACAGAGTTTCAAAATAAAGGGTAAAAAAGGATTAAAAATGGGAAAAACACGTGTGAAACCTAGAGACCCTACAGAAATGAAGGAAAAATTAAACAGCTGAAAAATTTGTACCAGTAATAGCTGCCAGGCCTTGCAAACACATGGAATTTCACAACAAAGTCACTACATCTTACCTAGAAGGTAGCTTCTTTTGCTTGAAGAACTGTTCATACACGATGGTCTTGTAAGAAGAGCTCTTTGATGTTTGAATCAAAGAACTCTTACCTTTACTGTATACTACACCTACACTATACCTATTCCAATGCAACTTTCATCCTTTCATCCCTCTCCAACTTTTTAAATTTACCCCAAATTCATGTATCTTCTTAAATCATCACATCTGGAGATATAAGTGAATAAAAACCACTTGCAGTATGTGAACAGATTTATTCCTTATGGCTCTACCTTGCCAGAGGCAGCGAGGCACAGCTATACGAAGAGTGTTCTCAAGTGTGAAATAATGTCATCAGCCACCAGCAGTTCAGGCTGCATCTAAGCAGCAGTCTCCCAGAGTTTGAGTACCATGATGAAAACAGACCAGATGCTCATCCATACAGAAACTTTTTGAAACTGAAAATGAAGAAAAAAATGCAACTGAGAATAAAAAAGGCATAAATTGCTTTCTGATTACATGCTTTTGAAGTTAAAGGAGACTTTTTCCCAGCAGCCAAGGACTGGAAATATCATCCCAAATCTTTTCTCGTTCCTTATTCTTTCTAGTTCTTTACAGAGAGTGACAAGGAAATATAGAAGTATCTCCAGTAATGAATTTAACTTCCTTTTGTTAATACCGTTTTTGTAAGCAGTTAATATCCTTGAACATATTCATTTAATTAAATGTATTTATTACTTTAATTTACTCAGCAGAAGCTGGCAAGAATTATTTCATTTAATCTCTAGGCTGCACACCCACACACACTCTGTTGCAAGAATTTTAGGTTTAATGTCTGAAACCTGAGATCTTTTTAATTGTCGAGGGTCATGAATATTGTTTCTCCCCTTTCACTGGCTTCCCTCATCAAAGAAGTGTTGAGGGAAGCAGCTGGGACTGGGAATCTCTCAGGAAAAGAAAAGCAGTACTAGGGAATTGTAGTAAATTTACATCTCTGAGTGGTTTGAGGCTAATAAAGACCTTCCTAGGAAGATGAATCCACTTTAAGATGCATGCATACGTAGCAGTATCCAGAATCCGATTTTTGAAATGGATTTTCTCGTGTCACAGTCATGAAAAATTTTGACTTCTACAGTTTAAAGGCTCTGGCACAGGGACTGTCTTACTATTCTGATCATTTCTTGCACAGATACTGTAAAGTCTGTCATTCACTAAAACATGAATTTTCTTTGTGTTCCTGAATACCGTCTTTAGTCACTTAAAATGTTAATCTATGAACGTTGTTCCACTTTGCAGTTTGCATATACATTTTGAGATTTTTTTAACTTTGTTTATTAGAACTTTCCATAACGTGAGTATTTATGTTCATTAATTAATTAGTTTGACTCTGCCCATACATGGCATTAGCTGCCTGTTTTGCAAAGCTGTGATGTCGATTATCGCCTGATATTTCTAGCAGTTGTAGAAAACTCACTTGAATCCTCAGATAATTTTTAAATACACTTGCTCAAATCCTTAATTTATTTGTAATTTAGAGGACTGATTTGCAGCTGACAATAAGACAGGGCAAGTTCCTGCAAACGCCATATAAATATACTTATGGCTCCCGCAGGAAGATCCTTTATCAACAAACAGTAAGAAGGAACATTCGAAGGGCACTGATGGTGACCTAGGGTGGACCTCACCAAGCTACACGCTGGTTAGTGCGTGAGCAGAGCTGCTCCTGGGAGGCTGTGGAGTAACCTTGACAGAGAAGTAAAAATATCAGCAGCAATTTTTCGTCTCCCATGGGAAGTCACCATGGGCAGAATGAAGTGCCTAAAGAGAGTCCATAGGACTGCTTCTTCTTGTGTGAGGAGCATAGGCAATGATGGGGTTACCACACCATTTCTTTTACCAATTGCTATAAATATGGCTGGCTAAGGAATCAGGAAATACTTGCTATAGTTCTATGCCAGCACCTGATTGTGAAAGTCTGATTAGATTGAATTACTGAATTTATTGTCTCGTTTGCATAATAGAACAAAGAAAGGACACACCCTTCTCCTAATCCTATACGTGGTTCTGGGGCAGTGCTGCATTTCCACACTGAACAGATTTTCAGTTTTTCTACTTTCATTTTCTACCATTATTGGGTGTAAATATAGGCTGTATTTTAAAAACATGTCACCACATTATGTACGACTCTTGCTTTAGCGCTGTTTCCTTCTAGCCAATCCTAGGGTTATCTGTTCCCAAGCTAGCATGTTTTTACACATCAACACACAAATTTCCACTACCTGGCATTTGTTAACTTGTATTAACAAACAGTGTAAGGCATCATTCTCCCAAACTAGATAAGCCCACAGCAATAGTCCAAGAACACCCAACTAAACCTCAGCCTGGTTTTATTTTACTGTGATAACATTAAATATAGCTCAATAAGAGATCTGAATTTTGCCAAGTATGGGGAAGTCAGAAATAAACCGTGAAACATTCAAAAGACTTTACTTTCCCACTGCTTGCTTTCAGTCTCTCATTCTCTCTTGTGTGAGCAGAGTTGGAATATCTTTTCACAGATAGGTTTTCTATTTGGATTCAGATACCTGTGAATATATTTGCACAAGTTATTGCAGACACATCTCTCATGCCCTGGAGAGTTGGGCTATGGATTAAAAATGGTGCTTTTTGGGACATAAACCTATCAGCTGTTTCATGAATATACTGAGCCTGTTGGTCCATCGTGTTGTATTTTCTGGTGCAAAGTGCTATGCTACCTCAGTGGAGCTGCTACTTTTGTCCATTTCATTTGTTTAATGTTTCTTGCTTCCTGTCTCATAAAGGCAGAGCTGTGTCTGCTGTGATAACACAGATCAAACATTTTTCAAACAATGAAGAATCTTAAATGTGTAATGATTTATTTCCAATATATGTGATTCATAGTCAGAACATTAGGAAGTGACAAGTGCAAGTGTTAAACTGTAAGATTTTAAGTGTACTGTGCTTTTTGTATTTTGAACGCAAATGACAAGTGAAGCTGGGAAGATGCAGCATCCCAGAATAAGTACCACAGAGCCAGTCATTTATAGAAGAGAGCAGCAAAAAAATGTGAATGGGTGGAGACAGGAAGAAAGTCCACTAATGTGGACAGAAGAATGATGTGCTTTGGGTCACTGAGGTCATTTTATCCATTCAACAGGACAGAATCAAACCAGGGTGAGAAAACTTGCAGGAAAGTTGTCATAACTGTAAAGATAGGAGCTCCTCTAATGAAGACTGATACAGTCTAAACTACATCAGGGAGGGAGGAAAGCAAATAGGATTGGTGTCTTCTGCCATCAGTCAGCTCTACAATAGAATCAATAATTTCTTTTTTTGATTTTTTTTTTACAGACTGCAATTTAAAACAACCACAGACAGGATGACATCCTTATAGATAACATAGATGCATTCTATGGCAATAATCACTCAGTTATCATGTAACATTCATTTTTAAGGTCCAAACCAGTAACTTTCAGGTTAAGCAGCTTCTAATATCCTGTTGCAAAGCATGCAAGGGTGCAGTAGCGTACAGGAGATCAGATTACACAAACCTGGGAGGAATCACAGAATCATTCAGGTTAAGAGGGAGCTGTGAAAGTCATCTAGTTCAACTCCCTGCTCAAAATAGGTCCACTTAAAGCAGGTTGGTCACGTTCTCCTCTAGCTGATTTTTCAGTCTCTCATAAAATGGAAATTCCACAGACACTTTGGGAAACTTGTTCCAGTGTTTGACCACCCTTCTGACTAAAAATAAATAAATAAATTTCTTACATCTAGAAGAAATTTCTTATGTACCAACTTGTGCCTCTCATCTTATAATCATGCATCTCCAAGAGGAGTCTCACTCCATCTTGTGTACAGTTTCCCACTGGGTAGCTCTGAACAGCAATAAGAGCTCCCGTATCAGCATTTTCTTCTCAGAGCTTTCAACTAAAAGCTGGATTTGTTCAAGGCCAGCCTCCTCAGCTTTTCCTCATACAGTTTGTGCTCCAGCCCCTTCAGCATCTCACTGGTGAGCCCAAAATGGGATGCAGTACTACAGAACTGGTTTCACAAGTGCGTGACAGGGATAAAGTGCCACATCAGTTGATCTGCTGGCTGCAGTCATGTTAACACAGCCCAGGATGCAGCTGGCCTTGCTCAGTGCAAAGACCCGCTGCCGACTGATGGTCATTTTGTTGTTCACCATGATTCCCAGGGCCTTTGCTCCAAAGCTGTATTCCAGCTAGTCAGCCCCAAACCGTATTGGTGCATGGGGGTGCATGTTATTCCATCCCACGTGCAGGACTCGGCACCTAACTGTGTTTGATTTCATGCAGTACCTGCAAGCCCTTTTCTCCAGCTTACCAAGATCCTTCTGAACAGCAGCCCTGACCACTGTCATCTGCTGAGAGCACAGCAAATGTCCCATCTCTGTCTCACCACTCAGTTCATTAAGACCATATTACACAGAATCAGCCTTAGAACTGACCCCCAAAGGACATGGCTAGTGAGCAGCTGCCAGATGGCCTTTGTCCCATCAATCCCTCTGAGACTGGAATGACACGCCTAAATGAAAAAATGGACAATTATGGTTCTTCCACTGCCTGTGACTTGTGAGAGCATATGATCGCATTGATGGTTTGTAACACTGACAGCAGCAGGCCGTCCCAAGGCGGGAGCTGCTGGACAGTCCAAGTCCCCAGCTATGGGAGTGAATGAATCAGCCAAGAATGAGAAGACCCACACTAGTCATTCATATGATGCCACACTATTTATTCAACAAAACTAGTCACATTTGAAGCAATGAATCTTTCTGCAAGACATTATCATCTCCCAGCTGAGACCCACTTCCTAGATATATTGTACAATGCAGCCCTGGTAGTAGAAAGGGTGGTCACCTCAGACCAAAAGAGTGTGCTAGCAGCCCTGCCATGTCTGCGGGATTCTCGGTGAGCACCGGTGTGGCAACACTGACCACCGGAAAAGGGACACATCAGTAAGTGAGACACAACGCCATGGATACCCACATCCTAGGGGTACACACAGCGAAAACAACCATGTTTTATACCGAATGGTCTTACAAGACCCTGGACAGAGGCCACCTAAGGAGGAGCTAGACGATGCCTAGGTGGAACCCGTTTTTTCTTTGTGCTAAAGTCTTGCACTTCAGAGATGTACTTGTGCATTATAACACACTCTGTCTCAAAAATAACAAAACACTGGATGGGCTGTAGGACCAAACCATTCATTGTATGAAGGAGAGAGGATTGTTTTGTTACAACAGACCCATAAAACAGGAAATCTGGATTCTGTTCCAAATTTTACAGCAGACTTCCTATGTAATATTAACCAAGCCCCTTTTGAGCCATACACTCTGTTAAAACCTATCTAAAATGCTATCATTACTTCACTGAGAATTTTAAAAGTGAACTAATAATAGAAAATAGGATTACTTCTTTCACTGCATGTTCCACATTTATTAAATACTATTTACCCTTATAAATGAACACCTACAGGTCTAATGGTATTCGCAAAGGTTTTGAGACATTTGGTGGAAAATGCAAAGTGTTGCCATTGTTTCTTAGTCAAGTACTGTGTCACTGATCCAGGCATTGACAAATCTCCTAACCAACTTCCTCCACACCCCAGCTCTTCCCCTGATGGTGCAGGGCTTACAGTGCTCCCATCAACTAGGCGGATCCTCCCATCAATGGTATGAGTGAAGCCACCCAACATTTCACTTTGAAAAAGGAAATGCATTTTCCTGAATATGTGCCAGATTCTACTCCACCCCTAACTCTCCGCACTGCTTACACATAGTTTAAGGGCATGAAAGCTGCAGAATTAGTGATTCATTACTAATCACTGCATTTTCAGTGACAATGACTCACTTTATTGCATTGTAAATGAAAGTCTGACTGAGGAAAGGTGCAGTAGTGAACTGTGTACATAAATGAGCCCATGAATCCTAGGAGATTCTAAAACTTTCCTTTGCACCTTAAAAACAGAGAACCAATAGCTAAAATAAGATAGGTTGTGCTCTAAATATCTTATATTTAAAATAATGTGTGGAAGAACCACAGAAAACATATTCTAAATATATATATCTATTAAAAGTGAGATAGGCTATCTATGACAACAGCTTTGTAAGCTCTATAACGCTAAATTAGTAAATATATCAAATAAGATCAAGACCATTATATCCAAGGTAGTCCCTGTAAATTGCATATGGCAATTAAGTACTTATAAAAAATCCATGATAACATATAGTAAATATGAGAGATATTGCTACATCAGTTATAATCCCTCTAAGTTAGTAGCCTTCAAAACAAAACTCACAAGAATAAATCTGGAGGTGTCATTGAAAGAAACTGGAAAAACAGGTCGGAAAAGGAAGTTACCACCATTTCTGAATTTTAGGTTCTTCATAATCTAACATTTTAGCCAGAAGCTTTCTGAAAATATCAATTACTTCTACAACAAGAATAATCATCAATACTGAATATTATTGATGACTACATTTCATTTCACTTCAATCCAAAGTGCCTATTCATCCTCATTATTTCAGGATGATTGAAACAATAACACTTCCCTAAACATTTCATTGAATGTGCTATTCATCCTATTTTCAAAATAGTACCAAACTAAGTTTCAAAACAAGATGGTGAAGGATTTCATTTGGAGAAGAGTGACATAAAATATTTTTATATTCTGAATTTATTCCCCTCTGTCACTGTGTTTTTCAGATAAAACTACATGCCAGATTCAGAATTCCTGAAAATACACCCAGAACTCTTGTACCATCTGGTTTTTGCCCCTCTGCCAAGGTATAATCCTTTATGCAAATTTATGTTAGTAAAGATGGTGTTAAGAGAATTGCTCAAAAATATAAGAGCTAATTATTAAGAGACTGATACCCGGCATCAAGACACTAATCCTTAAAAGATTTACTAATAAGCGTAAAACTGAAGTTAAAAGAGGTAGGTTGGATCTGAGTTCTCCATATAAATACAAAAGTGCTAGTATGGCAATATCTATTAGGTGAAGTGTTGTGAAATTCCACTGACTTGGTGTTAGGCACACTACATTACGAGCTGCATATTTCCTCATATAACTAAGGTTTCTAAAGAATAATTGCAGGAGAAGAAAATAACAGAGTAATAGAATAACATTTTTAGTAAAATAACCTTTAACTAAGTTCACAGCAAAAGGTTAGCTGTGTTTATAT
The DNA here is from genome assembly GCF_030867145.1 of Opisthocomus hoazin. Taxonomy (NCBI): domain Eukaryota; kingdom Metazoa; phylum Chordata; class Aves; order Opisthocomiformes; family Opisthocomidae; genus Opisthocomus; species Opisthocomus hoazin. The sequence continues at coordinate 65,740,909 of NC_134416.1, read as the reverse complement.
CTTAAATATAATTTAAACTACAAAAATAAATTCCAGATTTTCCTACTAATCACTCATGATTTCAGGAAACTTGCTATCGAGTGAAAACTCTTATCTCTAGGGCTTATCACCAAATGCATAAGTATTTCTTGTCTTAAGGGTACATAATTTCAGCAGAAACTGTGTGTAACATGCTTCACAGCAGTAGTTAATAAGTGATTAATTTTGTAATTCAAGACTTGAGCTCAGTAATCCATAACACAATAGGATCTAAATGAAGGCACTTGCAAATTAATTCTTTGCTTTGCTTAGAGGGCACCTGAAATTATTGCACTGTTCGGCATCAGTTTTTGTTGAAGAAAGACTAGGAGGTTTTCTTTGCATTTTGCTGAGCACTTAGTTGTTAATTTTCACGCGCAGAAATTTTGCTCATGACTTTTAAGACTCTAAAATAGTGCTAAAGCAATGGACTGGTGTTTTCAAGTGGTTTAATGTTCTTTAAGTTCCTGGACAAGATCCTGCTTTTAATTATGTGGCCATGATACACTAAAACTTCATTGATTCTCTCTTTCATTCTGAAGATACCAGGCTACTATTACCTATTTGGGTTTCCTCAGATGTGTCCTCTTCTTCTGTCCATATGGAATTTGAGGACTCTGGAAACTCTTCCAGGACTTCTTTTGGCATCCAGTAATGCCATCACGTCACAGGTTTGAAAAAATCATAGACTGTCTCTTGGATCCACCCTGCTACAGTGAAAAATTGCCTGCATTTATATCTTTGGAAGTAGGCATTCTCAGCAATTCAGGTTACAGTTAACACAAATCAGCTCAGGACTGAAAGTAGTAAAATTTTATGTGCATGGCAGTGGGCTGCACGGGCTTTGCACAGACCCCATATTTTCTAAACTTCATTTACACAAGGTTTGTGTTATCTGCGTTTTTCTTTTGGGCACCAAAATCCTCCATTACCCAGAAAACTGAGAGTTAATTACAATAGGTTCTCAAAGGAGACTTGGTTTTCAAGCTCACAGGCAGACCAGTGGCAGAGCATTGCCTTCACCTCCCAGAGCCTTCATCTCCTCTGACCCTTGCATCTCAGGGATCCTGACTAAGCACCAACTTCTTCATCCCAAAATGATTTATAAATCTGATCTCAATGCTGTGAATTCTTGCATATTTAGATCATTTCACTTCTCTTATTATGTTTAAGGAAATTCACAGCTGTGGTACCACACATCCCTAACAGCACAGACAAGGCCTGAGTGATCCCAAGATCCAGCTACTGCAGGTATGGAGGCAACTCTGAAGGTAACTGAAAGCAGTAAGTCACTTTGCAGAGTACTGAATATCACAGCAGTTACTTACTACTGATACGGCATGCGGTTTGCTATAGCTGCAGGACTTCTGCCCCATAAAAACGTTCACTATTCTTCTCAAGTCATCACTAACAGGAGACATATATCACAGCACTTAGCACTTTGGTGGAGGGGACAGGTAAGCAGAGTGAAAGGGAAGAAAGAGGAAACAAATCTCCCCTAAAATGTAGCTATGGAAGCAATCCTTGAAAGAGCTAGAACTAGAACACTCTGTTTTTCAGAATTTATCATCTTTGCTCAGAAAAAATAATAGTAGCAGCAAACAAAACTAAAATAACTCACAGCCAAATACTTTCCTTCTAGTTTTGCAATTCTCTTACTCTTCCATATTCCCTGTGAATAAAAGCTATAAAAACCCCAAGAAACACTAGTCATTGTCTTTGATAGATGCAGTTATGAATTATAATTAATAATTATGAAGCAATCTAGGTTTGAAGGTTTTATGCACACAATCGCAGCAGAATACCAACAAGGTCATTGTTAAGGTCTTATTTCATTTGATGTTTTCATTAAAGATTTCAGAGGGAGAGAGCAACCCATACACATTTAGGGTTAGCTAAAAGCCCACATTCAAAAAAATCTGGGAAAAGTGATCCAAACAGTAAAAATGACATCTCTTGCAAAGAAGGAGTGAGAATCAGTTCTGCTGAGCAAATACAAGAGTTACCAAAACCTTCTGTGCCTCTTTCCTGATCTGAACCTCATCAAGGAGGACCCAGGGAACTACAGGCCGGTCAGCCTCACCTCCATCCCGGGAAAGGCGATGGAGCAGCTTATCCTGGAGGCCATCATCAAGCAAGTGGAAGAAAAGAAGGTTATCAGGAGTAGTCAGCATGGATTCACCAAGGGGAAATCTTGCTGACCAATCTGATAGCTTTCTATGATGGCATGACTGTCTGGGTAGATGAGGGGAGAGCAGTGGATGTTGTCTACCTAGACTTCAGCAAGGCTTTTGACGATGTCTCCCATAACATCCTCTTAGGGAAGCTCAGGAAGTATGGGCTGGATGAGTGGACAGTGAGGTGGATTGAGAACTGGCTGAATGGCAGAGCTCAGACAGCTGTCATCAGCAGCGCTGAGTCTAGTTGGAGGCCTGTAACTAGTGGTGTCCCCCAGGGGCCAATACTTGGACCAGTCTTGTTTAACTTCTTCATCAATGACCTGGATGAAGGGACAGAGTGTACCCTCAGCAAGTTTGCTGATGACATAAAACTGGGAGGAGTGGTGGATACACTAGCAGGCTGTGATGCCATTCAGCGAGACCTGGACAGGTTGGAAAGTTGGGCAGAGAGGAACCTGATGAAGTTCAGCAAGGGCAAGTGCAGGGTCCTGCACCTGGGGAGGAACAACCCCATGCACCAGTACAGGGCTAGGGGCTGACCTGCTGGAGTGCAGCTCTGTGGAGAGGGACCTGGGAGTGTTGGTGGATGACAGGTTGACCATGAGCCAGCAGTGTGCCCTTGTTGCCAAGAAGGCCAATGGCATCCTGGGATGCACTAGGAGGAGTGTGGCCAGTAGGTTGAGGGAGGTTCTCCTTCCCCTCTACTCTGCCCTGGTGAGGCCCCATCTGGAATAGTGTGTCCAGTTCTGGGCTCCCCAGTTCAAGAAAGATGACGAGCTACTGGAGAGAGTCCAGAGGAGGGCTACGAGGATGATGAGGGGACTGGAGCATCTCTCCTATGAGGAAAGGCTGAGGGAGCTGGGCTTGTTCAGCCTGAAGAAGAGAAGGCTGTGAGGGGACCTAATAAATGCTTATAAATATCTGAAGGGTGGGTGTCAAGAGGACGGGGCCAAACTCTTTTCAGCGGTGTCCAGTGACAGGACAAGGGGCAATGGACACAAACTGAAGCATAGGAATTTCCGTCTGAACATGAGGAAGAACTTCTTCCCGCTGAGGGTGACGGAGCACTGGAACAGGCTGCCCAGGGAGGCTGTGGAGTCTCCTTCTCTGGAGATACTCAAGATCCGCCTGGACAAGGTCCTGTGCAGCCTGCTGTAGGTGACCCTGCTTCAGCAGGGGGTTGGACTAGATGACTCACAGAGGTCCCTTCCAACCCTGAACATTCTGTGATTCTGTGAAGTCAAACACTGCTTTCCTGCCTTCATACCCCTCCTTGAAAGACTGTCCCAATGGCTGCCTGTGCATCTCCTGCAGTTCTCAAAGCAGCTGTCATTACTTTGTATGGTAAATGCGTAACTTTCTCAGGTATTTTCTTTCCTTTGCATGGGACATACCCATGCTCAGAAACACTCTCAGTATTCAATAAATATTAAGCATCTCAGCAAAACCAGTCTTTTCTGAAATCTAAACACTAACAAATTACTTTGTTTCAGCAAAACTAAATTGTTAAACCTAGAGATGCCTCACTGTAAAAGGACTTCACAGTTTCTAAATAGATTATTCTAATTTCAGTAATAGTTTAGACACCAGAGATACCAGTTTCTCAAGGGTTTAGTCATTGGATAGTGGCCTAAAATATGAGACAGGTATCCACATCTCAGCAACTTAAATGGATCAAAAATATAAAATCTCTGTAAAAAATAGTGACAAATCAAATCAGTATCCTAGATATCAGGAGAGTAAAACACTTGCATATTGTCTTAAAGGCATTCAATAGATTTTAAATGTGTTTGACTGACATGGGAGTGAACACTTGAGAACTACCCAAATTGTCACAAAACTACATTTTCATTTGTTGGTTCTTTAACTGAGATGTAACACAAAGCTGATTACTTTTATGGTTGCATCATACAAGACATGACTGGAAATCTGAAATTCAGGCATTCGTCTACAATAACGGCAAAACAGCTCTTATTTATCTGCACAGGTAAATAAGTATATACAATTCACTTGAGTTTCACCACCAGCCACCAGTAAATGCCTCAGGCACTGGCTAGTAGGTACTGCAATGTTGCTTTCACTGCAGATGTTACTCAGTCTACTGCAGATAGTCTTTATACTTGTCTAAATTATAATCCACTTCATAATCTTCTTCATCTTAGTGCCATTGAAATTTCTCCCTTTTGTATACGTCATGGAGCTATAATAATATTCTTTTCTTATAAAGAACAGGGTCAACTAACCTTCTTTCTGTATGTTTCTCCCAGATTTTTGGTATTTGCATAGAGTCACATTAGGAGCACGTCACATCTTCCCCTAAAATGTGTAGGGACAACTTAAGAATAAACTGAAGCTCACGCTGCATCTTTGCCAAATCTTTTCCATATGATGTCAATAAATAGTCAGAATATCAATCCCATACTTCATTCTGCCAGCATCCAGAGAAGCTAATAATTAAGGGAAGAAGGATCAAGGAGGGAGGATTATCAAAGGAAGTTATATTCTGATTTTTTTTATTGTACTTCATTTAGCAAATGAGGCATTGTCTTGTTCAGCCACTTCATGCCAAGACTGGTCCCAATTACCCTTCACAAAGCTTTAGGTGTGTCCCCTAAGCCTGTTATTCTACTTCTGTGCACAGTGTATGAAGAAATTACATATTGCATTAAAAATTAACAAATTCCTCTTAGCTGTCACTTCAGCTGTCTTCCTGCCTGGTGATACTCCTCTGCCTTCTACAGCCCATGCTGGTGCAGTACCTCAGTTGTTTTTTTAAGATATGTTTGTGAACTTTAAAAAAAAAAAATTCTTTTTCCCCAGAGAGCACTGATTGTGTTCTTGGTGTGTCAGCAGGTACTTGCGTGCTTCCCATGATCACCAGGGCAGGAGCAGTAGCCATAGGCAGAGTAGCTCCCAAAATCAACAAACAGTCAAGCTGATGGTTAGGATCTGGTTCAGATGGTTTTAAACAGAGACTGACTGACTGAGTGGAGAGTTAAACCAGAATTAGTGATAAAAAATGTGGAAGATCAAAGAGGGATGGGAATAGAGTTAAATGTCTGGGGACTGCTATAATAGCTTTCATTCTGGTGTGTATTGAAAAGTATCAGGTCAGCTGATAACAAGAAAATGTATTCTATTCTTACTATTGTTGCTGAATATTGAAGTGGGAATAAACCAGGTAAGCCTGTCTCAACCTTCCCATTTTGTGTCATCTTAATATGTCAAAGATGTCCTTGAATAAAATACCTCTTCTACACATAGCAAAATGCTGTGTAGGTTACCGCGTCTCTCATTTTCTCTTCTAACCATTCTTCACTTCAATCACAAATCTATGGCTAATTGTCAAACAGCATCCTCCATAAGTAATTAAGTTTAACTATCAGGGAAGCTAACACTCCCAGAAATAAAATGTTTGATGGGGTGTTTCCCTCTATCTGATAGTCAAATGGTCTGTTATAAATTGATGGTACCACAGCTGACTTTTCCTTCAAATGCCAAAGCCTTTCTTATGTAATAATATCTGAATTCTAAGTAAAAAGACATTATACTGTTTCACTGCAACACCATAAATCACTCTTCTAAATGATTACTTCATGTTACATAAGCAAAATGCTGAACTTATCAGTCCCTCTTGGTTTATGAGTCTAGGGACAGCACAAAGGCATGAAAGTTGAAAGAGCGTATATTAATCCTTCTCAAAACTCAAGACTCAGCTAACATAAAGAAGCAAGTATGCCTTACATTGCTGATTTGAATACCACAAAGTGAGTAAGTCAAAAGGGGAAGGTATTACTGTCACACTCTCACAAGGAAACATAACACAAGGTAATACACTCATTGTATATCAGCAAAATCTGATAATGCTAGCAAATATATCTATCCTGGAGCCCTCAACACAGGAAAGACACGGACCTGTTGGAGCAGGTCCAGAGGAGGGCCACAAAAATGATCAGAGGCCTAAACAACTCTCCTATGAAGAAGGCTGAGAGAGCTGGGGTTGTTCAGCCTGAAGAAGAGAAGGTTCTGGGAAAACACTACTGCAGCCTTTCCATACTTAAAAGGGGCCTAAAAAAGATAGGGAAAAAAATTTTAGTAGGGCCCACTGCAATAAGACAAGGGCTAGTAGTTTTAAACTAAAAGAGAGTACATGTAGACTGCATATAAGGAAGAAATGTTTTTACCATGAGATTGGTGAAACACTGGAATGGGTTGCCTGGAGAGGTAGTAGATGCCTGTTTTGGTTTCAGCTGCCGCCGGCAACAAAAGCGCCACGCGGCCGCCCCTCCCCCTGCCAGGGTGCGGAGGAGAATGGAAAGAAACAGGCAGAAACTGGTGGATAGGGATAAGGGCAGTTTAACAGAACAGCAAACAAAGGGAACAGGAACAACAATGATACAGATAAGGAGAAAACACGACATGAACCGCACGACCCACAGAGCCACTCTCCCGAACAGGACCAGTGCCGCGCGCTCCCGAGCCGCGAGTGAGTTCCCGCCGTGCCGCCCCCCCCACAGGAACCCAGCGTGACGGCACATGGTATGGAATACCGGGCTCTGTTTGGCCACGTTGGGGCTGGGTCAGCCCACCCGGCTGTGCTCCTTCCTGGATTCTGGTGAAAATTAACCCTGTCCTGGCCAAACCCAGGACATTATCCACGCCTTATTCCATAACATCTACATCGTGTCCAGGTCCCCCATTGTCCAGCTGATCACCAGCACTTCTCCTGTCTCCAGATATCATTCCCTTAGTCTATGGATCATCACTCTAAAGTGTCCGTTGAGTTCATTTAATCCATGACTTCAGGCTCCATCTGTCGTAAAGGTCTTACGTGGCAGGAGAGGTGATGTGTGGTGATGGGCGGTCCTTGCTGCATTCGGAGCTCACGGCTGATGTATCTGGTGCGGCCCGTGCCCACAGTCTGCAGGTTGGAGACGTCAATCTCGATGAAGTTGCTGGGTGCCAGTTGTTGAAAACCAGGTCCAGTTCCATCATCGCTGTGCTCTGCTAGTGTTCATCAAAAAAGTCCATCCTTCTTTAATCTGGACGATCCTTACTATGCTACTACTGGTATAACATATAACAATTATAAAAGTGATAACAGAGAGTGACAGGGTTATTTAACAATTAACTTTATACAATTTATTTATTTATGGACTATTCTCACCCAAAATCAAATCCCCATGAGGTACACATCGGACTTCTCCATCCTTCTGCATTACCAACCAGGTACACCCAGGTCCTTGAGCAAAAGCAATTCCGCGGACGGGCCTGCCTTTGCCCGAGGCAGGACTAACCCAAACTGTCTTCCCTAACATGTTCCGCATGTGCACTACAGGGACTTTATCTCCTTCTACAGGGCGCTGAGGTTTTGACTGGGCAGGACCAGCCAGGTTGGTGGACCCTCTGGTGTTAACCAACCAGGTGGCCTTTGCTAAATGGGTATCCCAGTTTTTGAAAGTCCCACCCCCCATTGTCCTCAAAGTGGTTTTTAGCAGCCCATTGTACCGCTCAATCTTTCCAGAGGCTGGTGCATGGTAGGGGATGTGATACACCCACTCAATACCATGTTCTTTGGCCCAGGTGTCTATGAGGCTGTTACGAAAGTGAGTCCCGTTGTCCGACTCAATTCTTTCGGGAGTGCCATGTCGCCACAGGACTTGTTTTTATAGGCCCAGAATGGTATTCCGGGCAGTGGCATGGGGCACAGGGTAGGTTTCCAGCCATCCGGTGGTGGCCTCCACCATTGTGAGCACATAGCGCTTGCCTTGGCGGGTTTGTGGCAGTGTGATGTAGTCAACCTGCCAAGCCTCCCCATATTTATATTTTAGTCATTGTCCTCCAGACCACTGAGGCTTTACCCGCTTGGCTTGCTTGATTGCAGCGCATGTTTCACATTCATGGATAACCTGTGCGATGGTGTCCAGGGTCAAGTCCACCCCTCGGTCACGAGCCCATCAGTATGTCGCGTCTCTTCCTTGGTGGCCCGAGGTGTCATGGGCCCACCGAGCTATAAACAGTTCACCCTTATGTTGCCAGTCCAGATCCACCTGAGCCACTTCAATCTTAGCAGCCTGATCTACCTGGTGGTTGTTTTGATGTTCTTCAGTGCCCCAAATCTTAGGGACGTGGGCGTCCACGTGATGGACTTTTACAGTCAACTGCTCCAGACGGGCAGCAATATCTTGCCACCATGGGGCAGCCCAGATAGGTTTGCCTCTGCGCTGCCAGATGTTCTTCTGCCATTCCTGCAGCCACCCCCACAAAGCACTGGCCACCATCCAAGAGTCGGTGTAAAGATAGAGCACTGGCCACTTCTCTCGACTGGCAATGTCTAAAGCCAGCTGGATGGCTTTCACCTCTGCAAACTGGATGGACTCACCTTCTCCCTCGGCAGTTTCCGCGACTTGTCGTGTAGGGCTCCATACAGGAGCCTTCCACCTCCGCTGCTTCCCCACAATCAGACAGGACCCATCCGTGAACAGGGCATACTGTTTCTTATCTTCTGGCAGCCAGTTATACAGTGGGGCCTCTTCAGCACGTGTCACCTCCTCCTCTGGCGATGCTCCAAAATCTTTGCCTTCTGGCCAGTCCATGATTACCTCCAGAATTCCTGGGCGACTGGGGTTTCCCATTCGGGCGCACTGGGTGATCAGAGTGACCCACTTACTCCACATAGCATCGGTGGCATGATGCGTAGAGGGGACCCTCTCTTTGAACATCCAGCCCAGGACCAGCAATCGTGGTGCTAGGAGGAGCTGTGCTTCAGTGCCGACAACTTCTGAAGCAGCTCGAACGCCTTCATATGCTGCCAGAATCTCTTTTTCAGTGGGAGTATAGCAGGCCTCGGATCCTTTGTATCCCCAGCTCCAAAACCCCAGGGGTCGACCTTGAGTCTCCCCTGGCGCTTTCTGCCAGAGACTCCAGGTTGGGCCATTCTCCCCGGCTGCGGTGTACAGCACATTTTTAACATCTTGCCCTGACCGGACTGGACCAAGGGCTACGGCATGAACTATCTCCCGTTTAATCTGTTCAAATGCCTGTCGTTGCTCAGGGCCCCATTCAAAATCTTTCTTCTTCCGGGTCACGTGGTACAGAGGACTCACAATCTGGCTGTAACTTGGGATGTGCATCCTCCAAAAACCCACAACACCCAGGAAGGCCTGTGCCTCCTTTTTGCTGGTTGGTGGAGACATAGCTGCTATTTTGTTGATGACATCCATTGGGATTTGACGGTGCCCATCCTGCCATTTTATCCCCAAATCTGGATCTGTTGTGCAGGTCCCTTGACTTTACTTCACTTAATGGTGAAACCGGCTTTCAGAAGGATCTGAACTATTTTCTCCCCTTTCTCAAAAACTTCCTCTGCTGTGTCACCCCATACAATGATGTCATCGATGTACTGCAGATGTTCTGGAGCTTCACCCTTTTCTAGTGCAGTCTGGATTAGTCCATGGCAAATGGTGGGACTGTGTTTCCACCCCTGGGGCAGTTGATTCCAGGTGTACTGGACGCCCCTCCAGGTGAAAGCAAAGTGTGGCCTGCACTCTGCTGCCAAAGGGATGGAGAAGAATGCATTAGCGATGTCAGTTGTAGCGTACCACTTGGCTGCCTTTGACTCCAGCTGATATTGAAGTTCTAGCATGTCTGGCACAGCAGCACTCAGCGGTGGTGTGACTCCATTCAGGCCACGGTAGTCTATTGTCAGTCTCCACTCTCCAGTAGATTTTCTCACTGGCCATATGGGACTATTAAAGGGTGAGCGAGTTTTGCTGATCACTCCTTGACTCTCCAGCTGGCAGATCAGCTGATGAATGGGGATAAGGGAGTCTTGGTTGGTACGATACTGTCACCGGTGCACTATTGTGGTTGCGATTGGCACCTGTTGTTCTTCAACCCTCAGCAAGCCCACAGCGGAAGGATCCTCTGAGAGACCAGGCAAAATGGACAGTTGTTTCATTTCTTCCGTCTCCAAAGCAGCTATGCCAAAAGCCCACCGATACCTTTTGGGTCCTTGAAATACCCTCTCCTAAGATAGTCTATACCAAGGGTGCAAGGAGCCTCGGGGCCAGTTACAATGGGGTGCTTCTGCCACTCCTGCCCAGTGAGGCTCACTTCAGCCTCCAATACACTCAGCTCTTGGGACCCCCCTGTCACTCCCGAAATGCAAATGGACTCTGACCCTTGGAAATCTGATGGCATTAAAGTACACTGTGCACCAGTGTCCACTAGAGCTTTATACTCTTGTGGATCTGACGTGCCAGGCCACCGAATCCACAACGTCCAATAAACCCGGTTGTCCCTTTCCTCCACCTGGCTGGAGGCAGGGCCCCTCTAATCCTGGTCAGAGAATTTGCTGCTCACCTGCTGTAAAAATGACTTGGAGGTCCCCTCCAGAGGATCGGAATCAAGATCAAACTGCCTACCTGGTCTGGAGAGCTGGCTGCTGGAAACTGGATTGGCATTTTTCCTAACAGAATCCCCTTTTGTGATTGTTTTACCTTGCAACTCACGCACTCGTGCCTCTAGACTTGAGGTGGGTTTTCCATTCCACTTCCTCATGTCCTCTCTGTGGTCACGCAGGTAGAACCACAGGGTGCCCCGTGGTGTGCAGCCTCTGTATTCCCTCTCTTGAGCAGAGAAACGCTTGCCCCTAATAGCTGAGACACTGGCCCATACAGGTGGGGACTAGGACCTATTCTCTTTGATTTGCTGGAACTCCCGGGCCAGTTTCTCCACAGCTGAGACAAGGGTGGAAGAGAGGCTTTCCTCATATTGCCAGAGTCTGACAGCCACCTCATCCACTGTTGGTGCCTCCTCACCTTTCCAGTTTACAACTGCCAGTGAGTTGGCATATGAGGAGGGTGCGCTCCGCACAAACTTCCTCCACATAGATGCTGTGCACTGGACTTCATCTGGGTCTGTGGGTAACTGGTCATTGTCTGGTTCATAGTAAACCAGCTCCCGCACAGCTAATTCCCTCAAGTACTGAATACCCCTTTCCATATTGGTCCACTTGTCTGGATAGCATACAAAATCGTCACTGAATGGGTACCTCTCCCTCACGCCTGACAGAAGTGTCCTCCAGAGGCTGAGGACTTGGTCCTTCTTCCCAATGGCCTTGTCAATGCCCCCATCCCTGGCCCGGGATCCCAGCTGCTTGGCTTCCTTGCCCTCAACTCCAAGCTGCTTCCCAATGGCCTTGTCAATGCCCCCATCCCTGGCCCGGGATCCCAGCTGCTTGGCTTCCTTGCCCTCAACTCCAAGCTGCTGGCCCCGTTATCCCAGCACCGCAGCAGCCAGGTGACAATGTGCTCACCAGGGTGCCAGCTTAAATCTTTCCGCATGTCTCGCAGCTCGCTCAGGGACAGGGACCGGGTGATGATCTCAGTCTCTATCTCCCGCGATGACCCTGGCTCATCGTCATCCCTCCCGGAGCGATCTGCTCTCTTTGCGTCTTTCTTTAGTTTTACAGGGGCGACTGCTACTGGCACGGGTTGGTCATTGGGCTCAGTCACTGTGCCTGTGGCTGGAGCTGGGGCTGCAGCAGCTCCCGTGCCCACCGGGGGAGCCCGGACCACACCAGTGGCTGCAGCAGCCGTAGTGCCAGTCGGGGGGGCTGTGACTGCCTGCTGGGCTGGAGGGGCTGCAGGGCCGGCTGGGGAGGCAGCGCCAGTCACAGTGCCTGCTGCTTCGTTTCCCCCACCTTCCCCTTTAGGGCACTGAATCAGGTTGAACAGGGCTCGGTAGGCGTGGGCCAGACCCCAGCACATTGCGGTGATTTGTGTCTCTCTGGAGTTCCCAGGGTGGCAAAACACTTTTTGCAGATACTTTACCAGATTGTCAGGATTCTCTGTTTGTTCAGGGGTGAGTTTAAAACACACCGCAGGTGCCCACTGCTCTAGACACCTGCCCATGCTGTCCCACACACCCAGCCACTCACAGCTATCCAGCCCCGGGGCAGGTCTCTGCACCATGTTCTTAACTACTTGTTTAACCCTAAACAAAACCTGCAGCCCATTCAGGAGGCATAACAAAAGGAGAGTGCTGGCCTGAGCATCCCTCCGGTACTCGAAATTCTCAAAAGCTGTTAGGACCAGCCTGAAGGAGAGAGGGGGGGTGACAGAGTGGGGGAAGGTATCCCCTCCGGTATTCCCCACAGATTGGGTTCGATTATTAACAAATTCTAAGACATAGGATCTGAGGTATGGAAATGACCGCAGTGCCGCATGCAAATACAAGCCTAATTTCATGCACAGTGATGTTATCATGTCATAAGTCGATATCGTACAGTAGAGCAAAATCATCATCCTGATCTTTTTCCCCGTGATGATGAACAGCACGGCAGTGAATACATACTGCAAATAAAGATTCAAAAACCACAGCCATTTGATCAAAAACAGAAACATTTTTTACCGGCGACTTTTTAACTAATACAGAAAAATGCCTATAACAAAATTTAACAAAATCTATGAAAGCTGTTTTAACACCCGCTGCTCAGCCCTGCCGTTATCCCCGCCCCACGTTGGGCGACAATTAAATGTTTTGGTTTCGGCTGCCACCGGCAACAAAAGTGCCACGTGGCCGACCCTCCCCCTGCCAGGGTGCGGAGGAGAATGGAAATAAACAGGCAGAAAACTGGTGGATAGGGATAAGAGAAGTTTAACAGAACAGCAAACAAAAGGGAACAGGAACAATAACGATACAGATAAGGAGAAAACACGACACGAATCGCACAACCCAGACAGCCACTCTCCCGAACAGGACCAGTGCCGCGCGCTCCCGAGCCGCGAGTGAGATCCCACGGTGCCGCCCCCCGCACCGGAACCCAGCGTGACGGCACATGGTATGGAATACCTGGCTCTGTTTTGCCAGGTGGGGTTGGGTCAGCCCACCTGGCTGTGCCCCTTCCTGGATTCTGGTGAAAATTAACCCTGTCCTGGCCAAACCCAGGACAATGCCCCATCCCTGGAAACATTCAAGGTCAGGTTGGACGGGGCTCTGAGCAACCTGGTCTAGTTGAATATGTGCCTGCTCATTGCAGGGGGGCTGGACTAGATGACCTTTAAAGGTCCCTTCCAACCCAAACTATTTTATGATTCTATGATATTTAAATCAATACTCCTGTTTTGCTCCTTCTACTAACTGGTAATTGTACGCTGCTGTCAGGCTCTGGAGTATTTGCAAAAGATTATTAAATCAAGATTTTTTTAAATGATTAAATTATAGCAGTATTACTAAAATTCAAGTGATTATCCCACAAATTCCTTACTATAGTAAAATGATGATGATACAAATATTCATTCACCTTACAATAACCTTTTATAGAAACTAGCCTCAAGGCTTTGGGTCAAAAGACGGTTTCAGAGGTGAAAGAAGTACATGGATGTCCCACAGCAGCACCTTTGCCTCACTGGAGAATCCTGTCTGAAGCTCTTGTTGGGGTTTCAGGGATACCCCTGGGGTATTAGCTACACCAAAACCAAGTGTCAGTAGCGGATACCAAATTTCTCAGCCAGCAACTGTTAACAGTTAGCATACTTTTAAAATTGATTTTAAATACATCCCTACCTTCCTCCACAGAGCACGTAAGGTTGGGTGAAAGGTTTTGCTCTTAAAAAATATTACCTTTAACATCCTAAGGTGTGGAATCAGCATTTGGCTGACTGCCAATGAGCTTCACAAAGCAATCCCACTGGCATGTACATCAGTGCTAGATGAAAATGACATTTTCACATTTCTAACTTCTTCTCAGGTTGACAGAATCACGAACCTGGCACCATTTGCCTCAAAGAAATATAAGACAGAGCTGACATCTAGTTTGATTGTGTTTCACTAAGTTTAATAAAATAAATAGATAAACAAAGCAATGCCCTGTTGTTGAACAGCGATTTCTCTTGGTACACTACAAAGGCTGACTAGAGCACTCCACAGCCACATAAATGACTGACAACCTTAGGAGGGCAGCAGCTTTGTATGAATAGTTTAATTCCAAATTGGAAGAGTGATTCCATGTATCTACTGATCAATAGCAATCTCACAATCTGTTAAAGTACCTGTCCATATGACATTGCCTCCTTTGCTGCCAGAGATATTCCAGCTGCTAAATCACATAATAAAAAAAAAAAAAAAAAAAATACACCACTGTACTGTGAAATTTGAAAAAGCACTCAGTGGTATTCTAAAGCTTCCGAAGACAATGTGCTTTAGATTTCAACGCAAGCAGAAGGTGAATTCTCTCCATATTGCTTTTCAGGAACACACAAGGAGTTGTGTCAGTTTACAACATGGTGAAGTAATCAATTTAGCTGTAAAATAATCTCTTTGTCAGACAATTTCTAAACGATAGTCTCATTTCCTGTCTGTACCATGACAAACTTTGAAACCTCTAGTAAAGGATAAGGCAGCTTAGGATTTTTTTGGATTTAGGCTGCTTCTTATTTTTTCTGTTCAACAACCAGGATAAGCTAAAATAATAGACATAATTTTCCTATTTTAAAATACACGGATGCGCTGTTCATTGCTCTTCTTTTCACCTCCAGCTCACCACTAAAATAATTATCAAGCTACTTAGAGAAATCAAAGCGGACAGAACCTAAGAGACAAGTAAACCTAGCAATATGAAGAAAAGGGTAATCTTAGTAAATCCAAGTTCCCTAAAACAAGTCAATACCTACCAGCCTGGCAATGTTATTTGAAAAAAAAAAAAAACACCCTCACAACACAGGCACAAATAGTTTCTGACACTTTCGTGCTTCTGTTTGGTTGGCAAAACCATTTGGCTTGATTAATTTCATAGAAACATCTCCATTACAGTTTGATGGCCATGGCTGAATAAATTTCCCCCTTGAGTAGAATATGCAGATGAGCTACTATCAACATCCACAGAAATGCAGTCATCTCCAAAATCTTGACTAACAACAGCCTCTGAACTCTGCAGTGCATCATCAATGTTTGGCAGCTTATATTGGCTTGCTAAAGCAATGTTATATTTTTTAGTAAGAACATTTGTCGTGATATGAATAGCTCCTGATTTTCTGGCCAGAAAGGTCAAGTGGAACTACTTGTCTATATTTATGATTCAAATTAATTTTAATGGCATTTAAATAACCCAAAAGAATAAGAGTATGGTTTTGTCACAGATCATGAATTCATTATTTTTTTTTCTTAAAGTTAGAACATGAAATGCAGGCCCAGAAGATACTAGTGGCTAATTCAGTTTACAATGAAAATCAGAAAAAGTTCCACTCATTTAAAGAGCTCTAGGAAACCTCTTTTAAGCAACGTGCATTTCATATAATTCAGCCAAAGCTTTAACTTTGGTAGTAAGCTACCCAGCTTCCACCTTCAAATGCAGTTTCTTGCCCTAAGTCTATTTACCACAAGACAGATCCTCTGGAGCTTAAAACAAAACAAAAAAGAAACAAGTCCTTTTATTTAATTCCAGGTAACTCACAATTAACACATGCAATGCAGAAATGCCCTCTGTTTTACTGCTCCCTATTGTGCTTCAAACTATTTATTCACATACATTTGTGATTACAGAAATTTCCATGCAAATTAAACATTTGTCTACATGTTACCATGTTGCTTGTGATGCATGAAAGTAACTCACAAGTGCATTCACACGGCCTTAAATGCTCCTTTGAACTGTCTGAACTTCTTCGGTGTCCCCTCTCACTCCATCAAAACCATGCATGAACAGAAATGGACAGGCAGATTATATGTTCAGATAAAGAACTCCATGGGATTATTCCTTTGAGTAGGTTAACTACCCGAGTAGGTTAGGTGATCTTTTTGGAGCCTGCATCCAGTCTATTGCTTGCTTCACCCTCTTCCCTCAAATTACTCACCTCAAAGCATGGTGCTTTGTGTAAAATTTATTGTCCTTTCCCATCTGTTCTATCTAGCGATCTTCTGTTCTTGTCCAGTTGTTCTGCCAAGTTTACTGAGGCTCAGAGAAATTAAACCGCTGGTGCAAGGTCACACGCATCTCAGCTCAGCCAAAATTAACATCAAGAATTAAAAACAGATATATAAGTGCACACAAAATTGGGAGAAAAATCTGAAACCTCATCACTTTGAAGGTTGTTGGGGCTTTTTTGCTAGAGATAAATCTACGTAAATTTTGATCGTATCAAGAAGAGGTTCTCTTCTGTCCTTCCTCTTAGTAGCTCCTTTTTTGCACCGAAAAGCAGAGCAAGGTTCATCACTATTTTCCTCCTCTTGTACTACCTCTGAGGGACAGGACATAGAAATGAGCAATGCTGTATCTGATTTTTAAAAAGGGACAGGCATAAGTAGCTGCTAGTAGCTACATTAAACCCTCTGCCAGACAACAGAGACCCACTATTTGTCATTATCTTTCTTGGAAGCTGAGAGAAAAACAGGACGTTAGTCCTTTAAAGTGAAGAAAATTAGCTGCCATTACTGTCCTGATTTTTAAACTTTCATGTTTTATGCTTGAAAATAACTGCATTTAAGAGAATTGTGTGACATACATTAACGAGATAAAGGTTTTTATGAGGTAATAAAATATCTTCTGTATTAATATTAATGTGTGCCTAAGAAAAGAAGTAATGGATTTGAAAAAATGCAAGTAGGATTAGTATGTGAGGCATGGAAAAGCTTCAGTTTGGCTCCAAAGCTGTTAAGATATAGTTCAAAGATAAAGAATGCGTTACTATTAAAAATATATAAGGATATAATAATATACTATCTTACTACTAAGGATAGATGAGATTTTAATAATATATAACCTCTATACATTATATGAAGGTTTTTAATTCTTGTCATCCTCCCAAACTGCATGCCAACAGCTTCATGAGTATTTAAAGTATGTATGTTTTTAAGTCTAAGATTTGAAACTCACAAAAGATCTGCAGAGGTGAAAAATTTCATTTTCATCCTATATTCTGTATTTCCCCAGCCCCTCACAAAAACTTGTGTTTAAAATGAAACACTATCACCTCCTATCAAAAGAATAAGCACCTGTTCCCAACAGCTCCCTAGAGAAAGGCAAGAATTTTAGTTAATTGCCACATTTTCACAATATCCACCCTCTCAAATTAGAATCTGAGATTTAAAAGAAAAAAAAAAAAAGAAAACTTTCTTTTACTGGATAAAAGATACCTGATTTCTCTTCCTGTAATACTATTGATAGGGTCAGTTCCAAATACAGAAGAACATTTTCAATTCCAGCCTTGAAAGGGAACAGGTGATGTACAAGCATTTATGGTTCTACATGCATGAGGCCCCAAATTTTCTTATACCTCCCAGTGTTGCAGATCCTCCTAATACCTTTTCAGAGTTAGGAAATCACTAATTATGCACTTACTTCTTTTAATTACTTCCCACCATTTTAAAAAAATCTTTGGTCAAAATCCTTAGTGGTTTTCAGTTTCTCTCCTAGAGAAAGAAGAAAAAAAAAAAGACAGTATTTGACATGCACTTCAGCATTAGTACTTTTGGAATAAAATACATCTTCCCTTTGTTCCTTATCAAAATCTATTTTTATATATCTACTGGGAAATATCTGAGACTCATAACGCAATGAGAAAAAGCACTAATCCATTCATTAGCTGAGTATTTGATCTTTTCCAAGACTATTCAGGACAGAAAAATTAGACCTCGCTATTTTTCTCCTACAGCAATGTAATCTTTAAAAAAAAAAGTAAGAACCAAAAAAAAAAGAAGTTTTTTTCCAATAGGTCTTTGAAAACATAATCTCTGAAAAATCTCCAGAAGCAAGCTACAAAATGCCTCACAGAAGAAATAGGTATACAAGTGTCAAATTATTAAGCTTAGACATTATTTACAGGTATAAGTATGATCAAACAAACTCAGTGCTATGGGTTTGCGTGGCAAGGTTTTGGTAGTGGAGGGGCTATAGGGGTGGCTTCCGAGAGAAGCTGCAAGAAGCTTCCCCCATGTCTGATAAAGCCAGTGCCAGCTGGCTCCAAGATGGACCTGCCGCTGGCCAAGGCCGAGCCAATCAGCAACGGTGGTAGCGCCTCTGTGATAACATATTTAAGGGGAAGAAAAAACTCCAGGTGAGACGGCAGTCAGAGAGAGGAGTGAGATAATGTGACAGAAACAACTCTGCAGACACCAAGGTCAGTGAAGAAGAAGCCTTCCCTTGCAACTCGTGATGAAGACCATGGTGAGGCAGGTTGTCCCCCTGCAGTCCATGGAGGTCCACGGCGGAGCAGATATCCACCTGTAGCCCGTGGTAGGGATTCCACGCCGGAGCAGGTGGATCCCTGAAGGAGGCTGTGACCCCGTGGGAAGCCCTGCGCTGGAGCAGGCTCCTGCCAGGACCTGTGGCCCCATGGAGAGAGAAGCCAACGCTGGAGCAGATTTGCTGGCAGGACTGATGACCCCGTGGGGGACCCACACTGGAGCAACCTGTTCCTGAAGGACTGCATCCCATGGGAAGGACCCATGTTGGGGTAGTTCGTGAAGAGCTGCGCCCTGTGGGAAGGACTCACATGGACAAGTTTGTGGAGAACTGTCTCCCGTGAGAGGGATCCCACACTGGAACAGGGGCAGAGTGTGAGGAGTCTTCCCCCTGAGGTGAAAGGAGCGGCAGAGACAATGTGTGATCAACTGACCACAACCCCCATTCCCTGTTCTCCTGCACTGCTCAGGGTTGGGAGGAGGTAGAGAAACAGGAGTGGAATTGAGCCCAGGAAGAAGGGAGGGGTGGGTGGAAGGTGTTTTAAGATCTGGATTTATTTTCTTACTATCCTACTCTGATTTGATTGGTGATGAATTAAACTCCCTTTTCTCCGCCAAGTTCAGTCTGATTTGTACGTGACAGTAATCGGTGAGTGATCTCTCCCTGTCCTTGTCTCAACCCTTGAGCCTTTCATTGTATTTTCTCTCCCCTGTCCAGTTGAGGAGGAGGAGTGATAGAGCAGTTTCGGTGGGCACCTGGCATTTATCCAGGCCAAACCAAAACCCTCAGCCACACACGCACGAAAAAAGGCAAGTCCTCTGTAATGTAGTGTTGATAGTCATCTTTACCCAAGATGTGTTCAACCTCCCTAGCAGTATTTCTTCTCTTTTTTCACTTGCATATAAAAACAGAAGGATGAATGATTTTTTTCCTCATTTCCCCCATTTTTTTATTCATTTCCCCCTAGCTATTTCATCACCTCTGCAACTTAAAACAAACCAACCAACCTACAATATAACAACTACAATATGATGTGAAATATGTATGTCAGTATACCTCCAATCAATTTTAAGTATAAGCAGGTAAGATTTTCTTCTGATACAAACTGATACACAGAAATTTCTATCATTTTTTGTGCAGCTAAATACGCTCATGGAAGCACTGCTTTGGAAAGCACAGGAGAAATAACATAATTTCAGGGTTGCTCTTGTTCTTCTTATGTTCTGAAATATTTATACTACACAGATTTTATGTTGGTTCAAATACAAATCTCCCTCTTGGATATTATGTTTTTCAAAGCTTGCAGTGCTAGAATGAATCTGAAGCAGATCTTGAATTAATTTTAACACTGGCTTTGCACTAAAAAAAGTACAGAAGAGCTTCATGAAAAATCTGTTCTATGCTGCAGCTGGGAGCAATCCTTTGCCTTGCGAAGACCAAATTGTTTACTGTTCTGTTTAATGTTTCCTTAAAAAAAAAGGTAAAACTTTCTACAATGATCAAGAATGTACTCATCCTTAAAATTCCTACTGACCCCAAAATACAGAAAAAAGAACTGTTAGACAGGATTTCAAGATTTACAATTTCTCACCCAATATAAAAATCTAAGCACAGCTATTGAGTCAGACCAAAGACCCTCACAGCTCAGCATCATGTTTGTCCAGTTAGAACCCAATTCTGGAACACAACCAGAATCAGAAAAGCATAAATGATCTGCCCTTCAGATGCCCTCCTCGCCATCCTGCACCATCATTGCATTTAGCAGAACTAGAAGTATTTCTAACACAGGAACTTCCCATGTTCTTGTCCACACACATTATTAGCACCTGAAACATCCCGTGAAAAGGAGCTTCACACCTCAAGATCGGCTATATGAAGCACCTCCTACTTTTCTCTCTTTTGAACCTAACCCTCCTACTTTCACTTTTTCCCCCCTAGATCTTGTTTTGGGAAAGACAGCGGATCATTGATCCCAGCTCATGCTCAGTGCATCAGCTACCTGAAATAATTTTACAGCCCCCCGCCAGCAACCTGCATGTTACTTCAACAGGGGGCTGGTCACAGTGACCCCAAGCAGTTGCAGCTCATACTCCAGGCAGGCAGATCGTGATTAGCAGCATCAGCTATAAATGGGAGCTCATTTCTCTGCCATACTATTCCTATTCTTGTTATGACAGCTCTTGAGAATGCCTGTCTTAAATCATGAGAAGCCTCAAGCACCAATACATTTGTGGAAGATGGCTACAGAGACTTTTAGAAACATACTTGATCTGCTCTCTCTAACTTAGGATAACTTCCTTCAAGTTGTCAAGCAACAATCCCTACCACACTGCTGAAACCAGACTAAGATTTAATCCAGAGGCTTTGCACAGAGCCCCTTCACAGGGCTGCATGAATCCCAATGCAGATGATGGGACGCACACCAGCCAAATCAACTAAGTTTGTGTTGCTACTTCCTCCTCTCTCCAATATGAAGGGATAGAGTTTATCTTTCAGTCACATTGCGGATTTTAATCTTAATATCCCATACAGCAAGCACGTCAGCAATACTGTAAGGGTAGCTGGGGAAAAGGACACCAAAAGAAGTGATTAAAGCTTCATGAGAGATCGAGCTGTAAATGATGGGTCTGGGTAAAGTGCGGTGGGGGAGAAGTGTCAGAACTAAGAGTTACAGTGCTGAAGAGAACTGTCACTGCTACACATTCATATGTCCTGAGGTAGGTATGCATGTGAGGAAGTGTCAGCATCATAAGGCATAATTCTTGTTTTTTTAAAAGTAAATAACGCTTTTTAAAACATCGTTACTCTTCAAGTAGATAGCCTTACATTTAAAAACTGTATTTTATGACACAAAACAACAACACATAACAACATAATCTCCTTTTTAAATGCAAATTATAAAACCATTTCTTCAAATTTTTCTTCTAGGAGCTCAGAGCTATTAGTTTTGTAACTATTTTGTTCCCTTGCATTGCATTGTACATCGCATGTTCCCAAACTACAAAATATTGACAGCTTTCCAAGCACATTTTTGTTCCACTGACTGAACACACTACCTAAAATTATAAAAAAGCAAATCTCTGAAAAACTAAACATCAGTTTCCTAACTCAGCCTGTACAAAATGTAACTTTCACATTTCTGGAGCAGCAAAGCTGACAACACTGGAAAAAACTCAACACCCATCTCCACAAGAAAATCTCTTAGACCCCACCACAAATTTAATTCTGATATAATTAAACTTCTACAAAGTAACCAGATAATTTACATATTAATTAAATTAACTAGGAGCCATAACTTATCCAAAAATCAGTCTCTGTTGAATAAAATTGTAACTAGTTCTTGGAAGGATAACAAATTCACTGAAAAATTACTTGAAACAAATTCTGATGTATGTTGCATACCTTTCTCAAATTCATTAGAAATTATTTTTAATTTTCATAATATATCACTTTTATATCACCATGTCATTTGTTTATTAAACAACTATACCCTAGAACAATATTTTTCTCTTGAGCACCATTTTATTTGTACTTAATACATACCACTGAACTAGACTATGTATACTTGAACAAATCTTAAGTGCTGATTATTTTGTTGCAGTTCTTTCACAAACCTTTTACATTCACAGTTGTGCATGGTGATCACGTATGAAAGGAAGGATTTGGGATTTTGAGGTGGCTGGAGAAAGGGATTGCTTCATTTTCTTAAGACAGACATTTTTTGTCAATGAACCATGACGTAGCCACCATACTAGGAAGCTTCCACCTCATGTCTCAGCAGTTCACTAAGATGACGTCAGTGAAAGTCACATTTAGTCCTTGTATCCCATTAGAGTTGGAAAGCCTTTTTATTATATTAGAAAAAAACAATATACTAAATTCATGTATTATTGGATTTTTAGAGGCAGAAAGTAGTCTAACAATTACAACAGCAATTACTGTTTCTGAACCAAAAGTCTTTCAGTCTAACATTCTGCTTCTTGACTATCCATAGGAAACTGTCTGCTCTAGGATTCCATTTAAAATTAACTATACTTGAAAATCTATTGAGGTCAATGCTCATTTGAAGACTTTACAGTGCTTTTTTTTTTTTTTTTTTTTTTTTTTACATGTAAGGAAACGCTTTCCAAAATTAACAGGTTGAAGAAAAAAAGAACTTAAATATTTTTTCTGACAAATCACTGTTAATTGGAGAAAAGGACCTAATTATGAGAGGCTACGACTTTCATTCTAAGTATTAAATTATCTTCATAAGAAACTTAGATATACAGTCAATTAAGTATCAAAAGATGATGGTGAGGTTATCTGCAATTTTAGCATTGTATTAACCTACTCAAGTAAATGATTCTTTGATGAACACGTCCTAACATTTAATTGGTGTGAAGCTGTTAACAATGTCAATATTAAATTTCATGTAACAGCCTGTAATCAGACCAAAAAATTTCCCATTGATAATACAGCTAGAGTAAGAAATTCCATCCTTCTATCACTTCTTTGATATGGATTCATCCACTGAAACTGTAAAAATATGTGAAGAGAAAGAAAACATAAGCAGAAGCTAGAAGACTTGAAATTGATTGTCACAGATGAATGACAAAAAGCAGCAAGTCTGCAATGGACCTGCACTTTGGTATCTTTTACCTTCAGTACAGCCTAGAACGAAGAGTTGCTCAGAACATTGCCAACCAGCAGCATCCGTCATTAGTGGCAAGATCTGAAAAAGATGTCAAAAGCTACAAAGGAGCTCACGTGTCAGAGGCCCTATTGCCCGCGGAATCTCGCCAGGCAGGCAGAAAACACAGCAGGTGGCACCTGCAGTGCCGCCTACCCTCCACACCAACCCCTCTTTCTTTTTCAGGAAGGAGAGGAGTTACATTCTTCTGTCTGGGATTTGGGAATTTCCCTAACACCTTCTCCATTCAGCACTGCTAAGCAGAAGTTTTAGTTGTGAGAAGGTACGATGCCTCAACAGGAATGGTCTTCATTTTGCTGGTGTCCCCACCCTTTGGTGCTCCCATCCAGAAGTTAAAAAAAAAATACAAAAAGGTAACAGGATGAATTTCACTTTTGATTTTTCCAACTTAAACATTTTCCAAACTTTATACTTACGAGAACTATAGAGTATCTCAGAAGCCACTGTACAATGAAGTCTTGAAGCTGAGACTTTTAGAGGTTTCAGCATCATATGACTGACTGAAAGCACGACTCCCACAAAACAGTTCAGCTAACTTTATGATTAGCTCAAAATGGGACTGTTTAAACCAGAAACACTTCCACTTCAGACACAATTGGGTTTGAGAAAGGTTAGAACATTCACAAGTTAGTTTATTTTCTTCTCAGAGTGATACAGGGCAGACAACCAGGGACGAAAGGTGCTCTGACAGACAATATAAAGTACACTTTTCAGTGGAAACCTAAATTTGTAGCAGTGGACACAAAAATCCTTTTGACAATCCAAACTCCATCCAGAAACTGCACAAGACAGCTGCTGTCTCCTGATGGAAGCAGAGGGCTGTGACAGAGGAAAAGGGGATATTTTGTGGGAAAGCAACACTACCAAAAATCTCTTCAGCCCGGATCCCCCCTTGGCTGATATAATGGGTTCAAACACAGAAGCATCCAGTGACGGTCCGAGAAATTCAGGTGGTGTTTTCCTTTCTGTCTTAGCTGAAAGGTGTATAACTGAAAGTACAACATGTCATTAAGAAATAGACATGATGTTGATCACATGACGACGGATGCCCTACCTATTTCATGAAGAATTTTGGAAAATACATTTGAATTACTTCCTCCGTCTATTTAAGTAATATTTCCTTTTTTAACAGCTGGAACCAACAGCAGTTGCTTTTAAAAAAAAACACCCTTCCTATTGCAGCAGGCTCAGCCGAGAAGAATGTGATGCCCCATCACAGAGCCATGAAAACTGGAACTGTAGCTAAAGAGTTTTGTGAATTAAAGTTAAGAAAATTAGAAATTTTAAAGAGCAGATGAAGACGCAACACATTTAACATCAGACACAGCTGCTCCCAGGTTTTACAGAACTCGCGTTCCCTTTGCTACAGCTCCTCTCCCTTTCACTGTGTGTTGGCTCTTCCCTCAACACGTCACTGCCCAAATGGCACCTGAGCAGCCGGTGTCAGGAGTGGTCACACATCGTTCTTCTGCATGCATCCAAACTTACTCCATTCTCACCCACTGAAAGCGAAGCTCATCACGTTCATCTTTCCTTCCTCATTCTATGCAAGGAAATATTCCTTTTTGTTTTTTAAGCCTGTTTCGTGAGGGCTGGTGCCCTGCCTACCCCACCCTCCGCAGCACTATCTTCAGAGCTCGCCCTTAAAGACATTCAGTAGTTTACTGACAGCATGCAGCAAGCTGGCCTGAGAGAATCGCAGGCTCCCATCTCAGGAGGCAGAACACCTCCTGTTTCTGAGTCGTTCCTCAAAAACAAACAAATAACCATTGCCTCCACTCCCTACAATAGCCTATTCCCACTTTACGTGGCTTTCACAGGGAAGAGTACGTATTACCTTACCAAAAAAGTCAAAAGACATGCACACTAATGTCACACAGGATGCTAAAATGCTCAGCTGGACTTTGAAAAGCAAAAAAAAAAAAAAAAGCACAGACTGCAAGCAAGTTGTATGCGCTGGAGGGAAATGATCGAAGTTTCCTAAATATTAAGGATTTCTACCAGATCTTACAGCTTTGTAATCTTTTAGGTCTTGTCTTAATTGCATAGGAAGACCTAATGCACCCCCCACCGCCAAGCCCTGCCTTGGTACAAGAGTTACGTTACCAGACGTGCAGCAAGCCTTCTGCATCTGGCAGAGCCTTCGCGTTTTCCTTACACTCTCACAGCGATGAAGCTGACTGAATGCGAGGTAGAAACAATTAGGATTACAGGAATCTTGACTACAAACATTTCAGCCCCACCTGGATCATGCTAATTTTACAGGCAGCTGTAAAATTAACTCTTACTAAACTCTCACCATTTACCAAGGAAACAATTGAGGGCAAGTTTATTTTTCACCAGATTTTCCGGAGTGAATAGAACAAACGTAGAGCAGAGCATCATGCAGATTTAGTAATAAAACCCCAGGTAATCCCCCGCACACTGGGGACACCACCACACCCCATACCGAGTGTGCAATACTAGCCCCAGGAGTAGGAAATAGGAGAAGGTACAGTTTTCCTAAACAGCAAGAACTATGAACAATTTCTGGTTACTGTTTTAGGACCCATGTTACAGCACACATAGAAAAACTCATTATCAGCTGTGGACAATATGAAGGCTGGGGTTTTTGTTTGTTTATTAAAAAAAATCTGTTATCACCAAGATGTAAGGAGCTGGTGGTATTTTCTTGAATTTGAGTAGTGAGTCTGCAAGTCCCAACTACCTGAAAACATGTCAACAGTTGTGTATACCTTTTGTAACAAAGAATTCATTTATCCTTGATCTTCTAATTTATTTGTGTGATTTCCTAGGGTTTAAAATGCCACTCCCTTTTTAACCTGAATCTACGATAGCATGTAGTGAATACATGAAGATCAACACCATATACATTTTTTTTATTTTGTAACTAATAAGAACAATTTGCTCACTTGGAAGCCAAGAGATGGGTGTATTACCTTTGACATACATCTGAATGAAACGGAGACTTCTGTCACAAACTCCGCAATTTTTTTAAGGAAAAAAATAACAAAAATTATCAAGAAGTTAGCTTACAGTATGTATGCAGACCTTTTAAAAATCATGTTCTAGTTATGCTCCAGCAACTTTATTTCTTGCTTTGAGAAAGAAATTAATATAATCGATAACTGAAATGTTTTGAAAAGTCAACTAGCAAGCGTTTAAAAAAAATATAGAACAGTTTAAATTGCAACCATTAAAATTTAAATGTTTAAGTCAGGTGTCCAAATTTTACAATGTCTTTCAGATTTTTGTTTTAGAATGTCAATAAGGTATAGAACACAAATCTTTTTGTGAATGAAATTTTTATTTACACACTGTATCCAGAAGCAGATACATAAATCGTTATACAATTATTTTTCAAAAATGTGCAAGAAATTACTATAATTTTGTTTACAAACCAAAACACATTAAAATCAATGGACTTTGGATAATTCACTCTGCGGTGTGCTTAGTACAAATAGTGCACACCAAGTCTGAAACAGAGAAAAGTGTAAACTACAGCAATCTGGATTGCAAGTATTAACTTCATGGCACTCCATCATCACTATAAAAATTGTTTAACCCAACAGGTATTCATACAAAATTCTTTTAAGAATTTTTCGTTATCTGTGTAGAATTTAGAACACTTTCCAGATACAACGCCATATTTCCCATATTATGAACTACTCAATTTGTATTTATAAAGAATACCTGTAACTTTTATTTTTTTGCAGTCATAAAAAGATATTAAGAAATTAAACTGGCAATTGTTAATTTATCCATAGCTTAGCTCAGAATTTGAAAGATCAGTAACAGAGGAATATTTCTCGTAAGAATCATAGCCCATATATTGCTGGTATGCTGTTTTAAATTCATAATTCCAGTATTCACATAGATGAAATGCATCAAAACAAAAACTGCACAGATTTCACTTAGCCCAGCAGTCATTATTCACAGAAAGAAATTGGCTTTTACAAAATGCAAAGTCAGCTCATCTGAGAACAAAGGTTTTAATTAATTACTGCATTTCTGATCCTTCTGACAGAAAAACATTTTGATAAAACGATGGCATTCACAATGTCAACAGCAGGATAAGCGCTATATCCTTCAAATAGATCAAAATACAAGTCACTTTCAGTTGTTTATAACACTGGCTTACAAAAAAAAATAAAACAACAGAGGAAACTGCAAATTTATTTTTCTATTTCCAAATACAAGGTGTTGTTTTACTCTTCTAATTGGTAAAACAGATGCTATCAATAATGTCAATCATTTGAGATGCTCAAAAACGAAGTTTTATTTCAAAATTTCATTTTCAAAAATTTTTTTCAAAATTCAGTTGCATAAAAAGCACACCTTTTGAACCCTTAGACTGTTGTGCTGAATAAATAGCCATATTTCTACTCTATAAGGATCATAGCCAGTTAACTTTTATTCCTAGTGTATCTACTTCCAAAGGCCCCCAAAACATCCTCAATCATTTTCCTTTTATTTGTCAAGGACGCTCTGTTCCTCTAATTTTCAAGAAGCGGAAGTCAACACAATTTTTGTGGTTACTCTGGGTACTTCTAAATTGTCTCATAACTAAATGTTACTTTGTTTCATTAATTTTTTTATTCTAAGAAACTGTAAGTATCTTTGATGTTTTCAAAGTCATTTTTCCGGGTTCCTTCTCCTGGCTGCCCAGTTACCTCAGTATGAAAAAATACCGCGAGGTTTTGATTAATGAAACCTGTAAAAATAAGTATTTGTGTCTACCTACTAATGATGTAAAATATTTTGAGTTTAGCAGAAATATCACCACCATTTTTCATTTAGAAACAAAGTGCTACATGGTTCAAACATCCTAGGCCTTAACCACTTCACAATGTTCTTTTTGTGGCAACTTGAGGGGGGTGGAAATGGCAAAGTTAACTTGACCTGATTAAGTCTGCAGATGAAGAACACAGCAAGCAAGGCAACTAAAAAGTGGATAGCTGAACCAAAATTAAAAAAAACCAAAACAGAACACCAACATGTATGAGTTGAACAAACTGAAATTTATAAAGGCATGGGCAAGAAATTTAGCACGGGTTCTTGCACGTTTTTCCAATTCAGCAATAAGACCAGGATATTACAGCTTCAAATATTTAAATTTCAATGCAATGACTGCTAAATTAATGCATATGGCATAGTATAAACATATGTTTAATGCATTCAGTAGTGGCATTAAATGGCAAAGAAAATATTTAATATACTATAATCTTTGAAAGATTCTGTAGAACGTATAGGCCCTCTAGCTTGTATGGGGAAAGAATTTTTAAAGTGAAGAAAATGCCAGAGGTTTTCTTCCAAAAGTATGCATCTGAAATCCATAAAAATCATCATCTTTTTCCTCCCCACAGACAGAATCAGAACACTGTACCATACAATAGGTTATTGTGCCTTTTTGAATAAAGTTAGTGATCCTGATTCGGGGAGGGTCAGGGGAAGTCCATAGAGGGGAAAAAAGAAAAGAGAATTCACACTTTCATACATATGTCAATGGCAGAGCCAACAAATTACAGATATAGACTGCTCTAGATTTTTTTTTAAAGTTTAAAACTTTATCAGACTAAAGAAGAAATTCTTATTCTCCCTCCCTTAAAAGCAAAGGCAGCCTTTATCTACCTCTGATTTTCTTTTTATTATTTTTTAGCTAAACATTATGGTCAAAAAATAAATTAAAAAAATATAAATTTTGTCTATCAATTCAGGCAACCCAAGATGTAGTGCTATTGCACCACCTTGCAGCAATACTGTATTCATTACTAAAGACTCATTTCAGGGGACAAAAAGGCTAGATTAAACAAGGAGAAGAAAATGACCTAAACAAGCAAGCCGTATCAAAGACGAATAGCCTTTTCTAAGCTGATGTTTACTGACTTGCAACTCCTACCAGAGATGGGGAAGATGACACTCTAAAATACAAACCAGGGGGGCGGAGGCAGTTAAGCCTCCCTCCCAAGCTAGCTATGACCCATTTAACAAATAACTCATGAAAGTGGTAAGAGTCACAGGGGGAAAAAAACCTGAAACAAAAGAGGAAAATGCCATGGATTAACCTTGCATGACGAAAACATTACAGTGTAGAACCTGTACTCCCCACTGAAAGTCTTTTTTTCCCTACAGAAGCTTAAAATAACTGTAAATTTTTCAAATGCCAGAATCTTTGACAAATATAATAAACATTTAGTTAATTTATTCAGTATTTCATATGGTAAAACTTATTTCATGGCAGTAAACGGAAACCTTATTTGCAGTCAGTGTGTATCCAAACCTCTGTTCCCCATAATTTGAAAGGCTATGAGAGTACAGCTTTAGAGATGCATTTTAAGTATCTTCCATCCAAAATGTTATCAGTCCTGTTCCTTCCTCCCCAAACGATATCCAAAAAAAGGGGGAAAATGATCCAAAGGACATCAGTGTATCACTGCATTTCCAAAGTGAAAAAAAAACTGCAGAAAGTGGAAAATGATAAAATTTCAAGTAGCTTCAATATATATTGTAGAAATCATTCTATTAGAAGTTTTACCCCATCCCTAAAAAGGCTTATCAATTTACGTTACCATAATGACAATCCCTAGAGTCTTCCTACAAATACAAAAAATTCCCCCCCAAGCACACCCCCCAAGAGGAGGTAGGAGGGAAAAGGACAGAAGAGGGGACCTGGTATATGTTCTTTTATTTAACTGAATGGTTTTATCAGGTAATATTTGACAAGACACCAATACTGCAATTTCCTTATAGGTACCACACACTGACTTTCAAAGACTTTTTTTTTTTAAAGGCCATTTTTAAAAGGACAAAATACCGAGACAAGGAGAAGGCTGAACCAACCTTTTCAAACACAAGAGTGTACAAACAATACAAGGCTTAGGAGAAAGGCGTTTTTTTTTCCGCAAAGATATGCTGCATAACCATGTTCTTACCACACAGCTCTGAATGCAAGTTCTATATTAGGGCACATCTCTATAGAAATTTATAATTAGGACACCAAGAAATAGTTTTTTAACATAGATGTAAATTCCGTAATTGAGAATACCAAAATGTTTTTTATCCATGATCATTTTTTTCAAACAGGCTACTTTAAAGGAAAGAAAAAAAATCCATTCAAGAAGTTTAATTTTACTTTTACTTATGGTTGAATACACATGAAATGTGCTTTCAATGCATAAAAATCACAGTGGATAGCAGCAAAGGACTTGGGGGAAATTAAGGAGAATTTGATCATTCACATTGTGATTAATCTGCACATTGATGAAAGATAGCTATTTCACACTTCTAAAAAATAAACTTGAGATCATTCTTTCAAAAAAAAAAAAAAAAAGCCCCCCAAAATACACAAAAAATCCCAAAACAAACATAAAACCAAATGCATTACTTTTCTTTTACACACAAAAATGAAATATTTTTATGGCAGCAAAAGATTTTGATAATAATGAAAGTCTGTAAACTGTAATTCAATCTCTTTTTGTTGTTGTCATTCCCAAAGTGCAAGATGCAAGATTCCCATAAGCTTTCAGTAGTGCTTTTCCTGTAAATAATCCTTCATTTTGTTTGGCAAAGGCAGTTTCTGAATCAGGTCTATTCTGGTGTACTGACGTATTACAAAACGACACAGGTATTGCAAAGAACGCACCTGCATAAACCGAGATACTGGATTTGTCAGTCTCACTGGGTAAGTTGCAGATCCAGGCAGTCGGGATCTCGAATAGCAGAAAGCTCCATTTTCAGAGTCCCTGATTGAATGTTCAATTAAGTCAACTATAGACGTATGTCCCTCCACATCTGGTTGTTCATAAAAGCTAAACCTACCATTTGAGTGTTCAATTCTAGTGTGAAGAGTTTTTCCATGGGAACGAAAACTCAAACTTAAAAGATAACGATCATCAGAACTGTCTCGAACAAGAAACGAGCCATCAGGCACATTAGCTAATTTTCCCTCTGCCTCCCAACGTGTAATGGGGCCCCAGTACCATCCTTGTTTTGCAAGTTTTTTCAGTTCTTCTGTGAGACTTGTCACAACCATAGGACCACTGTTCTGTACAGAATCATAAACTCTTCCAACTCCAGGGGCAGTGTTAGGATCAAAATTCAAATGGCAGCGCATACTTTCAGCCACGTGGGCATCTGTGCCATTCAATCCATTGAAGTTCCTTTGGATTTGATTATTCTGCATTGGAGGTAGCAAAGGTGAGAGTGGAGGGACATCACTGTGATTAACTCTTGGGCTTTGCAACATGACTCCTGTGGTACCAATCAACAAACCATTCACTGTCTGGTCCACGAAGATATCCGGTGCAACGACTACATCCTGATCCACTTGGCTCTCTTCTTCATGGAAAGCACTTCCCCCCACTTGAGAAGAAACAGTTGAAACTTCCATGGGTGAGGAACTATCCAGACAGTAACTACGTGATCCTTCCAAAGGATACATTCCCTCATCTAAAGGCACAGTATACTGAATGTAGTCCTGAGGCATTAATCCAATAACTACAGGCACATGTTCATCAATATGAAGATGCAAGTCCCCATTCTGAGATTCCGTGTTTTTTAATGTGTTGTTTTGCTCCTGGAACACGTTGTCTGACTGCAAGTCATGGAAGTCCTTTCGAACGCCATTCAGTGCTGGGCTTGGATTAGAGGAATGGACCAAGGCCTTGACTTTCACTTCCATTTTGATGCAAGTCTCTTCTGAATTTGTAGGTCGAAGGGGCCATGGAGTTGGACTGTAATGGTGATTACGGAGGGAAGTGGATCTCAGAGGTCTCTGAGCTCGCACATCTTTGAAGGTTATTGGAGCAGATGAGGAAGAAAAGGTGTCATCATCTGCAGAGCTTACAGATGGTGTGCTGCCTTTGCCTTTCTGTTTTTGTTTTGCTGAAAGCCTCCTTTTTAACGTACCCATTAAGCTTTCACTTTTTGATCTATTTTTGCCTCCTTTTTCATCTTCACTGTTGACTTCACAGCTAGCCAAATCTTTACCATAGCAGCTGCCAAACAAGGAGTCATCTTTTCCAAATTCACTTAACGATGGCTGCTGAACCACTACAAAGTCGCTTTCATCTTTACTTTTATTTAAGTTAAAGGACTTCCGAATTGTTTTGAGACTAATTTTCTTCATTATGACAAGTTACCAAGTCTGGCTGATCAGCAGTGCTTGTGGTGATACAGCCCTAACACATGCAGAGCAGCTTCTGCTTCATTTATATGTTTTATCCAGCCTCATTTAATTTCATGAGCCATTTCCTGGAAATAAATAAAAAACAATTAACTTCACAAAAGCAGTATTTTGAAAATTATCCATAAGGGTTTCCCCCTCTCCAAACAAAACAGAAATTGCAGTACTTAAGTAACAGGCATCAAATAAAAGTAAATACAGAGAGCTGACTTGGAAACCAATCAGGCTCAAAAAATGAATCTGCTACTTCTGCCTTGGAGATTTCCACAACTTTTTTCTGCTTTCAGCATGCTATTTTTTAAATATACACACATATTACATTACACTTATAGGCACATACATTTAATGCATGTACATAAAATTTTCAAGCCCAGAAACACCCTCTCTTTCAGAAGGCTCCCGAAAAAATCTCCACAAAAATCACTATAGAAGATAAAACTATAGAAGATACTCTATCCAACAGGATGCCTACATAATACAGGTTAAACTGTGATTAGTCCTAAAAACATGGTCTTACAAGGTCATACTTTCTTTACACAGGAAAGTTGAGCAATATTCAAATAGTTACATAATTATAGGAAAACTAACTGTAGTGAAAAAATACATAGACATTAATAGCAAAATAACATCTGTTTAGAGCAAGTCAAAGAAGTCTCCTCCTGAACTTCTATGAAACAGAAGCTGATTTCCAAACTCTGTTTTAGGCACAGAGGAGGTCAAATCACAGGCTCTCCTTGCTTAGTACTATTAAAGCTTTTCTTCCTCCAGTACTTCTGCCAAGACTAAGTGGTCACGCCTGCTCAAGTCCCAGTCAACTGCTCCCACCTGGTGTCTTCCAGAGTCATGTACGCACCCCCTACATAAATTTAACGTCTGAGCTTGTTTTTTTATGTTTGAGGGGTGATGGGGGGGGGGGGGGGGGAGGGAGTGTTAATGTTAATTAGACCTTCCAAAGCAAGAAGCTCTGCAGAGAGGGGAAGAACAAAAAGGGAAAGAAAGGGAAGCTGCTGCTGCCACAGAAGCAAGTACTACCATTAGTAGTAGCCATTATTCCACACACCTCCAAATACATGTCATGTTAGCAGCACAAACTGCAGCAGCAAGTCTGGCTCCAGGCTAACCATGGCAAGCTGCAGGATTCTAAGAATCTTTCAAGAAATCTTCCAAGCTTGGAGGACTGAGGGGAAAGTAAAACAGCCCTTATATACGCACTTCCCACCTTTCTCCCATGATATCACAATACAAGCAACTGAGAAAAACAGTGCAATGAACTGAAGTAAGCTTTATCAGCTAAACAGCATGATTTTCTTAAATAAGCATTCAAAAATGGCATAAAGGCATGTAAGGAGAATGATCACTATAAACAAAGAGCAATCCATTGACTATTACTCTTGTCCAGCCCAGCTTCTGTGGTCCTCAAGTACACAAAGGCTAAACGATCAAATCCAAACCAAACTAAAAGACAATGCAAGGCATCTAAGGATTCTGAACTTCCAAATACCTTGACAAATTTTAAGTAAAGCTCTGCTGCTGGGGGGTTGAACACTGTTCTCATAAACAGCAGAAGCAGTAAAGCTTAACTGACTTGGATTTGTACCCTAGTCCTACCTTCAAATTCCCTACACTATCTGCATCACCCCACCTCAAAGACCTGTGCTGTCTTTGCCATAACCTCCAACATTTCCCAAGTCCATCTTTAGAGTATTTTCAGCTCTTCCCATTTCCTTTTCTTAATTACCACTTTCCTTTACTTCTCTCAATGGGGAAAAACTAAAGGGTTTCTCATCTGCCTGTAAACTGGTTTACTTGCCATCAGCAAAGAACAAATATGCCCCAAAAAAATGTTTCCTAAACAAAGACTAAGAACCAACTCTTCCTATATTAATACAAGTATTAAACCCTTAAAAAAACAGGACCAGTATTTATTGGAAACTCATTGCTTATTTTCCACTTTTAACATGACTTCTGTGGTACCAGGAATCCCGATACTTTAAAAAACATATTCCATTTACACAATTTGAAGATAAGACCGAGATATGTGCATGTACTTCTAAAGGTTAAGACCCTACATTTATTTTCCTTTTCTTATGACAGACACATGCAGAACCATAAAATTTCATGTTTTAACATACTGATGTTTAATATGCGCTCCATATGTTTGGAATAATTGGGAAATAAAGACGTACTGAAAAACAAACATGAGTAGAATACATACAGTGGGTTTTATATGACTGAAATTTGGCATATCAGAATAACTGCTAGTACAGTAATTAAGAAAAAAGGCAGATACAGATAAAAGGAGAGTTACACGTCAATTAAAAGTAGACTCGAAATGCTTGGTTGACCTTCTATTCCTAAGCCGTTTGGATTTTGCCATCTTATCAATTTACAGTACTCTTTTCATCATATGTATCTAAACGAACCTACAAAATCAGTGAAAATACAGCTTCAGGATTCTATGCTGCTCCTAGACTGACAAAGCCAAAGCATTTGTTAATTTGATAAATGTAACTGCACCTTTGTGTACGTAGTACCAGAAGCCTGGGAATACCCATATTAGCCCCACTTGTGAAATCCACAATGTCCTCAAACTGCTTCTGACTGACATGC
The DNA here is from genome assembly GCF_030867145.1 of Opisthocomus hoazin. Classification (NCBI taxonomy): domain Eukaryota; kingdom Metazoa; phylum Chordata; class Aves; order Opisthocomiformes; family Opisthocomidae; genus Opisthocomus; species Opisthocomus hoazin. Next base: position 65,706,044 of record NC_134416.1, on the reverse strand, counting down.
ACAAGCTGATATTATTTCCACTTCACCAGATACCTTCCCGCATCCTTGTGGGAAGTACATCATACTGTTTGCAACTCCTAACCCTAAAAAAGCATTAAACAAAGAAAAAGCTGCCCTCTAAGCTAGGAAGAAAATAAAATAACATTATCACACTGATGATTAGGGAGAGCAGATGTATAGAGCCCCAACGGTCCAATTAACCAAAACTTTTTATTGCTGTGTTTCGAAAGAATTAGTTACCTAAAATTTGGCTGAAGGAACATCCCTTCAGCTTCTCCGTAATTAAAAGACTAAACAAGTCACTTGAAAGAACAGGTTTTTATCACGTACTAGTCCTTCTCTATCAAAATGGGGGTTTTTTACAAATTAAAATCCATTATCTAAAAATAATCACAACAGATAAATCTCTAGATTTATCTGAAATCAAAATTCTTTACTTTGAAAGCGACTACTGAGCCTGTTTGAGCGAAAAAGTGTTTTACATCTGTCAGCCTACCTTAGTAGCCAATATCTTTATCAAGCAAAACGATTACCCAAATGCATGACCCATCATTTGTATCATTGTAACATTTCATATGAAGAAATAATAAAGGTTTGAAGTTCAAGTATAAACCACATAAACAACACGCATATATCCAGAAGTCCAGCTCATTCATCCAGGAAAAGACAATAAAAATACAGTGAATGACAGGCCAGGTCAAAGCTCTCTGAAATAAACTGAACACACCGACAGATGAGAGCAAGCCTCTGAAGAAGTCTTCCATATGAGAACCACTCTACTTAATGATATCTCTTACACACATTTCATCCAAAACAGGAGAAAGCAAATGTACCCTGAAGTCAAATACTCTAACTGATCCAGATAATCTTCTTTCTTTGCACATCCTTAAAGAATATCAGTAGTACTGCATTGTACATTCACGTATTTAAACACGCTGTATAAACAGCCCTCAATATATGATACACTCACACACTTGCAAGTGTAGAATTTTCCACTGTCTACATCTAGAAGAGCTGAAGCAAAACAGCTCAGCATGCATCCCTTCCTGGAATCCACTAAAAGGAGCTACGCAACTTCTTTACAACCCTCCATGCTGCAACAGCTTCGCTAGTATTTTGTACAAATCATAGCATCACTGAAGTGTCCCACCGATGTGCTCTTCCAGTGCCATCTGCTGTACAGTGAGTTTAAACAGCCCAACTAGAGATAGATACCTCTAGAAATTGTTCTGTCAGTTATTTGCCACTACAAACAGACTCTGAACTATGCCAACATACTCCCAAATCCTGGTGGCTATGTAGGCAGAAATACCTGGTACACACAGATTGAAAGTGGGAGATTAACCAGACCCAGCAAGAGAGTGAGATGTTACCACACAGAATAACGAGGCAGAATGAAATTCTGGCTTATGAATTTTCATCACAAATTCTGCATCTTGGAATCTGTAAAATTATGCAAGTTGACAAAACACAGGCCTCTGGACAAAAACTATCAGACTACTACTCAGCAAAAACGGTCCTCTTTGTGCTTAAAAAAAAATAATCAAGACTAAGTTTGCACGCCTCATGTTGAAGAGGAACATGTATTGATCATATACACGTGTGAAATTATTAGCGAAGAGAATTAAAGCTAGAACTTTACAGGCTGCTTCTCAGAAATCTGAAAAGCAGGTCACGTGACCATAAACTAATCGTTCTTATGGTGGCCAGCATTGATTCATGAAAAATTATGAAAGTTTAAAAAAGAGTTTGTGTGAATCTAGTTTGAATATTCAACATTTCAGAGTAGTTTCAGTTTGATGCTATAAAATGTTTTAATGGACTATAATCACATAGCTATCTCAATACAGTGTTCACAAAAGTACACCAACAAAAAGTTTGATTATTTATACTTCTATGGCCTTTATTCATTTCTTATCTTTTTCACTTTTAGCCTAGGTGCACTTATTTCCTGAGAAAAATACTATAAGCAGTGCTGCCAGAATACACTACTATACAAATAAAACAGCATTAACTTTTGAGAGTCAGGACAGAAAACATTATACTGGAAACATACAGCAAAATACAACTCATGGATGAACAAAGAATTGTCTTTAAAAAGTTTAATATAAATACCATCACAAAAATGGTCGGAACTATTAACCAATGTTGCTTCAGATAACTTAAACTTTCCTAAAATATATGCTAATCTGCTCATTTATTTCCATAAAGTGAAACAGTTGAGCACTGAACTTGATTTTTTTGAACCCACAGCTGCATTATTCCTGAAAAGTCTGGCTGTCCATTAGAAATACATGATCTTTCTCCTCATACTGAATCATAGTAAGCCTTGCATCATTTACAACTTCGATTTATTGTATTTCTAATATAATTATTTATATTAAAATATATTATTTATAACTAAAAATACTTCAAAAGATAAAAAAGTTTCTGCATTCCTGGTGCATGACAAGCACCAGGTTTCCATTACAGTCAGATAATGAAGCCTAGTCTAATTATCTGCAGAAGTATGAGCTGTGTTCCCCTGCTGCCCCCAAACTCTCCCTGAAATACATTCCTGCATTTCTTGGAAGGGTGTTTAAATAACTGCATCTTAAGGTAACACAGATTTCAAGTGTTATATTTTGGAAATTCCTAAGTGTATAAATTTATTCCAGAGTTCCTAAATCTATTTATGCAAATTACTAAGAAGTTGTTCTCCACACCTGTTCCCATTACTTCAGTAATGAAATCTGTATCACTGGAAGTTAATTCTTCAAACCAGTAAGAGAAAATACTGACTCAAGATCTTTCCTGCCATGTACTTGTAGTTTCAATCGATATGAGTACAGAAACTACACATAAAATGCTCATTAAGTAAAGAGAGATTAAATATCTATTTCCAACACCATCAGTTTCTCATAGAGCATATACACCACATGGCAGCTTTCAACTTTCTCACTATACATGTCATTAGCCTACAAGATGGTGAGCTTTTTCCCTTCCCTGAGCGTCAAGTAAATTCCTACATTCTATTCTCTTTAGTATGAAGAGTCTTTAAATGGAGTAATCCAAATTCCATTGCATACTCATAGCTTGAAGACAAGAAAAAAAGGCAGATGGTTTTAGTAGTAGCTTGCTTGCTAATGGATGAACACTATTTTAATATAAGATTGCAGATTTTATAAAAGCCCATCCCCTCCTGCAGACCTCCTTTTCTAGCCAGTTTTGGAGAAGCTCAGACTCACACCTTCATACAAAACTGCAACAAGGTAAAAAATAGATGAGAAGCTTGTCTGACAGTACTTCATATTTGAAACAATTCAAGAGTACTTAAAGCCACCTATTTTTAAGCTAACTAATCAAACACCTAAACACCGACTAGATTTTATTCACCATGAGTTTAAACTTCCACCCTCTAAGATCTTAACAGCTGAGGAAAGTACTGGAAAGTACTCTCAGCTTGTCCAGAGGCCAACATAATTTAACTGGTATTACACAGATTATAACTTAAAGCCAACAAAAAATACCCTAATAGTATGTCATTTCTCTTTTTTTTTTTCTTCCTTTTTACAAAGCTTTAAGGGAAAACAGTCCATATGCACTAATGTTCTAACAACATACAGAGTAACCTTAATCACTATTAGCCACCTTTAGCAGAGAATAAGCAATGTAAGCCTTTGGCAATGAGTCGAAAAATGGGATAAAGTAATAATGAAAACTTGACAAAGGGATTTTTCTTCATCACCATTAGTGGAATTAACTGTATGCAAAAGCACGAACAGCCCCACTGAAAAAGTCCGAGTACCCTGACTGCTTGCCTCTGGCCTGCTGTTGGAAAAGGATGTCCCTTAACATCTGGATTTCCCTTACGTTTTTTTTTCTTTAAAACACTGTTTAATCCATGGCTGCTTGCAGTAAGTCCTGTTCTTCTTTCCCATATTTGGTTGCAGGACAGAATATTTCGATCTGATTGGTAGTTTTCCTCTGGGGAGTAACTGAAGAGTGTTAAGTGGCATCTCTATTACAGTTCATTTGTGTATATACAGTCTTGTAACTACAATAATCTCATCACTACAACAGCCAAAACCAGTTACTAACACTAACACTCTGCACCCAAGGCTACATCTCCCTTACACCAGGATGGCTGACTGGGATGCTTGTCTGCTCCCAAGCTACCACAGACACACTAACCTGGCATATGAAACTGAAATCAGCACCAGCTGGGATCAGCTGGGATCAGCTCAAGAACACACACAGCACCATGAGACCAGTGCTGCTGCTGGAGTAGGAAGCTCTGGGGGAGCTGGGTGGATGACAGCCAGAAAGTAACCACTTCAGCCACTCCTGCTGCATCTCTCACCAACTGGGAATCAACACCCAAACAGGGAACAAAGCAGCCTGTACTTTTTATACATTTACTTAAAGACCAGCACAAGTACCACCTTTCATCACGTTCTTTTAAGCAGACATTTGATAACTGCTAACAAAATTTTTCAAGCATGTTGAAAAACTACAGGGAAGAAGAAACCCACAGCTTGGCTCTAAGACCCTGATGAACTAACAGTGAGGGGAAACCAAGCAAACAAAAATAACCCAGCAGATCAATACAAGCCAAGTCACTAAAAAAGAAAAAAAACCAAAACATTTTTGCTGAATCAAATGAGAGAAGTCACTAAGAAACACAATGTATGAAGTCCATGTGCATGTGTTTCATTGCAGGACATCACATCTATCAACTGTAAACAAACCTTTGTTTCTCTTTTTCACACAGCTGTGCAGAAGTAGATGAAGAACAAGAATAATGCTCAGTCAGGCTCAGTTTTCATTTCTTGCTATTTTACAAGACTGCAGCAGCCCACCTTGCAGCAGGCTGTCTGTCAGCAAAAATTAAGTTTAGCTTCATAAGCAAAGGTTAGATTTCCTGGGAGATGATGTATGAGAATTCCTTTCTGAATAAGGGTCCGTCCTCCTACTTCATCCTGACAGAAGGCAGATACAGAAAAATGTTTCTCCTCAGTTTTAAGCTATGGTGGTACCCCCAACATGATAACAAGGAGGACTTTACACTTATCTAAGATATTTATGCAATCCTCTTAAACCTTAATACAGTTATGTTAGAAGTCTTTGAAAAGTTGCAAGACTGCAATGCTTTATAAACAAACTTCCCATTTAGCAATAAGGATCAACATCATGTTCTGTAAAAAGGAATAATTTTTAAAACAATTTTGCTATATGTAAAGTTACCTATAGAAACCAGTATATAACTTACAACAATAAACTGCCTTTGTCAAGCAACAGATTCTGTGCCTGTTTATGTGAGAACACCACCAGTGTCTGAAATGCAGGCACCAAAACCCAATTCTAAATGCAGCTCATTTCTGAATTCCGATGCATTTCAAAACGTAATTTTAGAAATGCTGTCCATTTGTTTAAAACATACACCAGAAAGACAGAAATAATAAACCAGACCATTCTCTCAAAGTGATTTTGTGGTCAGCCATAATCTGACCATTCTTTTAATATTGATGACTAAATAACATAATTGTAAGAAACAGTTTTCCAGCCCTTCCCAAAAAAGGAAAGAAAAGACTTAGCAGACATTCAACAGATGAATATTACCACTTCATATTGACTTGTTGGTTTCACTTTCAAAGTTTATGCTGGGCTGCTTCAGGCAGTAAGCAGAGAAACACTGTCACTGTGCGCAACTTCCAAAACGCGAACAAAGCCAGCTGACAACAGATATTTTTTATGAGGAGACATAAAACAGGCACCATGAACAACCCTTCCTACAGTGATATCAGAGCAGACTTTCAGCTTCTCAGGCCAAACCTCCACCACCAATCAATCTCGCAGCACACGGGGCATGTACCAAACAGGGAATATACAAACACCACTCAGTTAACTCATGTGTGTGCTTGTCTGCATCCAGGAAAATAATGCTAGAAAAGAAAGGAAGACACTGTGAGGGGGAGGAGGAAAATACACGAGAAGTAAGAGAAACAGAAGCCTCGTACCGTATTTCCGCTGAAAATTATAAAGGTTTACACAGGATCACCCCATACTTCACTATACTACTTGCTGGTATAAACACTTTTTTTTAATGTTGCCATTCTCCCTAAATTACGAGCTGTTCATTTGTTATCATCGTGATATTAGTTTCTGCCTGTCCAATTCATCTGATGTGAAAATGGAAAGAGATGAAGTAGCATCTACACACTGTAGCACCAAGCAAGAAGTATGACTGATAATGATGCTTTCCTTAAGGTGCAACATGAGATACTCTCTTCTTGAGGACCAGAAATTAAAAACCTACGCAACACATCAGGAGAGCTATAAAGCCACATTCATAGAAAAACCAAAGTGACAGACAAGCAGAAACATATGTAATTGGACTTTGTTCCTACAAATAACATTCACCTGGCATCAAAGGTATGCAAAAACAGGGGAAAAAAAAATCTGCAGAAATTACTTTAAGGTGGTACAATTACTTCAAAAATGTCCAGAGAATAAAACAACACCACCTTTGTAAAAATACCCCCAAAACTTATTAAGCACATGCTCTTACTCAAGCAATAATCCAAACTGAGTTACCTAATCTATTCCACTAATAACAAAAGAAATATTACTAAGCTCTAAAATAGTAATTTATTCCATGCAGATTTGTCTAACACATATACAAACTGAAACAAAAGCAGCTGAAAGAAGTTTTTAAAATAGAGACTGGTTTGAAAATTGACTATAGAGGAAAAAAAAAAAAAGGATTCCACTTTTCCACTACATCAAACACATTCATGTTCTACAACTGGAGGACCTGTGCTTGAAGAAAGACACATTTACCTGTTTTTCAGCTTCTCTAGAAGGTCTGCATGAATGGCAATACACTGCAGTCTTACACCGGTCTTTCACCTACAGTTCTGCCTTGGATCTCACTACTGATGATGGCTGCACCTGTAACTCAAAATTAACGTCAACTAGGTTAGTTTCTGACAGGGGCCGAATTACCCTTTGAATTCATAAGACCTCCAAGTTCTTTGTGGCTATCACCCCCATTACCTCTACCATGCCATTTTCAATAACAATCAAAGCTTTCTTTCATTAGAAGGTAACACTCTATCCTCTCAATTTAAGCTAAGATGCAGCAATCCTTCATAATACATTTAACCCTCTACATAAATGGAAGGATTCAGTGGACCCATTTATGGTCTGAGGGGAAAGAGAGCACAGTGCCCTGATTAGACAGAAATAAAAGCAGAAACATCTTTCCCACAGCATCTGTACAACGCTCGTACATGGAGAGAAATCTCCAAGCACGACAAGGAGGAAGCAGCAGTTAGTAAGGGCATTCCTCAGAATCACAGAAAGGGAGGGACTGGCCTCTCTCTAGTTTGGGACTTTCTCCACTAAATTATCAGAAGGAGAAATACAATGTGTTTATTAGACGGATGCCACAAAGATCCCACCATTCTCCTTCAGACTATACAAAAGGGTTTGACGTCAACACTGCATAATACTTGCCTCATATCAAGGCATTCGGTTGCCACACAATGCAAAGATTTAATAAGTTTCAAACACACAGAGACTCCTATTTCCACGTCTTTGCTTTTTTATGCACATTAAATCATTTGGTAGCTCTAATGTCTAACAGTGGAAAATTCTAACAGAATACAGACACTGATAACTGGCATTATCCTTACTCCCCAGGTGTGCAAAGTGAAAGAAATCTTATTTTTGTGAAATTCACATAGACTTTGTTAATTCTTTTTTTACTAAAGATAGTGACATTTTTCCAAATAACCGTTTTACTACAAATGCACACCATTAACACAAACATAATATACATATAATATTAAAGTACATGCACCCATTCAATATAAAATACCGAAAGAAAAATAGACTTTCAGTGAAATATGAAGTACATGCAGTGAAAAGGCATTGGCTACATTTAGATAATTACTTAATCAAGTACAACAGGGACTTTCTAATCCTTTAAACAATAACAACTAGATAAAACACTGTGAAAGAGTATCTCACATAAAGTACAGGCTACTACTCACGAAACCGAGTTCCCTAGTCACCTCCCAGAAGTTCAGACTTAAACTCACATTCAAAGATTAGAGTTTGTTTTAGCATTACTTCCTACAAAAACAAAACTCAACGGAGCAAAGCTCTTTCTGTCTGTGTGCCTTGCAGCCCCTTGAGGGCTGCCCAATGAAGTTCTATCAAATAAGCAGATGGGTAGCATCTCAACTGACAGAGCAGCCATAGCAAAAACTCATATATTCTCATATATAAAAAAATCCAGCGCATGGACATTTCTAAATACAGGAAAAGCTTTCTCTGGAACTCAGAAGTATCTCCAAAACCAAGGAGTAAAGTGGCATGAACCAACCCCATTCCTCAGAGACACAAGTTTCACAAAACTCTTTCATTGCAACACAAAAAATATTTACCTCAAAACACCAAGATACCACCTATGTTCATTAGAAGCAAAAGTGGTTTCTTACAGTGATTTGGTTTTGATTTCTGATCAGCAGTTAAAAAGAGAAAGGCTTAGTTGATACTTTTTATATTACTGTGGTACGAAATCACTAGCAGAAAAAATTAAGAATTAAAAACATTTTCTGTGTATCACATTAATTCAAAATCTGAGTCCTTACTCCCAAAGTGGTAAGTTCCACTAGCAATTTTACTTTCTTGAAAATTTAATATATTACCACTGAAATAATCATAGACAATTTCTGTTGGCGAGTAAAATGCTTTGTGTTTTCCCTCTTGAACAACAGCATACTGAAAAAAAACATTTTCTTTCCCTTATCTGAACTATTTATATAGGAAACACAGTAGATAACTTCATTAAGGTTCAAAGTTCAAGAACTCAAAACTTGAGAAAAGCCAGAAGAGCTGCCTAAGCAATTCTCTCCTCTTTCTTGCCTCACATATGGGACAAAAATGTTTACATTAGTTCTACTCTCCACCACCCCTTAAAATGTATGGTCCTATGACAGACTTATAGTAAACTAATTAAACTCCAAATTCCAGAGCTCACAGACAAAATTATTGGCTTCATTAAGGAATTTTTTTTCTGTCTCTGTATCTGACACTTAAATGTTAATGCACAGGCATTCAATGCTCTATTCAACACCTCATGAGCCAGAACACCGAGAGCTCAATTTCCAGTTTTTTAGATGGATTCTTAAGCTGAATAATATGCACCATCAGGCCAAATTAAGGTCATTTGATTCTGAAACCTGAATTTTGATAATGGGAAGCGGAGGACAGGGGGTGATCTGTTGGGGTTTTGAGTAAATATCTACTTACATCTAAAATCTCCTCCATCTCTCCACGTAAGCTAAAGATGGTAACAGAACCAAACGAGTGTGACTCCAGTAACTGATTGCAACAGCAAACTGTTACCCACTAAAGGAGATCACTTAAAGCCTGTGGTCCATTTCAGAGGTTTGCTGACAGTGGAGGAATAGGCCAAACACAAGACCTTGGGTTTCATCATCCTGTGGGGACATTCTCAAGCTCTCAGGATACCTTCTATCACTATCCCCTGTTTAGTCATGATTCAACTTCCTGACTTTCTCTAAAACTTCACAATTCAGCAGATATTTTACAAAGTCTTTTCAGCCCAACTGCTTAGTTTATCAAAGCGGTAAGAGAATTAATCACCCATCTTACAGTACAAAGAAGTATCAGGTAGCTGAATCATGAGCAGAAGATCCATCAGTGGTATATATCTAAAGGAGTTAAAAAGATGCGGGGGGCGATGGGGGGGACAGGACGACGACACACGACACGTCACCAAAACCCAAAGAGCAAGATACTAAAGATATAGAGGAGGGTAATACGAAAAAACAAAACAAAACCAAACCAATTCCCCCATCCTCCAAAAAAAACACCAACACCCTTCCAGGTTAGTTCTAAAACACTAATGAAAGTGCAACCTGCAAAGAAAGTAAATTCAGACTAACAAATAGGCCAGCCGTACTTCTGCCCGGAGTATAATCTTTGTATGACACTAACTCTCAAGTCTGCTAAACTGGTGTCTCCAGCAAGACATGGAGTATTTTCACCACCCCTACCCCATTCTGCTTGCAACACAACAGATCTGAGGCTGATGGCCTGCTTTCCAAAAGTACAATTCAAAGCAAAGTACACTTTGACAAACTGCAAAGGTCAGAACTACAATCAGTCTTACCTAAAATAGAGATAAAACATCTGACTTTTGTCCAAGTTCAGATTTTTTTCGGTACCTAAGCATAAGCAACTCCTCCAAAAATCAACAAGAGTTGCAAGCACTCAGAGCATGCTAGGAGAGTCAGGTTCCTTAAGACTCCACAGACATGAGGACCGTATACTCAAAATGTTGTTCATCAAAACCTTCTCCCCTTCACAAATACAGAGCTCTTTAATCTAGCAAGTACCAAAATTTCAGAGGGATTTTTTTTTTTTTAATTAAAAACTCCTCAGTAGCCCTTAGCCTTATTTTTGCACAAAAACCCAGAATACTCAGTGTTAGCTGCACTGTATCAATGCTAAGGTCACGGCTACAACTTCATCTACCTCCTTAGGCATTTTCTAAAACTTTCCACCATCACCTCACAGAATCACAATGAATAAAATAGTGTGGCAACCACTTCTTTTTCTGGACACTGAGCTCCTACCGAGGGATATCAAACTACAAATTCTAGCAACATGGATAATGGTTGCAGCCACTGTGGAAGGGAAATTCTCACTCATTTCTGATTAACGTATCCTCCCACACAGAAGCAGTTTCAAGTGCAGGATCAACTGGGCCAGAAAGTCAGTCCTAGGTCTTGCCTCTCCAAGACAGTTCTTACTCCACTGGGATGAGAAAACATACCATCTCTAGCCCTTTCTTTTTCAGCTCTGTTGTAGAACAGCTTTAAAAGAATGAACAGAAAACTTCTCACACTAGAGCAGCCAGTAGGCTGGTGTTCAGGGCAGTGCTCATACAGAAAGGGCAGAAGTGAAGAATTAACTTGGCTTTCTCACATTCTGAACAAGGGCTCTAGCTGTTACATCCTGTATTTTACATCACTGGGAAATGCAGCCTGTACTGCCTGCAGTCTGTTAAACCTGTACATGCAGATGACAAGGGAATTTTTAGCTATATACTTTTATATTTAATTTCATATTGCATTGCAGATAAATTTTGTCCAGCATGTGGACGCTAGGCCTAACGTTCACCTATTACGCGGTCCCCGACGAGTAACAGTGACAACAATACACTCACACACACTTGGGAATCCATTTTAAAGGCAAAACAGCATTGAAAGTATGAAGTGTACAGAACCCACTCTTACATAGTTGTATTTGTATCTCATTTCTGTTCAGGAACACCTACACTATTTAACAATATGCAGTTCAACTGAAATTAATACTGGTTCAGCCTAGGCTCTGATAGTACTTAATAGAAAGGAAAACTTGATCCAAGGCAAAAATTTTGCGTAATAATGTTATCAGAAAAAAGTTATTAACATCTTCTTTACAAGTGAATACATGTCTCTCTCACTGTTAGTAAGAAGGCTTTAGGCATACATAATAGTTACCAAATAGATTTCTAACTCCATCTCAAAAATGTTTTTGCCTCAGTCTTCCCTGGCAACCTCTCTCCTCACCCCTCCCAGGTTGATGGACTGCAAGATGGGGAACAGGGGGGTAAAGCCCCTCACACTGTAAGCGAAGGCCACGTTCGTGACCACCTGAGGAGCATGAACATACGTAAGTCCACGAGACCTGACGAGCTGCATCCCAGAGTCCTAAGGGAATTGGCTGATGCAGCTGCCGAGCAACTCTCCATGATATTTGAAAAATCATGGCAGTCAGGTGAAGTCCCTGGTGACCACAAAAAGGGAAACATTGTGCCCATTTTTGAAAAGGGTAGAAAGAAGGACCCTGGTAACTACCAACCTGTCAGTCCCCACCTCTGTGCCCGGGAAGGTCAACCTTCCAAACCAAACCAAAGTCCTGCCTGACCAACCCAGTGGCTTTCTATGATGGAGTGACTACATCACCAGCGCAGAGCAATGGATGTAATCTGCCTGGACTTCTGTAAAGCCCTCAACACAATCCCTCACAACATCCTTCTCTCTAAATTGGAGAAACATGGATTTGATGGGTGGACTGCTCAGTGCATAAGGAATTGGTTGCATGGTCACAGCCAAAGGGTAGTGGTCAACGGCTCGATGTCCAGATGGAGATCAGTGACAAATGGTGTCCGTCAGGGGTCTGTACTGGGACCAGTGCTGCTTAATATTTTCATCAATGACACAGACAGTGAGACGAAGAACACCCTCAACAAGTTAGCAGATGACACCAAGATGAGTGGTGCAGTTCACACACCACAAGGACAGGGTGCTATCCAGAGGGACCTGGACAAGTTCGAGAAATGGACCTGTGTGAACCTCATGAGGTTCAACACGGCCAAGTGCAAGGTCCTGCACCTGGGTCAGGGCAAGCCCCACTATCAGTATAGGCTGGGGGATGAAAGGATTGAGAGCAGATGAAAGGATTGAGAGCAGCCCTGCTGAGAAGGACTTGGGGGTACTGGTGGATGAAAAGCTGGGCATGAGCCAACAGTATGTGCTTGCAGTCCAGAAGGCCAACCATATCCTGGACTGCATCAAGAGAAGCGTGGTCAGCAGGTCGAGGGAGGTGATTCTGCCCCTCTGCTCTGCTCTGCTGAGACCCCACCTGGAGTCCTGCGTCCAGCTCTGGAGCCCTCAGCACAAGAAGGACATGGACCTGTTGGAGCGGGTCCAGAGGAGGGCCACAAAAATTATCCGCGGGCTGGAGCACCTCTTCTGCAAGGACAGGCTAAGAGAGTTGGGGTTGTTTAGCCTGGAGAAGACCTGAAGAAGATGGGGAAGATCTTTTCAGTAAGGCCTGTTGTGACAGGACAAGAAGTAATGGTTTGAAACTAAGGGAGGGTAGATTTAGACTGGATATAAGGAAGAAATTCTTTTACCATGAGGGTAGTGAAACACTGGAACAGGTTTCCCAGAGAGATAGTGGAGGCCCCATTCCTGGAGACATTCAAGGCCAGGTTGGATGGGGCTCTGAGTAACCCGGTCTAGTTGAAGATGTCCCTGCTCACTGCAGGGGGGTTGGGCTAGATGACCTCTAAAGGACCCTTCCAACCCAAAGCATTCTACGATTCTATCTTTATCATGCCTTTAAGCATCTATAGTTTCAGCCTCAAATAAGCACATCACCCAGAAAAACAAATATGTTCCACAATGCTTAAGTACCTTACACAACCTTCTTGGACATATGCAAATCGTAGCATTAGCAGTAAGTATTCTAAAAAGAGGTTTGAATAACAGTTTCTGTCTTTTTTAAACCAAAATCCAGGGGCTTTTCTACTGACATAAAAACTAAAACTTCAAGTGACCTAGTACCTCATACTGATGAAGAAAGCATACCATTTCCCGTTCCTACTATATAAAACCATTGCATTTTTAAAGAAACAAAGTAATAAACACTGAGAGTCTTTCAAACAGCAGCAGTCAAAATCAGTACATCTCGGAAGCAACTTAATGCACAAAGTTAAAAAAACACATTTTAACCCAATTTTCTGAAAAAAACAATGGAATTAGGCTGGATTTATTTGGCATATTCTGAAGTGAGAAAAGAAAAAAATCACTTCTGAGGGGTACAAGACAATTTTAACTGCCTTTGAACAATTAATCTGAAAATAAATCCAAGTATTCCTTTTGTTTGAAAAGTCTATTCCACCATTACTTGTACTTAAATAAATGCTTATCACAGAACAACCAGTTTTGATAATATTTTATAAATACACAAGCTCTCAATTGCCTGCATCTTCATTTGGAAGTACTCCTATCAATATTTTAAGCTCCTCTAAATACAATCAAATTTGGAGGGGTTGGGAGGTGGGGAAGCACATGTGGGTAGACGTCTCACTCTTCCAAAACTCTAAGCACTGGAAGACGGATTATTTTAACAGAGCTATTCACATGTTCACCTTGATAAACCGATACCCAAGTAAAACTGTAATACAATATTTGAAGATTCACTACTGATTTTGAAATCAGTTTCAGAAGCTTCAGAATCAGCAAATGTGTTTCATATCAGATGGTTACAGAAGAATCACGTACTATCAGGTTTCTTGAGAACACAGCACGCAAAAACAAGATTGAAGACGGTTCATAATTCTGTTCTCTTTTTCAGTATTATGACTCTGAATTATTTTTATTGCAATCCTTATTTCCATATATTCTATTTCCAGTATCTCCAGCATTTTATTTCCTCCCTTGCACTCTACATGATTCATAAACTAGCCTGTCAACTGCTAAACAAAGCTGAGACAGTTTTAAAGCTTTCTGAGTGGATTAATCCTGAAGAACTAGACATTTGCAAACAATCCTCTAAACTGTCGTGATTCTTTTAAGTGAATATTCCTCACTTAAAGAAAGTTGGTACCTGTATCGAAACACATATGGGAAGATTAGGTTAGGATCACTGTTCACCTCACATCCAACCCATTTTATACGTGCAGAGTCAAACAGTATGGGCTACTGAAAATCAACCTTTCATGGTCAGTAAAACAGATCCAACCAATGAAACAGAAAGCAGGGTTTATTTCACAGACAAGCCAGCACAACACAACAAACGAGAAAAAAGAAAGAAATGAAAAAAAAAAAAAAAAGAGATGACTTCCTTCTTTCTGATAAGGACTGGGGGACCTTCAGTCAGGTGGGGGCCCAGAAGCAAAGCTTCTTCCTCACACACTACCTCTTGTAATTAAGCAGCCACCCCTGGAATGCACTCTGGCAGCAGAACCTGGACCAGTCGAGCAGAAGCTGCACTCGGTGTGTGCCCGCTGGCCCCCCATGTGTTCGGCCTGGCTGCTCCTCCACATTCCAAGGACCCACTGCAGAGAGCAACTCAAGCTCTGTATTTGGGAAAGTGAGAATGTAAAACACATCTTCTTTAAAATATTTCCTTTCCCATTTTCACTGGCAGGAGGCCCGATAAGAACAAAGAGTAAACGAATCATCTTCTTCATGGTTTAGAGCCTATCCATATATAGGAAACAGGAGACATGGCTGTGCTCAAAGTACTATCAAATACACAAGGTAAACACACCTGTGCAGAGAGTATTATCTCCACCTAATCTCACAGAATTAGTTTACCATTTTGTTTCCCTTAAACAGTAGGTGAAACATTAAATAGGTTTTCTAAATTGACAGTCTTTTTAAGTCCAGAGGGTGCTTTTGAGAAGGCACATACATTAACACTGCACAACTAGCACGCTGACCATAATGGGAACAGAATTTTGACTGTATGGGAAAAGCTGCTTGGCCATTTTTTTTTATGAAGTCCTGATTTGTCAGAATAAAACCTTTTTACAGAACTAAACTAGTTCTGACAAAGCTTACTCTACATACAAATTTTCTAATTTTGGGTCAAAAACAGAGACACTCTTAATTATTCATGATTAAGATCAGGAACTTCTTTTTTTTCCTCCTACACCTACACTCTAATCACCTGCAGACAGAAACATCTCACTACCCCAACCAGCACATCTGATGGAGAATATTGTAAGTTTTTAGACAGACACTGTTTTGTCCTGATGCACAATGGAAGGCTTTCAGGCTTATTTTTTTTTTATTTGGTGGGGGCGTAGGGTTTTTTTAAATAATGTTCCATGAAGCAGAAAATAATTTTCCATACAGCACTAAACAATCTGATTTTGCTAATACTCAGCCCCAACATAGAAAATATTAATTAACTGTGAGCAAATATTTAAATCAATGGGACTGCTCATTGTACATTACTTTGAGCTCGCATATGAAGAATTGAGGCCTTACACTGAGTAACTTCACATCGGTATATAAATTCTCACACGCAGGATCAAAGATAAAGTTTTCATATATGAAGTAATATGTCATATGAGATTTACGCAAACTCGAAGTCCTTATGACAGCTATCTTCAGAGCAAGGTCAAATTTGTGCAGAGCCAGGAGTACAGAAGCCCTGCTGCAAAAGCTAGCTAAGCTTGAAAGTTCAAGCATGAAAAAAAAAGTAGACATGTACACGCACACAGACTGTTTTTTCTCCTGTTCTCTCTGACATACATTTAAACTTACAGATGCTATTAAAAAATGAAAAAATGTATTAATCCAATTTCAAAAACTGAGGACACATACTTTTCAATGCTGATACACAGAATTTCTGTTCCAGTTTTCCACATCAAACAACCTTTTAAATACTGCAGATTCCAAAACAGCACTTTATTTTGTAATACACAGGACATCTGAGTCAGTACTGATGTAACAACGTTCCTTCACCAACGACTTCCTTCTTTTGACCATCACTGGATTAGACTGCTGCAAATAAGACTAGTGCCCTGGGCAGTATAGACTCTCTCATCTCTTCAGTAAGGAACTGTGGAATATTTACATTTACATGTAATTATTTTCCCAAGTAACTAGATTTTTATGCACAAAATCATGCCAAAGGCATATGGCTAATGATTTATTACTTCTCAACATTATTTACTACTAGCCAACAGCTCTCTTCCTTTCAAAAGCCAAGAAAAGGAGAAAAGTCAATGTTTCAGAGAGCACTGGATCAACATTGGTTTTAACTCTGTTTTCCACTGAAGAGAGAACAGGGAGCGGATGATAAAAAAAACCCACCAGGTACCTACCTTAGACACAGACTTTAGATCTTACACATAACCTAGTGACTTGTACCTCTAAATGCACAAATCATCTATTCTGGAGGCAGCCTCCTCGGGCTGACCAAAATTCCAGCCTGGAAAACTTCCCCAATGCAGGTTTCACCCAAACCAGTATGCCTGCACAAGCAGCTTCTGTTCAGTGAATCTGTGCAAGAACTCCTCACTCGCCCAGTTCCCACCAGCTCCTGAATGAAGACGGTTGTCCTGAAAAGCTGCCTACCCTGTTTTTGGAGTGCAGCTTCCACAAAAGCCATCCTAGAAGGCACACTTTCTATAATCAGACCTTTGCCCTCATGCCACTCGTCTTCATTTCTGTATTTCAGTTATCAAACCTCCTAATCTGACACCCGATTACCAACCAAAATGGATTCGAAGGGTATTAAAACCTATCATTGATGCCAAAAACAGAGTCAACATCCTCACTTGCAGCTGCCCAGTCTTGTAACATTTACTGAGGCAAAGTCACAGGAGACAGGAATCTCTAAATCAGGAGGAACAAAAAAAGAAAGCAAGCTTGACCACTGTATTAGAGACATCTTTGGATCAAACTAACACGCTTCGGAAATGTTTGGAGTAGCCTACTAATTTGTTCTCAACCTATTTGAGGAATGCAGACTGCTTTATAGAAGGAAAAACAATCACCTACTCAAGACTCCTACAAACTGCTGTTTTAGCACATTTACCACAGAACATCAAGATTAATTAAGAATAAAACTACTCAAGAAAAACAGATCACACGCTGTAAAACCAAGCCTGACTGGAACCTCATTTCCAACAATTTTGCCATCAAAAGTAGCACTCTATGTGTTAAGTAATATGGAATATCCTTAAGGAATAATACCAAAGGTATTAAGTCTGCAATCTCAAAGCCAAAAATTAATCAATTTATCTGCTAGCTGTATTCACCATACTAACTCAAGACCATCAAAACCTTACACAAGTCCTCTTGCAAACCAGTATCGTACACCATGCAAGTTAAATAATACGAACACAGTTGCTGCTTATACACTGCACTGGGAAGCAAAGAAAGACAGCACATATACATATGATTTACCTAACAATACGCATAGGTTCATTTTCATTGTTTAAATTTTTTAACTAGAGATCACTTAAACTCCGAAAAACACACTAACATCTACTATTTATACCTTCACGGCCAGAGAAAATGGCTCTCATCCAAACTGTCTTATAGTAGTTTACAGCAAAATTATTTGGTGTTTGTAACAAAAAACCCACATACTTTACAAACCTGAGGTTTTTCAGAACTGCCATCCTACTGCACTTGGCAGATTACAAAAGAAAAGAATGTTTCACAGAAGACAGGTAGCCTCTCCTGCTCTATGTGCCCTATACATACACAGTAGGAAGCAACGTTTGGAGAGCAGCACCTGGACAGAAACGCCTATATACAGCATGCTTAGGTTGGGGTTACCTGCAAGCAAGGAGATTTTTTCTTCATATTCCTTCAATGGAGTTTTAAAGTTACAGGCAGAACAAGTCAGCCAATGTGTCTCTATCCATGCTAAACAAATAAAGACTTATATTCAACTTGCATAGGTTTTTTGGTGATGTAGCAGCCAAGGAACCATTTTTTAGGTAACATGTGGCTTACACCCTTGTTATAAATGAAGCCCAACTGAGCTCCTCAGAGTCCAAAGTGTTATGTGAATGGTTAAGGACAAAGAAAAGGGTCAATAATTTCCAGAGTATTTTATCTTACTATTTTACAGAAGAAAATTTCATGACAGATAATAGTTTAATTAATTAAAAAAAGACAGGTCCTTAAATCCACGTGAGAAACTCTAATGAATAGCAGCCAGATTTGCAAAGCCATATGCCTGAAAACTTGCTGAAATTATCTGGAGTTGCACATGCTTACTGTCTGCATGCCTGTACATGACAAAAGCAGGAGTCAGAAGCCATGAAAACTAGCAGAAGAAAATTTGGAGCAACTTTTATTTAAGTGAGCTTAAGAAATCAGAAAGCTGAATTTCTAACACTTTGATCCGAAAGTTTTAATTTTCACAATAAGCAGACTAAGTCAGATTCTGCATCATGTTGCCTTTTTAAGTTCAGTCTGTATAGACTCCAGTAAAGTTCGTGTAACCTTGTTATATTTGATGTATTAGACAACATTTTACACACAGTCAGCTTTCCATTTTCATCCAGGGCAATAACTAAAGGCCAGGTTTTCTTTCGTTTTGGTTTTAACCACCAGGAGAGGCTGAAGTAAGTGACATGTTTTTGTTTCAATAGCTTAAGATCATTCAGCAACAGTGGGAAAAAAAAAAACACACTACAACAAAAAACCCAAGCTACCAGTTTTTAAATGTTTGTTTCAGAACTAAGGTAATGATTTTTAACAGAGAAATTTATCCAACTTACATAGGAGAGAGTTCTAATTCAGAAATCAATTCTCTATAAAGGAAAAAGCAAAAATAACAATAAAAGAAGGAATCTACTGTGTGTCATGAATCTTTTATCCTCTGCTGTATCAGAAGCATATTTGAGTGGTACAAAGCTGCTTTTTAAAGACAGACAAGAAATACTCCATTACAAGCACAAGCACAACCTTCTTGTTTTCTAAAAAAAAGCATACTGCTGTAACTTGCCATCTGAATTTTCAGAACTTTTTTTTTTTAAAGGATACTTCCTTGTCTACTACTACTACAAATTTATTAGAAGGCATTGGGACAGAGGCTGTAAGAACTTGTGAGCTTTACATCAAGTACGTCTATTGTCTTTTGAAGACTAATATGTATTTTCAGAAAAATAAGCATATGCTAAAATGGAATAAAATTAAGACTTTGGCACAAACATAAGGGTAAGGAACATGATCAGATATTGTTATTTCTCTTTAAAAAAAATAAAAAAAGAGGAAACTCAAAGTTCTGTATCTCTTTTCAGTCTAATACTTTACACTACAAAATATACAGTTAAGTTGCATAAGAAATCTCCACTCTACTTTTCAGCCCCAATCCTATCTAAATTATACTCAACACATTTTAGCATTTGCATTTCTAAATTAGATTACATTTACTTTTATACTACTTGTATATTATTTTCTCCTTGGAGCATCACAAACACTTGAGCTACCCTCTCCGAGTCGTTGCTCACACACATTAAAGCACTGTCAACAAAACACTAAGACACACCAGCAAAGAACAGTCTCCTTTCTACCTCCCTGCAACACCTTGTACTACCCAAACAGTGCTGTGTAGGCCCAGGAGGGTAGTAAAGCAACAGCAAGCAAGGCACTTGCATAAGAGATTACCCTGGACTGTGGCCTCTGTTTTGCCACAGAAATAGCGTAGCAAATACACAGTGAACTCAAGGCAATGGGACTAGATGAAGTCTTTCAAATGTTTATGTTCAATTTTACTGTATGACTATAGAAGACTTCAGAAGAAACAGCAGAAAGAATTAACTTGCTTCCTAAGAAGAACTCTTAATTAAGATTTCACTCTCTCACTCCACCACTTCACTGCACTAAGGAGACTTAGGATGTGTAATCTACTTGCAGAACAACGCAGACCAGTTACCGTTTCTTCGAATCATCCCTCTCTAAGAGTAACCCAAGGTGTCTGACTGATCTACTTCACAATCTAGGATCAAAGAAATTAACAGCATAGTATAACTTAACATACATCATTTTTAGATTTCAGTATGCCAGGTTCTCAGGAAGTTTAGAATTATCCACCATGTCTCCTGAATTCATGCAAACACTTTGATGCTGCACATACGCTGTGTGATGAAGAGATGCTCACAAAAACTCTGGAAGCACCACAGCGCTTCTTCCTTACTACTCCACAGCCCTGCAGCTTCCCAGGGAGTTCGCAAATGCAGGCATCTCTGTGTAACACTACACTGTGACCAACTTTTTTGAATTTTCACTTATTAAAAAAATAAAAATAAAAATCTACTTAGATCTCAAAACTCAGGATATAGGGAACACGTGCTTAATTAAGCATACAACAGGTGTAAAAGCTTGGTTCCAAACACAGTACAATGCCACAAAACCAAGAAATATATAATAGGAAGAAGCAAAGACTCGATACAAGCTCTACTTAACACATCATGAAAATAGGCATTTTTAAAAAACTGAAATCTGCCTTTCATAAGTTGCACAGCAAACTGCGAGCTACAATTACTGTCTTACGGCAGAAGACTCAAAAAATACCTACACCTTCTCCAGTGGTTTAAAATCTTCCAGCCAAGCTGAGTGATTTATTTCCTAACTATACTGAAGCTCACATATTTTCTACAATTTAAGGATGTGTTTATTTATACCAAAAAAACAGCCCTATTTTTTCCACCTAGAGCAGAAATGCAGACGCTTTATTCCTCAAGCACTTGTGCAGACAGAAGCTCTCGAAGACAGGAGGCCCTCAGCAGGCATTTTTTAACTACAGGTGTACCAAGAGGCTGGACATTGCGCAAACATTCCTGGCAGGTAGGAAAGAGTGGTTGCGACCTAATGGTGAAAGGGTACAAGAATTTAGTAACTGGAAGAGAAGCTTTCCCTGGCTCAAGTGCATTCTGCGACCAACAGGGTAACCTACTCTAAAAAACACCCAAAAACCTGTGTTCCAAACTAAGATGATTTTGGAAACATAGGAAGACAAAAAATAAAGGAGACAGAAAGACACAGCCAAAGCACCTCACATCACAGAAGTATCACCCTCTGCACCTCTTCAAACCTCAGTGTTTTAGAAAGGCTTTTTTCCTGAGCAAATGGGGAGGCATGGGTCCGGAACAGTTGTTTTCTGAGAGAAGTGGCACCATTAGGGAAAGAGCAGGTAAGAAGCCCCTTCAAGAACAATGAAAGCCAGTAAAGTTCGGGGTTTTAGTGTTGTTTTTCCTGTTAAGTTTTTAAGTGCCGCCTGCCACAGAAAGCAGCCCTTCTCTCGCTCGGTCCTCCGGGAGCCCCCGCCGCACCCTCTCCTCCCAACAACGCGGCACCCGGGGCTCCTCCGCCGCGCAAGCCCCCGCAGCGGCAGTCCAAACCGCCACCGAAGGCGGGTTTCTAGGGCGGGGTGGGGGGAAATCAGCCGAATTCAGCCGCCCCGATAATGGCACCGGTAGGAGCGGGGTGCGTTTGGGCAGCGGCCCAGGGGAGGACGGGGGGGGGGCCGGCGCGGGCGAGAGGCCGGCCCCGGCCCGCTCCTGTCACGGCGGGGGCTGGGCAGTGCCCCGGCGGCCCGGGCCAAGCGCGGCTCCCCGCCCGCCTCGCAGGCCGCGCCGCGGCCCCGGTACCTCCGCGGGGCCTGGCGCCGCCGCAGGCTCGGGGAGCCGAGCAAACAAAGGGAGAGGAGGCCGGGGCCGCGGCTGGGAGGAGGGCGGCGGGCAAGCCGCGAACCGCGCTGCCCCCGTCCCCCGGCTCTCCCTCCGCAGCCGCCGGGGGGACGGAGGGGTGAGACGGGCAGCGGCGCGCCCGTTGCCCCGGGGACGCTCACCCAGAGGAGGCCGCGATTTCCCGCTCCCGGCCCGGGCCCCTCCCCGGGCCCTTCGGCAGCGCGGCCCGGCCTGCGCCGGCATCCAGGCTCCGCGGCGAGCAGCCTCCCGGGGCGGCGGAGCGGGACTCACCGAGGAGGAGGAGGAGGAGCTGGCGCTGCTGTTGCTCTTGCGGGGCCCGGCCCGGCTTCGGCTCCAGCTCCCTCCCTCGCGGTGCAGCCGCCTCCCTGTTCCTGGCGCCGCCGCCGCTTCCTCCGCCTCCTCTGCCCCCACCCCGCCGTCCTCGGAGGGGCGCAGGGGGGCGGCGAGCCGGCGATGGCCGCCGCGGGCACGGCCGCGACGCGCGCGCACAGGCCGGCAGGGGCAGCAGGGCCCGGGGCACCCCCGCTCGCTCCGTCCCTCCGCCTCCCTGGTCGCCCCGGCTGCCCCACCGCTCGGCGGCTCGTCTGCCCCGCAGCGCCCGGCCGGGGCGGCCGGACCCCTTCCCTTCCCCGGGCCGGCTGGGAGGGAGGAGGTCGGGCTTTGTGAGCCCCCGGCCCCTTCCTCCTGCCCCGCTCAGGCTTGTGGCCGCTCCCCTCGGCTACAGAAGCTGACGCGCAAAGTTCCCAGGGCGCTGCTCCCCCGCGTTGGCCGCGGCGAGGGGCATGGCGGGCCGGGCCGGGCCTGCTGCGGCCCCGCCGGGAGCTCCCCTGCAGGCCCGGGCCGTGCTGGGAGGGCCGCGGCCTCCGCCCCCTCCCGCCGCTCCCTGCTGGCTGCCGCCTCCCTCGGCGCGCCGAGACGCGCTGCGCTTCCCGGTCCAACCTCGCTGCACGGATCGCCCCGAGGAGAGAGCCGCGGAACTCCGGCCGAGCAGGCCGGCTGCTTGCTTGCGGGGCCGTTTTTTTGAGAAAAAAAATAAAACGCTAAATCAAGAGCAATGAAACAGTTCTTATTTTAGGATGTGTGAGGCTGACGGAAGCAACTAGCAAGGGGCGAAGAGTTGCAATCTGTGGACAATATGGGTCTTGAAAGTTGTCACAAGCCGTATTTGCCCACCAATGCGGAGCCGGTAAAATACTGTCCTCGTTTCCTGCTTGTGGTCCGTGACTGATGCAAATCAAGAACCTGATTTGCAAAGACAAGCATAATTTGGTTACCTATGTAATCGCATGAGAGTCGGGGAGATTATCTGTATGACTCGCTATGCAACTACTTAACTGATTTTAAGGTTAAAAAGACATCGATGGAACTCACAAGGTTGTGAGAATATTCATGTACATTCTGCCTGAATACTGAGATCAAAGGTATTTGTGAGTTGAGGGCAGTGAACTGTTTAATTCCTAAAGTTACTTGAGGTCAGAATGTGTCCTGATTGCATTTACACTTTTATATCTCAGGCGTTTATTGAGAGTTAAAGGCTTTTCTTGAGTCTCATCCAAGAGTCATATGCTGCCTTATGTGCCTGATCGACCCCAGTTACTGGCAGGCCAGGACCATTTCAGGAGATGACAGCTAAGGAGAGTTGCAAAATGATATTATTTTTTTCAAATTCACAGTATCAAAATACAAAGTTCGGCTTTTCCAGATAAAACATATCTAGAGTGATTTATGTTTTTGTTAAGTGTTCGATATTAAAACTGTTTGTTTTACAATTATGATTACGTGTTATCAGTGGTATAACAAACAAAGCTAAGAATAGCTCCAAGTGGATCATTTCAGAAACCTTATGGAGTGTAGCTCTTGCTTATAAAACCAATACTGTCGCTATGAAAAATACGAGTGACTTTCTAGGTTGGCAGTGGTGTTCAAAGAAAGAAAGAAAATGCAATAATTAACAAAAGATTAACTTCTTCAACGTCATAAGTTCCTCCTTTCCTAGATAAACCTCTGGGAGTTCAGCAACCTAATCCAACAGGAGACCACAGAGAGCGGTGTAAGAAAGGCTCTGACTCGGACAGTTTCAGTTTAATTCTCGTAGGTTCTGTCAGTTTATCAAACAAGATTTTTTTTATGTGATCTTCCCTTCTTTTCAGGCCTTCTTTTCCTTTGGATACAAGCATTGGAATGAGTAATTATTTTCAGGATCCAGCTGGTATTCTTGCTTGACGCATGTACATAGTATTAATTTAAGCAGTGTCTTCAGCAGCAGCTGCGGGACAATAACAGTCATATGAGAAGAAGCCAGCTGAGCTACAAATGTTTTTCTGCCTTCAGCCAGCTTTTATCATAGGCAACTTTTGCAGCAGACTATATTGCGTGTGAGACAAAATAAGAAATCGGTCCTACGAATCTTACGCTACAGCCTCCCATGCTATTAAACAAGTTGGCTCTAGGTGATGAAGTTTTCCAGCCTGTGCATTGACCAAAGGTTTTCAAGGTCTGAAACTGCCCCCTTGTCACTCTGTCATGAATCAAAAGGCTTAACTTTTTGCAGAAATGGCACTGACAGACAGCCCTACAGAGTTGAAGGAAAGTAATCCAAAAAACGTTCTAGCTTTTTCCCCCAGTTTGTCTTTCGTACCTTATCTTTCTTCTCACTAGGGATGATGATAAATATGGCTTAAATTAGTAGTGCTACTAAAAGTAGCTACTAAAAGTACCTTCCCTGTTTTCTCTGTCAGCCTCCCTCCTCCTGCCCGTACACTCCTTTCGTTTTCTTTATTGTGGCTCCAGTCCTCATTCTCCAAGCCAGCTCGAGTAGTAAATCTCTTGATGTTCACTTACCTAACAATAAATCGTGATTTAAAGTAGAACAGGAGCCTTTTTTTTCACTCTCACCATTTAGAAACTGTCGTCTGTTGCTGTAACAGTTCACAAGAACAGCATTTTCTGATGGTTAGTATTAAGCAGTTTATGAGAAGTCAGGGTCTTTCAAGGCAGACACACAAACTGAATAAACAAAACCAAACAATGCTTTCCAGATGGATTAGTAGCTGATGTAGTTCAACCTGTTATCAGGTGCGTATTGCTGCCAGCACAAATAAAAGAGGTAGTTTGTGCATTTGGAGTGGAGGTAGAGAGAAAGGGGGAGGAGGACTGGGAATTGCAATCTCCTCTGAAGGCTACCAGTGTGCTGTTGGCTTGGCTCAGCCTGAACGTACAGCTGCATGTTCGGGATAGTCCTGTTCCCACCCAAACGTGTCAGCAAACCGCCATATCCCAGTACGAGCAACAGTTTATCACCAGGGGTGAACTCACCAAAGTGTGCTCCTGGCATTGCAACTTTGATGGCAGATGAGGAGGATGTTGGCAAGATGGCTCAGATGAATTTGTTCATGGCTTAAAAACACGTATTGAACTAAACTGGACAGTTCATATCTTCAGACATCTTGTTTTAATACTCTGGGTATATCGCCTATTAGACTTGCCTCACAGTTGCTAGCTTTTGTTCAAAACGATGACTAGAAATTTTGTTTTAGTAATACGAAATGCAGATGTTTCGTATCCGAGGCCCTTATATATATGAGCTTCTAAAATCAGGAGCTCCAGATCCAGTGCTGATCACTCCAACCGAAGTCTCCATAGACTCACAGAATCATTGGTTGGAAAAGACCTCTAAGATCATCAAGTCCAACCGTCAACCCAACACCACCATGCCTGCTAAACCATATCCCGAAGTGCCACATCTACACGCTTTTTGAACACCTCCAGGGATGGGGACTCCACCACCTCCCTGGACAGCCTGTTCCAATGTCTCACCACTCTTTCAGTAAAGAAATTTTTCCTCATATCCAATCTAAATCTCCCCTGACGCAACTTGAGGCCATTTCCTCTCGTCCTATCACTAGTTACCTGGGAGAAGAGACCAACACCTGCCTCACTACAACCTCCTTTAAGGTAGTTGTAGAGAGCGGTAAGGTCCCCCCTCAGCCTCCTCTTCTCCAGACTAAACAGCCCCAGATCCCTCAGCTGCTCCTTGTAAGACTTGTCCTCTAGACCCCTCACCAGCTTCACTGCCCTTCTCTGGACATGCACCAAGACCTCAATGTCCTGGTAGTGAGCGGCCCAAAACTGAACACAGTACTCCAGGTGTGGTCTCACCAGTGCCAAGTACAGGGGCACGATCACCTCCTTGCTCCTGCTGGCCACGCTATTTCTGATACAAGCCAGGATGCCGTTGGCCTTCTTGGCCACCTGGACACACTGCTGGCTCATGTTCAGCCAGCTGTCGACCAACACCCCAAGGTCCTTTTCTGCCGGGCAGCTTTCCAGCCACTCTTCCCCAGGCCTGTAGCGTTGCATGGGGTTGTTGTGACCCAAGTGCAGAACCCGGCACTTGGCCTTGTTGAACCTCATACAGTTGGCCTCAGCCCATCGACCCAGTCTGTCCAGATCCCTCTGCAGAGCCTTCCTACCCTTGAGCAGATCAACACTCCCACCCAACCTGGTGTCATCTGCATACTTACTGAGGGAGCACTCAATCCCCTCGTCCAGATCATTGATATTTTGCTATGCTTATGTCTTTTTTTCTCCTATTTTATAATAAAAAGTGTGATTACAAATTATTTCAAATTATTTTGATCTGTGCATATACAAATCTGTAGCTCAGAGACAGGACAGAAACCTAAATTATGAGTGTTCATTTGCAACAAACCCAGTGGTATATCCACCGTATTCACTTTTTATCTTAATGCTGCCTACCTGCCTGGCATATGTTACTATCATCTTGTACCAGCTACTCTCCCCCTGGCTCTTTGGCCTGAATTGCGGGGGGAGGCTAATACCTTTGTCTTCTTACTGCTCTTTGCAGGCATGTAACTGTATGTGATTGTATTTTCAGGCCACAAATGCCTTCTTCTCCAATTCTGTTAAGTGTAATTCAGTAAGTGCATTTGTTGTCATTTTACCGAAATTTTCAAATTATTGTAACTCTTTACAGAAACTTGATCTTTTAGACAGTAAGTGTTCAGACAGCCTTGGAAAATCATAGACTTTTAAGGAAAGCAATATACACAAAATCATTGTAGATTGCTGGTCATTTTTGATAACTGTGGCCTAATTTTCTGATTTTATAATTCCTGTAGTGTTTTTTATGAGACATATTTTATTTATTCCTGTATTTTTATTTTTAGATAATATTGCATATTTATATTCCTATATTATGTATTAGAAATGTTTATCACATCATCACATACAGGTTTTGGACACTGTAGGTTGATTGTTCCACTTTGTTTTCTCATAGACTATTGCACATTTTATGTTAGTAAATTCCATTTCCATTACAGCAGTGAATTTATGCAAATATTTTCGAAGTTGGTTTTTTTTTCCTTTTTTTTTTTTTGGAGGGACTTTCCTTCACCCAGTTGAATAGCAGTGTTAAAAAAAACCACCTCCAAAACAATGTGAAGTATGCAGGAAGTTCTTTCCCACCCCCCCTTTGTCTATGATTGGAGTTAAATTTGCATTGTTTACTGGCACTGCTGAAATCAATTTAAGGTATAAATGGTGTTAAGACCTCATTATAACTACTAAGGATAAATTATCTGTAACACATACATATAAATCATGTGTCACATTTTAATCAGAGTAGTGCTATTGCTTCTATTTCATACTGTTATGTTGTGATATTCTGTATCTTTATCTGTTATGCTTATGCCTAAAAAAACAGTGCTTATTTACTTAACATTTTTCTAATTTACACTTATTTTTGAGCGCCACTCTCACCTGTTTAATTTCTTTCAAGAGGAAACATACTTAAAAATGACTGATGAGCACTTCTGAAATTAAGATTTATAAATCCATTACAGTTTTCTGTTGGTGATAGGGGTGTTCAGTTTTTAGCAAGAGCACAGCTGAATATTTTCTTAGTTCAAAGTTCTCTAACAATTATGTTAGACAACAGAGTATAGCAAAATGACATTTCTAATAGCAGCACAAGAAGACAAACTTCTAGTCTGCTGAGTAATGGAGAGAGGGAGGAGTCATTTTAATTGTCTGTGGATCAAAAGTTGAATAAAGTCAGGGTAAATTGGACCTCATAAATGGATTTGTATTAAAGTCAGGGAAATAATATATCTCTTTTCTTGTCTTTGAAGACACACAATAAATCATGACAATAGTTGCTGTGAGTAGTTCTATACTGTTACGTTAGCCTATGCATCTTGCTCATTGATTGTCCCTACTGCCTGTACAGTCGCTTGTAAACTAGCTCAGGTCTGCAGTGAGTAATGTAGATTTGGAGATGGAGAAAGATAGGCAAGGTGGAGAGCTTGCCCCAGCTCAGATCTCATCTGTACAAGCACTGTTAACACAACCAGTCTGAATTTCCTGGCATAATGGATTTTAACCTGGAGTAGGACGTAGCTAAGACAAAAAAGTCTGTACTCTCAAAGCCAATGCACTGGGGTACCTATGGGCTTGTTTCAACTGTTTCTCCATACTAGTTCATCAAAATGATAAGTATATAGAAGGGTATGGTCACATATTTTTCTGTAACAGAAAAGCAGAAACCTCACAGAGTCTTCCTTCTTGAACTTGTGAAGTTCATTCCCTTAAAGGGTGAATGTGTATGTCCAGTAAGAATTTTTATGGGTACTGCTGTCAGCCACTTTTAAAAAAAATATACATCCATATTTATTTGGAACATTATATTGTTCTCTATAGCCAAATACATTCTATTTAAATTCTTTATTGTTCTTTACAATGCAGCTCATGGGCTTGGCTTTGTAGCCCTTAAGTATTCACAACTGGCTCAACAAATATAGAGCTCACCATGAGGCAATCATTTTGGAGATCAAGTGCCAAAGACAAACCAAAACAACTCCAGATGTCACTTTACAATACTTAAAACATTCTGAACTTTTGGTTATGGGTTTGCCATAGGTCTGGAGGGTTAAATGAATTTGTGTGATTCGACTGAGATTGTGGCAAGGGCATGTGTTTTCCAGTGTCTTTGTTTCCTGGTTTCCCTGTCTGGAGGGTGAAACTGGTCAAGAAAATGCTGCATTCAAACTGTTTTTTCAGGGTAGAGCTAATGACAAAAGTAAGCTCCAAACTTTTCAAATATAAAACCGGTAATTTAAAAATAAACAATCCTATTTGTCAGGAGTTTATTGTTCTCAAACAGGACTGCTTAGAAGGAAAAGAAGCAGTACATTTTCTCATCTTTAAGGAGGAATAAAGGATGGAATAAAAAAGTGAAAAGGAGTTAGAAGATGACTTGCACTTTTTCACAGGGAAAAATCTATTTGAACACTCACAAGGTAATATTATTTTTGCATTTTTTTCTTCAGCCAGCTCCCATCAGAGTTATAGGAGGACTGAGCACACAGCTTTAGCTAGAATGTTATTAAACTATCTAAAAATAGAAGTTTGTTAGACATCAGGAATAATACATAATTCATTAGACCACATAAAAGAGAGCAAAGTGTATATATCAAGTCAGAATGTTCCCTACAAAGGGTTCTATTAAATTAAAAAATGTCTAAAAATGGTAGTAGCAGGTGTGCCTAGAAAGTAATGTTGTTCTACTTTCTATGTAATGACTAACTGTTCCTCTTGTTGCAGCCATTTCCTTAGTTATGAAAAAGAAGGTCAAACAGGTTATTTTCAACCATCTTCTGAAGACTATGCTTTTAAAAACATGCATAAAGGCATAAAAAATACTCAATTCATGGGCAGAAGCATATTAAAAACAAAAAAAAACCTGCCCCTGAAATTGGACATATGGTTGCAGGAAGTCAGGAGGTTTCACAATGCCAGCTGAGCATTTCTTGTTGAGCCTTGATCGTCTTTTCCTTCCAGTTCACAGAAAAGAGCCATATTTACTTAATCACTGTACATTTTCTCTTGATATCTGAACTCCCACTGACTTCAGCCAGGTTCAGGGCTGCCTCAGTATTCTCATTTCTCCAGCTATATACATAGCTGATATAAAATGAGCTGCTGCTCTCTTCTTCTACCACAGCAGACATAATTGGTGAACTTTTTTCTAAATGTACTCTAAACAATATGTTTCTTCTC
Organism: Opisthocomus hoazin; assembly: GCF_030867145.1. Lineage (NCBI taxonomy): Eukaryota > Metazoa > Chordata > Aves > Opisthocomiformes > Opisthocomidae > Opisthocomus > Opisthocomus hoazin. The sequence continues at coordinate 65,675,923 of NC_134416.1, read as the reverse complement.
AGAAATGGAAAGTCTTGCCTATCAAAAAGAAGTCAACAGTATGGACTTCTACAATTTTCCAAAATACTGTTTTATTATTATTTTCCCAACAAGTGATAAAATATTGACATTAGAAGCTCTGTTGTACCTGAGACCAACTTCCTCACTGAAAGCGGAGCTTTCAACTACAGCTTCTCACATATGTGCTGCCCTCTCAGTAGCGGTGAAGCTGACTGGAAAAGCCCCTGGTGCTCAAACTACGCTTTTCAATAGACCTCAGTCGCAAGTCAGATCACAGGAAGATCTTTAAACAGCATTGCATTCATTAGGAAATAGTCTACTATGCCTCTGCATATAATTTTCAAAAACATCCTGATAATATTTGTGAAGACATCTGTGCAGGTATAGAGTCACACTGGAATATAGTCTACATTTAAGTGGGAGGAGGCTTTATGATCTGTTAATGAAATTCGGGTTGCTCTTCAGAAATAAGTTTGTCAAATTATTCACAAGAAGTATCTCGAACATGTTAAAAAATATAAGAGGACAGGATGAAGTTTCACAGCTTTAGAAACAAAGAAAGTGAAAAATCTTCAGATTATGATTGATTTTGTAGGTTGTTCTTAGTATGCGAACCAGAATGGTCTGCCAGCTTTTCGGGCTGCTATTCGATCACCAGAGTTGTAGTAGTAAGTGTACAATCTTTTGTATAAGCCTTCCTCTTCCACAAAAGCTTTGCAGATTCCTTAAACATTTCTTTGCTTTATATTTAGGAAGCAGTATGTTTTTCCGTTTGGTTACAGAGTAGCAAAACTCCTCTGCTCTGTATAGAAGTGACTGAAGGCATCTTTTGGAGGAAGAATAAAAAAAAGCCTCAATGACTACAACCTGGACACACTGAAGATCACATCACAGCTCTCATTCATTTCATCCAGGAACTTTATCAAAGAAAAGAGCAGTGCTAAAAATGTAATGTGTTGTTCCAAAGATGGAAATTATTACTAAGGTAAAATAACATTGCAGCATCTTCCCACTGCAAATGGAGCGGATGTGAATGTGCTCCTCAATACATCAATAAAATCTACATCAGTAAAGACAGTACTAAGAATGATAAACACCAGGACTGAGGGCTTTCAGCTGAACCTGATAAGTAAGGCTATTCTTTTAGAAAAATTAAGTTGGTATGTTTGCAAAACCTGCTCACATAGTAAATACAGAACCACAGTCTCTTTTGTGAGTAAAAATCAGTCTTTAGCTGCATTTCAAATTTTGCTCCAGAAAAAAAAAATGCTTCCTTTGATGGATGTAATGTCATTCTACCAAGTTGCGTGCATTCAGGGCAAATTTTCAAAGACATGAAGGTCACTTAGATACATCAGTTAGGTGCCTCATGGATCATCATGCCTTTGAAAAAATATTCTCCCCTGCTCAGTTAGGATTTTCTTAATGCAGAATTTCTTTTCTTTTATGACTCATCTCTATCACGTCGTTGCTGTAAATAAAACATTCTCTTGGTTTTATAAATATGTTGATAGGCAGCATGGAAAACATTAATCACTGTAAAGCTGAAGGATACTTAGCAAAAGTGAAGAACATGAATTGAGGAATGTTGATTTAAATAGTATTCAACAGCTACAAAAAATGATATGCAATCCACTATGATCACACCAGAAACACTATTTTGTTATAAATGAAAAATAATAAAATCTCTATTTGTCTAATGTGAAACAAAAACATAGTGAAACAAAGTTATTAAAAATATATTAAGTAACACTAATATTAAGTAGTTATAGAATACATTGACAAATATAGACTACCACTTTTTTCATAATGATAGCTGTGTTTGATAAAAAGGTGCAAATGCTTAAAAAGCTTGTAATACCTAATGGGAGCAATTTTTGTATGTGAATAACTTCAGGTAGATGCTTAAGTATCAATCAGCATTTAATTTTGTATAGTGGGAAGTTCAAAACAAAGTCTTTATTCCATTTAAATCCTTGGAAAAATTGCTGGTCACTTCAGGAGGACTGTGGTTTCCTCACTCTTGCTTAAATGCTAACTAGAATGGCAGTATTATGTATACTACTGAATAGTAGATGTCAGATTTTCCAGTCTGCTTGTGAGGTATGCTAAGTGACTGATCTTTGATGAAAATCAATTCATTTCAGTGAAATTACACTAATTGATAGTAGCAGAGTCTGTTTCTAGCCAATCATTTACTAATCAGTCACTGTTGCAACAGAAAGTAATTGTAAGCCTTGCCGTGAAAACCTTGTTACTGGCCCATAAGATAATCACTATGGTGACTTTATTTCTCTGTAGTAATTTATACTGCTTTACCTATTGCTACCCTATAAGTCACTAGATTCCTTCGTATGATATTGTGACTATTTATATGCAAGTAGTTCTCACTACCTCTCTAAGGACCCCCTTCATATCAAAGTTTAATTTGTATATGATAATTTACTATTACGTTTCTCAGCAAGATTGCCCTAAGCAAATAGGCAATGCATCTGAAAAGGGTCATTTTTCTCTAAGAATGAAATTTAATAGAGCGTTCCTTACACTTCAGCATTCATCTAATAATCAAAACATATTTCATTCTTGTTATTTTTAGATATCATTAATTCACTGGGGAAACTTAGATGTTTCTCTGGTCTGTGACTCTTTTATGCAGATTCAAAAGACAAAAGCTGCATTGTCTGCTTCTAAGGAAAAACTGCTGGAGGCACTTCTTTTATTTTTCTAATGAACACCATATGAAAACAGGCATAGAACAACTATTTACTTACATGCAGTGGTCTACTAGGGTCTCCTACATGGGCTACTTCCTTTGCCATGGCACTGAACATATTACATTGGTCAGTCCATTTACAAGACTTTTATTCTTTCCTTTTTTTTTTCACTACAATAATTTCTATATTACTTTGACATGAATTTTTAATGATGGTCTTCTATGTAGGGGTGAATGATACTGTTATGTATCATTTACGAGACATCAAAGAGCAATAATATATAATACTTTTAAATGTTACAAAGCCAGTCTTGCTCTTTTCCTTATTTCAAAGTTCAGATTTACTGTTCAATAATGCCACAATTTTTATTGCTCCCGGTGTTGGAAATTTCTCAGTTGCCTGGTTAAGGATGATTTGGAGAGCATGTTGAAAGAGGAATGGATATTTTTATAGACCTTCCTGGATTAAACAACTATGGTTAGATGTGGTTTTGGTGATTTGGTACAGTGATTTACAGACTTGCTTTTGAGTCTAGCATTCCCTGCTGCATCGGATCCATACCAGGCAGTACATGTTTTCCCGAATCCACTGGCATAACAGCACTAGCCACGTTGTGAAATGTGTCAGACCTTGGCCTCCACTATTTTGCTGCAAAATGGAGGGAAACAGTAGCTGTATGGCAGGATACTGGTAAATGTTTTTTTATCCCTTTATATAGCTATGCAGATGCATACAATGAGTTGGATGCAGTGCTATACAGAACAGCATTTTTTTTCAAACAGAATACAAGTACAGATATATATGTATATTTCCACTTATTTATTTTTACAAGTTATTTTCTTCTTTCTGCATCACTAATTTCTCATAGAAAATTTCATTTACTTGTTTTAATAACTGTTAACTTTGTTTTATAGGTGTACCTGCTAGAAAACATTCAGCAGGTAAAATACTTCACCATACTAAACCTTATTTGAGAAATGAGAATACACAGTGCAGGAAGGATAGGCTGAACAAAAGCAAAAGTGTAGAAAATGACTTGCAATTTTCCAGTTTCTCTCAGGAAGCTTCAGAACAACTAACCACCATCCACTTGACATTACTAAGCTTGCTACTAAAGATATATAGCTTTCATTCAGTGTAGAATGACCTGTAGAAAACTTGCATCAAAAGCCAATGAAGTAAGGCAATGATTTATTTATGTGCATCCCAGTATGAGAAAGGGACTTTCAAAGTTGAGAGGTGTTTTGAAAAAATATTGCCTCTGCTTGAAATAAACCTATGCTTTCTATTGAAGAAACTATATTAAAGTGAAATGGATAACAAATATATGTGGAAGTGATTGTGCAAATGTTAAGTTTAAAGAAAACATAGGTCACTGGTAGGATCTGTTGTGTTGAAGGGCTTTTTTCCCATGAAAAGCTTGATAATTAAAACCACAGTTTGTACAGGATAAATAGATACAATTATTTCCACTTAATTATAATTTGAGTTAAATATTTAGCTTCTGTTAAATAAAAATATTGAGATCCACCTAATACTATGAAATAAGAAATAGTGCTTACAATGTTAGAAGAGCATTGGCAGGAAAGACATTACATGAAGAGTTATTTTAAGCCTTACTTCTCCCTACTTACACCTATTCTGTCTAAGATTGTAACTAATGGTGTGACATCTGGCAACCATACTACCTCAGGCTGCGACCTTGTCAGTTCTTGTAAAACTGTGGGAAAAGTTTAACAGTGTAAGCATCAGGTTTGGATTTTTTTTAACTGTCTGGAAGCACAGAATCAAATATAGATACAAGCTACTCAGCTCTTTTGTCTCTAAATAGCTAAATCTGCTTTCCTCACGACAGATTCTTTCAAGAGTTGGGGTTAGGTCTTATGGAGGCAAAGAAACTAAGGGGTTGGGGCTTTTGATGGGGAGCAGTTCTTAAAGTGTACAAGAAGTCTACTTTATGTTCCCAGTTAATTTATATCATCCATCTTGAAGAAATGTATAGCAAAACAAAGCTGACTCTGCAAAATTGTGAAGTATATCGTTGCAAAATTTTGTAGCCCGGAAACTTTTCGGCAAAATTGTGCATTTTTACTATCCATTTGAAAAGGATCCTGATTTAATTACAAAAGTGTTAATATTAAGAATTAAGTGTGTTGTTATCTGACCAGGTTCAAGATCATATTTGTAGTTCTAATCATAAATATCCTCTTTTCCACCTGCTGTCAAGATAGTAATAAAAAGAAGAGAAACAAACATCCTCAGCCTGCTTTCTGACAGAGGTCACTTTCTGCTAGATGACACTGTGTTATAGAGTGAGTTGCTTTGTTCAGTCTCTGGGGAGTTTGTCACAGCATTTTCTCATCACATGGTGAGGATCACCACAGAGCAGAGTTTTTAATTTCAGAGACTATCATTTTGCATTAAGCATTGTGAGGAGTGGCATTTGGAGAAAGCACATCAGTGTAAAGAGGAAAGTTAGGAGGAACACTAGCAATAACATTAGGCACAGGTATGAAATCAGTGGTATCACAGAATGGGAAAGAATTCTTGGCTAGGTTGGTAATTTCCAGTTATCTAGAGATCACCTGCATTTTATTCTTATCAGCAGGCCATTTCATAGCTCTTTTTTCCTTAACAAAAATTCTCATGGCTTCTTCAAATCGTGCAAGAAAATTGATCTTCTATTGAAGAGACATATTGTCTTGTCACCCAGTATTAAAGAACTTACTAAATTTCTTTAGATATCTAAAAGCTTTTGCTAGACATAAGAAATGGCAGAAATGTTTGCAGTTCTTCCATATTTTCAAAAGCATGAATCGTAGAGTTCATCCAGTTGCCATATCACCTGATGTAATATAAGTGACGCTGAGCTTGCAAAATGAAACTGCATGTCATCATTAAAGTAAATTCCAGTTATGAGTTAGCAGCTATCACATCTTATGCTAGCCTTATCTTGTAAAAGCACAGTGTTTGGGAGGATATTTAACAATTATCTGCTATAGTCTGGTGTTTGCCAGGATGTACTACTGATGGCTGAGTGCTACCAGAAAGCAGAAGCTTCAGACAATCTTAGGTATCTACTCTTCTCCGCTGTCCTTGCAAAATACCTGGAAAAGTATTTTTCAGTATCAGGATATTAGCTTTCAAAAGCTTTCTTAATTTATTGTTTGTCACACTGTTGAACTGCCTAATACATAAACTGAGAAAAGAGCTTTGAAGAATCCCAGGAGAGGACACATACAGCCAGACAGGAGAAATCCTGTATCTCTGAACAGTTTCCTTCAGTATTGGGAATATTAAATCATGCTTTTTTATTCTGAAAATTGGTATCAGTTATGACCGTATTTATCTACATTTGTCCTTTATCAAAGATACTACCTGAATATTTAATGCTTCTACTCGCATCATCGCCCATTGTATTGAAAATTACTGCCACAAGCTGATACTTTTCAGTGCCTTTCAGTTGTGCTTTTCTTTGTATAAATTGGGTAAGAATAAATGCTGAAAGAAATATAGCAATTCTCTTCTTTCTTTCTTAGAATCATCTATACATGGAACATTATACATTATTATTAGTATTTCTTTTGTTGTCTTACTAAACTATCTTTATCTCAACCCACGAGTTTTACCTTTTGTCCGCTTCTCCTTCCCATCCTACTGGGAGGAAAGGAGAGGGGTGAGCGAGCGGCTGTCTGGTGCCTAGTTGCTGGCTGCTGGGTTAAACCACGACACATGGGAAAATCTCTGTACTAGTAATGTACAAAATAAAGTCCAGTACTGTCCATATGACACAGATATGTCTGAATTTACTGTATAAAATCCAAAATCTAATCTAATCTAATAATAATCTAATAATAATACAGCCAATAATCTTAATGGTACTCTGTTTCACTTACTCAGAAAAAAATAAGAAGCACTAAATCAACCATGTTAAAATTTAAATATGCAATTTTACAAGGCCTTGATATTAAAAATCCATTTTTTGTAGCCAGTGATTCCTTCCTAACAATCAAAATAATAGCCTATACAAAGTTTAGGAGTAAGCAATTGTAGTAACTTTAAAACAGTACTTCAAAATTTTTTTTCACCCCTTTCAAGATCCATTAAAGACAGCGTAACAAAATTAAGCAAATTCTCAGTTAGACCGTAAAATCAAGAGTTGTAACTTCAGTGTACTTTACCAAGTTCACAGATATTTTGAAATCTATATCTTTGTTAGATTTCTCCTGAATTTTAAGTGACTCTTAGTCAAGATTGGTCTTAACTAGCTTAGAATTAGCTTTGTAATACTTTTAAAATGTATTTGTCTTTTCCTCAGTATTAATACAGTTTGATAATTATAGTTATTTCACTGACCATAATGTCCCCTGATGTCCAAATCCACAATTCTATATACTGCAGCTAGTTGGCGATGAGTTCTTTTGAGCTTCGGGGTTCCAGTTAATATAAATTCAAATTAAAAAATATTTTCACAAAGCCTGCCTGTAGAAACTGGACAATTCTATGCAGCTGTAGTGTCAACACATTTGTTATTTCCTTCAAAGGGCAATCTTACCTTTACTTCAATAATGAAATTATACCAATAAAAGTACACTCATCCAGTGAAACAGCACTTAATAATATTCCTTGAAGAAAATAAACAAAACATTAATACCTTTTGTAATGCTTTAATTTTAATTTCATCTTCAATAAGGGACATTTTACATTTTTTATTATTTTTAGTTTCCAAAAACAATAATTGGAATTTTCTATAATAATTTAGTCTTTTTTTTTTTTTTTTGTATCTTGGCTGAGACAGAGCTTCCAAGTTAGAGCAGATCTTGGTTGCAATTTGCACCAATGTAACCAAGTTTTGAGAAAACGGCTTACAGAATAAACAAAGAAATAAAGAATCAAGTGTTCTCTGTGTAACTGCGATTTAACAATAGTTTCACTTGATGTGTAGAGCTTTTGTTTCTCGATCTGGGAACAGCATATGGGCAATTGCTCTTACCCTCAAAGGTCAGATTCCATTATATCTGACCTCCACATTACAAATTAGCAAACAAAGCCATTTGTGAGCTTCACTGCTTGTCATTGTTATTCATGCAAATCTGCTGCAATGTGCCAGTTAGGACAGTCATTGTTGCAACCCAACTACATGGCAGTGCATGCAAATAACCAATAGACTGAGATACAAAGAAAGAAACAAGAAGTTAGTATGGATTTTCCCCATTTGTCCACGTGTTGGCATTAATAGCACGACTATCTAAACATAAATGAGCCAGTCCTTGGCAGAGGAATGAGGGTCTTGCACCCAAGCAACAAAGGAGAGAAGCCTGCAGAGATACAGGAAGAATAGGTGTGAATCCAGTTTATCATCAGAGGGTTCAGAGCTGTTAAATCCTTAGAGGGGAAAAAAAAATAAAACGAGTTTACATTTAGAAGCAGGTTTATTTCAATCCGTAAATGTTCTTAGGTGTTTATTCATATTTTATTTTCTCACAAAGCATATTTAAAGGGCAATAAATATGACTGAATTAACAGCATTAACTGATTTCAGTGTAGCATATCCTGTAGAGTATTTTTGGTGCAGACAGTTGCTATTAGATGTCAGGATCCTCAGAAACGGTATGTGTTATCCCTTGAAGAACCCCCTTTCAGCTATATTAAATTGAGGGATTCAGGGACGAGGATAGCAGACAGTTTGGAGTTGACCTAAAATAGCAAAATATTTAGGCATAACAGATCCATTTAAATGCAAAATCTGTAGTAGGAGGAATTCAGACTACATTAACTGCTCTTTTTCATGACAATGAAATGGACTGTACTGGAAAGTGTACAGAACAATCCTGCAATAGCCAAGAGATGGGCTGTTTGATCTTATAAATTTGTTCTGTATATACTTTGCATGTTTTTTTGTGACTCAGCAGTTGTTTATAAAACAGGTTTGCGTTATATCAAACATAATGAACTCTGAGCGAAACTTCTTTGTAACATTCGTCCCCTGGAGTTTGACTTTCAATTACATACATTTCCATGTAAAAAAATAATCTATTTTATGTTGTTAATAATAAATAAAAACATTCTAAAATTTTATGGTATACCGATATATGTATGTATGTGGGACATACAGCACTTTGCCATAACAAAAGTGTTACATAATCTGTAAGGTAACAAATGAAGATAACTTTCTTCATACTCCTAGCTCTTCCTGTTCCCATGTTTTATTGTCTTTTCACTACTTCTGTATGGGAATATGATGTGTAACACATAGTTGAGGACAGGTAATAAGCCTGCACTGAAAGGCATATAATCAGTTTCCTCACTACCACTGGTTTTATGTCCCCTTTTCTTTGGCTTTAGAAGTTTGATTTGAAAATCACTGGGAACATTTTCCTGTGTCAGTTATATAAATATAGTTAAATATAATCATTAGGATTTTATATTTAGGACCTTTCCACATGTTTAGGATTTCCAACAGAGATTCTACAAGCCATGAAATCACATGGAATGCTATCGAGTAGAGTATTAAGTTCTATTAAAAAAAAATTAGGAAAAGGAAGCCCAAGTACTGCGATACTAGATTTTTTTATAATGTACAACCAATAATATAAGAAAGCATATAATTCTGAGTATGATTGACCATATATTTATCTCATTTTCCTGTTTCTTAGGTTTAATGTCCAGTCCAGGCCGGTCCTTCCAGTGTTTTGAGTCACAGTCCCATTGATTTTAGTGATGCATGAGGATAAACCCTTCTACGCAATCATAAATTTGCCTCAGTGCTTTGGTAAAATATAAATCTGTAAAAGTGCTGTATTTTTTGCCTCCAGTGAAGGTCTCTAGCCTAGATAAGAATCAGACCTTCTTTTAAAATTTGACCTGCTCCTTTGTAAGCAAATAAAGTAGAAATTTAAGCATATGCGTTTTGTTTTAGTTATGATTAGATAGCTCATAATTCCTTAAGAGAGTATTTTATTTTTGCTTTCATTGTCATAATGTTCTAGCTAAACTGAAAGCTATAGTCCATAAATATCATCTATCTGGCAATCTAGAATACCTTTACTGTATATTTTCAAATTCTGCAAGCATTGTTTCCATGCCATTTGCCAGGAATATGCACTAAAGTGCACTTCAGCATCCTGAAATGCTGCACTGTTCATTGCAGCTGTTCTGATACACTGCTGAGCTGAATTATCTCTAATATCAATACCTTTTCGTTCCAAAACTAGTCATATCCGGGCACTTAAGAGTGTTTACTTCAGCTGGGCTAGTACCTCTTTTTGAAGTTATGAACAATTTTCTCAGGAAGTTCTATTAATATAAGTTTACAGGCAAGAAGCCCATGTCTATGTTCTTCTCTGACTCATCTGTTATCAAAAGAATGTCGTCTTTAGAAAACTTTATTTTACAACTGCAGCCTGAAAATTCAAAACTGTTTAGAATGTTTCAAAGTCAAAAATTTGCAATGTTAACATCTCAGATTAAACAAAGACTAACAGAGGGAGAAGAACACTAGCTTTATTTGTGTCATGGAAAGATACAAAAACAGGATTTATCATACCTGATCTGAGTTAACATCCTATCTAAACCTGGTAATCTATTTAAAGCTTTGCCCAGTGTGGGATGCTTCGTCTGAAGAGGAAGTCTCGCTACTCCCTCAAATACCAAGATAATTGTGTAATGCTGTTGAGAGTTTCGGAGATGCAACTATTTCCTAAGTTGTCCAAAATACTAAGCTGAGCCCCTAGGCTTCCTTAACGCACAGGGCTCTGCCCGAGACTGTGGTGACCTGGCATCTCCTCCTGCACCCCCTCCTGTCAAACACATGTCTCAGTCAACCGCTGCATTTAACTCTTCTCAACCAACTTACAGCAATGGGAACTATGAAAATAATTCCTTAAAAAAGTGAAAACTAGAGACAGTTTAATGAAAAGCCAGACTTAAGACTGGAGGATAAGCAGAGGGTTGCTACTGAAAAGCACCTGTGACCGTGTGTGTGTGAGCACCCTCATGCCTGCAGGCTTTACTGAATTATCCTTCACACATGAGGACAGGGTCTCCTCCAGAATAGTGCATTTTAGTGCTGCTGGATGAGACAGCTTGCTGTGCTAACTACAAAAACTGTCACATCTGTAGCAAACAACTTGTGATGAAATATATAAGTAACAGGATCTTCTTGGATTTCTAGTGGCATTCTTTCACAGAGCACTCACGTCTTCACAGCTTATGGAGTCAGTGGAATTTCTTTAGTAGTGAATTAATGCTCATTTTCTCACAAGGAATTTTAAATGTAACTGTATATTTTACTGTAATATAACATTTTATCTTAGAAGCAGCAGAATAGTTGGGGTTATCTCAGTGTCACCCTATTAAGCTCTGTTTTTTGAAGCTGGTAATTGTCAAACAATTTCACCATGAATGTTTATCATACAAGGTCTCAGATCTGGAAAATATTTTAAAAATTAGTTGTAAAATATTGCTTAAATCATCTCTGGCTTGGTACGAGTAAAACATAAACCAGAAATCTTTTGGGACTGAGTAGTGTTGAGGCTTAAGGGACATTCTTCTCCCTCTGTTCTGAGTCCTGGTATTTTGATATTAGGATTTGACAGTTTGTTTTTCCCAAATGGCCAGCAAAATGTTTAAGAGGAAACCTAAGTTTTTAAGAGTAAAGAACTAGATTCTTTTGGAAAAATAAGCAATATACATACATCTTAGGCTGGTCATTTGTCAATAATTTAAAATAACCCTTTGACTTGCCTACATACTAAGTCAGTAAAAAACACCCGTGACTTAACAACTTTTGTGTGCAATTTTTATGTACTACAGCTTGTAAATTACATCAATTAATCCTGAATTTCTTTAGAGAAGGAGAAGCTTGTAGAAACCGATGTATTAAGAAAGGGAATAAGAATGAATATGTATAGAAATCGCATGGGGGAAGAAGGTTTGAGAAAAACAACATGCTACCCATTGACAAATATATAAAGGGTGTTAGAATCAGAGGTGTATAAATAGTCTGCTGTCTGTCAGGAATGAAAATGTAAGCATGCAAAATGGAATGCAGAAAAAAAAGATTAATCTTTAGTCAAAAATATATAAAGTAAAAAAAAAAAAAGGAGTTCAGAATAATTGCACAAGTTAAAAGTAAGAAATCATTAGAAACAGTCAGAATAGGCTAAATAAAGCCTTCATAAATACTAGACAGGACATTCTTCCCTTCAATGCAAAAATAAGATGGAAGGCTTTCTAGACTGTTTCGTTTGTAATTTCTAGATTTGGATGTTGCAAAACTGCCTAGCAACACTGGCTGTCCAGTCTCCTTACTGTTAACAGGAATGGGATATCTAGCTCTCTTAGCTGCTTATGAAAACTCTGAGCCCTAATCCATCATTTTGTGGTTAAAAAGATGCTTAGTAAAAAATCTACAGCCTTTGAGGAGCTATAGGATGGTTCTGTCCTTTCTTTTGCTAGTGTTACAGGTCATGCATTGCTTTCTTCAGTGCTTTGTCATAAGACAGGTACTATAGCAATGAAGTCATTTACTTCGTTAAATCTTCCCTTAATATTCCTCAAGGGGACATGCAGGAAAACAGTTTTCCTTCTGACTACCTACAGACTACGAGTAAATTCTATTCTGCCTTTTACCAGATGTCTCAGGCTTTGCTACTTGCATCAGTGATGGCTGCGTGTAGACAGAAAAGGAAGAATCCAACAAGCTCCAGAGTATTAATCAGGTATTTTGAAATGCTGTTGTGAAAGGTTGCAGCATGAATTCGTGATAACTGCTGGCTTAATATATGGGATCTGAAAAACGTCTTTAAGGGATAATGAATAGCTATTTTGGGGGTTTTTCTTCTTCCCCACTGAAGACACTCAGTTGTGATAGTATAGGTAATAGCCAAACAGAAGTTGATGAAGATTCCTCTGCTTCTGAGTATCTTCTGGTGTCACTGCTAAATTGCGCTTCTATCTGTAGCACATCGAAGAGTTTCCCATTTGCCCAGGTTGTGCTTCTGCTACGCTTCAGTCCTCAGGGCAAAGCAAAGCAGTCTTGTCTGCATCACCCATCCCTTGTACACTGGCTCAGGCTGCCCAGAGGGGTGCCCTACATCTCTCCTTTTTTAGAACATTTCCTTTAAAAACAGAACTGACAAAAAAAAAAAAATTAAACCCTCTTTCATTAGTTGTCGTGCACCATAAACAGGGTGTCAAGTAGTGGGTGTCTACAAATACACAGCAGTGAGGCTGCAGCTGGTCTTCAGACAGCAGTACGCTGCAGCTGAAGCAGAGCAGGATCGTGTCTTTTTACAGTGTACAACCTATCGGGCAGTAATTTGGGGCTAGATTGCAGCTTTGACCTCACGCTAGCAGTGAGGAAGATGAGCTGTACGCTAATAACTGTTCCCAGCGATGCTCCCCATTGTGCTGGGAGTGCACACACAGCAGCTGCTGCTGCCCTTGTGGAAAGCTGCGCACACTCTCTCCTGCTCCAGTCCGTCTCGCTGCAGATGGTGACATCCATGTGCAAACAGCATCATCGCTTGAACAGGGTAAAGGCCGCCGCCTACCACTGATAAGGTTTCTGTTACCACTTTTGACAGGCCCTGATGAAATAGATGAAGTTCTGAAAAGATCAAAATAAGGAAACAGAAGAATATGCTATTCTTTGTCCTCATTCCTATGCATACGCTTATGGAGAAATGCTAGCCAACAGCTTGTCATTTCACTGAGAGATGTCTACGCAGCGTTACAGCTTTCAGACAGTTAAATGGGTGGCTTGGAGCTAAAAGAGAAATCTGGGGAGGCACAATCTGGGACGAAACCTCTCATTTTGAAACATCACCAGCTAAATGCTGTTTAATCTGTACACAGTGAGGTGATATGAACCTGCGGTCATCTTTCTACTAAAGTGTGAGACAGTAATAGACCCCTGACGAGAGTATGACAAGACTGAGATCTAACAAAGTGATTTGTGCTTCATATTGGACAAACGATTGTCTAGCACTAGTAACAGAGAATCTACACGCTGCTTTCTGAAAGGGTCGCACAGCTCAAATGTATTCTTAATGAAATTAGTTATTTTCTAATTGCATATTTAATTAAATTGTAAAGAGAGACCTGCTGGCACTGCAAACAGTATCCACATTCGTCAGCTACTGCCTTCTTACTACAAGAGCTGTTGAACTACTTTAGGCTGGCTGGACCCCTGCTATAGCTGTCTAATCGAGGTTTCTTTCAGTATCTGTGGAGAATGTTTGCTTAGTGCAGACTGAGAGACAATTTCAAGGAATGTTTTTATAATAAATTTATTTCTTAGAGGTAAGTATACATCTGCTTCCTTCAGGCAGTGAACAAAGCAATAGATAGATACTGGGTTACAGTTTCCTCTGCCCCTGACATTAGCAATTGGAAGGTATATATGGCTAGGTGGCCCCTTTTCCTGTGGCATACATTCAACATACTGAATTTAAATCACTAAAAAAAAAATTGTAAAAAAAAACCCCTCAATAATATCATTATGTTAGGAAATACAGATTTCTGTCCTGCAAACTGAAGGACAGAAACATTGTCCAACAAAACAACGGTAGCTCCCCCAATGGCCACCATCATATTATTATATATTTTATTATATATTACTAAAAAAGTGTGGTTTTCTCCACTAAATATAGGGGTTTAGAATGTTTAGATACTGCCTGTAAACAGAATTACTCTTCTATGAAAAAATGAAAATTAAAGAATCCTATAATTTTTTCACTGTTATATCCAAATATGCATATTTTGTCTGAAATTTGCTACTAGTTAGATTAAGATGAATGTGCGAACCAAGATGGTAAAGAATTCAGTACTGAATAAAAATATTTTTAGCCCAGCATATGTCATATATCTCGTATCTTCTAGGATGCTATTAATAAAGTTTTCCTATATGAAACCAGAAAAACGCATTGCCAGGGAATGCAAAAATATGAATTCCTGTCATTTACACTTTTAAAACCAATTAAAACTGAGTCATTGATAATAGCAGAAAACTTTCCATAGTTTCATGCTTATGAATACTTCAGATTATTAGCATTCCTTAAAATGCCTGCATTTGAAAATAAATCCTCATATAACGCATGCCATCAGATAATTCATTCCTTTAGGCAGCCCTGTCAAAATCAGAGGTGGGAATCAGAGACAGGTGAAGAGAGATTTAGTGGAAATCTTCTCCTTGTGTTACTTA